>NC_064616.1:787910964-788546678 GCF_023898315.1 Schistocerca nitens | reverse complement strand
TTACTTGCTGTTTCTGCGTGTGCATTGTTAGTTCCGCACTCTGTCACTGGGCTAGAGCACGGCGGGCTTTTCCTCGGAGACACAATTCTGTGTACTCCATCATGGGTATCCGAACGCGCAGTGCTCGTGTGCCCGTTTTGCTCTAGTTTTGCTATCCGACTCTCTACTTCTTCCATTCGTTTCGTGGAGTTCGCAACCGCGATATTACCTTGAGTTTTTAAGAATGCTAGGGATTTTGAGTGGGATTGTGTTGTACGTCGCAAGCGCCCTGCGAGTTTAGAAGTTGCTTCCGCGACTTTCATTGCCCCTGTTGCTGCAGTTTTGGCAAGGCCTGCTACTTTTTGTGCTACCGTTGACATTTGTTTTGCTTCTCCACATTCTTTCTTTATTGTTAATAATTCCCCACGAATTTCCCCTATATGCGAAATTATTGCCTCCGTGTCCTTCTTACGCTGTTCGTCAGCTTCTTCCTTCTCCTTCTTACGTTGTTTCTCCTCTTCTTCCTTCTCCTTCTTACGTTGTTTCTCCTCTTCTTCCTTCTCCGGCCGGCCGCGGTGGTCGTGCGGTTCTAGGCGCTGCAGTCCGGAACCGCGGGACTGCTGCGGTCGCAGGTTCGAATCCTGCCTCGGGCATGGATGTGTGTGATGTCCTTAGGTTAGTTAGGTTTAAGTAGTTCTAAGTTCTAGGGGACTGATGACCTAAGATGTTAAGTCCCATAGTGCTCAGAGCCATTTGAACCTTCCTTCTCCTTCTTACGCTGTTCGTCAGCTTCTTCCTTCTCCTTCTTACGTTGTTTCTCCTCTTCTTCCTTCTCCTTCTTACGCTGTTCGTCAGCTTCTTCCTTCTCCTTCTTACGTTGTTTCTCCTCTTCTTCCTTCTCCCTCTTACGCTGTTCGTCAGCTTCTTCCTTCTCCTTCTTACGTTGTTTCTCCTCTTCTTCCTTCTCCTTCTTACGTTGTTTCTCCTCTTCTTCCTTCTCCTTCTTACGCTGTTCGTCAGCTTCTTCCTGCTTCTTACGCTGTTCGTCAGCTTCTTCTTTCATTGATCGTAGGAAGCTCAGTATTGGGTTTACGTCATCTTCTTGATCCTCTTCAAACATGGGCGATGTAACTCTGGACACCTGGGCGCTAGAGCTCTGACGTGACCGAGCTGGCCTCTGTCTGCACTCGTTCGTTTGACTATAAACTTCTGCTACCGTCTCGACCTGTGTGCCTGTCTCTGTTTCATCCTCTACTTCACTATCATAATCACGGCCGCAACGCTGCTCTGAGATCGCGTCCAAATCACCTTCCTCATCAATGCCCCTGGCGTCCTGTCCTGCTAAAAATGTGCCCATCTCATCTCCGAACCTATTCCCGTCAGTAAACTGCCCCTTATCCATTATGCTATCCTCTTTTGTTTTAGCTTCGCCCGATAATAGTCGTGCCTTACTTCTCGTTATCATTCATAAAAACAAATTCATCTAAAATGCACAATAAAATTAATCTACTCCATATATTTTTTACACATAAACATAAAATTTCAACAACGCTGTTCCAACGCTGTAATCACAAACACAATTTGATGTGGTACAGAAACCGCACACAAATCCGACAAAGTGCGATGCGGTACAGACACCACATCAGCGAAACACAAAAAAACAATGAACAAAAAATATATACACTGAAAACAAAAACTGTAGTCATGCGCCGCTACTTAAAACTAAACGCGGAACTACCAAAAAAAACTTGGGTATTAATCATTAAAAAAAATAGAGAGAAAAAAAATTGAATGTTCCTACTAAGAATCCTGTTTGTTTATCAGAGATTCACAGGAAAGATCCGAGGCCAAGGGTCGCCATATTATGCGAGGTGCCGGGGCTAGTAGTGTATTTATCACTAAATTCTACTAGAATCCACATGTGTAAATCATGCTCTAAGCCCCCCCTATTCTAACTCCGACTTTTGCTGTTGCACAAGGATAAAACAAATACGCGAACTGACTCTAATCAACCCTGCTAGTGGAGTAGAAGAGAGTTTGGCACCTGCAATAATTTAATTTGATAAATAAGTTAAATAAACAAAGGTTTCATTAGCATAGTGAGGAATGATAGGGTTGCTCTATTGATTAACAGAAAGAAAGTTCTGTCCAAAATAACAATATGATTTATTACGATTAAACGCAGAATAGTAAAAGAGACACAGGAAATATAAAACATCAAATTGGCTAAAATTGGAGATTCATACAAACACAGTAAAGGTGAAGTTGTCCCTAACTTAGATCGTGAGGTTTAAGACGAAGTGGTATGTGGAGCCAATTCCTTTCCACTCAAATCTCAAGAGAGACACACAGCTAACCCAATAGTAATTGCTGCTACTCGAAACTGAACAAAGTTAGAAAAGGATGAACAGGCGCGCTCTGCTGAGCTCTGATTATCACCTAGGAAAATCCCTATCTGCCGGTGCTGCGGACGTACATTACCAACAGTCTTCTTATCTCCCAGAACACGATCTGGCGTACCGCAGGCGAGGGCTGGTTGCTCCCACGTCCTCGACCGAAAGGCGACTGCCGACCACCCAGAGCACCCGTACAGGCCGAACACACAACCTTCCCGCCCCCACGACAGTGGTCGTGGTTACGTTCCAATCAGCAACACGAAAACCGGCGGAAATTCCACTCCATTGCCGGAGCACTACCATTCCACCAATGGAGATTCTTGGCGCCAATTTCTGTGCTGATTTTGCAGAAAGTGCGGGAATTTTCCCGCCACAACTGCGTGGGTACACAAGTCATTCCCACGCCTCGCTGGTAGCCCGCCAGAAAGTGTTTTCGCAAAGTTTCTCTGAAGTAACGGAACCTCTAGCCCAGCCGCTACTTCACACCCCAGCGGGCGTGTCTCTTGACAATGTCGGCGTCTGAAAAGCATTCACTCGACTGCCTCACACACGTCGGCTTAACTCTCTCCAGTTCCACAGAGCCCGCCTGTCACCGGCCCACCCGGGTGACGAGAGACGCTGCGTGGGAAGTACGCGTGTTAAGGAAAAGCAACCCTCCACCGCATGCAACTAGAGAGGAGAATCGTAAGATAGAAATATGAGAGGGGGCTCATGCCACCTCTCAATAGTAGGAAAGGCAAATGGTCGATTTCTTTTTATTGAGAGAATTTTGGGAAAGTGTAGCTCGTCTATAAAGGAGACCTGATATAGAATACTACTGCGACATATTCATCCGTACTGCTCGAGTCTTTGAGATCTCTGCTAGGTTGAATTAAACCACGGCATCGAAGCAGTTCAGAGGCGTACTATTAGATTAGTTACCTGTAGGTTCGATCAGCAAGCAAGTATTATAGATTCTACTGCCACCAATGTATATTTCATGTAAGGACCACGAAGACAAGATGAGAGAAATTAGGACTCGTACAGAGGCCTATAGATAGTCGTTTTTCCTTCGCTCTTTTTGCGGCCGGAAAGATAATGCCTACGTGCTGCCTTCCTCCATGCACCGTACGGTGGCTTGAGGGGTATGCATGCAGATGAAGATGCATATATACGTGTTTCCGTTTTGTGAACTAAATGACTCTGAGCACTATGGGATTTAACTGCTGAGGTCATCAGTCCCCTAGAACTCAGAACTACCTAAACCTAACTAACCTAAGGACATCACACACATCCATGCCCGAGGCAGGATTCGAACCTGCGACCGTAGCGGTCGCGCGGTTCCAGACTGTAGCGCCTAGAACCGCTCGGCCACTCCGGCCGGCCCGTTTTGTGAACTGCACAGTTTTATATTTCTGAACTTTTAAAGTAATCTGACAAACTTTGCACCACTCAGTAGTCTTATCAAGGATATTGACACAGCTTTTTTCAGAAAGTGCTTTAATATACACTGACGGAAAAAAATCACAGCAACAACAACAAAAAAATTGTGTAGAGTAATGAAATTTCGGGAATACATTTATCTAGATAACACGTTTAAGTGATTAACATCACAAGACCTCAGATTAATGTAAGGGTGAGATACGCCATTGCAAATGTGAAATACTGGTACATTAATAGCTGGCATAACCTCCGGAATGTTGAATGCAGGCATGCAAACCTGCATGCATTGTGTTGTACAGCTGCCAGATGTCAGATTGTGGCATGGGATTCCATGCCTGTACCACTTGGTCGGTCAATACAGGTACAGTTAATACTGTTTGTGGATGACGCTAGAGTTGTCGTCCAATGATGTACCACATGTGCTCGATTGGAGACAGACGTGGTAATCGATCAGACCAAGGCAACATTTCGACACGCTTTAGAACATATTGGGTTGCAACAGCAGTATGTAGGCATGCGTTATCGTGTTGGAAATCAGCCCATGAAATACTGTTCATGAATGACAGCACAACTGGTCGAATCAGCAGACTGACGTACAAATGTACACTCCTGGAAATTGAATGAAGAACACCGTGAATTCATTGTCCCAGGAAGGGGAAACTTTATTGACACATTCCTGGGGTCAGATACATCACATGATCACACTGACAGAACCACAGGCACATAGACACAGGCAACAGAGCATGCACAATGTCGGCACTAGTACAGTGTATATCCACCTTTCGCAGCAATGCAGGCTGCTATTCTCCCATGGAGACGATCGTAGAGATGCTGGATGTAGTCCTGTGGAACGGCTTGCCATGCCATTTCCACCTGGCGCCTCAGTTGGACCAGCGTTCGTGCTGGACGTGCAGACCGCGTGAGACGACGCTTCATCCAGTCCCAAACATGCTCAATGGGGGACAGATCCGGAGATCTTGCTGGCCAGGGTAGTTGACTTACACCTTCTAGAGCACGTTGGGTGGCACGGGATACATGCGGACGTGCATTGTCCTGTTGGAACAGCAAGTTCCCTTGCCGGTCTAGGAATGGTAGAACGATGGGTTCGATGACGGTTTGGATGTACCGTGCACTATTCAGTGTCCCCTCGACGATCACCAGTGGTGTACGGCCAGTGTAGGAGATCGCTCCCCACACCATGATGCCGGGTGTTGGCCCTGTGTGCCTCGGTCGTATGCAGTCCTGATTGTGGCGCTCACCTGCACGGCGCCAAACACGCATACGACTATCATTGGCACCAAGGCAGAAGCGACTCTCATCGCTGAAGACGACACGTCTCCATTCGTCCCTCCATTCACGCCTGTCGCGACACCACTGGAGGCGGGCTGCACGATGTTGTGGCGTGAGCGGAAGACGGCCTAACGGTGTGCGGGACCGTAGCCCAGCTTCATGGAGACGGTTGCGAATGGTCCTCGCCGATACCCCAGGAGCAACAGTGTCCCTAATTTGCTGGGAAGTGGCGGTGCGGTCCCCTACGGCACTGCGTAGGATCCTACGGTCTTGGCGTGCATCCGTGCGTCGCTGCGGTCCGGTCCCAGGTCGACGGGCACGTGCACCTTCCGCCGACCACTGGCGACAACATCGATGTACTGTGGAGACCTCACGCCCCACGTGTTGAGCAATTCGGCGGTACGTCCACCCGGCCTCCCGCATGCCCACTATACGCCCTCGCTCAAAGTCCGTCAACTGCACATACGGTTCACGTCGCGGCATGCTACCAGTGTTAAAGACTGCGATGGAGCTCCGTATGCCACGGCAAACTGGCTGACACTGACGGCGGCGGTGCACAAATGCTGCGCAGCTAGCGCCATTCGACGGCCAAGACCGCGGTTCCTGGTGTGTCCGCTGTGCCGTGCGTGTGATCATTGCTTGTACAGCCCTCTCGCAGTGTCCGGAGCAAGTATGGTGGGTCTGACACACCGGTGTCAATGTGTTCTTTTTTCCATTTCCAGGAGTGTATATTCAGTGTAAGTGGGATAGCTACGAGAGTGCATCTGCCCTCATACGAAATCGCACCGCAGATCATAACTTAAGGTGTAGGTCCATCGTGTCTAGCACGCAGACAGGTTGGTTGCAGGCCCTCAAATGGCCTCCTTCTAACAAACACAATGCCATCACTGGCACAGAGGCAGAATCAGCTTTCATCAGCAAACGCAAAATGCCTCCTCCCCACCCTCGAGTGAGCTCTCGCTTGACACCACTGAAATCGCAAATGACGGTGATGTGGGGCCAGTGAAACGCACACTATAGATCGTGTGGCTCGGAGCTGCCTCGAAGTGACCGATTTGTAATAGTTCTTTGTGTCACTATGGTGCCAACTGCTGCTCAGATTGCTGCTGCAGATGCGGTACAATGCGCCAGGGCTACATACTGAACACGATGACCTCCCCTCTCTGTAGTCCCAAGTCGCCGTCCAGAACCCGGTCTTGTAACCGTACATTATCGTGACCATCGCTGCCAGCAATCATGTACAGTGGCTGCATTCCTGCCAAGTCTGTCTGCAGTATCGCAGAAGGAACATCAAGCTTCTCGTATCCCTGTTACACGAACTCGTTCAAACTCAGTGAAGTGTTGATACTGGGGTCTTTGTCGCCTTAAAGTCATTCTTGAACAACATCAACTCACCACGTCCAGTCTCGAAGGTAACTAATGCTCACGACCGTTACAGCGTGTAGGCTATTTAAAGCAAACCTCAGTGTTGCAATTTTTGTTCCCGTCAATATAGAAAACCGCATCATTTTCGGAAGTCAGAGGTTGCTATTAATTTTGTCTGTCAGGTCGTTAATATACAACACGAACAGTACGGGTTCCCAACACACTTCCCTGGGACACACCCGAATTTGCCTCTACATGTGGCGATAACTCTCCATCCAAGATGACATGCTGTCTCCTCCCTACCAAGAAACCATAAATCCAGTCACAGATTTTGTTCGATATCCCATACGATCATAATTTCGTCAATAAGCTTAGGTGTAGTATTGAGCCAGCTGCTTTTCGGAAGTAAAGACATATTGTATTTATCAAACTATCTCCCTTAACTCATAGCTTTCAGGAAGACATGTGAGAGAGCTATGAGTTGGGATTCAGATGATCTATGTTTTGGAAATCCATGTTGTATGGCGTGTAATACGTCAGTCTGTTGTAGATAACATATTAAATTTGAGCTTAAAATATTTTCTAAGTTTGTACAACAAATGGATGGCATGAATTTTGAACGGTAATTTTATGGACCACCTACTGCGCTTCTTGTAGCCGGGTGTGGCCAATGCTTTCTTCCAACTACTGGGCACGGGTTTACGTCGACGCATCAACTGCGCCGGCCGCTGTGACCTAGCGGTTCTAGGCGCTTCAGTCCGGAACCGCAGTGCTGCTACGGTCGCAGGTTCGAATCCTGCCTCGGGCACAGATGTGTGTGATGTCCTTAGGTTAAGTTAGGTTTAAATAGTTCTAAGTCTAGGGGACTGATGACCTCAGATGTTAAGTCCCATAGTGCTTAGAGCCATTGGAACCATTTGAGCATCTACGGCGTATTATGATTGATAGAGGAGTTACTCAGCCGCAAATTCGATGTAGGATTTTAGAGGAATTCCATCGGGTCCTATAACTATATTCAATTTCAGCGATTTCAACACTCATATCTATGTTACTCATATCTGAATTGGTGCGAGAACTAAATTGGAGTAATACTCCCGGATACTTGAAATTGAATTCAACATTTCTGCTTTTGCTTTTCCTGAATTTCAGTTCCTGTCTAGCCCATGACTGTCCGGATGCTAACCTGGTACCACTAACAGCCTTTACAAAAGACGGAATTTCGATGAGTTCTGCGAGAGATCATTTGGTAATACTCAGTCCGCCTGCTTAGCTGAGTGGTAACGTGCTTGCCTCCCATGCAAGCAGGTCCGTGCTCGATTTCCGAACGGGTTGGAAATTTTCTCCGCTCGTGGACTGAATGTTGTGTTGCCCTCATCATCATTTCATCCTCATCACCTGCACGCAAGTCGCCCAATGTGGTGTCCGAACTTCACCGGATGGGGCCCCCAGCCAACAATGCCATACGCTCATTTCATTTTTTGATGATATTCAGCTATGGCAGTCGTTGAAGGCTTTACACATTGAGTCCTTAACGGAAAATGAATTTCATTCAGCATCATTCTATCTATAACCGTACGCTTTGCTTTGTACCTATTATGCAGTAGCCTCTGTTTCCTTAGAAGTTTCTTTGCATTGATTGTGTATCATGAAGGGTCACTCCTATAATAAACTTTGTGAAAATCACGGATTATGCACGTAACTGGCATAGTGACACCTTTTACACTAGCGTGCCAAATATGAACACTGTAGCGTCAGTATATCTCATAAAAACAACGTAAAATGGAGAGAACAACAAAGCACGTCTTCAGGATGCAGTGACTGACAGAAGTAGTATTCCGTGATACGCTTACCGATTGGTTTGCCCTGTCTCCGAGTTACTAATTGGGTGCCGACAACCTACAGATTCAGCATCCTGAAAGCAATCAACAACAACGTTACTACTTGCATTGAATATTTACAGAAATATTCTGGCACAGAAATATTTGTACAGACGATACACAGTGTAACAAGAAGCATTTAAATTAAAATGCAATGATACATCTCGTACTGAGCTCTTTGTTCTTTCAACCATCTTCATGATGAAAAGTGCTGGAAGAATGTCTGTGTCACAATTACAGGTAATATAACTAAACGAACGAAGTTTCAGGCGGATAAAACTAATTATTTACTCTCGTAAAGTGGACAAGCTTTCAGGATCTTGACAGTAGCTCTTACCGATGGAACCCAGTTCGTCCAAATTTTGCGCTCGAATACTTGACTCACCTAACACTTGCATGACAGTATTTGTAATCCCAGATGAAAGTTTTCTGACAGTGCCACCAGCTGTCAATCAGTGCTCCGCTGCCTGTTTCTATGCTGTTCTAGCAAACGGAGGCTTGGACGCGTTAGCACCATATTTCTGCGTGTGTTATCGTGGAGGAACTGTATACATGATAACAAGGTCATGATTTCTCATCGCCAATCGCGTCTGTAGCGACTGACGTATACTCACATCGGCAAACATGGCCCCAGCGAATGTGATCAAGACGTATCCAAGAAGTTTCTTCATTGCAATGTTGGGACTATATTCTACACGGTGGGGCAAATAAAAACGGCCCGCAGAACAGAGCTCCAGGGTACAAAGGAACACAGCAGAGCAGTACTAACCTGACAACAGCAGATGTTGAAAGTGATTACCATGCATCTCTTGGCACTTTTGGGCCCTGGTCAGCAAATTACTAAAGGCGTATCGAAACTGGATTGCTGGAATTGCTGCAGTCTCATCCGAAATGTTCTGCTGCAGTTATTGAAACCTATGAGGGTTGCTGCGATACACCTTAGACTTGAGGGCTCCCCACACAAAGTAATTGCATACTGACAGGTCAGGGGACCTGGGTGGCCAGCTAGGGCAGCGAGCAGAATTACCTCTGCTAAGACCTCTGTTAGGTGTGAAGATTGTGTAAATGTGCTCCAACATTCGGCCGGCTGTATGGGCCGCAGCTTCATCCTGTACGAAGAAACTGTAGATCTTTTCCTCCTCTGTTAATGCTGCCACAAATGGTTTCAAAATGTTGCTGAAGTCAGCGTCTGATGAAAGAGGGTGGGACGAAGACCGTGGCTTTCAGACACTGCCAACCAAACCCCAAACACCAATCTTCTGATCATGCAATGGTGTTTCGTGAAAGGTATGCGGATTCTCCGCTGCCCAGAACCTGTGGTTCTGTGAGTTGACATAACCACTCAGGTGAAACCAGGCTTCATGAGACATAAAGAGCAGATCCATGTCCAAGCAATTTATCGTTATCCCAGTGAACAGCCACTGGCAAAACTGGAGGTCGTGAGGAGCATCTGCCTCTCTGTCGTTGTGGATCTGCTCTTCAGCAAGGAAGCAAGGAGATTGGAGAATGAAATTCTTCTTTTTCGAGAGACTGAGCTATCCAAGCACGACTCACGATCCATCTTCACAGCTTTACCTCCACCAATACCTCATCTTCAACATTCCAAAATTCATTCTGCGGGACAGGGCATGGTTGCTCATCGATATTACTATCAGTACCTTCCAGACAGCGGTACCAATGAAGTATGGAATTTAAGCGAATATATCTGGCGTGCGACTCCTCTTAATTACATAAAGTACCTGACGATTTCACGATGTAAAAACATTTCTCAGTCGTATTATCTTTACAAAATAATGAATTTGTGGGAGTAGTCTGAATTTTAACTATTTACTTACATTAATTTTAGTTAAAACGACAATATTTCATGTTCTTTTCATGAATATTCTTTGATGCTGATATTTCTGTAGGGAAAGGTTGCTTAATCGTGACATAGTTACTATCTTAATACAAGGTGCTTCAGGCTGTTTGTGACATTGTATAAAGCTTGAGCTTACCTTGTGACGCCACCAAGATCCGGAGCACGGGTATTGCGCTGTCGGACGTGAGTGTATGGCAAGTTGATGGCTTCATGAAACTGCAGCGCAGCACGGCAGACGTTCTGCGAGCTGGCGATTTAGCGGCTCTCCCTGAGTTATGGGCTGCCCTTCGCCTCATTGCGGCATCCGTCACAGGCCTTTCCCTGACCACCGCCCATATTTTCATCAAACGGAACGTTTCATTGCTTCCGTCGAACCTGGCTGTTATATGGCTCCCTTAGGCGCCCAGGTAAGTATCACGTGTCGTTGGGTAATGAAGATAGAGGCTCTTGTTAGCCTTCGGCTTAGGTGACAGCGGTTGCTGAACGCGGCCACGAGCTGGAGGCTGCAGAATAGTTCGAAGCGGCTCTACAGATAATAGTGACAAATGAACATAAAATTAAACTAATGATTCGAGCTGAAATTTTAATTAAGTTTCAACAGTGCAGTAGAAAACGACAGTTATCCAGTAATTTAGATTTAACAGCTCGCGGTCACATATTTCGTTACGACGTTTTCTAGAAAAATGGGTATAACAACTTCTACAAAAAATTTTGGAGTTACTTAGCCCGTATAATGGGCGAATATGTGCGAAGAAAATTATTGTTAAATTGAGAGATACAAATTTAAAAAAATACAACGTAATCGGTTACGATGTTTTAAGTCTTTGTTTACGACACGTTTCGGAGCTTTACTCCATCATCAGGTGTTTAGCTAAGGTGCATTGCTCCTGAGAAACCAAAGATGTCGGCACATCTAGAACGTTTTAAGTTTATCTCTCTGACTGCAGAATGCTTTTGCTGGATTAGTAAGAAGAAATACAAAGCTGTGCTGAACAGTAATGCTTTTTATGTGAAAACTCTTAAAACTTTCTAAATAAAACAAATGTTATTGACGTTCTACATCTTTATTCTTCATGTCTACATATTTGCAGCCCTCTGCCGCTAGAGCGCTCCGAATTGTAACGTGGAACGCGGTGGAGTGTAATGTAACTACGTCGGTGCGTGAGAAACAATATTCTGTAAACGAGTTTCAAATTAGAAGAGTTCGTCCACACCTGAACCACTCTCTCCTTCACCATGGCAACGCCAGACCACACACGAGTGCTACGACATTTGCAACAATGCAACACCTTGAATTCACTGTCACCGATCATTCTCCACACTGTCCCGACTTGGTTCCATTCGATTTCCATTTGTTTCAAAAATTTAAAGAACATCTTCGAGGACTTGACTTTGGCAGTGATGACACCGTGAAAACTGAGGTGAGGTCGTGGCTCCGTCAACAACGTCTAACATTATACACTGACTTTATCAAGAAACTTCTCTCATTTGGAGAAAAGTGTTCGTCGCCAGGGTGACTATGCTAAGAAATAAATATATAGACATGAAGAATAAAGATGCAGAATGTTAATAACGTTTGCGTTATTTCAAGAGCTGTACGAGTTATCACTTAAAAACCTCCGCGGCATTACTTTTCAGCAAGCCCTTTATTTTGGGAGTGACCGTCTTGTGCATCTCTTTTGTGTAGGGGAGAGTGTTGTACCTGGAATATAGTGTACCTAGGAACGCATATTGTTTCCTGGTCGGTATTTAAATCTGGTGATTGATTTTAGAATGACATGGAGGAATGGGCACCAGAAACCACCATAAGGTGTTTCTGACATTTTCTGCTGTTTTTGTTGTTGTTAGGTATGAGATAGTGTTTTGTGCAGCGTTTGTTAATACAACGAATTTTTCGTATTTAAATGCTGTATAATACACTCCTGGAAATTGAAATAAGAACACCGTGAATTCATTGTCCCAGGAAGGGGAAACTTTATTGACACATTCCTGGGGTCAGATACATCACATGATCACACTGACAGAACCACAGGCACATAGACACAGGCAACAGAGCATGCACAATGTCGGCACTAGTACAGTGTATATCCACCTTTCGCAGCAATGCAGGCTGCTATTCTCCCATGGAGACGATCGTAGAGATGCTGGATGTAGTCCTGTGGAACGGCGTGCCATGCCATTTCCACCTCAGTTGGACCAGCGTTCGTGCTGGACGTGCAGACCGCGTGAGACGACGCTTCATCCAGTCCCAAACATGCTCAATGGGGGACAGATCCGGAGATCTTGCTGGCCAGGGTAGTTGACTTACACCTTCTAGAGCACGTTGGGTGGCACGGGATACATGCGGACGTGCATTGTCCTGTTGGAACAGCAAGTTCCCTTGCCGGTCTAGGAATGGTAGAACGATGGGTTCGATGACGGTTTGGATGTACCGTGCACTATTCAGTGTCCCCTCGACGATCACCAGTGGTGTACGGCCAGTGTAGGAGATCGCTCCCCACACCATGATGCCGGGTGTTGGCCCTGTGTGCCTCGGTCGTATGAAGTCCTGATAGTGGCGCTCACCTGCACGGCGCCAAACACGCATACGACCAACATTGGCACCAAGGCAGAAGCGACTCTCATCGCTGAAGACGACACGTCTCCATTCGTCCCTCCATTCACGCCTGTCGCGACACCACTGGAGGCGGGCTGCACGATGTTGGGGCGTGAGCGGAAGACGGCCTAACGGTGTGCGGGACCGTAGCCCAGCTTCATGGAGACGGTTGCGAATGGTCCTCGCCGATACCCCAGGAGCAACAGTGTCCCTAATTTGCTGGGAAGTGGCGGTGCGGTCCCCTACGGCACTGCGTAGGATCCTACGGTCTTGGCGTGCATCCGTGTGTCGCTGCGGTCCGGTCCCAGGTCGACGGGCACGTGCACCTTCCGCCGACCACTGGCGACAACATCGATGTACTGTGGAGACCTCACGCCCCACGTGTTGAGCAATTCGGCGGTACGTCCACCCGGCCTCCCGCATGCCCACTATACGCCCTCGCTCAAAGTCCGTCAACTGCACATACGGTTCACGTCCACGCTGTCGCGGCATGCTACCAGTGTTAAAGACTGCGATGGAGCTCCGTATGCCACGGCAAACTGGCTGACACTGACGGCGGCGGTGCACAAATGCTGCGCAGCTAGCGCCATTCGACGGCCAACACCGCGGTTCCTGGTGTGTCCGCTGTGCCGTGCGTGTGATCATTGCTTGTACAGCCCTCTCGCAGTGTCCGGAGCAAGTATGGTGGGTCTGACACGCCGGTGTCAATGTGTTCTTTTTTCCATTTCCAGGAGTGTATATTAAAGCTATTCGGAAGATACTGTTAATTCTTCAGTTAGAGAGTTTGGTGAGTAAAATTCTGTATATCTTTAAAGCTAGTTACATATCGTGCGGATGATTAAGCCATACTTCGTCGGACGTGCATCATCTCCTATCTTAAAACAGAAGACTTTCTTCTGTCGTGGAATAAGTGATATTTGCAAGTGAACTAAGTGCCTTTAACGTCTTAATAATTTTTCCTGATCTGAAAAAGAAAACTTGTGTTAGCTGCCAATGGCTTCTGTTTCGAGTCCTTTTTTTACTTTTAACTGGTTTTTTATAATACTTCTCCTCCATTTGATTTCATTTACCCATTGAAAAAATATGGTAGTAGCAAGTTTTCTCGACTGCAACACTCATAATTTTAATAGAATATTTGTTCCTAGGTACTGACCATGTTGTACCCTGGAACAGTTTCCCACATTTGGAAACACCTTATTTTTTCGGAATATTTTTTGTAATATTGGAAAAGTACAGCGGTACATATTAAGTGAATGCTATCATTTAAAAACAGATTAAAATGTTATTATAGGCTGGAAGGGATGAAAGCTTGAAAAGTGTCCAAGGTCCAACAATCTCCCAAGTTTCCTACAGAGCACTGTATTTGAGCTTTACACATTCGCTGTTTACAAATTTTATGGGTTGTTACAAGTATTTAGCGTTCCCCGGATTACAGAGATGTTATGTTTTGTTGCCTTACGATTCGCGAAAATCAATATAATGTTATACAGGGTGGGACAAGTAAAAGTGGCCCAGAGAACAGAGTTCCAGGGTACACAGCAGAGGAAAGGAAATATAGTACTGATCTGACTATAGCAGATGTCGAAAGTGACCATCTCTTGGCACTTTCTGGCCCTGGTCAGCGAGTTACTGAAGGCGGATCGAAGCTGGACTGCTAGAATTGCTGCAGTCTCATTTGAAATGCTCTGGTGTAGTTACTGAAGCCTAAGAGGACTGTTGCGATACATCTTAGACTGAGGGCTCCCCACACAAAGTAATCGCACACTGACAGGACAGGTGACCTGGGTGGCCAGCTAGGGCCACGAGCAGAATGACCTCCGCTAAGAAGGCTGCCAGGTGTGAAGTTTGCGTAAATGTGCTCCAGCGTTCGGCCGGCTGTATGGACCGTTGCTCCATCCTGTATGAGGTAACTGTAGGTCTTTTCCTCCCCCGTTAATGCTGCCACAAACGGTTCCAACATGCTGCTTGCGTAACGAGCGGAAGTCAGCCACTGATGAAAGAAGGAGGGACCCAATAATGCGGCGTGCAGACACTGCTAACCAAATCCCAACCGTCTGATCATGCAATGGTGTTTCGTGAAAGGTATGCGGATTCTCCGCTGCCCAGAACCTGCGATTCTCCGAGGCTTCATCAGACATAAAGAACAGATCCATGTCCAAGCCATTCATTGTTTTCTCAGTGAACAGCCACTCACAAAACTGGAGGATCTGAGGGGCATCTGCTGGTTTTAATGCATGAACAGCAGACACTCGGTAGGGATGCATATTCAAAAAATCTGTCGCCTTTCTCGTATTAAGCGTTGCATGGCACTCTTTGCTGGCATTTGACAGCATTAAACTTTTCAGTAAGCAACTGACCACACCGTTTCCACGACACTGTTGTCTCCTAACTTTCCACAACGAACACTGTGAGTACCATCGTCCCCTTTGCACTACTCCACTCACACTGACACTGCCCAGAGCTCAGCGCTACCCTGTCACAATCCCTCGAAAGTTCACAAAGGTCGAATAGTCGATATACGGTTTCTATCGTTTTCGATGTAGCGTGTATACGTCATAGTGACGTCACATCGTATCCAAGTCCATTGAACTTAGCATCCTCCACGAACGAAGGAGGATGCTAAGTTCACCCAACCTGGATATGATGTGACGTCATTATGACGTATATACGCTTTAGTCGATTAACACACCTATCGACTTTTACGAACCTTCGAGATTGTAAACTGTCGTCAGCTAGTGGTTTGTTTTGACACGTGCGATTCTGAAAACAGCTCAGTGTGGCAGCGTATATGTATTTCGCCAAAATAAAAGAGCTGGATACTAATAGAAATATTCGTGACCGTGGCCTTGAAAACACCACGTAAAAAGTGAAGTCTTCTTATGTCCCGACCAGATTAGATTGTGTGATTGTTGTATTGAATACTTACGCCGAAAATAATATTTATTTATTATCAACATTTTACTATGGTTTCATGCAATTGGTCTTGTCAGTACATATTAGATTGTAGCAGCATACTCTTGCTGACTGTGGATCACGTGGCGGACGTAAACGTGTTGTGCGCGTCACGGAGTGTGATTATATGCATACGGTCACGTCCATTCGTATCAACTCGTCTGGCCCACTTTTATCTGCCCCGCCCTGTACATTAGTGGATATCGTTTTATTGAAATTTATACATATTTTTCCGTAAATGAGGCCCGTGTATTTAGAGTTACGCATAAATGTCAAGAAAGCAGTATCCAATGACGAATAGCTTTGTACGTCATACGAAGAAGGAACCTACTATCTCTGGAAGCCAGGACACGCTAAATACTTGTAATGTCTCTGGTAATGTTTGTAAACAGTGAATGAGAAAACAGCATAAGTCCAGTTCTCTCGAGGAAAGTACACACATCAAAAAAAGTTTTTCATCACCTCTGTTCCGAGAGTTCAGGTACCTATACGGAAAACTGGAATAGAGATCAACACAACCATCATTTCCGCACGTTTCATTGCTCATGAAAACAACATATCGCATATTGTACCACCATACAGCGAGGTCTTCAGAGGAGGTGGTCCAGATTCTTGTACACACCGGTATCTCTAATACTGAGTAGCACATCCTCTTGCATTGATGCATGCCTGTATTCGTCGTGGCATACTATCCACAAGTTCATCGAGGCACTGTTGATCCAGATTGTCCCATTCGTCAACGGCGATTCGGCGTAGATCCCTCAGGGTGGCTGGTGAGTCACGTCGTGTGTAACCAGCCATTTTCAATCTATCCCAGGCATGTTCGATAAGGTTAATGTCTGGAGAACTTGCTGGCCACTCTGGTCGAACGATGGACAGTGTCTCTAAACCGTTCAGCCTGATGGGGCTACCTCCAAACATGTCTCTGACGATTGTGTGGTTGAAGGGATATGCGACACTCATCGGTGAAGAGAATGTGATGCCAATCCTGAGCGGTCCATTCGGTATGTTGTTGGGCCCATCTGGACAGCGTTGCATGGTGTCGTGGTTGTAAAGATGGATCTCGCCATGGACGTCGGAAGTGAAGTTGCGCATCACGCAGCCTTTTGCGCACAGTTTGAGTCGTAACACGACGTCCTGTGGCTGCACGAAAAGCATTATTCAACATGATGACGTTGCTGTCAGGGTTCCTCCAAGCCGTAACCCGTAGATAGCGGTCATCCACTGCAGTAGTGCCGTTGGGCGGCCTGAGCGAGGCATGTCATCGACTGTTCTTGTCTCTCTCTATGTCCTCCATGTCCGTACAACGTCGCTTTGGTTCACTCCGAGACGCCTGGACACTTCCCTCGTTGAGAGCCCTTCCTGGCACAAAGTAGCAATGCGGACGTGATCGAACCGCGGTATTGATCGGCTAGGCAACACAAGCCGTGCACCTCCTATCTGGTAGAATGACTGGAACTCATCGGCTGTCGGAACCCCTCCGTCTAATAGGCGCTGCTCATGAATTGTTGTTTATATCTTTGGGCGGGTTTGCTGACAACTCTGAACAGTCAAAGGCACTGTGTCTGTGATACAATATCCACAGTCAACGTCTATCTTTCGGAGTTTTGGGAACTGAGGTGATGCAAAACTTCTTTTGATGTGTGTATTTAACGAAGATGCACATGACTACCGATAGGCGGCATCAGTTTCAAAATGTTTCTTTATACTAATCAAGCAAAAGCATTATGTAGTCAGAGTGATAAAGTTAAAATATTTTTGATATTTCGTCATTGTTGATATCTCGGGAGCAATGCGCCTTATCTAAACACCAGATCTGCCACCCGTTGATCGGAACATGTTGTAAATGGACACTTATAGTTTAGTGGCAGTTTACGTTGTGTTGTTTACTTAATTTTTAAATAGACAGTCATGGAAACCGCGTACCAAACTTATGTATATATAAGCAACGAATTGTCAAAATTATTTAGTGGACAAATTTAAGGAAACTATGATCTCCATACCTTCTTACTGTGGGACTCAACATCTGAGGTCATCAGTCCGCTAAACTTAGAACTGCTTAAACGTAACTAACCTAAGGACGTCACACACATCCATGCCCGAGGCAGAATTCGAACCTGCAGCGCGGTTCCGGACTGAAGTGCCTAGAACCGCTCGTCCACAGCGGCCGGCTTTTACTAACAAAATATGTTACATAATGAGCTGCTTGTTTCATTCGGAAAAAAGGAAACACTTATTCCTGCGACTAAACTGAACAGTTTACAGGCAAAACAGCTTGCTTTTTCTGGAAGAGTTGTCGCTTTGTACAGAGTGTAGTCAGGTAGTGGGTTTCCCAGCGTCGTCGGCAAAATACCAGGAGGCATGTTCCATACATCATTTGAATGATTCTTTTATCGAAATTATGTGGAACGAGTCAGTTTACGGGATATATATACGTGATTAATGGTAACATTAATGAATACATTATGATTTTATTCCTACACATGCAACTACACTTAAAAACAAGCTTTCTTTCTACTAGTGAACAGTTTTTAAGTAGCAGCACTTCATTGGAATAGAAGGAGTTGTCCAAGAGGAATGCTTTTAAGTTAGATTTAAAACTTATTTCATTACCTGCCAGATATTTTATGTTATTGGGCAAAAGAGGAAAAATTTTTATTGCTGCATAATGAACTCCTCTCTCAGACACTGACAACTTCAAAATGGGCAATAAAGGTCATTTTTCCTTCTATTGTTGTAAGTATGTGCACAACTGTTCTCCTCAAACTGTGATGGACTATCTATGATGAATTTCGTTAGCGAAAATACGTATTGTGACTGGCCAGTTTAAACGCCTAGCTCCTTGAAGAGGTACCTACATGACATCCGTGTGTGAACACAGCATATTATTCTTACTGCTCGCTTTTGTGGAATCACTAATTTCTTAATAAATGATGAGTTACTCCAGAAAATTATTGCGTACATTATTGAGTGGAAATATACAAACCATGTCAGGAAGTTGTTACGTTTGTTTACAAGATTAGCAATTATACGAAGACCAAATGAAGCTGAACTTGATTGTTTGAGATGACCAGGAATATGCTTCTTCCATTTCAAGTTTTCATCAATATACACACCCAAAAATTTGGAGCATTCTACCCTACTTACTGACTCCTGCTCATGTGCTACATCAATTCTTGGTACGACAGTGCTTGTTGTACAGAACTAAATGTAGGATGTTTTTTTTTTCAAAATTTAGGACGAGTCTATTTTCAGGGAACCAATTAATAGTTCCTTGGAAAATATCATTTACTAACTCTTCTGCTGCTTTATCTGTAGCGGAATTTACTATAACACTTGTATCGTCGTAAAAAAGTACCAATTTTCCTTGTTGAATGTTAAGTGGAAATTCATTCAAAGACATAAGGAATAGGAGTGGACCCAAAATTGAACCCTGTGGGACTCCCTTTGTGATTTTTACCCGAGACACTAAAATTATTCAGCACAACTTTTTCTGTTCTGTTTTCCCAGTATGATTCAAACCAGCTGTGTGTAAAGCCATCAGTTCTATAAAATTTGAGTTTTTCTACGAGAATATCATAGTCTATGTGGTCGAAGGCTTTGGAGAGATCACAACAAATACCAACGGGCGACATGTTATTATTTAATGCTAGTACTGTTTGATGAGTGAATGTATAAAGAGCATTCCCAGTCGAGCAACCTTTCTGGGATCCAAACTAGGATATGCTAGGTAAACCGTTTCCACTTAAGTGTGCGAACACTCTGAAATAGATTACCTTTTCGCATATTTTGGAAAACGACGTCGGTAAGGAAACTGCACAGTAATTGTCTAAGTCTGTTTTGTCGCCATTCTTGCGGAGTGGTTTAATAATTGTATAATTTAACCTACCTGGAAAAATTCCCTGTGTCAGTGATGCATTGCACATATCGCTAAGGACATTACTTATTAAGTTGGAACAACTTTTCAGAATTCTGTGTGAAATTCCATCAACCCCATAAGTGCTTTTCTTTTTTAGAATTTTTATAACTATATTAATTTCAGTGAAGGATGTTGGTGCTACTTCTAGATGCCTAAAGTTTTGTGGAATGACATTTTTAATGCATTCTCTTGCTTCTTCAATTGAACCATTTAATCCTGTATTTACTACTACGTTTACGAAGTGATTGTTAAAAGTGCTTGCATTTTGTGAATTATCAGTTACAACACTGCCATTTAGTTTAACTGTTATGGAGTATTTTACACTGACTGGCTGTCCTGCCTCTCCTTTCAAAATGTCCCATATAGTTTTAATCTTATTACCTGCATTACTTATTTCTGCCAAGACCTGCATGCTTCTGGACATTTTAATGACTTTCTTTACAATAATACAGTATTTTTAATAGTATGCAAGTAATTTCTGATCTTAACTTACTCTTGCCTTTCCATTGATTGTGTGAATAGTGACACTCAGAAATTTCCTCTCGACCAGTAATGTTAATTATCAATTAAATTGATACTAAAAGGCGTATGGATTGAGTAGAAAACTATACTATCTGCTATTCTGTTCCTTTTTTATGAAAAGATGGGGGAATGTTCTGAACCGTATAGACGATATAATCATTTAGAATACAATTCACCTGAGCCATCGAAGAAACATATTGGAAATCGATGATATTAAATCCTGATCATATGTTCTAAGCATGTATGCAGTGTCACAAAGAAAATTTCAAAGTATATTTGCTGCTTGATTAAATATTTGATTTGAATTTTGTTGTTTAGATGATAAAGTGGAGAATGATGCACAAACCCGTATGATTCTACACTGAGTGAATGACTACGTCATTGCTTCATGTACACATTAAAGAAAAAAGTGTATCATTTTTTGTACCGAATCATAAAATTATTCCAATGCAAAAATGCAGTACCGGTATCAGATGTTACTGAAAAGATATAAATAGAAAGATACACCAAACCTAAGATTTTTAAACAACATTCTCTCAATAGTAATATTGGATACTTAGTTATCAACACTGAATCAGACGCAGGTCATTCTCCACATGTCACCAAGACAGGAACAGGTAACAGAGGACAAATAATTCCTATTGGAAATACTGTGCAGCACTAAGGAAAAAAAAATACTGACACACTACGGACAAAAGGTCCTTACGTGCATTATACTGTATATCGGTTGTATCTTTTTCGCCTTAAATATGAAGTTATTCTGGCATGAAGAGACGATAGAAATCATAAAAAGGTTTATTACTGATACAGAGAAATGTAAAAATGTTGGTAAAACTGTTTTTCCGTATATCTTCAGACGTTACCTTATTTCAAGTGAGATGGGTTGAAACTTTCGAGTGGGTGGGCTTGGCTCTAGAAGTTTTGATAATTATGGACTTATGTCTCCAGTATAATAGTAATATTACCACCATCCTGAGATTTCATTGTTTGCCTCTAATGAGGCAAGACCGTATGTACGGATATGTTGTCTTTAAAACGTGTGGTCTGCTTTGTTGTTAGTAAGGAAGGAAAACTAACAGATTTATAGGAAACAATCGAATACTTCTGTAAGGTTTAAGAGTACTTCGATCACCTCTCACCTTTCATGTATGGCTTCGTGACTTCAATGGTTAATTGTCAGGTGAGTAATGCGAGGGCTTTGGTTGCAACTGCTGGTCGGTCCTTCGAGTTTCATTTGGCATTTAATGTAACTTCTTCCACTGGTGAAGCGTAAATGTTAAAAATTTCAAATTATGTATTGTTAATTCTATTTTGAAACTGTAGGTCAAACTATGGTCGTACTCATGTCCGACTGCCTAGCGTGATTTGCAGAACAAAGGAGAAAGAAGGAATCCGAGTTCTTGAGGGACTTTACCTGGCATTCAAAACTGTCTTTCACTTCACAACTGCTCCACTCATTACTCTACTTCGTGTAAAATAAGATAGAAACGAAAACTAGATCATAGAATGAAAAAGAAATAAGTCTGTCGCAGGTGGTTTACACAATGAAATAAATATCAGAGGTAGAGCGTGCATCGAGTGTTGATGCTAACAATGAAATAAGAAACGTGTAGGTTGTAATTAAGTGAAACTACTGAATGTATCTGCGTCCAGTCTCTTTGGAGAACACAGCATATCTCTCGTAGATTTGTCGAAATGGAGAGTATAACAGCTTGCAGTCGACTCAAATTACCATAAATGTACTCGATGGCAACCTAGCTGGGTATTCTGTTCTTCTGGTATTGTGCTCCTTCAATATGACCAACTGGAGAGCTGCATGGAGATGGTCAATCAAATTCAAAATTTCCGTTCAAAATGGTTCAAATGGCTCTGAGCACTATGGAACTTAACTTCTAAGGTCATCAGTCCCCTAGAACTTAGAACTACTTAAACCTAACTAACCTAAGGACATCACACACATCCATGCCCGAGGCAGGATTCGAACCTGCGACCGTAGCGGTAGCGCGGTTCCAGACTGTAGCGCCTAGAACCGCTCAGCCACCGCGGCCGGCAAAATTTCCGTAGTTTTTCTAATTTACTTAAGGCGAATGCTGCGCACTTCGTCTGAAAAGGACGCAACTACACTGAAGAGCCATAGAAACTGGTATAGGCATCCGTATTCAAATACAGAGATATGTAAGCAGGCAGAATATGGCTTTACGGTCGGCAACGCTTATATAAGACAAAAAGTGTCTGGCTCAGTTGTTAGATAGTTTACTGCTGCTACAATGACAGGTTATCAAGATTTAAGTGAGTTTGAACGTGGTGTTATAGTCGGCGCACGAGCAATGGTACACGGCATCTCCGAGACAGCGATGAAGTGGGAATTTTCTCGTACGACCATTTCACAAGTGTACCGTGAATATCAGGAATCTGGTAAAACATCAAATCTCCAACATCCCTGCTGCCGGAAAAAGATCCTGCAAGAACGGGCCCAACGACGACTGAAGAGAATCGTTCAACGTGACAGAAGTGCAACCCTTTCGCAAATTGCTGCAGATTTCAATGCTGGGCCAGCAACAAGTGTCAGCGTGCGAACCATTCAACGAAACATCATCGATATGGGCTTTCGGAGCTGAAGACCCACTTGTGTACCCTTGATGACGCCTCTCCTGGGCCCGTCAACATCGACACTGCAATGTTGACGACTGGAAATATGTTGCCTGGTTGGACGAATCTCGTTTCAAATTGTATTGAGCGGATGGACGTGAACGAGTTTGGAGACAACCTGACGAATCTATGGACCCTGTATGTCAGCAGGGCATGTTCAAGCTGGTGGAGGCTCTGTAACAGCGCGGGGCGTGTGTAGTAGGAGTGATGTGGGACCCCCCGATACGTCTCTGACAGGATTCATGGTGTCAGTTCCCTCGAGGACTACTTCAGACATAAGTCGGCTCCATGCCACGTCGTTTTGCGGAACTTCTGCGTGCTTGCGGGGGCCCTACAGGATATTAGGCAGGTGTACCAGACTCTTTGGTTCTTCAGAGTAGTTTCCTTGTCTGTTTTTGTCCATTATGACCTTGTGTTACATCTATAATAACCTCATTATCCATCGGACGTCATAAACTAAAATTCCTTCCTTTCTTTTATGTGAACTCTCACAATTATCTTGAATATGCTTCGTCCCGCTTGTTTACGTGGAAAGGGTCTAAGATGTCGCTCCAAAATGTCAATCTTGTATCTACGGGGCAATGTCACGTACGGTACCACACACCGTTCTCTACGAGAGATGCACCCTACTCCTAGCACATTAACGCCAGCACATCGATTCATTTCAATTATATTTTTTGGGTAATGGAATTGCCCTGGTTGTGTCTAGATCATCGTGCGTCGAGAATCACAATCTAAAGAAAATCGTGACTCTCCTGTAACCTCTATTGCATTCTGTTTCGAATTAAGTGTATGTTGAGCTTTGTAGACGTGCCCTCGTATAATAAGTGTTATGGTACATGTATCACTTGCATGTCGGCCTACAAGCACTGTCATTCTCGCAACTGTGAAACGTAGTTGAAACTATATCTCAACAAATAAAAACGAAAATATCCAAACACAATTGGTTTCATATGCCACTGGCAGTAGATTAGTGGTAAGAATTTTATCGGCCTCTAGTGGCCCATATTACTCGCGGCCGTACTCTTAACACAACTCACGAATGGGCGATACTGAAATAAACAAGTCCGGGTTGGAGAAAAAGATTTAAATTACGCATTGCGAACAGGGCACAGCTAATAATCACATGTACTGGGAAAGAACGCAAGTGACTACTATTTGTGAAAAGATTAAAAGATAGGATGAAAAGGATTAGAATCGCATATAACCGAAGTCCATATGTTGCTCTATCCTAGTGCACATACTAATCTTCAACATTGTGACATTCCTGTCGACTGATAATAGAAATATGATCATACGGATTATCTTCATAAATGTGAGGCTGGCTGGATGAAGTTAAGACTGATAAAACCCACTACGTTGTGGATGGAATATGCTCTACAGAAACTAAATTAACGTTGGCTATGCTCATAAAATCTAAACGAATGCGAATTTCGCTTTGAAATTTTGACATTGTATTCTTGGATAGTTAAGCTAACGATTTATATTTTTAAAAAATCAGAGTTTTTGAAGCTCCTAATGTGGTTTCCCCCCTTAACTTTCTATTTGATGCGCTGGCAGTTGCATGACAGTTTCTTACCCAAATCAATGTTGTTCCACAAGCAGGAATTTGATAACTAGGTTGAATCTTGATATGATTACGAAAGGTACGTTGCACACGCGCGCCACATTCGCGATTTTTAGAGTGACAACCGCTCTTGCTTAGTGACATAATCTGCGCAGCTGTGGATCTTCCCCAGGGAGGCAGAGGGCGCGGCCCACACAGACGGGGCTGGCTCGCAGCGTGTGACCTGTACCCCGCTATTCTTTTCTTCTCGGGGCCACACGCTGAGAAGTGGTCGCCCCCGGACGTTCACACAGCCCGTGGAGCGCTGATGGCTGCAGCCTACCTTTCTCCACAAAAACTCGTGCATCCCAGCTAAGAGGAGCGCAAATTCTTTTCCTACTTCTTCTCTTTGTGCAGTAATGCGTCTTGCTGTGAATTATCATAGGAGACGGAATGTGCATGCAACTGCTACAGAAGTAGCACATATGTATTGTTAAATTAAATAATTCCGCCTTAGGCCGTTAAAACATTATTTATTTGGTGAATCTTGAAACTTTCCCGGTTTAAAGTCTCGTGTAGTTTTGGGTTTGCAGCCGGATGACGTCGACTCGTCGCCACGGTATTTCGGCTGACAACCATTCAGCCATCTTCAGGTGAGTGTTTTGCGCTGTAGATTGCTGGTTCACATTGATAACTATATAAAAAAAAACTGCTGCGGACACGCGTGCGAAGAAGGCAGCAGCTGCATGAGCAGCCTCTGTCGAGGTTCGCTCCCTCTCACCTACGGCGCGTAGGTATCGAGGAGCTGCCACCCATCACGAACTATGGACATCCTTCGAACGTTGGTGCACCAAGCACATACGTCTGATGGAGATAGCCTTGCATAGGAGCTGGAACATTTACAATCTGTGTTCAAAGATAATGAGTATTCTCCAAGTCAGATCTCCACAGCTTTAACGAGGAAAAAAAGTAACCGCCCAGAAGATACTTAGGAGAAGGGGCGGGTTAAAGTCCAGGGCGTTCCTCCTGTACGTCGGCAATGGCAATCTGGGATTGTGGACGGCTGGAATCTACAGAATACCTTGCCAGCCTGACGAAGCCTATATTGGTCAGACAACTCGCACAGTTCGTGAAAGGTGCGTTGAACACACTCGCCTTTCGCATCCCGTTAAGCAAGGCAGCCGAGCATTGTATTTCTACAGGATTTTCCACGGATTATTCTGCCATTGAAATCTTGGTCTCGACGACATACATCTGGGATTCAGTTATTAAGCAATCGGTGCAAATAAGTGTGGCGATAAATCTTATTAATCGTCATGGAGGCTTTCGGCTGGGTAAGGCATGGGATCCGGTGTCTCCTTTAATATCTACAGAAAGGAAACATTTCATGACTAGTGACTCCTCTAGCGACAATTCATTTTATGAATCTGACATCAGAATTTTAACTCTGCAAGCCCATATTCCGGCGGAGAGCATGCATGCAGTATTACCATAGAGCATGCGCCTGTGTGCTGTAGATGGAACAATATTCGAAGAGGGCGCGAACTCGACACAGGCCGCTCATGCAGCGGCTGGCTCTCCGCATGTTTTGGTATAAAGTTAGCGATGTGAACTAGCAATCTCCAGTGCTAAACATTCACCTGAAAACGACTGAATGGTTGGCAGGCGAAATATCGAGGCAAGAAGTCGACATCATCCAGCTGGACTTTCGAAACTTCATGGAAAATTGTTTATTGCGACTGCAATTTCGACACGTGGTCATTTTCAACCATTCTGAAAGCAATCAGTCGTCAAATATAATACACGTAATTATACAATTGACATACGCTGAGAGTGAAAATTTCAAACCTACTTACACGGGATGTTGTAACCCACTCAATAATATAAAGCTGTGACATGCTGTGTAAGAACTGTTGCTTGTGGTAGTGTGAATTTATCTACTGTTACATACACCATAACTTTAGCAAGAGGTGAAATACCGTTAGAAACACTTAAGTTTAAATCTTGTGTAGCGGTAAATGGATCTCAAAAGCAACAAAGATGGAGAGCAAAGATGCTAATATAAGAGTTGATATCAGTCATTATTTCACCAGCTTTCGAACGTGTATGGTATAATATGGAACAGCAGGTAAATTCACACCACCACATGCAATTGCTCTTATACAGCATGTCACAGCTTTATATTATTGAGTGGGTTACAACATTCCATGTAAGTAGCTCTGAAGTAGTCACTTACAACGTTTGTCAATTTCACAGTTACATCTTTTCGATCTGCAGCTTTTGTCTTTCTTTCCGTGGTTGCAGTTAAATTATAGGTTATAGGTTCCGCCTTTGTGCAAAAACACCGTTTCTTTCTTTTTACCCAAACATGTTTCGGCACCTCTATGCCATCGTCAGTGGGTTTTGTGTACTGAAAATTGTAAAAGTGAACATATTTTAGGTAGTAACTGATCCAACAAAGTGAGGCCTAAAGAAAGTTTTTGTTCGTTTTTCTCCTTACCGTGATTTTACATTACATGGATTTGCAGGACCATCTGCATGATGTCGTGCACGTGATAGCTTGTCATCTGCAAACCAAACGATGTAAACGTGAATTTAATCGACGAGTTAACACATCCCTTGTTTTCTTTTTAAAAAAAACTGATTTTAGGCGTGGCAAAATGTTTTGCGTATATATTTGTTATTAGACACATTTTATTGTCACTGGTCCTTGTTCTATTGCGTTCTGAGGCCACTGCACTAACATATTAATATACTTTCTGTAGCTTTGTTTGTTATAAACACCTTTCACTTCACGAAACGCTGTGAGCACTATGTTGTGTTTCCTAACCCCGTCGGCGTTCATTTGTTCCCGAGAGAGTTTGGCACCGAATTTGAATTTTGTTTACTTTTTCTCTCTCTTTCTGTGTGTGTGTGTGTGTGTGTATGTGTGTGTGTGTGTGTGTGTGTGTGTGTGTGTGTGCATGGGTGTGTGTGTGTGTGTGTGTGTGTGTTCATCCACCTAACTGGAACACTTCCTTTACAGCGCACACTGGCAACTTCCCGTCGTCACATGCGAATGTCGTTTCTTAAATGTGTTTGTTTAGTGTACATGACTGTGATGAATCCGTTTAGAATGTAGGGTCGTGTTTCCGCTGCTGACAACTGTGAGTGAGATGAAGTTGAAACACGATGCACTTTGCCTACTTATCTCGAATAGCACCCTCGAGGGGCTTACCATTACTACCCAATGGATCTGTTGTGATAAACAGTGTCCTATGACCGCACTTCAGGAGACACTGTGGAGAAGCTTCAAATGTAACCGATAATTATGGTCACGAAAGTATTATACACTTGAGGGGCAAATCCTGGTGATGAAAATTTAGTCAAGCAATGGGATTCGATTCTGGTCGTTGGAGAGTTTCTGGAATGGATGGGTGAAAATGGCACTCAGTAAAATTTACACTCAACCGGAAATCTGTGACATTTTCAGCCAGAATACTTAGAAACTACCTCCTCACTACGTCACAGCTTACCTGCACCCCGAATCCTCACTCACTCCATCCCTGAGGGGATTGGAACACTTGCACGGATGGAGTGACATTTGCACGGAGTGACACCTGCACAGAGCCTGGGGCTCTTGCCAGGCTAACCGGTTTTTCACTTGTAGAGGCACACTAAGAGGTCTAACAACACAACACAGCTGGTCAAGCGAGCTGGCTGGCACTCACACCACAGCAGTGAGCAACTATGTATCGC
The DNA here is from genome assembly GCF_023898315.1 of Schistocerca nitens. Classification (NCBI taxonomy): domain Eukaryota; kingdom Metazoa; phylum Arthropoda; class Insecta; order Orthoptera; family Acrididae; genus Schistocerca; species Schistocerca nitens. The sequence goes on along the minus strand of NC_064616.1, from coordinate 788,518,569 downwards.
TTCAGGGTGGCCCATTAACGCGTTTCGTGGCAAAATTTATTTTTAAGACTGTTGTATTAATGAGAACTGACAATGGAATTCAACGTATCTTTTGATATCTTGATGATGCAAAGAGCGGGAGGCAGCTATGTAAGAAACATGGTATTTTTATGACTGTTGCAGTCTTATGTTGACTGCCGTTTTAGGACGAAATTTAAAATGACAAAGTTATATTTCGTTTCTGAAAGTATTTGTATGGAGTGTAGCCTTGTATGGGAGTGAAACGGGGGCGATAAATACACTCCTGGAAATGGAAAAAAGAACACATTGACACCGGGGTGTCAGACCCACCATACTTGCTCCGGACACTGCGAGAGGGCTGTACAAGCAATGATCACACGCACGGCACAGCGGACACACCAGGGACCGCGGTGTTGGCCGTCGAATGGCGCTAGCTGCGCAGCATTTGTGCACCGCCGCCCTCAGTGTCAGCCAGTTTGCCGTGGCATACGGAGCTCCATCGCAGTCTTTAACACTGGTAGCATGCCGCGACAGCGTGGACGTGAACCGTATGTGCAGTTGACGGACTTTGAGCGAGGGCGTATAGTGGGCATGCGGGAGGCCGGGTGGACGTACCGCCGAATTGCTCAACACGTGGGGTGTGAGGTCTCCACAGTACATCGATGTTGTCGCCAGTGGTCGGCGGAAGGTGCACGTGCCCGTCGACCTGGGACCGGACCGCAGCGACGCACAGATGCACGCCAAGACCGTAGGATCCTACGCAGTGCCGTAGGGGACCGCACCGCCACTTCCCAGCAAATTAGGGACACTGTTGCTCCTGGGGTATCGGCGAGGACCATTCGCAACCGTCTGCATGAAGCTGGGCTATGGTCCCGCACACAGTTAGGCCGTCTTCCGCTCACGCCCCAACATCGTGCAGCCCGCCTCCAGTGGTGTCGCGACAGGCGTGAATGGAGGGACGAATGGAGACGTGTCGTCTTCAGCGATGAGAGTCGCTTCTGCCTTGGTGCCAATGATGGTCGTATGCGTGTTTGGCGCCGTGCAGGTGAGCGCCACAATCAGGACTGCATACGACCGAGGCACACAGGGCCAACAAAAAAATGGTTCAAATGGCTCTGAGCACTATGGGACTCAACTGCTGAGGTCATTAGTCCCCTAGAACTTAGAACTAGTTAAACCTAACTAACCTAAGGACATCACAAACATCCATGCCCGAGGCAGGATTCGAACCTGCGACCGTAGCGGTCTTGCGGTTCCAGACTGCAGCGCCTTTAACCGCACGGCCACTTCGGCCGGCACACAGGGCCAACACCCGGCATCATGGGTTGGGGAGCGATCTCCTACACTGGCCGTACACCACTGGTGATCGTCGAGGGGACACTGAATAGTGCACGGTACATCCAAACCGTCATCGAACCCATCGTTCTACCATTCCTAGACCGGCAAGGGAACTTGCTGTTCCAACAGGACAATGCACGTCCGCATGTATCCCGTGCCACCCAACGTGCTCTAGAAGGTGTAAGTCAACTACCCTGGCCAGCAAGATCTCCGGATCTGTCCCCCATTGAGCATGTTTGGGACTGGATGAAGCGTCGTCTCACGCGGTCTGCACGTCCGGCACGAATGCTGGTCCAACTTAGGCGCCAGGTGGAAATGGCATGGCAAGCCGTTCCACAGGACTACATCCAGCATCTCTACGATCGTCTCCATGGGAGAATAGCAGCCTGCATTGCTGCGAAAGGTGGATATGCACTGTACTAGTGCCGACATTGTGCATGCTCTGTTGCCTGTGTCTATGTGCCTGTGGTTCTGTCAGTGTGATCATGTGATGTATCTGACCCCAGGAATGTGTCAATAAAGTTTCCCCTTCCTGGGACAATGAATTCACGGTGTTCTTATTTCAATTTCCAGGAGTGTAGTTTAGACAAGAAGAGAATAGAAGCTTTCTAAATGTGGTGTTACAGAAAAATGCTGAGGATTAGATGGCTAGACCACATAAGTAATGAGGAGGTATTGAATAGAATTGGAGAGAAGAGGAGTTTGTGGCACAACTTGATTAGAAGAAGGGATCGTTTGGTAGGGCATATTCTGAGACATCAAGGGATCACCAATTTAATATTGGAGGGAAGCGTGGAGGGTAAAAATCGTAGAGGGAGACCAAGAGATGAATACACTAAACAGATTCAGAAGGATGTAGGTTGCAGTAGGTACTGGGAGATGAAGAAGCTTGCACAGGATAGAGTAGCATGGAGAGCTGCATCAAACCAGTCTCTGGACTAAAGACCACAACAACAACAACAACAACAACAACCATTTTATTTAAACGTTAACCGTTAAAATACAGAATGACGATGAATATTACTTATTACTTTTCACTAAATGGTCAATGTCTGGTACCACTTTTCGAGCAATGCTAATTCGAATACAAGCTCGTAAGTTAAAGTCTGCCAGTGAGCTTCTGTGGGTGGATTTCGTTCTCTTCATTGCGTAAAAAAGCTGCAAGTGCGTGTAAGTCTGAACATTGAAGTAGTCGTAGCTGCAGGTTTCTTAAGTCATGAAAATTTTCGTTGAGGCAACAAATGTCTACGAGACTATGTTTGCTATAAAACTAATCACGCAAACGCCGAGTTTGTTCAGTGTCAACATAACCGGGGAATCATTGAAACTGTGCAACCCTCTGCAAGCTGAAAAGCATTAGGTAACTTGATCTAACTGCAGATTCATTCGTTGAATGTTCGTCCTGAAAATAAACGTAAATTTTCATAGTGAAAATGTTGGTAAAATTATTAAGAAGTTTATTTTTCCGCTCCCATATGATGAATACTTTCCTCGCTCACGTCAATTAAAAGCTTTTTTTCCCAGCTTCTAGTCTTTCGCATGGAATCTATTGTAATGTTATTGTAAGCTGCATTTTTTGTTGTGTTCAAATTTTGAAGCACATTAATAAAACACTAACCGTACCAAAACACCAACTCATACAATAAACATATAGACCAGACATCCTGCACTAATACGTTGATATTGACGTGTCTAGTACCTTTGATGTTGCTAACACGACCATCATGCTGCTTTTCATCCCTTTAAAAGCAACAACTCTCCGTTTTAAGGGTAGACACCATCCTATAACTTGAACTTTAAAAAATAATGGCTGTTTCACATCTTTATAGTGTTTACTCTTAGACCCCAAAACGATTTTGCTGTATTCGAATTACAGGTACGTCTAAGAAATGATTGAATTACGGACTGGGTGAGAGGCTGTGCCACACCGAAAGATGCCAAAGATAATTTTTCACCTTTGTCACAATCAAACAGAACCATCTTTACTCCGAACTTGGCATAAACTCGAACTGGGAAAAACAAGTTACAAGATTACCAGTAAAAATGAAGCGAAACAATTGGCAGCCAGTCGTTGGAAGTCAATTACTTTACCTGTTGACTAAGTGAATATAAATTTAGGGAATACACTGAAGTCATGTTTGGTACAATCAACAAGCTCCAAGGAAATAGGCTTTGATTTACAATGAAATATCACTACCACTGCACCTCTTCAAGAAGACTGTGAGAGCTTTTTTATTCAGAAAATTCAAGAAAAAAGCTAGCCTGATCTTGAAATTACAAGAAGCAGCAAGGGAAAACGTTATGCTGCCTGTGAATTTTAATGGGAACGTGTCTCATAGTAACATTCATTTTTTGATAAAGTGTTAAAATCCATTTTACAATAGGTTTATTTTTCTACTCTCAGTGAAAACTTTTTTATCATAAATATTAACCAGTCTCAATGATGTGACTGTACCTACAAAATATGGCATGTGAAAATTGTGGCGAGAGCGCCATAAGTTGGTTTTCAAGAATACCATTAAAATCATATTAAAAATTAAGAACCTGAAAACCAATGAAGTTATGGACTTCAATAATTGGGTATTGCTACATCTTTACATAATAGACATGATTTTTAAAATTTGGTTGCTATCGGCAAAGTAGAAGAACAGTTAAATTTTTAGGTGGGGTCTTCGCTTAAAAACTGTGCCGTATACACTGTATGTTCGTGTCTAAGGCTACGCCGAACCTGATTATGGTCGTTCCTCTGAAGGCAACACATTGTTTGCACTTCTCCTGCGCTGCCAGCCGGCCATGCTGCGCCACATAACGACGTCTGACAGTTCCATTTTACCTCGAGACGTCTGATCGACCCACTTTACACGAGCGCTCACAACCCAGGTGACGAGCGAGCGTGAGCGCTCTTACTCTCCATCCGCATCAACAGGCCTGCTGTAGTCTACGACATGCGTTACTAGAAAATAGTTTTAACATATGCTGAAAGAGCACTTTCCCACGAAAGGCAAAGGTCCCAACTTCGAGTCTCTGTCCGGCCCACAGGTTCAATCTGCCAGGAAGTTTCAAATGCTGAAAGGTTGCAAAACTGCGACCAGTCGCTTTTTATGGTAATTTATTTTGCCTTTGCTAGTTTCATGCTGATTTGTTCATCTTCTAACAGAGGAAGAAAATATGGACTTAATTGCATGTCATTTGCTGCGATTCCTCTGCAAAGATGTCGGTGTCTGCTCATACAGCTGCGCGGGATTAGCCGAGCGGTCTCAGGCACTGCAGTCATGGACTGTGTGGCTGGTCCCGGCGGAGGTTCGAGTCCTCCCTCGGGCATGGGTGTGTGTGTTTGTTCTTAGGATAATTTAGGTTAAGTAGTGTGTAAGCTTAGGGACTGATGACCTTAGCAGTTAAGTCCCATAAGATTTCACAGATATTTGAACATTTTTGATTTTGCTCATACTGATTTCGATACTAAGAGCCTCTCAAGGCGAATGCAGCGATTATTTCCAATAAAAGGCATGGTCTTTGAGATAGTCTTGTAGGTCCTCATTAGGGAAAATTTTTCAAATTTCAAGAGACATGTAACCGACTCTGTGTCGTTTCCAGGGAACAGCGCAAAATTTTTGTCTCTTTCAGTCTCCATAAAATGTCAATGATTACGTTAAACTATTTGTCAATATTTACAAATTTTTCAATGATTCTCTAGTTTTCTTTTCGTCACTGTAAATTTCCGAGTGTAGGCCACATAAGTCAGAAATGATTTTCAATCCCCATTACCTTAGAGTTTCTTTAAAGTCTTTGCAATCGTTTCGTCAGTCTTTATTGTTGACCCCCTCCTCCCACCATCGCTTGAAATTAGTCGGTCAACCTGGTGGCTGTGGTAATCTGCATATTCTCGAAGGTTTTTCACTAATGAGTAAACATTCGGATGAATTTTTGATGTTAATTTATTTACTCATCGGTTCCATCCTTCTGAGACGTTATTAGCGCAATGGTGACTTCCACTGTAATTCCACATCGCTCTTGGTGTATGTTCGTTATCGAGTCACTGGTCCAAGAAACAGTCGTGAAAACCCTGAAACTGAGCGAGGTGGTACAGTGGTTAGCGCACTGGACTCGCATTCCGGAGGACGACGGTTCAAACCAGAGTCTGGGTATCCCGATTTAGGTTTTCCGTGATTTTCCTAAATCGCTTCAGGCAAATGCCGGGATGGTTCCTTTGGAAGGGCACGGCCGATTTCCTCCCCATCCTTCCCTTATCCGATGGGACTGATGACCTCGCAGTTTGGTATCCTCCCCCAATTCAACGAACCAGCCAGAGTCCCGAAGCTTTTGGTTTTCACGCGTGCTCTCCTCGAGTACATACACAGCCAACTATCGCCCAACATTTCCAGGGAAGATGTGCTACAGCAGAACATATTCTTAAGTGACAGCATATTTCGGCGTTTTCCTTATAGACTGAACGAGGCCGTAACACTGAACTTGTTTCCACTAACGTTGAATAAAGTGATAATTTCAACCAGTAATCTCTGTTCTGGGAAACAAACTGTTACCTGCTTGGACGATAGCAGTTTCGAAGTCCATCATCAAAAATGCAGGGTTCCATTGAGGCACGTTAGTTTTAATAGCTCTAAAAAAAAGTTTCATATGTTTCTCGCATTACATTTGGCAGAAAAGTGCAATCAACTGGAATGGTGTTTGTTTCCTCCCAAGACTCTATTAAGGTCGACGCGGAGTATAAACAACTGTCCAAACTGTTTGCTCGAACTCTTGAACGTTCCATTCAGAAAGAATGATTCGTAGTTTGATAAATACGCTTTTCCCTTTTCGCTGGCAAACATAAGTATTCTCTCGTTCGCTCCCCTGTTATCATCTGCAAGTAAAAAACTACTACCGTCATTGATCAGTACATTATTTTGTTGGAAGAATATTCCTCCAGAATCGGTGGGATCTTGTGTAGTTCCCATATGTTTTCGTCGAATGCGAAGTAACGATTTTGTCCCACTTCTGTGTGATGGTAACGATGTCACTAACAAGGGAACCTTCCCATCGCACCCCCCTCAGATTTAGTTATAGGTTGGCACAGTGGATAGGCCTGGAAAAACTGAACACAGATCAATCGAGAAAACAGGAAGAAGTTGTGTGGAACTATGAAAAAAATAAGCAAAATATACAAACTGAGTAGTCTATGATCAACATATATAACATTAAGGATAATACTACATCAGCAGCGCCGTGGTCCTGTGGTTAGGGTGAGCAGCTGTGGAATGAAAGGTCCTTGGTTCGAATCTTCCCCCGAGTGAAAATTTTAATTTTTTATTTTCAGACAATTATCAAAGTTCAGGCACACACACACAATCAACGTCGCTCTGCAAAATTCTAGGACATGTTCAGATTTGCTTGGACATGTGCAGGATTTCACGGTCTACACACGGAAAAATTTCAAAAAGTTAAAAACATATGTTTTGACAGAGGACAGGGAAAACTGTACGACTGTTGCAGTCATTTGTTGCAGTTTATGTGGCAAACTCTTTATGTTTTCATCACTTTTTTGGAGTGATTATCACATCCACAAGAAAACCTAAATGGGGCAAGGTAGAAGAATATTTTTACCCATTCGCCAAGTGTTCAAGTTAGGTGGGTCGACAACATATTCCTGTCATGTGACGCACATGCCGTCACCAGTGTCGTATAGAATATATCAGACGTGTTTTCCTGTGGAGGAATCGGTTGACCTATGACCTTGCGATCAAATGTTTTCGGTCCCCATTGGAGAGGCATGTCCTTTCGTCTACTAATCGCTCGGTTTTGCGGTGCGGTCGCAAAACACAGACACTAAACTTATTACAGTGAACAAAGACGTCAATGAACGAACGGACTGATCATAACTGCGAAAATAAAGAAATTAAATTTTTCACTCGAGGGAGGATTTGAACCAAGGACCTCTCATTCCGCAGCTGCTCACGATAACCACGGGACTACGGCGCTCCTGGTCTCACACTCTCCTTGATGTTGCATATGTTGCACATAGACTACTCAGTTAGTATATTTTGCTTATTTTTTTCATAGTTCCACACAACTTCTTCCTGTTTTCTTGATTGATCTGTGTTCAGTTTTTCAGGGCGTATCCACTGTGCCAACTTATAACTAAATCTGAGGGGGGTGCGATGGGGAGGTTCCCTTGTAAGTAGTAGCATCGATTGAAGAGCTGCTCTACTTCTTCAATGTAAACTGATGAAACTGTAGGGTATGTTTCTTTTGCTCGCTTCTTTGCGCTGACAATTTTTTTTCTCACTTCATTTGCTGCTTCACCTGGAATACAAACATGGCTGCCTTCCCGTAAAACTGTGTAATTTTTTGTGGATGGACTTCCTTTGCAATTATTCTTTTTAAAGTTTACACAACGGCAGTAAGCCACTTCTTTTTTGATTGCGTAGTCCACTATATACTGATGCCCGTTGTAAATCTGTAAAGGCTTACCTTTGGTGGTCAGAGTGAACTCCATTATCTCATGGCTAAAACATTGAACGTTACTTGCCTGTCAGAGGTCAACTGCGATGCTGAACTCGGGGAGAAAGCCACGCGCACTACGACCCGATGCGGGGCTGGGCTACTTCGTGCAGAAATGGGTTTGGCCTTCTACATAACACGTAGCAGTTAGTGGCGGACAGGCCAGTGTATCCTACTTCTGGAACAGCCTGTCAATTACCTACAGTATCCTGGGCTCCGTGCAAATGTCAGCACACTCTCTCCGTAGATGTGCGACGCTGTGCGAGTGTCACAAACTCCCCCTGAGCTCGCATTGGGGTGCAGTGTGGCCCGGACCGAGCCGCGTCGACGTCGCCATGCAAATGAACGACGTAAACAAAATGTTCTACTGCCCGAAGAAGAGCAAGAGCTCCACCATTTGCCTACATAACATTCTACGTTATTCCTTCTTGCATACACATATCGCACTTTTTCTGCTTGTTTTAATTTTTATATCCTACTTTTCTTTCTTTTATGATGCATATCTGCATTTACATGTCTACTCTGACATTCACACTTAAATGCCTGTAAGAGGGTTCATCTAACCACTTTCACGCTATTTCTCTGCCATTCCAGTCTCGAGCAGTGTGCGGAAAGAACGAACATCTAAATCACGCCGTGAAATCTTTGATTTCTCTTGTTTTATTTCGACGATCATTTCTCCCAGTATAGGTGGGCGTCAACTAAATATTTTCGCAGTCGATACCGAAACTTCATGAAAAGATCTCACCGCAATGAAGAACTCCTTTCTTTAAATGATTGCCATCCCAATTCGTGTATCATCTCCGTGACACTCTCGCCCCTATTTCGCGGTAATACAAAACGAGTTGCCGTCTTTGAACCTCCCCGATGCTTTCCGTCAATCCTCTCTGGTAATCCCATACCTCACAGCAATACTCTAGCATAGGACGGACTAGCGTAGTTAACGTAGTCTCTTTAGTGGATTTGTTATCTCTTCTAAGTAATGTACCAATAAAACGCAGACTTTGGTTCCGTCTTCTCCACATGATTATCTGTGGGACCGTTCCAGTTAAAGTTCTCGTAACTCTTATCCCTTGATACTTAGTTGAATTGATAGCCTCTAGATTTGTGTGATTCATCGTGTAACTGAAATGTAACGAATGCCTTTTAATATTCACGTAGATGACTACACTTTTCATTATTTAGGGTCACAGTTGCCACTTTTTGCACCACACAGACATTCTGTCTATCATTTTGCAGTTGGTTTTGACAGTTTGATGACTTTTCTAGGCGGTAAATAACAGAACCGTCTGTAAACAATCTACGAGGGCTGCTCAGATTGCCTCTTAGGTCATTCATGTAGATTATGAATAGCAGAGGGGCTACAACACTTTCTTGGGGAACGCTAGACATCACTTCCGTTTTACTCGATGACTCTCCATCAGTTACTACGGCTTATGACCTTTCTGAGAGGAAATCACTACTCCAGTCGCACAACGGCGACGACACTCCATAGGCAAGCAATTTGATTAGAAGTCTCTTGTAAGGAACGGTATGAAAAGCTTTCTGGAAATCCAGAAATGTGGAGTCAATTTGAGATCCTCAGGCGGAGTAATCATTACTTCATTAGAATAATGAGCTAGTTGTGTCGCAGAAGAACGATTATACTGAATCCATACTGACTATGTGTCAATAGATCGTTTTGTTGTAGATAATTCATAATGTTCGAACACAGTATATGTTCCAAAATACTGCATACCGACGCCAGTGATATGGGTCTGTAATTTAGCGGATTACTTCTATTTCCTTTCTTGACTATTGGTGCAACCTTTGCATATTTCCAATTTAGGTACGAAAATTTTGTCGGGCAAGCATTTGTATATGATTGCTAAATATGGAGCTATTGCATCAGCATACACTGAAAGGAACCTAGCTGGTACACAATCTCGACCCAAGGACTTGTCTTTATTAAATGATTTGAGTTGTTTCGCTACCCCAAGGATCTCTACTTCTAAAATGCTCATGTTGGCAGCAGTTCTTGATTCATGAAGGAATTTCGGAAAATCGTAATTAGTACGGTAACTCCGCTTTAGTGGCACTGTCATCGGTAACACTGCCATGTGTGCTGTGTCCTACTACAAAAACTGTAAACCTTAAAAAATTCCTTTTTTACGCAAGTTATGATGTTACATAAGTTGTTTTTTTAAAGTGTATCTTACGTAATATACAATTTACAATTCTTGTGTATCTTCCACTTCACAATAACAACAATGACATGCAGAATTATCCAGGAGTATGGCTCCTACATAATTCTCGCACCACTGTAAAGAGAAGTGATACAATATTAGTGTCAGTCGTGTTAAGAAACAATTAAAATCACTTAAATGTAACAGAGCTGGAGTACCCATTCGAATCCCTAATCAAATTCTATACCATATTTCCGTCTGAGCTAGGCCCCTTCTAATCATAATCGGCCATAGAGCCCTCGAACAAAAAATGGTGCCCAGTGGTAGGAGGAATCACAGGTCACACCTATCTGCAAGAAGTGTATCAGAAGCGAACCACAAAACTAACGTACAGTATCCTTGAGATCCATCCCCCATGCCAAACAGCATGGATCCAGAAAACATCATCCATGAAACCCACCTCTCAGTTTTTCCACGTGGCGTCCTAAAAGCCACAGATCAAGGCAGTTGTATAGCTTCATTATTTCTCAGTTTCCGAAAAGCATTTGACTAAGTACCAAATCTATGTGTGGGGTATCAAGCAAAATTTGTGACTGCCTTTAGGAGTTGCCGGCCGCGGTGGTCTAGCGGTTCTAGGCGCTCAGTCAGGAACCGCGCGACTGCTACGGTCGCAGGTTCGAATCCTGCCTGGGGCATGGATGTGTGTGATGTCCTTAGGTTAGTTAGGTTTAAGTAGTTCTAAGTTCTAGGGGACTAATGGCCACAACAGTTGAGTCCCATAGTGCTCAGAGCCATTTGAACCATTTTGAACTTTAGGAGTTCTTGGTAGGGAGGGCGCAGTAAGTTGATTTGGATTTGGAGTCATCAAAATATGTAGAAGTAACTTCGAGTGTGCCCTAGCGAAGTGGGTTGGAACTCCTGTTGTGAATATTGTATAGTAATGACCACGCAGACAATATTTTAGTATCTAAAGACTTTTTGTAGATGATGTAGTTATCCATAATGAAATACTATCTGAAAAAAAGCTGCACAGATATTCAGTTAGATATTGATAAGATTTATAAGTGGTGAAAAGTTGATGAAGGTGTAACGAGGGTGCTTAGTCTAGAATTAAGAACAACTGTGAAAGTTAAAATGACAAGTTTAATGTCGCAAGTTTTTAGCACAAAAATTACAGCTTTTACACAGTTTTCAACTCGATGACATAAAAACAGTGCAATGAATAACGCATCTCGCCAACATCAAAAATGAAATAACCCTATACACAACACTATTAAACATTAACTCTATGAAAGAACATTAACCCTAAGCACAAAAATATAAAAGTTTAATTGGAAGTTTCTCTACGAAATTTCTCCTACACAGACTTTATGATGTTGGTCAGTACTACGAAAATCGTCCGATTCCGGTTAAAAGTTCGGTACTATTTAGGATGACAATCAAATCTACGGTGGATGGTTAGTTACGCGACAAATTTGAGCACAAGATTACCCAAGGCCATTCGAGCTTACAGTGGACGCAAGCCAGTGAACCAACAAAGTTTACGCCTCTGCACGTGGTATTTACCTTGAGCTGCAACGAGCTGCCGTCTGCAAGGCCACTCTTTCCCACTGAAATTCCTACAAAACTAATCAGGCCTTTGCTGAACTTTCCAGCAGAAACTTTCCCTATGTTGTGATTCTTGAGTTTCTCCCGGCGTATTTGATAATCAAAATATCTACGGGTGTGCTGCCGGTCTATAGTGTCCAACGGGCACAATATTTCGGCGATCATACATGTCGCCATCATCAGGTGAACTGACGGACTGAGCTCCTGTGAACGTGCCGGCACGGAGATCCGTACGCTAAGGCTGCTCAGAGGGAACTGGGTTCGGTCGCGGCGGCGGCCGATTTAAATACCCTCCGCCCGCGGCGCGCTCCCTCCGCCGTCCGCGCCCCGCGCCACGGTCGCGCGGTGGAACGGATTGCGACGGCGTCTGAGATGACGTCGGTGTGATGGCTCTGTCCGCCGTGGTCGTCACAACTATACGTTTGCTCGATTTACTCTTGATTAACCCAATCGCTGGTTCCCAAGCCTTGCTAAGATTATAGCCACAGTCACGGTTTATGAGGTCGTCATTGGTGCGAATTTCGATGGCCTCTCTATCAACGCTGTCCCAGTATCTCGACGTCTGTACCAGAATCCTCGTGCGGTCATACTCCATGGCGTGATTTTCCAACAAACTATGTTCAGCGACCGCCGACTTGCTCGGATACATCAGTCGAGTGTGCCTCTGGTGTTCACGGCATCGATCCTCGACGGTACGCATCGTCTGACCAATATACCACTTACCACATTGACACGGAATCTGGTACACGCCGGCCTTCCTCAAACCGAAGTCCTCTTTGGCGCTCCCCACCAGTGCACAAGTTTTATTTGGAGGAAAAAACACAGTTCCGACCCGGTGTTTCTTCAGAATGCGGGCGATTTTCCCCGAGAGTGTGCCTGTGTATGGAATAAATGCAGTGCCTACCTCCTCCCTCGTGACTTCATCCATCTCAACAGTTTGTGCTGCAGTGGTTGGGTGGAGAGCACGTTGAATCTGCCACTCTGAGTACCCATTTTTTCGAAATACAGTTCTCAGATGTTCCAATTCCTGGGGTAGACTCTCTGCGTCAGAGATAGTGCGCGCCCTATGTACTAGAGTTTTAAGTACCCCATTCCTCTGTGAAGGGTGGTGGCAGCTGTCTGCGTGCAAATACAGATCAGTGTGCGTTGTCTTCCGATACACCCCATGACCTAGGGTGCCGTCAGCCCTTCTCTTGACCAGGACGTCAAGGAAAGGTAATTTACCCTCCGTTTCAGTCTCCATAGTGAATTTGATGTTGGGGTGTATGGAGTTTAGATGTGTAAGGAAGTCAAGGAGTTTATCCATACCATGTGGCCAGATGACGAAAGTGTCGTCCACGTAACGGAAAAAGCAAGTAGGTTTCCATTCGGATGACGACAGGGCTTCCTCCTCGAAGTTCTCCATGTACAAATTCGCTACCACCGGTGAGAGTGGGCTACCCATGGCGACTCCCTCCGTTTGTTCGTAGTATTCTCCATTAAAAAGAAAATACGTGGAAGTCAAGACATGCCTAAAAAGTTCAGTGGTCTTCTCGTCAAACTTCTGACTAATCAATTCTAGTGACTCTCGCAGGGGTACCCTCGTTAACAAGGAAACGACGTCAAAACTCACCATGATATCTGACTCATCCAACCTGAAGCTATCAAGGCGTTTAACAAAATCCACGGAAGTACGGATGTGATGAGGGCATTTACCCACATAAGGACTTGATATTCCCGTCAAGTATTTGGCCAACAAATATGTAGGTGCCCTGATGTTGCTGACAGTGGGGCGTAATGGTACCCCCCTTTGTGAACCTTCCCTATGTTTCTCGTTATTCGAGAAAACATGTACTCAGCCCTAGTCTTAGTATGTGGCGGTATGCACGTGGATGGTTGGAGCAGCATGCTTATTATGGTGCCCTCTCAGTTCTCGCAAGAACAATTAACTAATTTGGCTGCTTCGTTTCTCCACAGTTGGAGCTAAACGTTGCTACAGCTAATCTCTAGCTGGATTGCAGCCGCTGTGAAAGCAGTGTCCACACAAATTTCCTCGCTGCGTCATACAGAGCGAGTGGATGGTTGGAGCAGCATGCTTATTATAGTGCCCTCTCAGTTCTCGCAAGAACAATTAACTAATTTGGGTGCTTCGTTTCTCCACAGTTGGAGCTAAACGTTGCTACAGCTAATCTATAGCTGGATTGCAGCCGCTGTGAAAGCAGTGTCCACACAAATTTCCTCGCTGCGTCATACAGAGCGATAAGCACTCCGTTCTGCACTTGATGCAATTTCAGAGAAAAGATCCCGAAAATTTCTCTCTTGTCCTACTCCTGGCAGAACTTCCTCCCCGACTTGGGTTCATTCGTTCTTCACGTCACGTCCTTTGCGACCAATAGGAGTGTTCCTCTTATTTTGTGGAAACTCTCTCTACCAATCGCAATGTCCCTTCTATCAAACTGCGTCGAAACTTCAGTGTTTTTCTCCATCCTAGTGCGTTTCCGCCAATCGGACCTTTTGTGCCCGTTCTAGACGTCTAAAGTACATTGATCTTTCCGTGTATCACACTCACTGGACACGTGATTGAAATGCGTTACTAGTTTGTATCCCATTGGAATGCTGAAACGCAGATTTCTAAAGCTTTATCTCTTTCTGTTGTGTGGATGTGCCCCTACACACGGTCCTCCCTCCTGAATCACCTGGTTGGGGTCACTGACCTTCCCTCTGCGACCCCTTTAAGTGGTTTCCGTTGTAACCCCTGCAGCGCGCCTTCGCTACGCCGTTGTCTGCCTGGCTTTTCAAACTAAAAATGACTTGCGTTGCCTGTTCCACCTTCCGCTCAAAGACATGCATTGTGTAGGAATGGTGTGTTAATTACCGTCAATTAACCTTCATCCCTTTTCACATTACATACTGATAGGCAAATGTTCTCATAACCACCGAATTACATTAGGTGTCATATTCACCTTCTCATTGCGATGTATGAACCTCTCATGTAAGGTGCGAATCTGACCATTTATTCTGCCAACTTACAATCCTCCTCCTTCTGTCTTCAATTTTGTACTGGGTCAATCAATGGTTGAGAAATTGATTGAAGACAGTGCAAAATTGGTTCAGCTGCTGACTGTAGCAATTGACGTATTTACTGACCAACATCAAATTTTAATATTTAATATAATATAAACAGTGGCTCGATTCAGTCTCCTTCCTTTACCTCGCACTTGGTTTTCTGATCTTTTGTGCAATTCTATTGAATTAATCTAAGGAATTTTTTCTTTCAAATATAGTTGACTACATTTAAAAATTGTTATTGAAATTCAAACAATGTAAGTATATATTTCAAAATTTGTATCATCTAAACATTCCCTGTTTTATTTTTGAGACTGTTCTGTTTTGTTTAGCTGATTTGTGTTAAATGACGATGGATGTATTGAAGTTGAGGAAACCTTCATTTAATATTATCCTCCCCTTTTAGAATAAATGCTACTTTTTCTTTTGTATTACTCATAATCGAAAACAAGTTTAATTCTTACAATTAAACTTTATAAGCTATGTCTCAACGTTTTTCATGATTTTACAGCTGTAGTCCTATTTCTGAACCTATTTAAATTCTCCAAAAATCTTAATTCTATGCATCATGACTTTACAAAAATTATTGAATTTGACTTTCACAAACGTCGAATTTCTAATCCTAATGCTACTTTAGAAAATTTATATTGACATCCTGGAATAGCTAAACCCATTCATGTTTATCCAACATACATATTTTAAAGAACACATTACATTAGAATCTTAACCTCAAAATGTTAATAATAGGTTTTCATTAACTTAAACATGTTGAAAAAACTGCAATATACGAAAATATTATTGACTTGTCAAGATAAACTACAAAATCATCGTTAATAATGATCTATAACTAACACATAAAGAGTTTACATTAACATATTTTTAAACACAATAAGAAAATCAAATTGTTTTCTTTTTTGTCTAGATAGTAGTCTGTCACAGACAGTTTTTTCTCCCATCTTTAACATGGTTCACGTTTTTCTTCAAGTGTTTCGACGTGTTTCCGTCGAACATGGAGTGACGGTCGGCTTTGTGCCTCACCGTGTCTCCGTTGAGCACGGGATGACTCTTGGTATGCATCTCACCGCGTTTCCGTTGAGTGTGGCATGACGATCGGCCCGTGCCTCGCCGTGTTCCCGTTGAGTAGGGAATGACGGTCGGCAGAGAGAAAGGTCTGAAGGTATGAGTGTGTCGTGAATGCGCGGTAGGCTTTGTTCCATTATGCATATGCCTGTGGTGCTGTTGAATTGGAGATCCATTTTTGACAGCCTAAGCTTTTATGCTTCAACATTCGTCGAATCATTATGTCGGTTCACCGTTAGTCATTTCGTCTGTACCTGGGGAGACAGCCAACAAAGTGCTTTCGAGGTGATTAAGACCGCCATTAGAAACTCTCCCGTTTTGGCAGTTCCAGATTTCCAGAAACGTTTTGTAGTCCAAACCGATGCTTGCAATACCGGGATAGGAGCCATGCTCCTTCAAGAAGATCAGGGCGTGAAGCGCCCCCTTGCCTTTGCTTCAAGGAAGCTCACCGCCACAGAGTGGCTTATGTGAGGCTCTTGCGGTACTCTTCGATTTTATTTAGAACATAGGGAGTTCGACCTCGAAACTGACAATCAAGCATTGACTTGAGCCCTAGCTCGACCTCGAAAGACCAGAAGGATTGCTAGGTGGACGGTCCGTATATCCGCCTTTCCTTTTAAGGTGCGTCATATTAAAGGCTCTGACAATCAGGTAGCTGACGCCCTTAGTAGAATGTTTAGTGAAGACCTTGAATCTCAGCCAAGGGGAGAGCATGACTCGTGTAGTCAAGTGGTGAATAGTGTCTTCACAGAGATCCCTCAATTATTCATTGACCTTAAACCAAGCAGAATGAGGATCCTTATTTGGATCCGATCAGGTGGAAGGTCACTGCTGGCGAAGGCCTGTCCGGTTACTCCTTAAGGAATGGGGTACTCTGTAAAGAGGTTGGTAAGGCCGGAGATGTTAGGGTTTGCTTACCACTTGATTTAGTTTCACCTCTCTTTTGGTATTTCCATAATTCTGTACTAGGAGGGCACCTTGGCCTCTATAAAACCTTGGCCAAGGTGCGGGCCCATGTGACGTGGCCTTCTCTGTACCGCGATGTGCGGCGGCTCGTCAGTCAGTGTGACGACTGTAGAAGGAGTAAGGCCAGTTCTCACGCCCCTTTGGGTCTACTTCAATCTCAAAGAGAGGAGCGAATGATGGATGTTTATCGACTTTGTAGGACCTATGCCTAGGACTAAGGGAGGAGGGTACCGTTATATTTTCGTCGCCTTCGATGACTTTCCGCGTTTTGTATGGTTGCTGCTCAGTACAGGCGTCACTGCGAGTATAACCAAACGTATTTTTTCATGGTTTGGGCCCCTGAAACAACTTGTTACCGATAATGCGCCTGCCTTTTTGTATCAAGAGACTTTAAACAGTTTTGCTTTCGTAGTGGAATCAGGCATATTGTGACTACCCCTTACTATCCGCAAGCATCCTTGGCAGAAAGGGTTAACTGTAACCTAAAGGGTTGGGTTGTTTGGGGAAAGAGACCAAACAGCGAGGTCATCGGTTTCATCGGATTAGGGAAGGAAGTCGGCCGTGCCCTTTCAAAGGAACCATCACGGCAGTTGCATGGGGCGATTTAGGGAAATCACGGAAAACCTGAATCAGGATGGTCGGACGCGGGATTGAACCGTCGTCCTCCCGAATGCGAGTCCAGTGTGCTAACCACTGCGCCACCTCGCTCGGTGTAACCTAAAGGCAGCGCTTATAATTTACCACGCCAAATCCCCCAGCAGGTGGGATGCTACACTCCCATGGTTAAATTTCGCATTCAACACGGCCCAACATGAAACTAGAAGTTCCCGCTGAGTTAATGTTGGCATATCCGGTCAATTCGCCTCTCTCCAATCTTTGGCAGATCAATGACTTGTTGCCGTTTTCCATTACTTCTGATACCCTTAGGGAAAATTGGCAGCGTGCTCGAAACAACATGGAGTTAGCCCATTGTCGGCAAGCCGAACGTTATAACTAGGGCAGAAGCGTTTTTCAGGCTAAAACAGGGGATAAGGTGTTAATTAAGAACATCGCAGGTCGGAGTACTCGTGGCATGGGAACTCGTGAGTTTGTACAGCGATACTTGGGGCCGTGTGTCGTCACCAGGGTCTTAAGTCCTGTTAATTTGTTAGTTAAGGAGACTGCAACGGGCAAGGTGTTCAGTGTGCACCTTAGACCTTAGTCAAATCAAGCCTGTTAGATAAGTATCTTTCCCTTCTTTCCGTGTTGGTAAGACGAAAGGGGGGGGGGGAGGCTGGTCAGGTTTGAGCGGGGGAGGTTGAGCCGTGGTGTGCCATTTCTGGCACACCAGCTCTTTGGCACGACACTATCGATTACCCGGCTGTACTAGGATCGTTGCCCCTGTTGCCATCTCGCGGGTGTTTCAAGCTCGCAGCAGTAGTAGTTGGATTCGCTACCGGGCGCAAGGATAGGCTTACGTGGACGAAAGAGGAAAATACGCGTGCTCGGCCAGCAGCGGCACGCCGGGTCTACCCCGTAAGAGGGTCGCGAGTTTGTGGTGGAGCTGCCTGATGTCAACTCCGGGCGCTGTTCGTCGCATTGCCTTGGTGCCTGTTTTCTCGGAGAGGCTCATCCCTGGAGACCATCTCGAACAACGCTCTCCATCGAATGTGTAAGTGATTTTGGTGCCTTCGTTTCGTTGAACCATTTGCGTTGCAGCGAGTGTACTTGTTGCTTGGTTGCCTAATGTACGCGTTGTTGAAATAAGAGCAGCCGGCAAAGTGTGTGACCGCATGGAGACCAGCAGTTACTATTTCCTTTTAAAAATACCCTGGTTGGATTAATAGTAGGACGCTGATTAGCACGAAGGTGTGTGTGCTATATTTTGGCTTTTGGGACAGTACCCAGAAGTTTATGTATTGTCTATATGAGATTTTCAGTATATTTTGATTGCCATCAAGTCGATGTCCATTGTACACTCCTGGAAATGGAAAAAATAACACATTGACACCGGTGTGTCAGACCCACCATACTTGCTCCGGACACTGCGAGAGGGCTGTACAAGCAATGATCACACGCACGGCACAGCGGACACACCAGGAACCGCGGTGTTGGCCGTCGAATGGCGCTAGCTGCGCAGCATTTGTGCACCGCCGCCCTCAGTGTCAGCCAGTTTGCCGTGGCATACGGAGCTCCATCGCAGTCTTTAACACTGGTAGCATGCCGCGACAGCGTGGACGTGAACCGTATGTGCAGTTGACGGACTTTGAGCGAGGGCGTATAGTGGGCATGCGGGAGGCCGGGTGGACGTACCGCCGAATTGCTCAACACGTGGGGCGTGAGGTCTCCACAGTACATCGATGTTGTCGCCAGCGGTCGGCGGAAGGTGCACGTGCCCGTCGACCTGGGACCGGACCGCAGCGACGCACGGATGCACGCCAAACCGTAGGATCCTACGCAGTGCCGTAGGGGACCGCACCGCCACTTCCCAGCAAATTAGGGACACTGTTGCTCCTGGGGTATCGGCGAGGACCATTCGCAACCGTCTCCATGAAGCTGGGCTACGGTCCCGCACACCGTTAGGCCGTCTTCCGCTCACGCCCCAACATCGTGCAGCCCGCCTCCAGTGGTGTCGCGACAGGCGTGAATGGAGGGACGAATGGAAACGTGTCGTCTTCAGCGATGAGAGTCGCTTCTGCCTTGGTGCCAATGATGGTCGTATGCGTGTTTGGCGCCGTGCAGGTGAGCGCCACAATCAGAACTGCATACGACCGAGGCACACAGGGCCAACACCCGGCATCATGGTGTGGGGAGCGATCTCCTACACTGGCCGTACACCACTGGTGATCGTCGAGGGGACACTGAATAGTGCACGGTACATCCAAACCGTCATCGAACCCATCGTTCTACCATTCCTAGACCGGCAAGGGAACTTGCTGTTCCAACAGGACAATGCACGTCCGCATGTATCCCGTGCCACCCAACGTGCTCTAGAAGGTGTAAGTCAACTACCCTGGCCAGCAAGATCTCCGGATCTGTCCCCCATTGAGCATGTTTGGGACTGGATGAAGCGTCGTCTCACGCGGTCTGCACGTCCAGCACGAACGCTGGTCCAACTGAGGCGCCAGGTGGAAATGGCATGGCAAGCCGTTCCACAGGACTACATCCAGCATCTCTACGATCGTCTCCATGGGAGAATAGCAGCCTGCATTGCTGCGAAAGGTGGATATACACTGTACTAGTGCCGACATTGTGCATGCTCTGTTGCCTGTGTCTATGTGCCTGTGGTTCTGTCAGTGTGATCATGTGATGTATCTGACACCAGGAATGTGTCAATAAAGTTTCCCCTTCCTGGGACAATGAATTCACGGTGTTCTTATTTCAATTTCCAGGAGTGTATGTTATAACAACATACGAAAAATTCGTCAATGAGGATGCTTCATAAATAAAGAGAAACGTACCACGTATGGTATAAAGGGAAACAGCTTTTGTTTAGTTGCATAGACAGATCACATCTCTAAGAAGACAATAATAGCCACAAAGTATGTTATGTGCATTTAAGTGATTTTGATGCCCATCACGGAACGTCTAATTTGCGGTGAAGAGTATTCTCATAATTTATTCTTCTGTAGTGTAGTATCTTACATGCAAGGTATTTGGAATTTTTCGCTTTTCGCTGTCCCCGACAGTTCTCAGTGTACTTTTAAGACTTTCTCTTTCAGTTCACTTCCTGAAGCCACATTTTTTTTTCTTTTTTATTGCTAGCAGTAGTGATAATCATAATGTGATATAATATTCGGGTGGTTGACATCAGTAAGTTTGTCTGTTGTAGTGATACTTTCAACAATTAATCTTTACTGGGTATTCACTCGATGAAATACGAGACAACTCCCCATCAAATATTCCAAATGAAACATCACTAACTTTTACTGCAGAATATAGCTTCTATTATTATTATCTGTTTTACTGGTTCTGCTTGCAGAAGTATAAGAAAGGATAATTTGCGCTCCAGCAACAGTCCAATTCTGGTTTGGTAGCTGATAAAGGCCATAGTTCCCTCTCTACCCCTACATCGACTTTATTGATCACATGAGGTAGTGTTGTATCTTTTTGCATCCATTGTTGACAAGTCGCTAATATGTTAAGCTTGCTGCAGGCAGCTGTAACCGAGCGGTTCTAGGCGCTTCAGTCCGGAACCGCGCTGCTGCTACGGTCGCAGGTTCGAATACTGTCTCGGGCAAGGATGTGTGTGATGTCCTTGGGTTAGATAGGTTTAAGTAGATCTAAGTCTACGGGACTGATGACCTCAGATGTTAAGTCCCATAGTGCTTAGAGCCATTTTTTTTTTTTTTTTTGTTAAGCTTGCTACTTTCTTGCTATTACAATTCCGTCTTTCTCTGGAATCAATTTCTACGACGCGTTCGCCGTTTGCTTGCATCTTTATAATTTTAAATCCTAAAACATAGTTCAAATACAGAAAAAGGATTACCTTTTTATTAATTTATGTAGAAAGAGTGAGTAACCGGTAAGGGTAAGCCGGTATAATACGAGAAAAGGTTCCTTTTGCCAGTGATAGGCTGTACTGAATTCCTTCCCCGAAAGTTACTTCCAGTAGATAGAGAAATAACTCGTAAAGGTAACGTATTAGACCTACTAGCAGCAAAAAGATCTGACCTTCTCGAATCAGCTAACGTAGAGGAGGTGATCAGTGATCATAAGGCTGTGATGGCATCTATGACTACGGGTATTACAAGGAATGTTAAGAAAGGTAGAAAAATATTTTTGTTTGGCACCAATGGCAGGATACAAACTGGAGAGTATCTGAATAGTCTACATCAAATTTTAAGTGCAGAGAACGAAAATGTGGAGCACAGATGGAAAAAGTGTCATACAATATGCCTTAGAAAGTATGTTCCGAGAAAGGTCTTAAGGGGTGGGAAAGACCCTCTGTGGTTTAATAGCCAAGTTAGGAAACAGCTTCATAAACAAAGCGAGTCTCATCACTGATTCAAGAAAAGTCAAAACCTCACTGACAAACAAAAGCTGGACGAAGGAGAAATTAGCATAAGGAGAGCAATGGGAGAAGTGTTCAATGACTCTGAACGTACAATTTTATCAACCGATAAGACTAAAAGCTCTAAGATGTTTTGGTCTTCCATAAAATCAGTAAGCGGTTCGACATCATCTGGTCAGTCAATCCTTGACCATAATGACACGGAGACGGAAAATAACTGAGACAAGGCCGAAATACTGAAATTGGTCTTCTGAAATTCTTTTCCTACGGGAGATCGTAATACGATCCCTTTTTTCAATCATCATACCGTAGGGAAGCAGCCTACTCACGCCTTATAAAATTCACATGCCGCCGCAGGACAGACATTCTACCATTATTAGCGTGGCGTTTGATGAACATTGTCATCAAATTATGGCGAGCATTCACTCAAACATTTAATTTGAACAGTTATAGTTGCATCAGCGCATTAGACTCTGAACTGCTCTGGTAGTTTGATTGAGTGGATTATTTTGGTCTGTGACTTTCAGAATATAGTGAACATTTTGGAGAGAATGGTTTTTGATTATGAATCCCAGACAATCTCCTAATTCCTCAGAGCTATAAGCTGTAACTATAAATGTATTTCTCAGATGAAGTGGGCACTAGGAATTCTAATTACAGACTTCACGTTTTGCTAATCACTTTCTGGTTGCCAATATTGTAGTTAGAGAGCCAGTGCTGAGAACGGCAAACAACAGCATTAAATAAATAATAGGAACATTAATAATTATTCCACCCACCGCCCCACATATGGTGCATCGGCTGGGAAAGAAACTGAGTGAAAGTGAAAGTGATTTTTAAATATTCGGATTAGGGAGTGAAATGCGACACATAACTGAGTGATAGAACAGTGATAGTGTTACGTGTGCATGTGGACGACGCAATTGGATTAACAACGCATCTGGATTGACGGAGCTGGCACTGAGTCTAGCGGCGCTGCCGGCATCGCGAGAAGCCAGTGTCGCCTCACCGCAGTCGTCCGCCGGAGCCGCGCCTGCAGTTGCGGGCCACGCAAACACACAGCAGCCGTCGAAGTGCCGTCTGCAGTTCAATGCGCCACGTCGCATCAGTAATCCTGGTATGCCGCGCCGGTAACGCCATACGTCGTGCAGAAGGAACTAAGTTAAGTGAAAAGCTGTTAAAAATTTTACTAACCTGCGCTAAAAGACTGTCGGCGATGGAACCGCCAGAAGAAACTGAGGTTAAACTTAAATCACAAGCTATGTCTGTTGAGGGAATTGTAAATCCAGACAATGGTTCAAGTGTAAATATGCATGAAAATAGTAATGTTAAAGTAAAATATGAAGTATTGTCTCCTGACAGTAGCGTGAAAAGGGGCAATGATTCAATAATAGAGACCCCTGTAGTAAAGCAGAAATCAGAAATTGTTAATTTATTGGATGATAGTTTATCTGATGAGTTAAAAACGAAACAGTCATCAGAGGTGGTAGAGTTTGAAGAGGATAAGTTAGATGTGACTGATCAATCAGATGTTTCATTTCGTTTTGATGATTCTGGTATTGGAGTTAGTTTTTCGTCACCTGAGTGTGATAAAAAACCGGCTAGTGAGCAACCCAAAGATACTGGGGCTATTGATTTAAATGTTACATTACAAGCAATAGCTACCAGTAATGCTAAAGTGACAGCTGAATTAAAGTCTGAAATAACTGAGGTCAAAAGCAGTAATGCTGTATTAAAGTATGAGATTGTGGCCAACCAAACTAATTTTAATAAACGATTGGAGGTAATGGACAATACCTTCAAGGCTGGTTGCAATAAGTTGAAAGAGGATCTGGACAGTTTGAATTATAAAATTGATTACAATCATGAGGATATTAAGAAAAAGGTTGCTCAACAATTTTCTGAAATGTATAAAACAGTAAAATCCGAAGTTGCTGAGGTTCGCAAAGACTTCCAAATCGAAGATGCGAAGCTGGAGCACAAGTTAACAGAAAAGATCGAGGCGGAATCTAAACTGTGCTCAGATAGGTTTTAAGATGTTAATATAAAAGTAAATATATGTCAAGCGGAAGTAGATGCAATCAAAACTGATACTACTCATATTGTGCAAAGAGTAGATAATGTTGAAATGAGAGTAGAAAATATTAGTACTAACATTGCTAACATTGAGAGTAAAGTAGCTTCAGTAACTTCTGGTAATGGTAGTATACAACAAGTTGTAGCTGCAAACGCCGCATTTATCGGATGTCGGCAGTTTTTGCGGTTCGAACCAGATAAAAATATCCACCTGCTAGATTTCTGGAACGATTTTGAAGATGTGATTCCACCAACTTGGTCTGAACGAGAGAAAATCTCATTTATTAGAAGCCATTTAGCAGGTGACGCCATGCGTTGGTCAACTGATGTTATGTTGAAGTGTAAAACATTAGCGGAGTTTAAAACAGCTTTCATTAATGAGTATTGGTCTAGCAATAAGCAAAATGAAGTGTTGAGAGAATTTTGGAGTGGAAAACGCTTCAATGCAGGCAAGGAATCCATTAAAGAGTTTGCTAGGTCATGGATTTCACGTTTGTCACATTTGGACGAAAAGCTGAAACCTGAAATGATTATACTAGGTCTTGAAGCCAAACTACCATGGTATTGGCAAACTAGAATTATATCTGCCCCTAGAGACAATCTTGATCGTTTCATTGAGTATTTGGAACGTGTAGAGCGTATTGCTGCCAATGAGGAGCAAGCACGTAATAACAGAAATGGTAATAACACTAGTAGTAATTTTAAGAACGAGCAGAATGGCAATGTAAACATCAGAAAAGTAGGTGTTCGCCATCCTAAGAGAGGTAGGAATTGGAGAAATAATTATCAGAACCAACAATGGCATCCAAATTATAGTAATTTTGTTCCGAACAAAATTATGCAGGTAAACAACAGTGCGGAAAGCAATGCTGTGCCAGTTAACTATAATGGAAATAAAGGAAACAGTAGCAGGCCGAGGCAGGAAAACTAGTTCCCGTCTATGTGGACACTGGCGCTCACCAGGCGGTTACTTTTCCTAAGCCAGTAATTACAGTAATTAGTACGACAGATCAGAATACTCAAACTGAGGATTCGGATGATGGGTCGGTAGCATCCAATGATACTGCAGAAATATTAAACCACTCACAGTATTTGATAGATACCGTGTTAGAGACGCTTTCTAAGTGGGAAGCGAAAGAGAAGGTGCAGCAGTGTAACGGTAGGGAAGAGCTACAAAATACTGAATTGTCAGGTGAAGAAGCAGAAGAAATTCATGCTTATGTTTACGATGAGGATGATGTGCTCTTATCTAAAGTGCCTGTGCAGGATGTTGATACTGTACTAATAGATTTAGGACAGGAGGTAAGTGAGAATGTAGAGGATAGCCTGTTGGGGGTCGATGAACCCAGTAGCTGTGACCAGTTGTCACTTAAGAAGGAACCCGACGATAATAGTGAAAGTGGTTTAGCTGTAACTAGTGTTATGCCCGGTCTGGAGGCGCAGAATCGCTCGGACTACAGTAATTTGGGTCATGTTCAGCAAACTAAATGTAATGAAGTCGTGCGGTGTTTCGATTTGAAATTAATAGACCGACTGGGAAAGGCAGCTGAAAATGTAGTTCAGGAAACCCCTACAAACTTTGACCTAAATGTAATGAAGACAGATGTCGATCACTTTAGTTGGAGACAAATCCAAAAGGAACTATTGGATGAGTTTGAGGAACCACCTGTACAACCTAGAATAAGCCACCCTATAATAATAGTGAATATGTTGGGCATCAATGTACGTTGTCTCTTAGACAGTGGAAGTGAGGTGAGTGCGATATCTCAGTCCTTCTTTGATGCATTACCTGGTAAAGACAAGCTTACAGTAATGAGGGTATCAGGACTAAGAATAATTGGTGCTACTGGCAAGGTGTCAAAAACGGTAAAGCAAGAAGCTTTACTGCCCTTTGATATTAATGGTAATTTAATTGATCATCCATGCTTAATTGTAAACAATCTCAGTATTGAGGTTTTAATTGGCATAGATTTCTTGTCGAAATATCAGTGTTGTTGACTTTGAAAGAAGCCAGTTAAAATTGGTCTTGCCGATAGCCGGAGTAATTACGGTACCTTTTATTGATAAACATGTAGTAACTAATGATGAAACTTGGGAGCTGCCTATACGAGGTCTGAAAAATAGGAGATATTGGGATGAAAGTGTTAATATTAGTAAAAGTAAGCTAAACACATTAGAAAGAAAGAAGCGTCATGACGCAAAAGCTGTACCCACCAGTTTTGAAATAGGTCAGTTAGTCCTTGTCAAAACCAAGGAAAAATCAAAGAAAATAAATGCAGAAACGAAGAAATTCATGTTCGTATACCAAGGACCTTTCAGGATCATAGGAAAACCACATGCCAATGCATATAGGCTAGAGTACCCTAAGAGTAAAAAGCTATTAGGTCTCAGGAACGTGATCGACCTAAAGAAGTTCATAGGTAGTGAATGATTTCTGTAGGGAGGAGGTTGTTCTATAACCTCTACACAGTGTGGCAGCTGTGCAGTCCCAGCTGTGTGAGATCTTCTTTCCTTTTCAGGTCTCACTCATTCTTCATCTTTTCTATCCACCTAAAATTTCGACCTCTTCTTTCCAACACATCAAAATTTTCCGTTATGGTTATCAAGGCAATAATAAACTAATGAATTCTGTAGGGAGAAGATTGTTCTGTAACCTCTACACAGTGTGGCAGCTGTGCAGTCACAGCTGTGTGAGATCTTCTTTCACATTTCAGATCTCACTCTCTCTTCAGCTTTCCTATCCACCTAAAATTTTGACCCCTTCTTTCCAATACGAAAATTTTCTGAAACCAATGAATTCTGTAGGGAGGAGGTTGTTCTGTAACCTCTACACAGTGTGGTAGCTGTGCAGTCCCAGCTGTGTGAGATCTTCTTTCCTTTTCAGGTCTCACTCAATCTTCATCTTTCCTATCCACCAAAGTTTCGACTCCTTCTTTGCAATACAAAAATTTTCCGTCATGGCTATCAAGCCATGAGTTCTGTAACCATTCTATCCACCGATTAGTGAAGAAAAATACCTAATGTGACAAACCTAACAGTGACATAAACAATAGAGAAGCATGACGTAATTAAGATTCAAATGTATTTGAGTAACAAGTATGTATAGAACCCTGGTAATATTATAAGTACAAAGTTGTTGTTTTATTGGAAATGGTCCACCAACAATAATGTTTTAAAAAAGATATACAAGTTCGTTTATAAGCAGGATCTTAAGTGGCAATGAGACCTAGTGTATGCATTAGAGCTAACTAATAAATAGTAAGAGAGAGTGCTTAGTGTTATGAAAAATAGACAGATAAGTTGTAAAAATGAACTCATCTTGTGTAGCAAGGAATGGCAGTGTAATAGAATTGAACAGTGTTTGTGGTTGAGACGTGAAGGACACGTCCTTGAAATATTTATAAGGTTGGAGCTGGCCGTTATTTGGTGTAGTGTGTGACAGGGCACACCTACACGTATTGAGGTTATGAGTTGGAGGCGTGAATGCGACCATAGGTACCCTTATGTTAGATGAGACAGAGCAGCTCATGGTGTCCTATAGGTTTAAGGAATTTAGCATTCCACTCTGCCGTAATTGCTTAATGCACTTTAGTGGTAGGTCGAGAGAGACTACCTGTGGTTTCAGCATCCAATCAAGTGGAAATGGATTGCAACGTGAGCAAACTGATCAGCTGCAATACACTATAGATATGAAATAAATGTGCTATCCTATGCGTTAAATGTTAATAGAGTGAGTGTTAAATAAGTACATACACTAGCAACATAATTGAGTAACATAATGGCAGACGTGAAACATTATTTATAGCTCAGCATAAATACACTTCGATGAAGTAAGTACATAATTGCAGATGCGGAACTGACACAGCAGCAGAGGACCAATAAGTGGATTTAGTAGTCAACTAAACGTAGTGTGTTTTGAACACTCAGAACTGTACTATTACCACAAGTTACTCACATGTACAAAGAAGCCGAGAAGAGAACTACTAATCAAATATACTCATACTATCTCTAAGAATAAGGTAATCGAAGATGAGTCAGCTAAGTAAATAAAATACAAATGTATCACGAATGTACCGAGCATTGGTTCATTGTTCTGGCCAAGAAATAATAAATTGAGATTAAATAGGATTCATGATTGTATGCTTTGAGCATAAATTTTCTCTAGTACGTGACTAACGGCGGTTTGAGCCATTTGTTTACCGATTTTATGACAGTTAAGTAACCGCGAAAGTAAAATTGAAAAAGTTCTGTTGACTTTGTTCCAGTAACATATTGAAAGATAAAATGTATATATCCCCATTTCATTGTGACCCACCCTTAGATATTAAGTGAACAGAGTCTGAGGCACTCTTTTTGTTTGTTCTACAGGACAAACCAGATAATGGCAGCCTGGTAGCTGCGTGAAAGCGTGGAGTGACTTGGACACAACTCACAGTGACCCCTCCCCTTTCCCCATGTAATTTAGAGTGAATGTGAAGGACGCACACCATAGCAACTTCCCCTCCTCTACTCTTGTGAATGGAAGTGTAGAACGCCAGCCAAAGTGGCTACAACCGCGTGTGTAAAAATCAAATTGTCATGATTTGTGAAATTTTCTTTCAGGTTTATAAAAGACTGCTAAGATATAATTATCTGTTTATGTATCATGAATAACTGTTATTTTCTTTGAATTTGTGCATGTAAAAATATTTACAGACAATTTAATGGATTTAAGATTTTCATAATTTTACATATTTTTTTGTGTTTGTCTGTCTAAGGCAATATGTATGCCAAAGTGTTTCATTGATTTTGCTTAAATTTTGAGTGATAAAGGTGCTTAAGAGGCAGTGAACATGCCAGCAATTTAAATAATTGAAGTAGGTAATAAGTATTCTTTTAATATTACTATATGTTTAAATTTCAATTTTAATTTTTCATAGTGAGTTAAGCTGTACTCTTGCTTCCCATTTTGTAATTAATTTTTTTCATTTACATTCAAAAAAATTAAGTAGAGGGTGATGTAGGGAAGCAGCCTACTCACGCCTTATGAAATTCACATCAGTCTTTCCATTGTGTGGCAGCCAGTCCGCTGTAACTTGCTCTGACGTCATAAATGTTGCACAATACTTTAAAAATCAAGTAAATAACCTAAAACGTTTCTAGCATGTCAGGAGTAATACAAAATCAATATGTGTTGGATATCAGTTCAATAACTTTAACCATTCTGGAAATTGGGATGTTTTTCTGTAAAAATCATTGGCGCAACAGAAAAGAGCTAGAAACTTAAAAATTTATATTTAGATTCCTTTTGCATAATAATTTAGTAGAAACAGTATTCTGGATCTCACAAATTCAAATTTTAGTTGAAATTCATGATTTTCTGGTTTTTATCTTAAAAATTAAGGAAGCAAGATAGATTAAGTAGGCGAATAAATAAAGTTAGGATGTTTAAATTTAAGTAGAAGGGAGATCCGCTATAATCATAAAGATGTGAGAAGTTTCAACTGAATAACTATAAAACTATAGCGATAGCGTATCTCCAAAGGGCAAGTTCAGAGCTCGTCTACTGCGTGTAGTGTAATTAAATTAATTATCTCGCCCAAAATATTTGACTTAGCCATGTCAGACTTTTATTATGATTACATACCTGTGTGCTGATTGCACATTTAAATTGAGAGCTTCATCGGCCATCAGCAAAGGAAGCAATGATTTATTCGATAACTTAAAGTGGTGCATTACTAGCCCAGCGGCTAGTCGGGAGAGCAGATTTGATCAGGCGTTCCCTTAGCCGTCCGCACCGTGGCTTTATATGTAAGAACGCTGCGCGAGAAAAAGGAAGTCCCCAGTTCTCTTCAGATGCTGATTAGCGCACCACCTGTGCCGGGAGTCGCATCGCGTCGGTATCGTTGATATAAAATGCTTCGGATGTAGTAATAAGTTACTCAGGATATGCGTAACCATGAAATCGTTTTCGAGTGAAGTATTAATTTTGGGATGACGTTAATGATCTATCTTTAGTTTGCGTATGTCGTATTTTCATGTGCCGCCGCAGGACAGACATTCTACCATTATTAGCGTGGCGTTTGATGAACATTGTCATCAAATTACGGCGAGCATTCACTCAAACATTTAATTTGAACAGTTATAGTTGCATCAGCGCATTAGACTCTGAACTGCTCTGGTAGTTTGATTGAGTGGATTCTTTTGGTCTGTGACTTTCAGAATATAGTGAACATTTTAGAGAGAATGGTTTTTGATTATGAATCCCAGACAATCTCCTAATTCCTCAGAGCTATAAGCTGTAGCTCTAAATGTATTTCTCAGATGAAGTGGGCACTAGGAATTCTAATTACAGGCTTCACGTTTTGCTAATCACTTTCTGGTTGCCAATATTGTAGTTAGAGAGCCAGTGTTGAGAACGGCAAACAACAGCATTAAATAAATAATAGGAACATTAATAATTATTCCACCCGCCGCCCCACAATACGAACGTCGAAATGACAGATATTACAACCGCTTTGTAGAGGAAAGGCATCAGGACCAGATGAGATACCTGCAAGATTCTGCAGAGATTATGCGAAAGAACTTACTCCCCTTTTAGCAGCAATTTGTCGTAGTTCGCTGGAGCAGCGGAGGGTACTTAGCTCATGACATTCCAGTTGTCAGGAATTGTCGTAAGAGAGGTGCACATAATTATAAGCCCGTATCGTTAATGTGAATCTATTGTAGAATAATGGATTATGTTTTATGCTCATGTGTTATGACGTTTTTGGAGAAAAAACATACCTCTATAATAATCACTGCCGGTTAGTGAAAAAAAATACCAGCTTACCCAGTATGTGACCAGATTTGCGAATGGATTCAAGATTCCCTTGTACATGGAATTCATTACGTCGCTCTTAACGGAACAAAATCGACGACGTAAAGCTGATTTGGGATTTCCCCAAGAAGGTGTAATAGGACCATTACCGTTTACAATGTGTATCATACATAGGAAGCTCTTTAAGGCTGTACGCAGATGATGTGGTAGTCTATAAAAAGGTACCAACGCCAGAAGACAGTAACGATTTGCATTAGGACCTGCAGAGGTCTGATGAATGACGCATGGACTGGCAGTTGACCCTGATATAAATAAATGTTACATACTGCGCTTACACAGGAAAAATAATCCACTGCTGTACAACTACACTACTGATGAAAAATTGCTACACTATATATACTGCAAAATATCCAGGAGTATCTATCCGAAGCGATTTTCTACATCTAAATCTACATGGATACTCTGCAAATCACATTTAGGTGCCTGGCAGAGGGTTCATCGAACCACCTTCACAATTCTCTATTACTCCAATCTCGTATAGCGCGCGGGAAGAAAGAACACCTATGTCTTTCCGTACCAGCTCGAATTTGCCTTATTTTATCTTGGTGATAGTTACTCCCTATGTAAGTCGGGGTCAACAAAATATTTTCTCATTCGGAGGAGAAAGTTGGTGATTGGAATTTCGTGACAAGATTCCGTCGCAACGAAAAACGCCTTTCTTTTAATGATGTCCATCCCAAATCCTGTATCATTTCTGTGACACTCTCTCCCATATTTCGCGCTAATACAAAACGTGCTGCCTTTCTTTGAACTTTTTCAATGTACTCAGTCAGTCCTATCTGGTAAGGATCCCACACCGCGCAACAGTATTCTAAAAGAGGACGGACAAGCGTAGTGTAGGCAGTCTCCTTAGTAGGTCTGTTACATTTTCTTAATGTCCTGCCAATAAAACGCAGTCTTTGGTTACCCTTCCCCACAACATTTTCTATGTGTTCCTTCCAGTTTAAATTGTTCGCAATTGTAATACCTAGGTATTTAGTTGAATTTACGGCTTTTAGATTAGTCTGATTTATCGTGTAACCGAAGTTTAACGCGTTCGTTTTAAGCCCTCATGTGGATGACCTCACAATTTTCGTTATTTAACGTCAACTGCCACTTTTTGCACCATTCCATTTTAAGTGGAATGACCACATAAAACAAAAAGTAGGAAAAACAGATGCTAGACTGGGATTCATAGGAAGAATCTAAAGGAAGTTTTGGTTCATCTACTAAAGAAGCGGCTTACAAGGCTCTTGTTCGACCGATTTTTGTGTACTATTCATCAGTCTAGGATCGTTAACAGATAAAACTGATAGAAGACATAGAGACGATGCA
Organism: Schistocerca nitens; assembly: GCF_023898315.1. NCBI lineage: Eukaryota > Metazoa > Arthropoda > Insecta > Orthoptera > Acrididae > Schistocerca > Schistocerca nitens. Next base: position 788,486,627 of record NC_064616.1, on the reverse strand, counting down.
ACGAAGAGCGGCGCGTTACGTCACGGGGTGATTTAGAAAGCGCGAGAGCGTTACACAGATGCTCAACAAACTTCGTAGAGACGTTGTGTATCACGAAGACATTTGCTAATGAAATTTCGAACGAGTTTTTGCGAGTAGAGGCTGACAACATATTATATCCTCCCACATACGTATCGCGAAATGATCACAAGAAGATAATTCGAGAAATTAGATCTAATACAGAGACTTACCGACAATCATTCTTCCCACCCTGTAACACCATAGCTTAGACACTACATACCTTTTGTTGATTCATTTAGCTTTCTGTTTTGTTCAACATCCCATCGTTGACCTTCTGTAATTAGTGTATGATTAATTCGATACTTTAATGAAGTGTAATCTCTGTAATATGCACAATATGAGCAAATGATGTTTTGTCTTTCTCATATAATTTATTTGGTTATCTTTGAGGTTGAATAATTTAGTTTAAATAATTTTTTATAGAAATATCAATATGTGCAAAGGTTCTGTTTTATTTAATATGTTTGGTTGCTGTTATGTAAAATGCTGACCTTCACTTATGGTTCTTAGTTATTTCGTTTGTAAAAGTCGTTGTAGTTCCCCTCGGGAACGGAACTGTGTAGCGGGCGCAAAATGTGGTTGGCATGGATAGAAAGGTGGAACAAAGAGTCATTCGGGGACGAGCTACCAAACTATCAACTGCTCATGTAAAAGTTGTGTATTGTGCTGGTTCCGAGAGAGGCTTTTCCTGACGCTTTCCAATGCCTCGGATGGATGGATAGAGAGCTGGAACTATTCTGGAATTGGTATCTATCATCGCCACCAAGAAATGACAGAGTCCAGCAATTCTGCCTGCAAATCCTCCTACCAACATGCAATCGCCACCACATTACGCAATCACTGTAGTGGAACACTATAGTAATGTACAGTGAAGGATCAGCTCATAGGATGTTTTAATGTGTCCAAATATAAGGTAATTTATAACTGAATTTATGTACCTACCGTGATTTATCCTCAGTCACATATCCACTTAGGGTTCCTCCCACGCCGGCCGGTATGGCCGAGCGGTTCTAGGGGCTTCAGTATGGAACCGCGGGATTGCTGCGGTCGCAGGTTCGAATCCTGCCTCGGGCATGGTTGTTTGTGATGTCCTTAGGTTAGTTAGGTTTAAGTAGTTCTACGTTCTAGGGGACTGATGACCTCAGATGTTAAGTCCCATAGTGCTCAGAGCCATTTGAACCATTTGGTCCCTCCCACGCTAAAGTATTTACCGAGTGTCCTTTATTGAAGGCGCATTAAAATTAACATGGCAATAGAGTGTGCTAAAATTAATATTGTTAGTTGAAAGTATCTTACAAATATCTCAAATTTGTGTTTCACTACAGTAAAAGTTCAGAACTGCAACTGTTGAGAGTTATATGTTCATGCATACTAAGTACTTGTTTCTCTAGTGTATTGAAAGTGTGTTTGGTTTGCTCTGCTACAGTGGTCAAGATTGAGGGGCCCCCCTCCATTGAAAGTAGTTCAAATGCACAAAGTTACTTAGTTACAGAAAGTTTTCATTACTCTTGCTATTCAAGTCAAATTCTGTACAATATTGGGTTCCTCTTGTGTATTAAAAGTGCATATTAATGGTGTAACAGGGTTAACAGTTTGGCTATTGTGCTCATGCTAGATGACGATTAATAGAAAGGCCACTATCTATGAAAATAGTAACTTCTTTATTCAAAAGACAGTGAGAAGTAATTTATTAGTGAACTCCATTTAATTTTCATTCTAAGTAGAAAGGTGTTAGTAGGAGAGACTTAATCTATGCAAAGTAACTAAATTTGCTGTGAACCATATCCATATTTCATACCAGACAGGAATATGTTTGTAAAAGTAATATTGAACCTATGTCCAATTTATGATTCTAAAATTTACTGTAAGAGTAACGTTATTGAGACCATTCAGTTTGACTAAATCCTCAAGATAATAGGGTGTTTTGTTATCTGTTATATTTATGCAAACAGTTTGTTCTGATCTGTTAGCTACAACCTTAACGTGAACATACTGTATTCGGGTGCCAGAGTTCATTGCACTCGCGTGTGGCAAAGCATAGGTTGTGTTTGTACATTAAAGTTACTCTTACCTATTTTCTTGAACAAGAATGTCAATCATTCTTTTGCCTAATTAGGCTGGCGACCGTTTTCTTTATTATTTGGACACTGTGGATAGCCGGTCGAAGAGGCCGAGCGTTCCTAAGCGCTCCAGTCCGGAACCGCATGACCGCTACGGTCGCAGATTCAAATCCTGCCTCGGGCATGGATGTGTGTGATGTCCTTAGGTTAGTTATGTTTAAGTAGTTCTAAGTTCTAGGTGACTGATGACCTCAGATGTTAAGTCCCATAGTGCTCAGAGCCATTTGAACCATTTTTTGAACACTGTGGATAGGCAAAATGGTTCAAATGGCTCTGAGCACTATGGGACTCAACTTCTGAGGTCATCAGTCCCCTATAACTTAGAACTACTTAAACCTAACTAACCTAAGGACATCACACACATCCATGCCCGAGGCAGGATTCGAACCTGCGACCGTAGCGGTCTCGCTGTTCCAGACTGTAGCGCCTAGAACCGCACGGCCACTCCGGCCGGCCGTGGATAGGCAAATTATTGTTTGTTAATGTTTAATATTTACGTAATTCTGACTTTCACTTCCGATAAGCTACCTCCGGTAGGTATTTCACGGTCAACACAAACAAAATTCATCTCAGAGGGTAACACTGCTCTGTTGCTTTACACCATAATTACTTTAACAAGAAAGTTTTTGCTTCACGACCTGCCTCCAACTTTAAGGTTATGGTACAGCAGTAGCGGAGAGGAGTGTTATAATCCGCCATATGGGAATAGAACAGTTAGTGGTACCACAAACACCCTCCGGCACTTACCGACAGGTGGCTTGCAGTGTACAGATGTAGGTGATAGTGAACCATGCGAAAAAAATTGTGCCGTAGCTTTGCGCTATTTTTGGAAATGTTGAAACTCTGTTTGGGGCGGATGTGTCGAAGCAGCGTTTCGATTCCCGACACCGAAATAAGGCGAGGGCACTTTGCGGCTGTCCGTCATTTGCGGCAGTTAGCCGGCTCGGGCGCAGCCGGCGCGGCTTCCTTGCCGCGGGTAAACTGCCCCGTGGGCCGCAATTAGTGCTCCTGTACACGCTGTCTATAAATTGAAGCGGCGATTAATATCTGTCTCGGCTGCGGTCGTAATTGTGTCCCCCGCGCGTGGCGCGCGGCTGCGGGTTATAAGATTATCACAACAATGGCCGGCGTTAAACTAATTGCGGTCCCAACAGCCAATAGCCGGAATCGATCCATCACCGATGCTGGCGTCCCGTGTAAATGCGGCGCAATTATTGGTCAGTCTGAGAGTGCGGCGATTCGGGAAGGCAGCTGTGATCGCAACTGTTATCACTGTGACATTTCGCTGTCGCAGCTAAATCTGCCCGACAGGTAATTTAGACGTTCTGGGCTCAATTCTGCCTGCACGTCCTGACTAAGATTTAACAGCGCATTGTTTGCTAACAGGGGCAGATGGCTTTCGAATAGAGCATTGCCCGCCTGCAAACGTACGCGTTTACAGGTTCTACTGAACCAGTTCAGATAAATGCTTTGTGGCGCGAGGCACTAAATGCTAATGACGTCCAATTCTAGATGCGTACAAAAACGAGTAATTTACATGCGTTTGTGAGTTCATCCTGAAAATAAATTACTTTGAAAAGTATTTGGGCAACTCGGGTACTGATTAGCCAAGTAAAGCAGCCATTAGCGCGAGATTAACCTGAGCACCACAATGCTTCACCGAGCATAGCTGTAAAAGCTTTGGTATGCCCTCCTCCAACCTGTGTACACGATTATCAAGCCAGTTACGTAATGTAGACTGTAGCTGGACGTCAAACGGGAACGACGAATAATTTAATGTTAATTCAGAACCACCCTACGAGTAACCAGATTTAATTTGCAAGATGCAGAACCTTACCACAAGTAAAAGTCTTGTTCGGAGGGAGAAAACACTTACTAGGGACAATATGCCTAAACAAAACAATTTCCACGGGAGTAATCAAGCCAAATTATTATTTTCGGTGCGCCTCTTGAGAGTCGTCAATTGTAATTTTTCTGGTGTTCATGAAGATATTTTAATTTTTTTGTGATGTGTGTACTTAAAATGGTTAAAATGGCTCTGAGCACTATGGGACTTAACTTCTGAGGTCATCAGTCCCCTAGGACTTAGAACTATTTAAACCTAACTAACCTAAGGATATCACACACATCCATGCCCGAGGCAGGATTCGAACCTGCGACCGTAGCGGTCGCGCGCTTCCAGACTGTAGCGCCTACAACCGCTCGGCCACACCGGCCGGCAGGTGTACTTAGCCCACACAGTAGCTATTTAAGTGGTCGTTTACACATTTATATGACACTGTAGTCAGCATGACGCAGCATTGTCATCTCGTTCAGTTGCTAATAGAAGCACCAATTTGTCTTCACGCTTTTCTATCACCGTCAATAAATATCTTTGAAGTGGATATCGCACCACGCTATTTTAGGATTGTTCTTTCGGACACGAAATTGCAATTCATTTATAATAATAATTTATAATAATAATTATAATTATGATAATAATTATAATATAATAATTATATATATAATATAATAATTATAATAATAATTTTTTTCATTTATAATAAGAACCAAAGCGACTTTTTCTCTTGATTCTGGACACCGCATCAAACATCAAAGTGCTGTTTCTATTTAGAATGACTCGGCTTATTCATCACAAAAACAAAACTGGAGATATCTTCATAGTTACCAGAGAAAATACACTTGACGACTCTTAAAAGGGGTATCCGGTGTAAGAGCAACTGTCAGAAGCTAATTACAACTTTCTACGCCTTTTGATTACCATTAATTCAACGTTTTGAACCATCATACTAATTGATAATAAATTTGTTTGCTTGACCCTCACCTGCAGGAAGCACATAAATAATCGTTTTGTAAATAAAAACCGCGTTTTTCTTGCCGCAATAAAATACATTGCAGCAAGAAAAAGGCAGTTGTTATTTACAAAACGAGTACTACTTGCTCTTTCAATTTTACTCATATCTGGCCGCTTCAGTCCACTAGCGTAATGATAGCAGATACATATTATTTCAAAAGAGTGGAACATGAAACAGCGAGTCAGTAGAAAGAGAAAGAGACCAAATATATCACCACTCATAGTAACCGTCAAGAGCAGCAGTTCTAATTCAGGGGAAGACAGCCAACTCATCTCAGGAGCTTTAAGCTCAGTTAGGATACTCAGTCCATCACATATCCAGCTGATACAGCTTCATTCGCTAATGAAAAACCTTACTTCACGCCACGCGGCTCCCCCCGTCGGAGGTTCGAGTCCTCCCTCGGGTATGGGTGTGAGTGTTGTCCTTAGCGTAAGTTAGTTTAAGTTAGATTAAGTAGTGCGTAAGCCTAGGGACCGATGACCTCAGTAGTTTGGTCCCATAGTCCTTACCACAAATTTCCAATTTCTTACTTCACAGCTATACTAATAAACAATTAAAATTATAACTTCCAACTAGTTCGACAAGGTTTTTGTTTTTTGGAGAGTGACAATGTAATGCAAATACACTATCTACAGCTTTGAATCGTTGTACCTATTTCTCTGCCTCGTGATGACTGGGTGTTGTGTGCTGTCCTTAGGTTAGTTAGGTTTAAGTGGTTCTAAGTTCTAGGGGACTGATGACCATAGATGTTAAGTCCCATACTGCTCAGAGCCATTTGAACCATTGTACCTATTTTGCGAGTTGGTCGTTTCCATTTCTGTTTGTCAGCCATTTAGAGGCAGTATGACTAAATGAAGATATGTGTTGGAACCACGGCACCACCCCCTCCTCCACCTCCCCTTATTATTTCTCGTAAGTCCGTTTCAAGCTACAAATATTTTTGGGATCGTGATCCGAACGTAAATAGCTAACTTCCCCAAACAGAGATTTACTACTGCATTATTTAGTCTTGATGGAGGACGTGGTAAAGACATACATAGCGCACCCCTGCAAGAAAATTGACAAGTCAAAAAACGGAAGTTTTTAGTTGATGTCACAACACGTACTTGTGCACTGAACCAACATACACGAGAAACGTCACTTTTCCATCTCGCAATTTGTCCACTTCGGGGCAGTTGTGTCAGTTTTGTTGCGGACTACTTCACGATTCACCGCAACAAGAAAACGTCGCTTCAACATATCTACTGGCAGGTGTGCAGGGGTCATTCAAGAACAGCGGTACTTTCTGAGCTGTAACACTGTTCATGTAAAAGGTAAATTGAATATAATTTTTATTTTGTTGATTATTAAAATGTCTACGTTTATTCAATGTCTATATCTCACATTACGATGTCCTTCAAACATGCATGCATGTCTGAAGGAACACACACTGTTTTGATGATTGCAGCTGTTGTAAATATTACGAAATTTCGAGTGTTGCAGCGCACAAGGAAAATAAATGGAAATTTATGCTATACAGAAAGTTCATATTGAATCCTTTTGTCGGCGAAAAGTATTCCTACGTTATATAAGCCCATTTATCACCCTATGTTTTCGTAAATCGTGTTATCTAAATTGTACCTAATTGATGTCCCTTATTAAATTGTATTAATTGTATTGTTTTTCATAAATTATAATTTTGCATTTTTCATTGTTCAAATAAAAAATTTCAAATTTTAATTTTTTGTTCTAACTTTAGTACTAATTTTGCGTGATGTAGGTTCGAATGTCGTATTATACAACAGTAAGTTTAAAAAAGTACATTATTTCGGACGGAAAAATGGCAATAGTATTCCATGAGGAGGTCATAAAAAAGACGAAATAGCTTTTAGAAAAGCTAGAAAAGTCACACAATTCAAACAACTAATTAAGAATACCTTAAAACACGAGAACAGAACTGCGTGTCCACATTACTGTTGTATATTACATAATGGAACTGACTGCCAAAAATACTTACTTGAAATGTAATGAAAACTTATACTATTTCAGTGTAAGTTTTACAGAATTATTTAAGTCGGTTTTTCTCAAGTACTTGAGTTGTGTCTTTGTTCTTGCCGTGGTGCGATATGTATGTTATCATTTTAGATTGCAGACAGTCACTTCTGATTGCCTTGAAAGTTAGCGTCTTTAGAAGAAAGGGTAGGGCAGAGAAAATATGAGAGACATGTTATAATCTTTCTATATGATTTAACCTTAAGTTGCCACTGATTTCATTACGAAAAGAAAGAAACGAAGATTAGTTTCTAACATCCCGTCAATGGCAAGGTCTTCTGTAAAGAAGGAACATCAGCTCTGCTTGGGGAAGAATAGTGAAAGGCAGGAACCATGTTCTTTCCATAGAAACTATCGCCGCATTTTCCTTACACGATTAAGGAACCACGGAAAACGTAAATCTGGATTACTGCAGGGAATTTGAATCGGTGTCCTCCCAAATTCGAGTCTAGTGTCTTACCACTACGCCACCTGCCTCAATCCTTATTACATTGCAAATTTTGTTTCAGAATGAAAATTTTCAGTTGTAAGACTTTTCCCAACTATAGAGCTATTGCATTTACGTGGTGAAGGAACATCGCTTGGACGACAAACATGAGAAAGCACTAGCAGTTTCCCTCAAGACATGCTCTGTGAACTACCTGTGTATCCCTATCTAAATGTTCGTTACTAAGCAGCACGCATCGGAAGAGCTACGAAAACAGAGAAGTGCACACATGTACAGTATAGGAAGACGCTTGATTATCTTTTTATTTATTTTGCTAGTTCAAATGAAATATGTCAACCCAGAAGAAACTACATTTGAACAACTGCACACCATCACAATATAAAACCTTCATTTCTCATATTGTATTTAGTTTCCTGACCGGTACCTTTGATACGCAACACTGACGAATTTTGATACGAGAACATAAAACTGGACTGCTCTGTGAACTACGTGGGTATCACAACCTAAATAATGGTTGTTAGCGAGGTAGATTCTACAACAGAAAACCAGAATGAGACAACTGCCACTACTAAGGAACAACAGCACGAAGCATATTAGCGTACGACTATTTTCCAACCTTACACTTCGTCACTAGGTAACTGTAAATTTCACGAAAATCCATCAACTTAACGGCAGAGGACAAGCAGTTCACCCTAATAAATTTCTCGTCACCGTTGGAAATGCATACGAGTTCTGACATAAAATTAAGAAGTCTCGTGCTGCAAATTTATGTAATTAGAAAGTCTTTTCAGTTAGTGGTGCCCTCATTCCTATTTCAAAATATGTTTAAGTCCACAAACATCTGTGTTCGTTTCTTGTACATCCCACAATATTCTGTTTATTGCTTACCATGCTGCCTCTGATGGAGTGTGAGGAAACGTTGTTCCCCTGTGCTGTGAGAAGTTTCTGTAATTTTCTATCATACCTCGTATTCTCGACGTTGGAGAGAATCAAGTGTATCGTTACAGGCACGGAACTATTTTGTACTTATATCTATTTTGCTGACTCTTCGGCGGACAGAAAAGCTCATTAGCTGTACAAAAGCAACGAGAAAATCTCTCAACCTGTCACAAAGATTGTTGAAATTTTCTTGTTTTTATGTTGGTACATGTTGCTCAAAAGCGCACAAGTGTCAAATTCTTCTGTGGAATATTTGTGACATGTAAGTAAATGTCGTGACAAGCGTCAAAAATTTAATGTAGAGAAAATCAGCAAAATGTGTATAGCAGCTATATGAAAGCAGTATAAAAGTTGGGGAGCGCAGTACAATCACAAAGAAATACACAGATTTCATGTCATATATGTGTTTTTATTCTAGGTCAGCTGGTGTAAGAACAAAATGATACAAAATCTGAAGAAAATGAAAAGTTCTATATGCAAACGATACAACCTTTATCACACCCATTTCCACTCATTTCACAAGGTTCTCGTAAAATCACTAATTCTCCTCTTTTACAAATGGTATTAAGTTAGCTAAAGCCCTTCTTTTTTCTTCTGACAGCCTAGCTTAATAGTGTAGTGTTTCCAGCTGCACCTGTTGAACATCGGAAGGCTTTATGTTCCTCTTCAAGATGTAAAGTTCCTTGAATTCTTCAGTTGCGCTGAGAGTTGATAGAACTTGCAGTACCCCTAGCCGTTCAGCAGTCAGCCTGACCCATCGTGCTTCTGAAATAAGCACATTGATGAAATTCATATTTTTTCAGCAAAAAAAAATTGGTTCAAATGGCTCTGAGCACTATGCGACTTAACTTCTGAGGTCATCAGTCGCCTAGAACTTAGAACTAATTACACCTAACTAACCTAAGGACATCACACACATCCATGCCCGAGGCAGGATTCGAACCTGCGACCGGAGCGGTCGCTCGGCTCCAGACTGTAGCGCCTAGAACCGCTCGGCCACTCCGGCCGGCATTTTTTCAGCAGCTGACTATAAGTTGCAAAAATCTCTTTTTTGCGTAACAGTCACTGTGAATGGTGTAGTGCGCGTAGATTCAGTGTTGACGCTAACTAAACCTTTCGGACCTTCACACTCAGTTATCGTCTTTCATTTCTCAATGTGAGCAAAATCACGATCGCAGGGCATAAAAGGATGTTCTTTCACCAAAAACATGTACACTGTTTCCGTAAAGTAACTCTTTTCTGTTAGGTACGTAAATGATTCCGTGCAAATAGTTAACTGTAACCTCATAATCGAGAGGATGATTTTTGTCGATAGGAAATTCGTCTCAATAATAAATTAAACACACGTCTCAATAATAAATTAAACACATTAAAATGCTTTAACATTACTTACGTTGATTCCAAGCGTTTTTAATAAAAGTTAAAATGACTGTCAAGGCCTATCTGGTGCTTGGGAACCTCTTTAACTGGAACCACAATATTGTCATGTCCTTTCCTTTGCTCCCTACTTTCTTCTTAACAGTCTGAGCACTACCTTCACCTTTTTTCCTCTCTTTTAGTGTAGTTTTCTTTTCCGTTTTGCAGTATTATGTACTATTTACACATAATAGTTATTGCAGTAAAGCTCTACAGTTGCAAACAACTCACAGAGCTACTTCAATTTTCACCAGTTCACACAAGTGTACGCGAAGACGCTAACAGAGAGTTGCGCATGACTCATTATTTGAACATCAATGGTGGTCTTACACACGAATTCAATCCTTAGACAGCTATAAACATTGTTTCCCGTTGTTCTGGCACTTGTGTTTGAATATATGTTATTGGCCTTGGCGTTTACAGCGGCATTTCATCAACAATTCATATTTTTCTTTTTTGGCACATGACCCATTACTGACTTAGATGCCACATTTGTCTTTTTACAGCAGTAATTTTGCGTGTGTTTGCTCGAAAAATTCTTTGTTTTCGACATTTTATCTCCAGTGTAAACTCATCAAACTTGGTCAAGGTTTATAAAGACGTTGCTCCTTTATTTTCAATGCTTAAGAGTTGGGTGACTGAATTTAAATGTGCCTGCTCTTCACAAGAGAAACGCGAAGAGAGGTGCTGTAAGGTGGCAGATTAAATGAAGGTCAATTTCGCACCTTACATGAGACTTTTTATACATCGTAACAGCGTAACTGCGAAAATGAGCAGATTAGCCTAGAAGTATGTAATGCAAAGGGATGACACTCAGTCAACGATATTAACGCACCGATCCTGTATACTGCATGTCAGTGAGCAAGAGGTGAAACAAGCAACTAGAGGAAACGTTTTGTTTGGAAGCACGCATGAGCAGGCGCAAAGGGCGCACCATGGGCAGTACAACGGAAAGCCCTTAGGGGGCATCCCATGGCGCAAGTCAACGAACGGACGCCAGGTGACTCATGCAGGAGAGCAATTAGTGGGCCACTGGAGTGGGATAGAAAGAAGCTTTAGAAAACTGCGTTTTGGAATTTCCAAATGGATACGGACAAACCGGTGGCACAGTTGATCACGTGAACAGCACGTGGTACCCTCATGCTGGATGCATGTAAGTTTTGGGTGTCTGGAGCGGGCACAAAATATCCGATTGGCGGAAATGAACTAGGAAGGAGTAAAGTGCGAGATTTCGATGCAGTTTAATGGTAGGGCCTTTGCGATTGGCAGAGAGAGTTTCCGAAAAATAAGAGGAACGCTCCTATTGGCCGGAAAGAGCCATGACATGGGGCATGAAAGGACCCAGGTGGGGGACAGTTTTGATACGAGAAAGACAAGACCGAAATTTTCGAGGACACTCTCCTCTGAACTGCCGTCAAGTGCAGAATGGGGTGCATAACGCTCTGTACGACGCAGAGGAGAAATTTGTGTGAACACTGCATTCACTGCGGTTGACTTTCAGATAGATATTAGCTGTAGCGTCGTTGAGCTCCAACTGCAGCGAAACAAACCAGAGAACTGAGAGGGCATTGACATATGCACGCTTCTCCAGCCATGCGCGTGCATATCGCCATATTCCAAGCCTAGGGACGAGTGCATGTTTTCTCGCCGCACGAGAAACATAGGAGAGTTTCTGCAGATAAAATCAGCAAAGGTTTTGATTAGCTTTTATATGAATTTCAGAGAACGAGAGCAGCTATGCAGAAGACAGCTCATCGCAGCTAAGGTAAATACCGATGGCAGAGGCGTATCTTTTTGGTTCACCAGCTTGCGACCTCTGTATACTTGAGCAACCTTTGGTAATCTTTTGCCCAGCTTGTCACAAAACTAACCATCCTCCATAGACTTGATTGTTATCCTAAATAGTACCGAACTTGGAACCAGAATCGGATGACTTTTTCGTAATATTGGTCAACTTCATGACGTTGTAGTAAGAAAAATGTTGTAAAGAAACTTCTAGTTAAAATTTGATATTGTTGTGTTTAAAATTATTTCACTTACTCAGCACGAGATGCATTATCTTGACAACTGTCCTAACATTGTCACGTTGTAAACTGTGTAAATTCGTGTATTTCTGTGAAAAAATTAGCATTAAAAACCGGTTTATTTACAGCTTAAACACTGTTGTGCTCTGTCATAGAATAAGTGTCCACTCCTTACTCCAGTCATTTTTTTCTATAGACATTAAGACACTCAGAAAGTGTTTCTGCTGAACTCTGACGAAAGAGAAAAGGAGTGAAGTGTCAGAGTGCACTATATAGTGTTGGGCGAGTGGCGATTAGTGGTTTATGAAACAATATTTTTACAGTTGCTTCAGTTTCAATCCCCAGTTCACAACCAATAAATTGTGGTCAGAGTCGACATCTGCCCCTGGAAATGTCGTACAGTTTAAAATCTGGTTGTGAACTCTCTGACTTACCATTATATAATCAACCAGAACTTCTAGTGTCTCTTCTACATATACAACTTTTTTACATGAATAGGAATGCTTAAGTTATGAAACTTCCTGGCAGATAAAAACTTTCTGGACCCAAACCCGGGACCTTCACCCTATTAGATAACTGCTAAGGACTTAACTGCTAAGGTCATCAATCCCTAAGCTACAACCTAAATTATCCTAAGGACAAACACACACACCCATGCCCGAGGGAGGACTCGAACCTCCGCCGGGACCAGCCGCACAGTCCGTGACTGCAGCACCTTAGACCGCCTAGATAAGTGGTCTACCAACTGAACTACCCAAACCCAAACAAGACTACCCTCTTCTCCCTCGCCTCCCCCTGCCCGCCACACCACACAGCTTTACCTCCTCCAGTGCCTCATCTCCCACCAGAAGTAAATCTGTAAGGCGGGCTCTGAGTCGTGTTTGGGTAGCTCACACAGTGGAACACTTGTCTGCGAAAGGCCAAGGTCCCGGCTTCTAGGCCAAAATATGCACAAGGCAAATTCCAAACTATTTCTTTTTGTGTCTGTTAATGTAATTTTTTCCTTCCTGTCATGCAGTGTCGCATCCCATACATGTGACTTCATTTCTGTGTACTATACATTGCTTTGATATATACTTTACTTAGTGATAAGATCTCGAACTCATATATCTTCTCCTCCCTGCTGTGCTACACCATAAATTTTGAATTGTTTTGTTATGTGCTTTACTTGTCTGTACGACGTGTACTCTCATTCTTCTCTCTGCTCCTTATATATCATGATGTAGCTTTTTATGTGCCTTATTGTTTGCACCGTGCATAAAAAATTTCTGCTACCTCTCTGATTCATCTGTAATGCTTGTGTTTCTCTCATATTTCCTACCTAACATTGCTGCCTAAAGAACATAAATCAGACTAGCATTCACATCGTGCCTGTGGTATCATAAAGTGTATCACACATACTAAAGCTGAACTCAGTACTCATCGATTTACTGACATCAGATATACGATATTTTGTCTGTCATGTTGTGACTGATCTACAGAAAGACGGAAAATAGCCATGAAAACTGACTTGATAAATAACAGTATGGCAAAATCAAAAAGGAACTGAATGTACAAACGAAAACATATAAAGACGACTGTGAAGGTTACCAGTCTTATAAATGTACAACCCCAGTACATTGTATTGTTTGGAATGTATCGGTGTCATTAAATTAAAAAATATATATACAGGGATTAAAAAAAAGACGGCCGGTCCAGCACTCAGTTTTAATATGGCAAGAAATTTCACATCAGTGCCGAATGAAATTTTCACAATCATTAAATTACCTTTTGTGCAGAATTCTACTAGGCTGCTTCTTCTTTCATTCCCTTACCCCAGTCTACATTTTCCTACTATTTTTCCTTCTCTTCCTTTCCTTAATATCCAGTGACTCATCACAATTAAATTTCCCTCTCCCTTAACTATCTAAATTATTTCTTTTACGTCATTATATATTCTTCAATCTCTTCATCATCTGCGGAGTTAGCTGGCGTATAAACTCGTACTACTGCGATGGATTTTGCATTCTTGTCTGTCTGTGCTACGATAACGCGTTCACCATGCTGTTCGTAGTAGTTCTCTCACATTTCTAGTTCATTGTTCATTACTGACCTACTTCTATATTGCCCACATTTGAGATTGTATTCATAACCATGTAATCACCTGACCAGAACTCCTGTTCTTCCTACCACAATAGTTCACTAATTCCCACTATATCGAACTTAAGTCTATTCATTTACCTTTTTAAATTCTCTGATCTTCAACTCGTTTAAGGGATCTAACATACGACGCTCTGACCTGTAGAATACCGGTTTTGTTTTTCCTGATGACAATATCTTCCTGAGTAATTCCCGCCCGGAGATCCGGATGGGGGAATATTTTACCTCCAGAATCTGCCATAGCCAGCCAGGCATGATGCCATAGCCTGTCAGGGTTGATGCCACAGGCATATCAAAAGAAAGAGTACTGTACATTTTGCGTGAAGAATTAACTATAAAAAAATGGCGTGCAAAATAGGTGTCGCATTTGCTGAATATTGACTGAAAGTAAAATTGCAAATGGAACTTTCCAGAAATGTTTAGGCCGTTTTAGAAAGAATTCGATTGATTTTGTGCGACTTTTTCTTAAACTGATTAAGCAGTGGCTTCATCACTTGACGTCAAAAATGAAATAATAGTCTAAAGCACCATTGGGCGGGTGGAAACAGGTAGCTCTACACCAGAAACAGCGAGGTCGATTTCTTGTGTCGGAAAAGTTGTTTTCAGTATTTTCTGGGTTGTAGAATAAATTCTTATTACTGACTGTCTTGTAACAGCAAATTAATTGACAAATGCTACGCAATTCGTCTGGACCAAATTGATGAAAAAATTTCCAAGAACATGTCTGGGCATAAAAAAAAAACAGAAAAATCGTCTTTCAGTAGGACAATAAACTCGTGCCTGAAGTTTCAGTGGGAAAACTGAGGAATTCTGTAAAGGAGATCGCTTATAAAACACTAATACGACCTATTCTTGAGTACTGCTCGAGCGTTTGGGATCCCAATCAGGTCGGACTGAGGGAGGACATAGAAGCAATTCAGAGGCGGGCTGCTACATTTGTTACTGGTAGGTTTGATCATCACGCGAGTGTTACGGAAATGCTTCAGGAACTCGGATGGGAGTCTCTAGAGGAAAGGAGACGTTCTTTCCGTGAATCGCTACTGAGGAAATTTGGAGAACCAGCATTTGAGGCTGACTGCAGTACAATTTTACTGCCGCCAACTTACATTTCGTGGAAAGCCCACAAAGATAAGATAAGAGAGATTAGGGCTCGTACAGAGGCATGTAGACAGTCATTTTTCCCTCGTTCTGTTTCGGAGTGGAACAGGGAGAGAAGATGCTAGTTGTGGTACGAGGTACCCTCCGCCACGCACCGGATGGTGGATTGCGGAGTATGTATGTAGATGTAGATATAGATGAATTAAATGAACTTATTTTTGATTCATATACTCTTTTCATCAACTTTGATATCCATTGACTTCCACCTTTTTTTCACATTTAAAAAAATTTATGCATGGAAAACATTTTGAGTCCAATGAAGAGGTTACGACAATCATAGGAACATCTTTCACAGATCTTCCAGAGTCTTCAGTGATATAATCTACTCACTGCAGACACGTTGGACGAACTGTCGACCTAAAACGAGACCACATGAAGAAATAAGTGAATTTTTAACCTAAAGAATCACTTCCCTTCAGCACCGCTGAGAAGTGTTTTGCATGGCCTCGTATGTTCGATATAAAACGGAGTGACCAAAGGGCAACCTAGGATCTACAAAACTGCCCCGGCCCAAAATGTGCATACGGAGCTATAAGAAAGAAAAAACAAAAAACAAAAAAACAAAATATTGTTCCCAGAATGAAATTTTCACTCTGCAGCGGAGTGTGCGCTGGTATGAAACTTCCTGGAAGATTAAAACTGTGTGCCGGACTGAGACTCGAACTCGGGACCTTTGCCTTTCGCCTTTCCCGAGTTCGAATTTCGGTCCGGCACACTGTTTTAATCTTCCAGGAAGTTTCACAATATTGCTCGTTCAACACTTCCTTGTGATTATAAATAAACAAAAAATCCTAAACTGTGCTATTCTTGATCTTCATGAGGCCTTCACAGACACTGCACTGTTAGTCTTTATCGAACTTCATGCTTTATTCCTTTTCATATACTGAGATACTTTTAAAGTTCTGTTCTGGAATATGTATCTGATAGTCTGTTCAGAAAGAATACATAATTTTTTGCCATGTGTTAACCAGTCCGACTCTGGATCCCCTGTGAGTTTCTGATCGAGGCACTCTATCACTAAACCTTCAGATGCATCTCTCGTCGACTGATATACTGAATGTGCATTTGTAATTAGGATCAGGTTCGTAGCTGGTCAGCATGTGGATCATCCCTTTCGAAGAAATAATATGACTTATTTTGGCATATTCCGTAACGTCTGGTAGGATGTTACTCACTCTTTCTTCTGTACTGGTACTGTCCCAGGAGCTTTGTCGTTCATCTGCCTATATCTTTTTAGCTCTTTCCTGTCATTACTAGTTTGCCAGTTATTTGCCTTAATTTTTCATATTTCCTTCTTCTGAGCCAATATTTGCCAACCCTTCGCCTGACCTGTAAGTCGATTGAATAGATTCTAAGTATCACTAAGATCCCTTCAGTAGGTTTCATAAACTACTCTCTTCTGTTGAACTGTCCAGTGTGTACCAGAATTCCTTATAAGGGCATTACGCTGCATACGTACCGGTCTCCGTCGCCGAAGTCGCTAACGCTCACATATCCTGGATTAAATTCCAAAGCTCTCCACCATGTCTCCTGAAATGACAGCAGGTGACACTGTTGACGGTGATCCGTCCGTCGGATTTGGACAGTTAGCTCCGGCGCCCCTTGATGCTATTAGAGTGGAGAAAGGTATGTGCCTGCATCAGGTTTAAACTCTCCCTTCTCTCGTCATCATCATCATCAACTAACAACACCGAGCCGTCCGCGGTGGTCTCGCGGTTCTAGGCGCGCAGTCCGGAACCGTACGACTGCTACGGTCGCAGGTTCGAATCCTGCCTCGGGCATGGATGTGTGTGATGTCCTTAGGTTAGTTAGGTTTAAGTAGTTCTAAGTTCTAGGGGACTGATGACCACAGCAGTTGAGTCCCATAGTGCTCAGAGCCATTTGAACCAATTTTTAATAACACCGACATAACATTACACTATATTGGGATCTGTTACACTTACTTACGCTCCACAAATACACATACGACGCAACTTTAACATATCGTCAAGAAACGGATCAATGTGCGCGGAGGAAGGACAGTCACCCTTTCAGGTTGGCCGCTGAACCTACACCTTGGTGTTTCCCAACCAATAACACTATAAATTTACATTTTTTTACGCGGCATGCTTTGGATAATTTGAACAGATCTTACCTGATAGAGATTCAATGCCCTTATCTTTGAACCGATTTTGACTGTGGAGGTAAGTGTGGTATCGTGATTAACGTTAGCAAGATTTAGTGTAACCTAAAATGTTTTGTTGCAATAGTGGCTATTTCGTGCACGAATTTAAAAGCTTTATCATATACTACCTTCCCTTCACTAGCATGTAAATATTCTTGTATATGTGACTGTAGGCTTTCCCGGCGTAAACTATTGATTAAGATTTCTCGGGTCTCCAGCCGCGTGATAGCGCTGATATCTCGCGACGTTTCGGGAAGTGTCATACTACCCATCTCCTGGCGAAGTGTCGAGATTCGCGGAGAGCGAGCTATTTATAGGCGCGGTCACCCCCACCACTAGACCTCGGGTGGCTGCGGTGGACCAGCGGCGTGCGCGCGGTGGTGGGGATGGCGGTCACATCCGGTGGCCGCGTTCGGTTCTCGTGTAAGCATTCTGTCTGCGTCCGCAGCGTTAGTCCTCAGTTTGTGCATTCACACTATTCTCGGACATGGATAGAGCTGCTCTACACTTTTGGTCTATCGGAGATCTGTAATTTCGAATTACTCTAAGAGTATTCTGCGACGCCAGCGACTATGCACATCCCTTTATCGCTTCCAGTAGGGGTTTAATTACAACATCCCAGAAGATGAAGCTACATAATGATCCCTGACGACATCCTTCTGGTACCTCTTGCTTGATCATATCGGTAGATGTCTGTGGCACTAACCCACAATGACAGTAGCCTCTGAGCGATTATGTAAATATTTTGGAACTTCAGCTGTCTAAACGCCGTCTACAGTGATGGCCACCAAAAATTACTGAACCTCTCCGTCGACGTTTACCTTGATGGCTACCGCTAATCTGTCTTAACTATTATCAACAATGGCAGTCGCCTGATTTACATCGTCGTCGATTGTCTTGCCCTTCCTGCAACCATGCTGTGTCTTACTAAGACCTGTCAGACCTATGGGCGCCTTTAGCTGATCACGTAAGAGTCGTTTCTGTTCTGAGAACAACCTCATAGGACTACAGACTTTATCCGCAAGGTCATTTATACATACATTGTGGCCCTATCACACCACTTTTGGGTACGCCAGACGTAGCCTTCGCATTGGAAACACTCAGGCTGAACAAAATAAATAATGTTGTTGGAAACTAAACTAATATGGTCCTTACTGAATTTGATTGAGTACACTTTGCGAATTGTTTCGTCAAGTTAAGCTTGATTATTTTTATTTCTTTATTTACTTTTAATTCTGAATACAAAAAGGAGCGCACTACGCAAGCTCCAAAGGAAAAGGTTTTTATTAATGATATATTTAAATTAGCTAGTAAATTTTCAGGCATTTCTCCAGTTAATTTAGATAGGGATATTAGTACAACAAATAATAAAAGTATTTTATAAAGAAAGACAGTATTTAGTGATTTCTGACGTGGCCAACATTCTTAAGAGATGTGTAAAATTACTCAACATGTTTATAACTATCTTCTGGCGGAAAGAAGGAATTTCGCTTTTACATTCTTTGGATAACGCCACTTTCCACAAGGATGCCCTGAGTATTGCAGTTAAGGCAGATGTATAGTTTCTCAATCAGACTATCCATTTATTATTATCTCGTTGATTGTACGAAGGAACTACAAACGAAGAGGAATGTATCGAAAATTGGCAAACGAACAAGTATTTAAAAATGAAATGAAACGACTTATTTTAAAGTAACTCATTTAAGTTTCAATGGTAATCTTATAACTGGCTGAAAGTTTCAGAAATAGTTATTTACCAGCGTGGTGAAAGACTGAGGTAACCGATATTGCACTACAACCATCCTGCCGCCTAATGTTGTAAAGACATTGTTCTCTGTCGATTATCGTTTGACTCATACAGACTTCGAAAGATGTCACACGTACTCCTTTGTGTTGTACGAGATACGTCAAAAAGTAAGTTCCGGTCGTATTAATTTCCGCAGTTGGTGCATGTGCGATAGTTACTTTGAGTCAAGGAGAAGGAGATAACACCATTTTGAGTTCTCTGTGTGTTGTTAGTGCAGCATAGTGCTTGTTTACAACGGCGAAGTTGACTGAAAATCCCTCTGCAAGTGAGATTAGATCTGTAATTCGTTTTCTGCATGCGGAGAACACAGACAAGTTGACATTTATTGGCAGATTTGCGAGGTCTACTGAGAAAATTCGATGGGCAATTCCGTTGTAACTATAGTATCCCAGTCTATCGGCTACAACTACATCTATTAGCAATGCGGGCGTGGAAGGCGAGTTGGTGAAATTAGTTAGTTACATGTACCATGGATCATTTGAGCGATTCTTTTATTGAAATTATGTGAGATGAGTCATTGTTTTTTAGTCTTACTCATAGAACTACCCTTAAAAAGAAGTTTTTTTTAAATTTTTATGCTGTTTAGGCTACCAGGTTTTAAATAAAGGTTTTAAATAGTTTAGTCCATTGAGTAGGAGATGGCCAGGACAAACGATTTTAGGTTAGATTTAAAGCTTACTTTGATAACTGTCAGACATCGTACGTTATTGGGCAAATGATCAAAAATTTTTGTTGCTGTATGCCGAAATTATTTCTGAGCCACTGGGAGCTTTAATAACGAACAGTAAAGGTCATTTTTTCCTCTCATGTTGTAGATATGGACACCACTCTTCCCCTCAAATTATGGTGGATTATTTATGACGAACTTCATTTGTGATTTTATGTATTGTGAGGGTGTAGTTAAAATGCCTAACTCCTTGAAAAGACATCTACATGATAAGCGCAGGTGAACAGCACATATCATTATTACAGCTCGATTTTGTGCAATCAATACTTTCTTTTTTAATGGTGAGTTACCCTAGAAAATTATTCCATAAGACATTATTGTTTGGAAACACGCAAAATATCTCAAGAGGCTGGTTCGTTTGTTTAAAGACTAACAATTTTGCAAAGAGCAGACGTATCTGAACTTAACTGTTTGAGAAGCTCAGTAATATGCTTCTTCCAGTTCAGGCTTTCACCAGTATGTTCACCCAAAAATTTGGAGATTCTACCCTATTTACTAACTGTTTTCATGCACTACAACAGTTGTTGGTATGACTCTATTGGTTGCAGAGATTTGAATATAGGGTAGAATTTTGATGAGGACTGGTTCCACAACCTCAGTGAAATTTTTATATGAAGTCATTACGCTTTTGGCTTTTAGAATATTATTTATTGCAATTGTAGTTTCGACAAATGGTTGTTGTCAAGCATTCTGAAAGCAGTCAGTTGGCAAATAACATAGACCATGATTAAAAAATTATAAACGTTTAAAAGTGAAAATTCGAAGCTACTTACGTGGGATATTGGGACACACACAACGGCATAAAGTTATTACCTGCTGTAACATGGTTTCCAGCAGTGAAAAACCAAATTTTTTCTTTATTTTTGTTTCATCCCTCTCCTTCTATATTTCTGGGGATGGTGGGAGCGGGGTATTGTCAGCGGTACAACATTCCACTCTTCAGCCAAGAGCTTATAAACCAAAAAGAAAAATGAAAAACGAATATTAGTAAAGGTGAAACGTTGACAAACGGATTCAAAAACAATAACAATACTTAAAAACCATTAAGACAATACTCTTGTTTTCTTTTTTAAATTAAAATTGTAGGAATAAATGCTGAAAAACAAAAATATATACATTTTAAAAACACACAGCAGAGAGATGATATTTTTCTAAGAAAACGTTGTGCGTTCACTTGAAATCTGAAAGAGCTGTACTGGAAGAAAGGGATTTGGGGAGGAGAGAATATGTTCCGTAGAGTTGACGCGTGTGAGTAGAAAAAAACATAGAGGTCCGTTAGGTAGGAAACTGCGGAGATGACGATAGCTGTTCTACATCTACATCTACATGGATACTCTGCAAATCATATTTAAGTGCCTGGCAGAGGGTTCATCAAACCACCTTCACAGCAATTCTCTATTATTCCAATCTCGTACAGCCTGCGGAAAAAACGAACACTTATATCTTTTCGTGGGAGCTCTGATTTCTATTATTTTATTACGATAATAGTTTCTCCGTATGTAGGTCGACGTCAACAAAATATTTTCGCATTCAGAGGAGAAACTTGGTGATTCAAATTTCCTGACAAGATTCCGCCGCAGTAAAAAACGCCTCTGTTTTAATGATGTCTACCTCAAATCCTGTACCATTTCAGTGACATTTTCTCCCCTACTTCGCCATAATACAAAACGTGCTACGCTTCTTTGAACTTTCTCGATGTAGCCCGTAAATCCTATATGGTAAGGATCCCACACCACGCAGCAGTATTCTAAAAGAGGAAAGACAAGTGTAGTGTAGGCAGTCTCATTAGTAGATCTGTTACATTTTTTAAGTGTCCTGCCAATAAAACGTAGTCTTTGGTTAGCCCTCCCCACAACATTTTCTGTGTGTTCCTTCCAATTTATGTTGTTCGTAATCGTAATTCCTAGGTCTTTAGTTGAATTTATGGTCTTTAGATTTGATTGATTTATCGTGTAACCGAAGTTTAATGCATTCCTTTTATCACGTATGTAGATGACCTTATATTTTTCGTTATTTAGGATTAATTTCCAGTTTTTGTACCATACAGATATCTTTTCTAAATCGTTTGGCAATTTGTTTTGATCTTCTGATGCTTTTACTAGTCGATAAACCACAGTATCATCTGCAAACAACCTAAGAGGGCTGCGCAGATTGTCTCCAAAATCGTTCATATAGATAAGGAACATCAAAGGATCTATAATACTACCTTAGGGAACGCCAGATATCAGTTCTGTTTTACTTGAAGACTTTCCGGCAGTTAATACGAATTTTGACCTTTCTGACAGAAAATCACGGTGGATATCGTCAGGTTGCTGGAAGTTTATAGTGTGGTTTCAAATCTGAGTATCTATCGATTACCAGTCGGTATTTCAGGTGGCACAGGAGTAGTCTTGCATAAGTTTTGGACAGGGATTGGGATAGGGTGCATAAGAATGACATATTGTATAGGAGATGGTGAGGGCAACAGGTAAGTGGTCACCTCTAACTGGATCAAGGGCTTCTCCAGTGAGGTGCCCAAGGAGGTTGGGAGATTGGAATGGTATTGCTTTCGAGACAGGTGTGCTGTGGGAGGGAGGGAGTCTGTGAGCTACTATCGCCACCACTGTAAATCTACAGGGAATCTACTATGGACGTTGAGGTCAATGGCAATAATATAAGTGAAAAAGGTGTAATCAATGTCGGTAAGGGCGTCTTAGGGGATGTGGTGATTAGGTCGGATGTAGAGGGTGACATAGGTAGAGGTTAAGGTTTTGAAAAATAAGGTATTGGTAAGGTATTCACTGGGAGTATTCTAGAAGGGTTGTGGATGATCATGGGTGTTCTTGTGGTGGGTGGTGGCCAACTGCAATGCTACCTCTGACCAGGAGAAGGGCATTATCTGTATGGTGGAGGGTATAGGGAGAAGTTGAGATGGTGTAATAGAGTTAGAGAAATGTTTCATTGAGGATGGAGGTATGAACATGGTGTTGAGACACAGTATGCATCGAAAGTGGCTTGTCAGTGGTAGGAAGAGGATATTGTAGTATAGGATGCTGTATTGTTGTCGCACTATGATGAGAGGCTAGGGAGTGGGTTGGGTTAGTGAGAGACGAAGAGCAATTAAATTCAAAGGGTGGATATTTTAGAGGATGATGGTGTGGAACCTGATACCTGCCAGGTTAGCCGAGAGTGCTAATGCGCTGCTTCCTGGACTCAGGTAGGTGTGCCGGCCTCAGATCGAATTGGCCCGGCAGATTAACGAGGGTGGCCTGTGTGCCGGCCAGCCTGGATGTGCTTTTTAGGCGGTTTTCCACATCCCACTAGGTGAATACTGGGCTGGTCCCCACGTCGCACCTCAGTTACACACCTCGCAGACATCTGAAGACATTGACACTCTTCCATGGATTACACTAGGTGCAGACACTTGGGGTACACTAATTCCGTCCTGGGGGGTGCAGGGTGGCAGCAGGAAGGGCATCCGGCCGCCCCTTAAATTAAGCTTGCCAAATCTGATGAACCATGCCGACCCTGCGTCACTGCGGGGAAAAAGCACAAGCAAAAGAAGAAGATGATGCGGAACCTGATGATATCTTCAGCAGTGGGAGGTGGGCAGAGGACTTACTGGGATTGATAGCGTTATTCATAAGTCAGACGGGAACAGTTAATTACGGTTTGACAAGTGGGTGCTTGGGTTTGCTTTTGGTGACATATGTTGAGTGGGTATTACTGCAGGTGTTGCCTATGAGGGGAGATGTGAGGTTTGGAGGTTGCTTCAGGAAGCGGGAGGCTTTACAATGAGGAGAGATGAATGGACTTTTGCCATGGGGACTGAGGTGGTCATTGTTAAGTTGGCACTTTTGCCAGTGGTAGGAATGGTGGACGGATTTGGAGGGTTAGACTTTGTGGTGGCTACTGTAAATCATGGCTCCCTCTGCAAGGAGGTGGTCGATGGTGAAAGCAGACTCAGTGAAAACCCACATGAAGAAGTTGGGGCCTGAGTCGTTTTAAATGGGGAGGACAATGTGGATTTCTATCGTAGGGTGGGAACTGAGTTTGGAGACCACCTCTTCTGCTACGATCTCAGGGCCACTGCTCATTATCATGGCAGTGAGGCTGGGTGGACGGAGAAGAGGTAGCGTTGAAGGGGACGAGGGAGGCATGAGAGGCAAAGGTGATGCATGGCATTTTCAGGACGAGGTCTGTGTGGAAGTTAGAGTTTTCGAGCTAACATCCCAAAGATGTTAGGGCTCACATGCGGTTCCTCTTCGTCAAAATGTCTTGGCTCAAACCCGTCTAGGGGTTGAACTGCACGTGTCGCATTACACGCCCTAAATTAGACACTTGTGACCCTTTGCTTAAATTGTCTGGCTGATGGCAAGTTTGAGGAATACAAAGTTAAAAAATGGTTCAAATGACTCTAAGCACTATGGGACTTAACATCTGAGGTCATCAGTCCCCTAGACTTTGAACTACTTAAACCGAACTAACCTAAGGACAGCACACACATGCATGCCCGAGGCAGGATTCGAACCGGCGACCGTAGCAGTAGCGGTCTGAAGCGACTGGAACCGCTCGGCCACAGCGGCTGGCAAATACAAAGTTAATATAACACATAATAACAGTAATAATACTATCGGGGACTAAATTAACGACCCCTAAATGATGTAGCCATACGGTTGTGATTTGGTTAGAATAATGTTTATTCAGAAAGTAAACTAATAGCGGAAGTGGTCGTGTTTAGGGTTACTTCCTAGCTGCCTAAAGACCGACTGTCCGCTGTCGCGTCTCAAACCGAACTGTACCCTTTGGTGTCTCCAGCCGAACTGTCCCTCTGTCCGTCCGTGGCCGCGTTCCCGCGCGCGAAATATCGTCGCTCAACTGACTAGGGCAGTTCCTTTTCTTGAAGCCATCCATTTGATTGGCTACAGCTTCTTCTACATTATTTTACATTCTAACATATTTAAATAATCAAAGCTTGACCACTATCACGTTCTAAATAAAGTAACAATAATATCCATTACATAATAAACGTTAAATTCTTTTAGATAAAACCAATACAGTTTCCTTCTTTACTTTGAATGCCACGGCCAGTAGCCTTGCACCAATGTGCTTTCTCATAAATAAATAAAGAACAAAAGTAACTATTATGCACTAATTTTTACAACAAATATTCTACTACCTAATGATACAATAAGGTGTCATACTGTCATCGTTCAATGGGTTTTGTGTAGTGGAAATGATGATCTGATGCTTAGATGAAAATACTGATAATTTTAATTTACTATATCTTTTAAACAAATAAAGTTACAGAGTTGATTTGTACAGCGTTTGCCAGTTTAATGAAGCGCCTCTATATGAAATGTCGATCGTTAAGATCGACCAAAGCGTTCAGATTTTAGCATTCAGGTCTTTTTTACAAAGCTTGTTAACTTCACTTTAACACTAAATCCTAAACTATTATAGATATGATCAATATTAAAGTTTTATTGGGATCACCATAAAAATTGGTGAAGGATGGCAGATTAAAATGACTGTGGCTTGATTTCCTGCACTGCTACAGTATTAAATAGCTTTCATAAATGTTTCCCTTTATGGCCGATCTCAGGTCCGCCATATTTAACACTGCTATATCTCCTTGGCCACAAACAGCTTCTACTGGATTTCCCTATGATGTAGGTTCTCGTCTGTCTCACTTGCACATGGGGAAATGCTCGTTAACTCACAAGTTCGTGGAGTTAAAAGGGGCTGAGTCTTTGGAGGCTATGATTTGGGCAATGGGAATGTGTGTGACGTACTTCCTGATTTCAAGAGTAAGGGATTTAGCATTAAGGAATATGGGATCATGGTGGGCAAGGATAAAGGTGTGACGAGCTGTCGAAGAAAGAACAGGAAACAGAGCAGTACCCATGTGTTCAGGGGGATTGGGATTTGTATTGGGATTTTTAGGAGCAGAACTGATAGTGGGGTCTGTGTTAGGGCACTTCTGTGATTTCTTTGATATAGTGAGAAGGGGCAGGAGTTGGTAAACTGGGGATGGTTTAATATGTCATTGTTCCAGCCCTTTCATTTGGCTCGATTTTGTGTGGCTACTTGTTCGCTGGGTGACATATTTTAGCTTCTGGCATTCCCACAGTAGCATGGCGAGATCTTATTCTTGCTGATTTCTGAGCAGGAGGAATGATTGTTGTGGGATAAGCTGATATTTGGGACAGCAAAGGAAGTGGTAGAAGATGGAGAAGAGATCGTGGGGAGAGTACAGTAAGGGAAGGATGTGATTATGTTTTGGGATGATTCTGTGGGAAGGGGAGGGTGGATAAAGGCTGGTGGACTGGAAGAGGTACTTGACATAGTGACAGTGAGAGCAATAAATGGGGTGATATAAATGTTACAGGTGGCAGGAATGACTATAGTGGGGTCTGAGGATGGGAAACAGTAAGTAAACCATGATTACCAGTGATGAGGTGTCACTCAGGAGGTAGGGGATGACTTCAGCAATGTTCGGGGTGAAGTGGTGGTGATAGCAGTAGATGAAGGTGACGGCAGTGGCAACAGTGGCACTGGTAAGGAAGGAAATGGAGACGGTGGCATTAGCAGCAGCAGTGAAGACGATGATGGAGATGAAGCTAGCGAGACAAATGTGATGGAAGCAGCGAGACGACTGTGACAGAGACACCGAGACAAATGCTGCAGAGGTGGTTAGACAGACATGGTTATAATGACAACAGTACACAGGACGAAATTAGGTTGATGGTTATGATAACACATGCACACCCATAGAAGAGGTCATGGCGATACAAACAATGTTGACACACCATATGTGAAGTATGCAAAGTGCAGGAAAGTACTCAACCAGTCTATGCCTAATAAAAGAGGTGGGCGAATGCAAGCTATTGATCTAGCGCTAGGGATTACCCTAGTTAATCTAGTAAATAGCTGCTGTGAATGAGAGATTCCAACCCTCACCTGTATAAAACCAAATATATGTAGTACCCACTGTTCCAAACACCATGTGGGCACATGTTAAAAAGATAATAAAATAACTTTAAATATTTAACGTAATAGTGAAAACCACATCCATCGTCATCACCTAAGTCAAAATTCGTGTAGCAGCTGTGATGGATGTATCACAAGGGAGACAAAATGACAGTGTCTCAGCTGAGACCCCTGTGTTTACAGACAATGAAGTGTGGAGTACAGTGGCGAAGGCTAGTTCGCAATCTGTGAGCTAATGATATAGCATTAGCAACACATATTTTTATTCAGGTTAAGTGCTACAATTGAATCATCTTCTCAAGGCAGCAGTGAGGAAGGCTGTGCACTTAGGATGCAGAATAGAATGTGTTGAAGTATGTGGTCAGCAGATTCTTCAAGGCTGTGCTCTCCATTGCAGTCTTCTCACGTAATACCGCGATGTTATGCAGGCAGCAGCCGGCAGATGCCACTCGTACAGTGTTATCGGCCACCCGATCGTAGAATTAATCTAGCTAGAGCGCGCTCGTGGACATCGAAAGCAAACTTCAGCATCTCTCCAAGGAATGACGATGACAGTGCAGAGTTATGGAGTACCCCTCCACCAGAGGTAGGTCACGAGTCCCAGTGTTTGCTCACAGATGAAAGTTGGGCGCAGCAGTCTTTGCGTGTCTCCCAGATAAAAAGACAGGTTGACAGGTGCGCCAAACACCATCAGTTCGGCTCTCGGCAAACTGCAGGTAGATGTCCCAAGGGTTTCACATTAGTGGAAGAGATGTTCGCAACTCACAGACACAGACAAGGCAGGCAGTAGTTTCAGACGTAGAGGCCATCAACTAGTGGTAGGCACGATATCACAGCGCCCACATCACTGTAACTGAATGTCGTATCGGCTTGGGAGCCTGACAAGGGGAGGCCGCCAATTGTGAAATTCAGATTCGATTCATACTGCGCAAAATAAAAGCTCATGGCCAGAGGTGTAACGTGGCAAAGCACCAAGATGCACTTCTCAGCTGTTGTCGAGAAAATCGACAGTTAAAAGAAACCGTTGCGGTGAAATACTCTCTACGATTAATGATTTTCTACAGCGTCGTGGCGCAGTGGTAAGCGCTGGAGTTTGTAATCCGAAGGTCGCCGGATCGAATCTCGCGCCATTCAACCTTTTTTTTTTAGTATTTCTTTTTTGTATTTCACATATATATATTAGAATAGAGACCCCACGAACACAAACTTGCTGTGGCAGGTATTAAATATAAGCTCCGTTACTCGCTCGTTACACTTGAAGGACAGATGTTGAATGGGCCGAAACGAGCCGCCGCATAACAGCGTAGTTGCGTGCTAACTTCGAAAGAAGATAGATGCGGTCCCTAGCGCAACTTATAACATCGTCGAAAATCAGTGCGGACGGGAGAGCTTTGGTACACCCTGTTAAACAAACGGAAAAATGGAGGTGGTATATATATATATTTGAATTACAAAAAAATAATAATAAAAAAAATTGCATGGCGCGAGATTCGATCCGGCGACCTTCGGATTACGAACTCCAGCGCTTACCACTGCGCCACGACGCTGTAGAAAATCATTAATCGTAGAGAGTATTTCACCGCAACGGTTTCTTTTAACTGTCGATTTTCTCGACTACGGCTGAGAAATGCATCTTGGTGCTTTGCCACATTACACCTCTGGCCATGAGCTTTTATTATGCGCAGTATGAATCGAATCTGAATTTCACAATTGGTGGCCTCCCCTTGTGAGTATTTATTACAATACACTGTGTCTGGGTAGGCACGATGTCACAGCGCCCACGTCATAACGCAGATCAGTAACTGAATATCGTATCGGCTTGGGAACCTGAGTATTTATTACCATACACTTTGTATGGGGCAATTACGTTATGTCTGGATGTGGATCACTGCATTTGTCCTCGTTTTCTGAGCTCATCAGCGTTCTTTGCCACAACTCGGTGCCATAACAGTGGCTTTGAGGACTTCAGCTTGGTGCTTTGCTCCATATCAGTGGGTTGATAAGTGTTCTTGTGGAACATTTACTCGTTCTTATGGAATAGTGCTGAGCTGTAAGAATGACGTTATGGTCTCTCCCCAGTAAGGTCATGTTGCTGAATTAATGACTGACTTCGCGACTGAGCGACGTGAAGTAATAACTTCCGGGGTGTGCCATATTATTTGCACTATCGGTACCCTGCCTGTTAGTCATTCTAACTGCTGCAGGAATCGCTGACCTGGTTTAACTTGGAGCTGGCTGGAGAAAACTTTAAGAAAATTTGCCATTGGCTCATGATTCTTTCTGTGGCGCAAAAAAAAAAAAAAAAAAAAAAAAAAAAAAAAAAAAAAAAAAAAAATAGAGCGAGAGTTGAGAGCACAAAGATGCTAGTATATACAGGCGATATCATGTGGTTTGTAGAACGTATGGGTAGAAAGGAGAAAAGTAACCGCAGTATGTGTTAAATAAAAACGGAGTTTGCAAATAAAATTGAATATGCGAATTAAAAGCAAGTAATGCCTAAATATATAAGTACAAGTACATTTAATCATAACCAATATGCCAAATAGAAAATGAAAAGGACGTGTCTAGTCACAGGAAAATCTTAAAACACGAATATAGCGTAATCAGGAATCCTAAAAGTGGACATTAAGAGCCAAATACATAAAGTATGCTCATACAGATAAACATTGTGCGTCAGGCAAAGCAAATGAAGACAGATGTAAGCGTTCTCATTTGAAGTAAGTCAGATCCATAAGTCCACACAGTCTAATCACAGTGGATAAGTCATTTGAAAAAAATGAAGTGACTAAGAAGACATATTAAAACAACATCTATAAAACCTGAGTACATAAGAGGGTAAAAAGTCCCTGGTGTAGACAAAAGCAGCAGTCCACACGCAAAACAGGTACAAAAAATCGGATAAGAGTATGATGAATTTCAAGTAATACACAAATCTAAACATACCTAGGGAAATAAAACAGGTATTAATTAGTACAAAGTGTAGCATGGTCTATAATACATGCCAAGACTAATACAGCTAAAACCAATCATATCAAAAAACACAGATTGTAAGATGTTCCTGAAGCAGTCTGAGAATCTCCTGTTTTTAAGGTCCGTCTCATCATTCAAGATGTAGTCTGGCTGGTCTGTAAACGCCCTATAAATTTAAATCTCATCTAAGTAATCAAATTGTCTTTCTGATTCTATGGAGAGTTTTTGAAGAGTTTTCGATGTTGTCTAACTTGTGTTGAATCAGCGGGAGATGGTGCCCAAACAATGATCTACAATTGCCACTGGTGTTACTGTCTTGTCTAAAACGAATATTAAAACTTCTACCAGTTTGCCCTATATAGAAGTTTTTGCATTCACCACATTTAATTTTTTAAATCTCAGACTGCATGTACGGTTTGTTGTACTGTTGCTATGACTTACCTAACATTTAGTCAATATCGAAGACTATTCCTTCTTTGGTGATTAGAAGATGTTTAACAATTCTGCTACAAACAGATCAGCAATATGTTCAGGACAAATATTTAGTTTCATCCTCCTCCTCTGTCTGCAATGTGATCTCATCAGTAATATTGCTGAGAGGCACCCACATGCCTTGCTCATACTGTGGCATCAAGCAGTCAGGCCTGCAAGATGAGTGGTCTGCCAAGCGAGTGGATTCATTCCTATTTATCAAGTAACATGAACTCTCGTACTCACAATTAAGTTACAAATTATCCTCCTATGTGAATAATACGCAACAGAAACGCACATCTGACTATCAGTAATTTACAGAACTCTGACTGTTCACCACGCACTGGCAATACCACATTTTCCTTTTCTTTTTATTTAACGGCTTTTATCAACACGTGGCCATCGCACTGAATATGAGTGGTGCACACATTATAAATTCTGGATATTATGACAACATACAATTCGAAGGAAAAGGCCACCAATCTTTTTCTTCTCACTATCTTATTTATTCCGATAAATTCTATAACCTAAACACACAAATTCTATAACCTACAACAATAACACATGAGAAATTCCGCCCAGTGGGCATGGCTTTACATTGATGATTCTCTATCTTATGGTCTCGTAATTATTTAACGCTACAGTGCACTTTCTGGATAGGATGGTGGATATTTTATTATTTCTCACACTTCGACTCTCACAATCATCATCACGAAACTTTTCTCCAGACCGAGCAGTACAAAAGGAACACGCATAACCCACTACCTCTGAAACTACCTTGCTACTCTCCCATGCAAACCACACATACTTAAATTACATGACATACACCACACTACAACATGAAATACAACACAGGGAATAGTCACAACATTATCACTTTCAGCTTTCCCACTTCAATTAATATTTATCCCAGTTTCACACGACACTGCCCCACTTCGTAATTCTACTTTCCTACTATGAACTCTGGAGATATATGCACGTCTTCCTGTGCAATGCAAGCCAAGTGGCGTTGCTGGATAGACGGCTGACTCACCTTGCTTCTCTCTCAGAGTATTATAGTTTGAATCAAGCGTCACATGGAAACATATCACGCAAAGTAATATTAAGAACATATTCATCACACACACGAGTCCTCAACTGATACCATGGACGAGTACTTCTCTTTATCCCTTGTCTCATACACACAGATTGAGACTCACACGGTACTCACCACGTGGAAGTACCCGTCTCTAATTTCAAGTCCTGCACACACCATTCCTTAAATATTTCAACTTATAGTACACACGCAAGTAATTCAGCTTAACTTAAGCACACGGAAGTATTTCAACTTATTGCTACACGTGGTTTCATTGTGACCGTTGGTCACTTCCGAAGATTACTACGATCCCATTAATATTACCTGCCTGACATTTAATTCTCCCCACAAAAGTTCCTGAAATAGAGAAATTATTATTTCAAACTACTCTTAAATATTCCACATGCATACCATGTCTCCACTCTTTTGTCATTACAGAGCACACCTAAGACAGGTCTTAACAGCACAAGATCCAGCGGCAGAGTGCCGAAACATGGCCGTTCTTCAGGTCCTCTCGTACCTCTGCCGAAGTGGGGGAGCACCTTGCTACCGTATTGGTCAGCCACATTTAATGCGCTCAAAGCTCAGGTAAATTTCATCTCTTTGGTCCCACCAAAGGTGGCCTAAGGATCGTCTCAAAGATGATCATATATTCACATTCACTATCTGCAGTTAGCAGACGACCATACATTCATTCATTTCACAGATCTCACCAAACTGGATGTAGGGATTTATTTTGTGGGAGTGCACATGTGATCAATTAAATAAATAAATTGTCATTCTTTCCCACACTGGTATCCGGCTTCGCTGTATTAATTGAAATTGAGTTATTTTACAAAAAATATGTTGTTCTGACAAAAATAATGAAGTATGTTGTACCTATTTTCAATGTCGGGCAGTACTGTACCCTTTCATTGAAACTACGTAATTTGTCAGGAAACGTTTTATTAATTATTTGCACTTTGAGGCTGTTGTTAGTGCCACATGTCTAAGGATCCATTTCTCTCCGTCAATATTTTTTTACTCTAGGAGAAAACTGACTAGTCTGTGAATCTTAGAATGAACAAATGCCTCCTTATGGACTCATAAGTGGCATGGATTATTGTGGATAACATTATATATCGTTATCAGCGCAAGTGAGCATATGGTACATGCTGAATCTATGAACTCCGTTTTATTTCTTTATAGTCAAATTAAAAAAAAAAGTATTGTCTGTTATTTTTCTGACTCTGTGGTGAAATTAATGTTACTGTGCATACTACTGAGTTGTGCTAATATAAAGTCAGTGATATTGAATGAGCATCTAAATAACACTAACATCTTATGCATGCATCTAGTATAAAATTCGATTTTGTTAGCAGTAATGGGGATTTCTTGAAGAACTGACTTTCGAAATGCTTGACAAATATGTCAGAAATTGCACTTGCTATACAACTATTCATGGCAATGCCCTCAGATTATGAAAAAAAATTCGTCGTTGAACTAAAAATGGTTGTAGGAGAGTATCAGACATAATAAGTTAATGATCTCTTTAAATCTCTTGTATACCAGCTTTCTTCTGTTTAAGAAGATTCTCTTAAATGATTTTAATGGTACCTTGAATGAGAATGTTAGTAAATTAGTTAAATATTTCCAGGGATACAAGTTTACCATTAATATGAATGGAATATTTTTAAATTTAGGCTGTTTCTTAAAGGGAATTTTCAAAAATATGGTTTCCTTCAAAAAGATAATATTTTTTGAAGTAATGTACACAATTAGTTCTGACTTTAAAAGTGAGATTTCTGTTATTTAACAATGAGTCAAACTGTAATACCACTTTTACGGATTTTGGACTGAACACGTAAGGTAGGATTGTGTGGGTTCAAAACTAAGAGCTGTTTTACATATTTCTCAGAAAAAATAGTCACACTTCTTTACTGCTTTTCTCATCAAGGCGTTAAATCAGTCGGTTCTTTGTTGAACTTACAATACCACTGGCAGAAAAGAAATCGTGTGCTTTAGTAACACAATCGTCTCGACAGACTACAACTAGAATGTTCCCTTTGTCTGCCTTACTGCCATATCAGCTAATTTCTTATTAATTTCACAAACTGTGTGGCTTTCTTTGCTGTGTAGTTGTTAGTCTCTCTGTCTTGGTCCATTTGTGCAGCAATAACCTTCCCAACTTTAACTGTAATTCTGTTCTGTTCCATGAACGATAACTAGGCCATGTCTAGGGTACCCTTAGTATCGGCAATTACATTCCTAACCGTGCTACCTTTCATAATGAGGGTTGCATCATATTTTAAGCAATTATTTAAATCTCAATCTCACTATTGCTAAAAACAAAAGTTAAATAGTAATTCTCTTAAAAAAATTAAAATTACGTTTCACCGTTCTTGCATTGTGATTGATTAGGTTCTTGTTCCCTCTTAAATATTCTAAATTTCTTAAGCTGTCTTAACTGTACCTCTTTGCTCATTAAATGTATTTAATCTTGGACAAGAGCCGGCCGCTGTGGCCGAGTGGTTCTAGGCACTTCAGTCCGGAACCGCGCTGCTGCTGCGGTCGCAATTTCGAATCCTGCCTCGGGCATGGATGTGTGTGATGTCCTTAGGTTAGTTAGGTTTAACTAGTTCTAAGTCTAGGGGAGTGATGACCTCAGATGTTAAGTCCCATAGTGCTTAGAGCCATTTGAACCATTTTCTTGGCTAAGTGTGAAGATTAAGCCATCCTGATAAGAGGTATTTCCTCTTGCTAATGTCGTATGGGCCGCGTACAGTTTCTTATTTATCTCAACTTTGGTTAAACATCTCACGTATTTCATATCTAATCCAGAGGCGCTCACTACACACTTTACCATGTCTAGTAACACTGGATTTTGAGCCTATTTTCGTATGGATAATTTAGGAATCACTTTAGATTTTAAACACTGTTTGCAGTTTCGCAATTTTTTCCATTTTCTCCCAGAGATGCTGATATGTTACCTGATGGCCCATTAACTTTCTGGACAACGAATGCAAAATTTTGTTGAGGACTTGGGCCACAGTCGTGGTAAAACTTTTGAATGAAGTCATTCCGCTTTCGGCTGTTAGAATATTATGTACTGCGCTTGCAGTTTCGACAGATTGTCATTGTCATGCAATCTGAGCGCAGTCAGTCACCAAATAAAATTCACTATTGTTAAAAAATTAACAAACGTTTTAACCGAAAATATTGAGCTATGTACGTGAGATTTTCGGACCCAGTCAACGAAATAAAGTAGTGACATGCTGGAACAAAGTTCCTACCAGTGTAAAACCAGATACGTGTGGTAGTATAAATCTACCCAATGTCCCATACATTGTAAGAGCACATGTCAAAAAGCTTATAAAATAACGGCAAACAGCTAACACAATAGTAAAAACAACATCCACTATAAATACTAAACTCAAAATCTCATGTACCAGACGTAGTGTATGGATCACAATGGAAGCTAAACGACAAGGATTCAAACACACAAAGTACATGAGACTAAGTGTGGAAAGACGCTAGTGCACAGAGTCGACATCTTGTGGTTTGTAGAACATAGAAAGGAAGAATGTGAGAGTGTAGGTGTCGAGTAGAAAGAGAATCAGCAAATAAAACTGAAAATGTAAATTAAAAGTAGGTAATACCTAAATCCATAAGCGTAGATACGTCCAATCGTAACCTATACATTAAATGGTAATATTAAAGTGATGTGCCTAATCACAGGAAACGACATCTTAAAATACGAATATAACATTTTCAGGTATCTTAAACGTAACTATTAAGACACACATACGTAAAAATATGTTCACAGAAAAAAAAGGTGTATTAAGCAAAGCAAGTGACGACAAATATGAGTGTGTGTGAATTCCTAAGGGATCAAACTGCTGAGGTCATCAGTCCCTAGACCTACACAAAACTTAAACTAATGCTAAGAACAACACACACACACACATCCATGCCCGAAGGTGGATCCGAACCTCCGGCGGGAGTGGCCACGCAATCCGTGACATGGCGCTTCTAACTGCGCGGTCACTCCGCGCTCCCAAATATGAGTGTTCTCGGTTAAAGTAAGTGACAGGTGTGTCTATAAGATCTGATCACCGTGGATAAGTCAAAAGTCGAATGATTTCATTCACAAATTTCGCGAATACAGAGTGTTTTCTAAAAACTGAGGGATTAGCAATCTATTATTTGGATCTGTCTCTAATGGCATTTATGTTACCATGAGTATCGTCTGCAAAAAGCACAGATTCTTCTTCTTGAATGTTAAGTGGAAGGTCATTCACATATATAAGGAAGAGGAATGGCCACAAAATTGAACCCTTTGGGACTCCCTCTGTGATTTTGTGCGAACCTATGGCCTCGCCGCTCGGCAGGACTGTATCTCAACATTATACCCGATTACAAAACAGAGTCGCCGACCAGAACACGATGGTTTGTTTCGAAGTTAGCCTCTACCGGCTACCACGAGAATGCACAGTGCGTTTCGCCACTTGCAGCCCTCGTATCTCCATCAGTGGTGCTGAATTCACATCTAACGATTATGTGTCCACAGAGCACGGAACAGATATCCGTCCTCAGTCGAGTTCTTACGATGCTCAGCCACTAGCAATGCAGTTAATTTCACTGAGGCAATGGGATTTACACGTCTCAGTTACCGTCACAGCTCCAGTCGAAGATATGTGCAGCACAATATCTCAGCAGTTCGCCAACCACGGAGTTTCACCGCAGCAGTCCACTGCAAGTAGTCATCAGTCAGAGCCGGAGATCTCACCTTCAGTCACCTTAGCCTCACTCGGACTCTGTGCTCCTGGGCTGGTAGCCGTCGATTGACGCTGATATTGTCATCTTGTCGATTAACTGTCATCAGTAACAAACGTCCGACACGAATTAGAACTGTGCCAAGTGTTATCGATCTTTGTCAACAAACTAATCGTATCAGAGGCTAACATTCCTTATGTAAATTCAGTGTGGACGATTATCAGTTGTGTGTTATCAGATTTCATTACTTTGCGCCCCAGAAGACACTATGTGTGAATTCCTTCATTATATGCGGTTCTTTTTGGAGTAAGCTATTTATTTGATTACTAGTTGGGAATCTTGTTAGCGTGTGTGGGCTTTCTCAGCCCACAACAGTTAATGGTGACGAGGATAACTGTCATAGGTGATGAGGTTAATTGCATTAACAATGATGAGAAGAATTTCTTAACTCTGACGTTACGTACATTGCTAGTGCAGTCAGTTGCACACAAACATCTTTAGAACTTTCGTGCACTTCGGCTGCACAGTTTCTGTTTACATTGTTTGCACAATTTCTGTTTACATTGACAATGTATTAAACATGTTTTCTTGGTCCAGTATGGTGGTGCAGAAGCCGGACACATTGAAGCAGCTACTGCTTTCCTTACAGCAATAACAGGCGATTCTTCAGAAAACCATGGCCGACCCAAACTCTGCCTACCCCAGGCGAGAACAACGCTACCTCCGCCATTTCAGTATTAAGAGATGTGGCCATGACCAGCCTTCATTACAAGGTTAGAAGAGCATTTCATGGCTTCCACAACTCAAGGTGACACTAAAAAACAACCTTTTATGTTTGCTTACTCTGGTGTTCAAGCATATCAAAGTCTTCAGAGACGTTACACTGTATAATGCATCGATCCCTGTCGTACGTTCAGTTAAAGACACAACTACATGACTATTATGCTTTCCACAAAATTTTCTATGCTCATGCACACAATAAATATTCTGAGGTATCTTCCACAATGCTACATGACTCTGTGCCAATCCTTCACACTTGTCAGACTCTCAGTGCTCATGGGCACAATACACATTCCGTGATGTCATCCATGATGCTCCAGAACTCCCTGCCAGTTCCTATTGATTGTAAACAAACTCGATCCCAACTCGCTTCATCCACTGCAGGGCCAATATGTGCCCTCCGAGCACAAAAAATTTACATGTTATTACTACAAGGTGTTCTCGCACTACCTGATGCCTTCTTAGGGAACCAGTCCCTTCCACGAAGGATTCTCTCGCAATCATACGGATTCATTTTATGCATCGCTTACGTCTACCACTCACGATTCACTTTCTGTCTTTCTTACAATTTTCTTCTATATCAAATGCACACACCAGCTTCGTGGACTCCTCCACTCCATGGATAGTGGCGTTGCTTTGCTATTCACTAACTCACCTGACTACCTGTCACGTGCCTGTCAGCAGGTCCACCAAGAACTTCAGACTAGAGAAATGACACTCTTGGTAGGACCGCCATAACTACCTGCAAATAACATTCAGCCCACATTTCCGATGGTATTGCCAGGATGTGGATCAGGCAATGTCTGAATGTTGCACATTAGATTCTCCTAGCCTCTCAGAACTGGATAGCATGCAGATGTTGTATACTTCTCGGGTGTCGCTGACGCCAGTTTCAGTAACAATTAAGGGCAATGTTGCACATTCCTGTCGTGGTGCTACAGTTCAGAGAGCAGAGCATGTGCTCCACAGTACTGCAGACGAGGAGGAAGGTTCTTTGACTGTGGTATCCGGCCATACCACAGGTTCAGTGGTACAGGATCGTGTACCTTATCACGCTCCTTCAGCTGATGTCCACCAGATGCAACAAGGCCATTATGTTCTGGTGTTCCCGTATATGTGGCTGTCATTCAGATTATTCCTGTTCAGGCAGACTTCTTCAAGGACCTATCCTTTCAGTTGGAGGATCCTGTTACAGGACTTTAAATTCACAACTTGGTGGATTGTTTTTCCATGCAACTCCTTCTGCAGGCTCCAGGTCGGGCTCTCATTGACAACTAAGTATTCGACAAGCATGGACGTCTCAATGACACTCGTCTTATTCTGGCGGAATAGGT
Source organism: Schistocerca nitens (assembly GCF_023898315.1). Classification (NCBI taxonomy): domain Eukaryota; kingdom Metazoa; phylum Arthropoda; class Insecta; order Orthoptera; family Acrididae; genus Schistocerca; species Schistocerca nitens. The sequence goes on along the minus strand of NC_064616.1, from coordinate 788,448,382 downwards.
GGCACCCCCTCCTATCACAGATGCGTGTCTAGTGCTCTTCCACTGTTTCCAGAAAGTAAACTCCGCAGTACATGGCACGTCAGCGCGTAGCCCTCATATCAGGATTCCTCAGTTCGATAGCAACACAGTCAGCCATGGAAACCTCTCTTTTTCCCTCAGGGTGGCTCTTTCCAGATCATCCCCTGAGGGCCACCAGCAGGACGTTCCTGGCTCTTCTGTTGTGTCCTCATGGAAATTAAAGCGCAAACAATGGCCACACAAGGACATGCCTCCACTGCCAATTTCGGCTAGAAGGTTCGTCTTCAGTGACAATGATACTGCACTTTTCTTTTTTAGAGATCCGTGCCACACCATTCCCGTACACGACAACTCCAGATTTCACAGCTACACTTGGACCATGCATGTCGTCTTTCTGAAGGCTGTTCCCCACCTTGGGTCAATGATTTCGGGGGCAGGGATACAGCCGTCGAGGGCAGCTGCACTGGTGGACATAATCTACAGTGAACTGAACTCAAGGCGCCTCATTCATGTGGACACCATGTCAACACTGAGATCTATGTCATCAGGATGGCACCCCCGTCTGTTCCCTCGGAGGGGAGGGGAAGGGCGGATGAGACACAGGATCTTCGTCCGACATCAAGATGCTCCACCATCTTTCCCCTTTGGCGGAGGGATGCCGTATCCCACGCGATCCCTTGAAACTGCATCGATCAGCAATATGGGTGTGACGGGCGGGCTGCCAAAGCTCAGATCTCACCGGTAACACCACCTTGGCAGGACCGTATGTCAATATTGTGACAGATCACCACACAGCTCTCGACCATAACACGCTTGTCTGTTTTGGAGTTGATGACCACCGCATGAACATGCATTCATGGGCACTGCGTTTATCAACATCGTGCAATATAGATTAAGCGCCGGGGAAAGCTCACAAACTATATTATTTTGTTTCATGACAATGCCGGACTTAACATTGTGAATAACGCACGACAACTGGAGGACTTTGTCTGGAGGCCGTTTTACCATCTTCTGCACAGTCTAAGATCGCACCTAGCGACTTCCACCCTTCGTTCCTTGGTCACAAAAAAGTCAACGACGAGATCGAAGAACATGGTACCATTTGGTTCACAACAGACGACAACATTCTATGAGGAAAGCATACAGAAACTTGTGACGCTTTAAGACAGGAACTTACAAAATTGTGGGAGCTAAGTAAATAATTTAAAATTTTTGGTTTTTGCCTCGTAAATTTTTTGCTGTATGATGTTTCCTCCAAGATACTACTTCTCAGTATAAATGATCGATTAAAACTTTATGGTTTACGTGTAAAGTCGGCAAGTCTCGAACTACATTATGGCTGACGCTTCGACTAAACAGCCAGGGCTGTACGATTACTCTGGTACTCACATCATATCAAAACAATTCCTTGTGCTACTGTAGAACAAATGAAAAGAGAACACATAAATTCGGACAAAAACAAAAGTTCACCAGATTCACACATGTTATAAATTTACCACTACGACCAATGAAGACTGAAAACGCTAGCACAGCCAAATACAGAGGAATTAAACTTTCTCCTAAATAAACTGTAACATAACTTCCTTTGAAACTACAAAGGGCACCTCATCCACAGCAACTGTACAAAAAGTCGTTTATAAATTGTACTGCATTTTTCTTTCATTAATAAATGGTTCAAATGGCTCTGAGCACTATGGGACTTAACATCTATGGTCTTCAGTCCCCTAGAACTTAGAACTACTTAAACCTAACTAACCTAAGGACATCACACAACACCCAGTCATCACGTTTCATTAATAAATACTAAATAATTAAGCTGTTACTACAAAATGGTGTCCTAGATGAAACTGGACTCAAACTCAAATTTTTCTTCAGTTCGGTTAGAAAGCACAAGCTAGCTTTAAAACAAATTTCGTTAGTGGTAGTTTTGTACACATTCATATACGGTGAGAATATGTTCTCTATCTTTTAAAGTTTTCCATAAATCAGTCTGTTAACTTTTTTGGAATTTTATACCTTCTCTACAAGGTATTTGTGAATTGTTTTTGTGTTCGCATTTTTTCTAAACTTGTCTAATTTTCTGAAAGTAAATAAATGTCACACGTAAATGGCGTGTGTTCATTCGACAATGCGGCAACAATTCCAAAGGTAATTAAACACACCTAGTGCGTAATGTTCACATTATAACATTTGATTTCCGTTTTTACTATAGATTATTAGTTTTTGCCTTTCATTACTTTAAGCTTTGCATCTGTGAATGTCATTGGGACAGTTGGCTTAATGGCTAAGACACTGGACTAGTACACGGGAGGAGTATGTTTCTTTACTCCCGCTTTCCACACTACTGGCCCTTAAAATTGCTACACCAAGAAGAAATGCAGTTGATAAACGGGTATTCATTGGACAAATAAATTATACTAGAACTGACATATGATTACATTTTCACGCAATTTGCGTGCATAGATCCTGAGTAATCAGGAAGACGTTTGCCGCAGCATGGACGATCAGCTCGGATACCATGGCTGCGGTTACCCTTGACGCTGCATCACAGACAGGAGCGCCTGCGATGGTGTACTCAACGACGAACCTGGGTGCACGAATGGCAAAACGTCATTTTTTCGGATGAATCCAGGTTCTGTGTACAGCATAATGATGGTCGCATCCGCAACCACCTCTGGCCGTAATAACGGCCTTGATACGCCTGGGCATTGAGTCAAACAGTGCTTGGATGGCGTGTACAGGTTCAGCTGCCCATGCAGCTTCAACACAATACCACAGTTCATCAACAGTAGTGACTGGCGTATTGTGAAGAGCCAGTTGCTCGGTCACCATTGACCAGACGTTTTCAATTGGTGAGAGATCTGGAGAATGTGCTGGCCAGGGCAGCAGTCGAACATTTTCTGTATCCAGAAAGGCCCACACAGGACCTGCAACATACGGTCGTGCGTTATCCTGCTGAAATGTAGGGTTTCGCATGGATCAAATGAAGGGTAGAGCCACGGGTCGTAACACATCTGAAATGTAACGTTCACTGTTGAAAGTGCCGTCAATGCGAACAAGAGGTGACCGAGACGCGTAACCAATGGCACCCCATAGCATCACGCCGGGTGATACGCCAGTATGGCGATGACGAATACACGCTTCCAATGTGCGTTCACCGCGATGTCGCCAAACACGGATGCGGCCATCATGTTGCTGTAAACAGAACCTGGATTCACCCGAAAAAATGACGTTTTGCCATTGGTACACCCAGGTTCGTCGTTGAGTACACCATCGCAGGCGCTCTTGTCTGTGATGCAGCGTCAAGGGTAACCGCTGCCATGGTCTCCGAGCTGATAGTCCATGCTGCTGCAAACGTCGTCGAGCTGTTCGTGCAGATGGTTGTTGTCTTGCAAACGTCCCCATCTGTTGACTCAGGGATGGAGAGGTGGGTGCACGATCCATTAAAGCCATGCGGAAAAGATGCCTGTCATCTCGACTGCTAGTGATACGAGGCCGTTGGGATCCAGCACGGCGTTCCGTATTACCCTCCTGAACCCACCGATTCCATATTCTGCTAACAGTCATTGGATCTCGACCAACGCGAACAGCAATGTCGTGATACGATAAACCGTAATCGCGATAGGCTAAAATCCAACCTTTGACAAGTCGGAAACGGTACGCATATCTCTTCCTTACACGAGGCATTACAACAACGTTTCACCAGGCAACGCCGGTGAACTGGTGTTTGTGTATGAGAAATCGGTTGGAAACTTTCCTCATGTCAGCACGTTGTAGGTGTCGCCACCGGCGCCAACCTTGTGTGAATGCTCTGAAAAGCTAATCATTTGCATATCACAGCATCTTCTTCCTGTCGGTTAGATTTAGCGTCTGTAGCACATCATCTTCGTGGTGTAGCAATTTTAATGGCCAATAGTGTAAATAATTTGAGGTGTAAATAATTTCAGGTGATACATGCGTGGATGCGGCTGTCCTTTGACAATATTCTTGTCCATCCAAGTCATATGTTGTCTCTAATCGCCGTGAAGTTGACTGAACGTGAAACCATAGTTCATTTGTTTTTGTAATTGGGAGCGTGAAGGGTCGGCTATAGTGAACTCATTTTGTATTATCTTCGGTGTTAAATTTTTTTTTATTTCTCTAATAATTCAGTTATATGCATAATAAGTAGACCCGAGTTCTCATCATGTAGTCTTCAAACACAACTGCTGTTAGAGCTTCAAAACCAGATGATGATTACTATTTCACAAGACTCTTCCGAAATTAGAACTGCATGTATAACACCGTATCCTTGTAAGGAAACTTAACTTCGATTATATACTAATTTCGTGCATGTGAAAATGAACTTTGTCTAGCTCTCATCTTCAGAAAATGAAGGAATTCCAAAAATGACCATCTCTCTTGCACCTCTTAGAGGATGCTCTGAGACATTTCCTATGCTCCACGGAAGTGTGGAACTGATTCCCAGATACTGTGACTTTAGAGCAGGTTCTGAAAATTATTTTCAGATTTCGCACTTTTAGCTAGTGATTTCTCTGTCAACGGATTGCTGCCTGCTGGAAGTACCTTTCATACTAGCATTTACGCCATAGTAATCAAAGAAGATTAATCTGATGACATGGAAAACACTCTGAACATTGAACAGTGAATGACTGAAAATAATCCTCACGTAATAAATCAATCTAGCGTAGAAACTCTTGTCTGTGTGGTACTAGTAACAGTAGTAGTAGTAGTAGTAGTAGTATTTTTACTCAACTTCTACAAGGATACTTGACTTTTCGTGGTATTACATCTTAAGGACAAAAAGAAATGTAATTCATATATGAAGACAAAACATAATCTTGATCATTTCCGCACCGCAGCTGACACTGATTTTAATTATTAATAGACAACCACCTCAGCTGGCTGTCATTAATTATTAAAACATATGAAGGCATTTACATACTTACAGATTTAGTTGGACGATAAGGAACAGGTAGTCGATCGTCGCTTTGTAATAGAAACCGTTCTAGTATTTGCCTTCTACACGAACCACAGAAAACCTAAATGGAATCTGGCGCCTCCATCTTCCAAGCCTATCTCTTCAAGACACGCAACCTCATTCACTTTATCTAAAGTGTACTATTCTGTTTTGTTTTGTAAATTCATGCAAAGAAGTTTGTCCATAATGTAAAAAGTTAGTGCTGAACTGTTCATTCTTTTCTCAATATTTCTCACCTTACGTACTACGCACACATGATTTTATAATCTGACACTACACGCACTATCAGCTGACATCAGGACCATTACGACGATGTTCTGTGTAACGTAAATTTCCATTTGCTTCTTTGAAAAATTAAATCAGCGTTCCTCGATAGTGAATGAGAAAATTATCCATTACATAGCCTTTCTGCAAGATTCAACAGAATAGAACCCAAAAATGTTGCGAAGTGACTGAGCTCTTTTAATATTATTATTATTATCATCATTTACTTGTGTTACTACTTTACCAACCTTTACTCTGTGTTATCTAACTAACCCTTCACCGTGGAGAGTGTATTGCTCAGCGAGCGCTTTTCGTCTGTCTTTTTAAATACATTTTGCTCTGATAACCTGTTTAAACATTTTAGCCAATTTATTTTACAGTTTCATTCGTTTCTCTCAGCCCCTTTATTGTAGAGCTTCATTCCTTAATAGCAACTACTGTTTAGAGGTTTGTGTTTATTCTTTCTCTGTAACTTTCAGTTGAGTCTATATCTTGTTGCACTGCCATGGACAGAGTTGTCTATACAGTAATTATCGAAGTTATTTTTGATGTACATTACTAATTGGTTAATACACTCACATGGTGTAGTTAAAATCCCATTGTCTTGAACAGATCTTTATAGTGAGTCCCATCACACTTTTGATTGTTGTTCTCCCTGAAAAAGAATCCCACAACTACTGCCACATATTAAATATTTCGAATTTTCACGTCTCTGCACAAAGAAAAAATGATTCTCCCATTACTTTTTAAAAGAAAGCAAATCTCCACGTCTCCTCCTTGATTCACTCTGCATTTTCCGGTTCTTGAAATACAACGTTCACTACGTAGTGGTCTCTTCGCATCAACGTCCGCGGCTTAGCCTTGTACTACACTGCCGCAACCTGCCGGCTGTCGCCACGATTGCACGCGAGCAGCACACGTGCAGCGCTGTGCGCTCACGAGCCGCGTGCAACGTTTGCCCGCCCCTGCTTTAGAATGTCTGATTTCATTGACGGAGGCACAACCTCACCTCTGCTTGCACCGCTTCATCACTATCAAAGTTAGGTTCTCGAAAGCGTGCTTTAAGTTTCGGAAACAAATGGAAATCGAATGGGGCCAAGTATGGAGGATGATCGATGACAGTGAACCCAAGGCCTCGGATTGTTGACGATGTCGCAGCGCACGTGTGGAATCTGGCTTTGTCATGCTGAAAGAGCGGGTGCTCCAAGTGTGGGTGGCAAGAAATTCGATTACAGCACGTTGTTTCCCACGCACCGGCATACACTACTGGCCACTGAAGTTGCTGCACCACAAAGATGACGTGCTACAGACGCGAAATTTAACCGACAGGAAGAAGATGCTGTGATATGCAAATGATCAGCTTTTCAGAGCATTCACACAAGGTTGGCGCCGGTGGCGACGCCTACAACGTGCTGACATGAGGAAAGTTTCCAACCGATTTCTCATACACAAACACCAGTTCACCGGCGTTGCCTGGTGAAACGTTGTTGTGATGTCTCGTGTAAGGAGGAGAAATGCGTACCATCACGTTTCCGACTTTGATAAAGGTCGGATTGTAGCCTATCGCGATTGCGGTTTATCGTATCGCGACATTGCTGCTCGCGTTGGTCGAGATCCAATGACAGTTAGCAGAATATGGAATCGGTGGGTTCAGGAGGGTAATACGGAACGCCGTGCTGGATCCCAATGGCCTCGTATCACTAGCAGTCGAGATGACAGGCATCTTATCCGCATGGCTGTAAAGGATCGTGCACCCACGTCTCGATCCCTGAGTCAACAGATGGGGACGTTTGCAAGACAACAACCATCTGCACGAACAGCTCGACGACGTTTGCAGCAGCATGGACTATCAGCTCGGAGACCATGGCTGCGGTTACCCTTGACGCTGCATCATAGACAAGAGCGCCTGCGATGGTGTACTCAACGACGAACCAGGGTGCACGAATGGCAAAACGTCATTTTTGCGGATGAATCCAGGTTTTGTTTACAGCATCATGATGGTCGCATCCGTGTTTGGCGACATCGCGGTGAACGCACATTGGAAGCGTGTATTCGTCATCGCCATACTGGCGTATCACCCGGCGTTATGGTATTGGGTGCCATGTCAGTTCTAGTATAATATACTTGTCCAATGAATACCCGTTTGTCATCTGCATTTCTTCTTGGTGTAGCACTTTTAATGGCCAGTAATGTAGTTACGTTACACACAGTCATGTTACACGGCACATTTCGGAGCCCTCTAGCGGGAGAAGATTGCACCTAGTGCCAGGGAAATGGGAAAGTCGACCGAGTAATATGCATGGCATATGAAACTTCAACAGGTAGTGAGGATAGAATAAGAAAATCGGAGGCGTTACTTCTCAGCAGGCCATCTTATGTTGTGGAGAAATGGCTTAGTCACAGCTGTGATAATGGGTCATGAATCGTACCCAGTATAGCGCAGCCGGTAGAACATTTGTCCGCGACAGGAGAGGTTCCGGGTTCGAGTCCTGATCCGGCATAAAGTTTTAATGTACCAAGAAGTTTCATAATAGCACAAATTCCGCTACAGAGTGAAACTTCGTCCTGGATACATTAATGTTAATTCATGGAAATTAGTTCATGGACCGCTACGGTCGCAGGTTCGAATCCTGCCTCGGGCATGGGTGCGTGTGATGTCCTTATGTTAGTTAGGTTTAAGTAGTTCTGAGTTCTAGGGGACTGATGACCTCAGAAGTTAAGTCTCATAATGCTCAGAGCCATTTGAACCATTAGTCCATGAACAAAAGAATTTTGAAAATTATTTATGCTGGCATGGTACAAATGACTCCCGACAAAAGCTGGGAAGAATCGAAGGGGCTCTACAATATGAGATACGTGCACCACGGGGGAAATAGAAGAGTTGGCGGTGTGAGGGTCGCGCTAGAGACTGGACTCCCCTGCGCGACCGCGTCGCTAATAAGGCGATGCGGAGGCACAGGCGGCAGCGGAGGCAGCGGAGCGGAGGCGCTAAGCCCTGCCCAGGCCGGCAGATGGCTGCGGCAATTACGGCCCCTGGGGTCGTCGTAAATACTTGCCGGTATAATCCGTCAGCGACAGCCCCGGCCTATACCTGCTCCCGGCCACACGCAGCCAGCCCAGCGCCGCCCCCGCAACCACTGTTTGTTTGCTCGGCCCCTCCAGCAACCACGCCGGCAGTTGCTCCTCCCTTCGCCTTCCCCCTCCAGGTGTTCCGCAAGTGTCAATGCCTTTGCTCTTGTAAACATATGTAAAGGACTACTTGCACGAATGAGTGTCTGTGAAATATGTTTGCCGAAGCAGCTGAACGTTAATAGAGGCGGAAAATATTTTTGACAAAATTCATATCTTTCCTGAAACGTAAACACTATTGTATGATTTCTAGAGCAGAGTAGGCGCGGCCGAAATTGCGGCTGTATGTGAAGAAGTCTCTTTACGTTAAAAATGTCGCTGACTCGAAGAATATTTTACTGGGAGAAATAAACAGGGTATGTTAAACAGAGCCGGCCGGTGTGCCCGTGCAGTTCTAGGCGCTTCAGTCTGGAACCGCGTGACCGCTACGGTCGCAGGTTCGACTCCTGCCTCGGGCATGGATGTGTGTGATGTCCTTAGGTTAGTTAGGTTTAATTAGTTCTAAGTTCTAGGCGACTGATGACCTCAGAAATTAAGTCGCATAGTGCTCAGAGCCATTTTTTTTTTTTTTTTTTTTTTGTTAAACAGAAATGAAAGCAACTTCGAGTTTGTCCCAATACTACGTTACATGATTGTTTTTGTTCACAATATATTGATGTTATGATCTTCAAAAAAATGTTCAAATGTGTGTGAAATCTTATGGGACTTAACTGCGAAGGTCATCAGTCCCTAAGCTTACACACTACTTAACTTAAATTATCCTAAGGACAAACACACACACCCACGCCCGAGGGAGGACTCGAACCTCTGCCGGGACCAGCCGCACAGTCCACGGCTGCAGCGCCCAAGACCGCTCGGCTAATCCCGCGCGGCTGTGATTTTCAGTCCGGAGACTGGATTGATGAGGCTCTCCACAGAAGTCTATCTTGTGCAAGGCTCTCCATCTACTGCAATTTACATGCATTTGAACCTACCTACTGTAATTAGTCCTAGGTCTCCCTCTACAATTTAAATCCCCTCTCCTCCCTCAATCAAAAATGGTTGAAATGGCACTGAGTACTATGCGACCTAACTTCTGAGTCATCAGTCGCCTAGATCTTAGAACTAATTAAACCTAACTAACCTAAGGACATCACACACATCCATGCCCGAGGCAGGATTCGAACCTGCGACCGTAGCTGGCGCTCGGCTCCAGACTGTAGCGCCTAGAACCGCACGGCCGATCCTTTCATGTAGTCAAGTTGTGCCATGAAGTGTTTTCTCCCCAGTTGGTTTCATTAAGACCTCAGTAGTTATTTGAACTACCAAGCTAATCTTGATCATTCTTCCTTAGCTCCACATTTAAAAAGTTTATGTCCTTTTCATGTCTCTGCATGTTAGCGCCTACGTTACCCTCCCACATAAAGCTACACTCGATATGATCACATACGTCCAGAAAATTCTTCATAGCTCTTAAAATTACAAGCGGTATTATCGGACTTTACTTTCTCAGAAATGCTTGTCTTTCTATTGTTAGACTGCTTTTATAACGACTCCACTTCATGTACAGAGTGTCCCAGGAGCAAAAACATTCGTTAAACATGAGATCTAAAATTCATACCTTATAATTATGAGCACTTTTCTGTGGAAGAGATGTGTTTCACAGTAGCGAAGGTGAACAAGTGCTCATAGCTCTTAAGGCACGCATTTTAGAGGACATATTTACTACACTTCTTTGTTTCGAATGTCGTCCCTGTCATATTCCTGAATATTGATCATTTCTCCTAAATATTCACCAAATACGTTTGGCATCAAACACAAGTAGCTGGGTGGAAGAGAACCCCTTACCACCGAAAGCAATTCCTTTTTTGAAATGGCTTGCTTGCGCGCAGCAACTGTACAGTGCGACGGTACATAATGGTTATTGCTGAGTGTCATAGCTCTTCCAAACAGCAGCGCTCACGAGCAAAACATTTGCGTCCTTACCTGCGGTTACTCGTACTTTAGGCACTGGGGCTGTCCACGGTTGTGTTTGAAAGGAATAGCTCGATATAGTCACAGGGTCGAGCCGCGCACGTCTGCTTCCATGCCCCACAGCCAATTACCTGCAAATAATAGTCTGTAGCTATGATCCTGTAGTCAGTTTATGCATTGGCTAGAATTGCGAGTTAATAAAATACACATAAATACAGAATAAAAGTTAAATTAGTAATTAAATAATAAGGGTTCTATTCTAACGTCAGTAATTGGTGGAGACGACAGAAATTTATGTTGAATAATGTTTATTCAAGGTAGGATATCTCAAATAAACGGGAAGTGGTCCTACGATATTCAGTCAAAATACAGTGAGGAAATATCCTTATCAAATTCACAAAAGTTAATGCAATTTTGGCATATGATGACATGATGGAGACCGTGGCCGTTGTTTGAAGACAAATGTTGATGGTATTAGGACAGCAACCAGCCACAAATTTACTTTCAGTTCCTTTATTCAAAGGGTACCTTTACCGGTTTCGATTCGTTGTGATTCATCTTCATACGGTTTACACGCTTTCTTTATGACATGTGGTGTGTTTTTTACAGCTTAATTGTCCTAAAATATAAATAATACATAATTATAAACACGTCACACACAGATGGTTGCGTTACAGATTTTCGTTGCTGTGACTTACGTGAGACGTCGGTTTGAAGTGTTTGTTTTCATAACATTCGTCCCACAGATGTGAATACGTTCCCACTGCATTCTTATTGTTGCACCCGTAAATTGTTCTCATTGAACACTTTAGATCTGTCACTGAGAAGATTTCTACCACGCACCACATGTTTTGATACATACAAAGAGCTTACAAACATATGAGTATCAAAGATGCTATGATATATCGTAACATTTGACAATGCTGTCCTATGTTTGGAAAGGATCATATATTCATTTACGCAACTATAATGCCTTTTACACTAGTACAGAGACATTGAATTTTTGAGTTGATATTGTTAAATTAATTATGAAGTTTTTTAATTTTTTTATTTTTTATTATATATATACACCATATAAATTTGCTACTTGATCTGCATATAGGTGTACTAATATTATTTGCTTCGGAGGTTGGAAAATAATTTTTGGAAATTTTTCAGGAAAGGGGTGTTAGTTAACTCTGTTCATTAAGGATATAGTTTGGGGTGCTGTTTTTGTGTGTGTGTATCTCTAGTTCTTCTAATATATTCATAGTGGCTCCTTTTTCTGCTAGATGTAAAATTTTTAAGTTGTCCTCATTGTTTCCCACTGAATGGTTTTCTTGAGCAATATGGGCTGCAAATGCTGATTTGTTCAAGTTACCAAGTCTTAAAGCATCAATATGTTCTTTGTACCTAATTTCAAAACTTCTGCCTGTCTGTCCAATGTAGAATTTTGGGCATGTATCGCATTTGAGTTTGTATATTCCTGATTTACGGTAGGGACTCTTGGAGGTATTTACATCTTGGATTACTTTTTGTTGTAATTTATTATTTGTGGAAAAGCTGATTGTGATATTTTTCTTTTTAAATAAGTTTGCTATTTGGTATGAAAGTGGGTCTATGTATGGGATAAGAGCATATTTAGGTTTGGCTTATGTGGCCCACTGATTTGGCTTGAAGTGACTGCTGTGAAGTGGATCTGTGGTTTTTGTCTGCATTTTGTTGTGGAGTTTTTCTATTATTGTGGGTTTATATACATTATTATGAGCAACTGTTTTAATTTACGTTGAGAGCGATACGAGAATGGTAGAAAAAAAAACCCAAACTAAATAGTCGCCAAAGGCTCTCGAAAACTAAGTCCATTTTGTGATCACAATACACGGAAGATACTTCAGCTCAAAATAGTTAAAGAGTTCAACAAGATGATTCACAAATTAGCACACCAGATACGAAAAATAGTAACCTGTGCTCTGTCTGTCCTCAGTTCCGTAACAAAAGCGAAAAAAATTGTCCTATTCTGGAACACGTTCAGACCTATCGAAATATAAAGTCCCTTTAGAAGTTAAGTTATGATAGCAGCCATTCGCCGGCCAGAACCAATCACCTAGACGACGAAATCGCGCACATTACTTTAGACAGGTCTGCCTCCTTCCACAGCTCTACACCACTGTCCAAAATCGCTCCCCTGAGCTCTTCATTCGAAAAGTCTGTCTTCATTTGACTTCCACAGTGTTCTGCCATTGTCCAACACTCATTGGCTGAAGGCCATTCCCACCAAAAATACGTCGATCTTAGGCGATTTGTCTTATTCTGAACTGTTTCCCACGCTAAAGCAATATATTATAACAATATTTAAGTAAAAGAAATGTTATAAACATTCGATTGTATACAGATCGTTTACAATAAGTAATTGCTGCTTCATAAATAAATAAGCCAGCATTCCTGTACAAGTGTGCTTACGTTAAATGACAATAGATTGTCAGCAAAAATTGCTTACACAATTATTTATGCCTGCTTGACAGAAGCGCCTTCTGGCACTTTTTTCAATTGTGGTGTCCGCCAACAGATGCAGAATTAGGACAACTTTTTTTAATATCACTTGCAGTCAACATTTTAATAAAGTTACTGGCAAAACAGAAAACTATTCACTAAATAAAAACACAAGTATAACAATGTGTGAGGTACTGATGCTGTATTCATTTGCTGTGTAAATGTGGAGCATACGATGTTCCGACAAACATTTGCGTAATGAAAAAGATATAAAAAACGTCGTAAATCAATAAATACACTAAACACAGATATGTAGCTTTAAGGGATTATAGCTACAGTGCAATGCTGTTATCGGAGATAACGTTTGTTGAAATTTCTTGAAGCGATCAAAAGTTGTTAATTCAAAGGTTCATTGTGTAAGTGTTTATTAACTTCTGCAGTTTTAAAGATACTGAAGATACTGTTGTGTCATTGGATGGGTTTCATGTTTCTGAGGTGATAAATGTACCCAGATTAGCATTAATATTTGATGTGAGTTATTACTGAGTCTCAATGAGCTGAAACTTGGGCATCTTAAAGATTATCTGACACTGGCATTTCCTGGAGCATATTCTGCACAACGGCAATACGGCATCAGCCGTCCAAATTCCTAGCTCTGGTATTTACCCGATTCCGGCGATGAGCTCATTGTCCCTGCACCTGAGGTCGCTTGGGGCGGCCACCTAGCCGGAAGGCGGAACTGTCGCGGCGCACCCTGAGCCGTTGGGTCAGCCTGCGTTCAACCAGCAGAACAACAAATTCATCTTACCTTGTGCCAATTATAGGCGGCAAGTTAACTCTCCTAAATATGCGTAACGTCACAACGGCCTCATCACAGAGCCAAATAGGTTAATTAGGCAAACAACGGCAAAACTGAAGGCAACACAATTTAGCAACAATTCGCGGGTATTTATTAAGAGAAAATACATATTATATGTCTTGGGTACGTGTGGCAGCTTTATTAAAGGTTCTCTTGCACTAATTTAATTTGACCGCTGGTCTAGTCCTGATTTCAGTGAACGATTTCTAACTTAAATGGTAGAGTATCCAATTTGGCAGCGACTGTAGATAAATTCTGATGCTGTCTTGACGAGCAGTGTTTCAGTGTTTTTACTATCCTACTAACTGTGTTAATATACTCTGAAGAGTCTATGGTACAGTACGACATGTCGAAATATGCCCCGAATTTTTCTACAAGTATATAGGAAGAATATAGCAAAAGATAGACCCTGTCAAAATTTTAGCTGCTAAGACGCACTGCAACTATTAAAAATAAAAGAAAAAAAACTATAAACTGAAAATTAGGTGTCTGAGGAAATGTATACCCCTACTAGAACTGTAGCAGACTGCGCATGCACAATATGGCTGATGCATATCCTTGGTTGACGGCGCATCGGTAAACAGATAACATGACTCGACGAGATCGAAATTTATAAAGCGAATTTGAGTTTTCGTTGATAGCTCCTCTGAAACAACTTTCCGCAGTTACTGTTCACCCAGATTTGCAACTCATTTTATACCCATAATAATTAACTGTTGGTTTTGCGGTGATGTCAGTATAACAATGGAGATAAAACTGAATTAATATTGTGTTTAAAACTTAATGTTAAGCAATGTGTAAAACTGGTTTTGCTATGTAAAATCTGTCTGTGACCTGTATAAATGGAAGAAAGACTTACACGAAGTAATAAATACACGCTAAAATGAAACTCGCAGAACTGTGACAGAAAAAGTATCTGAAAGATTTAAGATTTACTGTACAGGGTGGCCAAAAGTCACATTACCCCCACTCCCAATTAATAACCAACATAAAACCCTAAGATTGAATAAATAAAGTGAACAATAGCTCTTTAGAGGAGTTATCTTGAGATGGGAACCACGTAGAGCTGCTCATGAGAGGTAATGCACCGTTACTGATGGAGATCTACGTGACTGGGCCTCTGAGTGACAAACGAGGTGAACATTGCTGATTTCAGGTCGTCCTCGACCTGGCTAAGCAGATTCAAGAGAAATCATACAGTAAAAGAAGCAGTAGCTGAAGAGAAGACAAAGCTTGCTGTTATCCACGTATCTGCTGTATCTAACGCCGATCTGTCAGGTTTCGTGAAAGAACTGCGAGCAAACAGCACTTTGTCATTTCGAGGCGGAAAAAGAGTCTGTTGTGTAATTGAATGCTATGACACATTCAAACACAACAATGACAGTGATAAATATAAGTGGGTTACTCTTGCTGCAACTTTATGTCTGGTTTCATGTACGTCAAGGCATGTTAGGACCAAATTTTAAAAAAAAGGATTGTTTAGTGGCAAAAAAATCTTACAATTGACCCATCAAAGCTTGGAAAAATAGGAAAGAATATTTTTTAACATTTCATTCGAAACGTTTTCTAACCATTTGCAGAAATTAATTCATTGCATTTGTTGGACTATTGGCCTGGATGTAACGATACCTCAGTCTTTCAGGACTACGACAAAAAAGTTGTTGATATAATGCAGATTCTATCCGGAAAACCCAACGTGAGTTTTGATAAACAAGTTTTCGACTATGGAAAGAATTTTTAAGAAAACTGTCTGACAACGCAATTTCCGACAGCTCCTTGTTATTTGAGGTTTATCAGAAGAACAGTATTCTTAAATTTCAGTGATTTGTGCATTACCAGTTTACATCGGCACGTTTTACGAATTGCTTTAAGAATGCTCGGTAAGCAACGCAGTAAGCAGAGCAATGAGCGTGACCATTTCCTACTCCGCCTCAATTCTTTCTAAATAGAACTAGTAATTACTGTGACGTGCCTGAAAGCATTAATTTTTCTTTCTTCAGGTGTGTCAGGTGTAAAGAAAACGTTTGTTTTCGTCATTGAAACGACAGTTTGTTTTATTGCGGCGACTATGGGGAATAAACGTGAACTGTTTCATAGTTACTAAAATATACATTAATCGAAAATTATCACGAAAACTGTGCTGAAGGGACTATTATAAAATTATGTGTGTTAAGAAATATTTCATTTCAGTAAATTAAAGTCACAATTGATGGAAGACGTGTGTAGTGTCACATCAAACATTGCCTTGATTTATTTTCCTCTGCTAATCGTAAATCTGGTTGGTAACTGTACTGCTGAAATGTATCACATGGAGGTGCCTAGAAATGTACCTTAAGTAGCGTTCAACATGTATGTTGCCACCACTGTACGAGAGGTTGAATTCCTCGAGTAATTTCCTTAAGGATAATCACATCATTGTTGACGAGTCCTAAAGTAGGACTCCCCAGAAACCACTGCATTTTACCAGTCTGGACTCCAGCGATGTAGTTCACATGATCATCGCAATCTGAGACGGATGTTGTTTCTGGACGATATTTGCCGACACAGCAGTCCAGCCCATAGCTGACGGCGTCGGGCAGTCGACGCAATGCTCCAGCAACTAGCAAAAATTATGGAAGAAGGTTTACCGCTCGTTATGGCGTTTCGGACGACATGGCGGTCAGTCCATGCAGGTGTCATGCTGTATTTCGTGGACCTCATCACATTCTCGGTATATGCAACTTTCCTCTATCCATTGGGTCTACATCATACCTGTGCTAGCAACGTTCCCTGTACAAGGCAAAACCTCAGAGATGACTACTCCGGTAACCGTTCATTCTATCCAGTTCGAAATCACGCAAATTATGATGTTACACAGTTTGTCATCAAAAAAATGGCTCTGAGCACTATGCGACTCAACTTCTGAGGTCATCAGTCGCCTAGAACTTAGAACTAATTAAACCTAACTAACCTAAGGACATCAGACACATCCATGCCCGAGGCAGGATTCGAACCTGCGACCGTAGCGGTCGCTCGGCTCCAGACTGTAGCGCCTAGAACCGCATGGCCACTCCGGCCGGCAGTTTGTCATCAACGAGGCGTATTGTCATTTTGTTTTAGGCTTGACTGCCGTTCAATAACTGAAATTAGCATATCACTGAGCTTTCGAGCAACACAAGACAGAACGTCACTGGTCCTACGTGTATCCATCTCAAAGCAATCTTAATCATTTACGCCGGTATACCACCCTGCACATTCCCCGAGTTAGTATTTCTTCAGGTTACTTATACTGTGTGTTTCAGTATTCGTAGTCATTAGAGTACATAGTGCGGCTAGCTGGCCTAGTTGATTAATGCCAATTTACCCATCCTGAGGTCTGTAATTCAAAACCCAGGTGACTTTAAGATTTTTTTCTGTCACTTATCATGTCTTTCACCTCCGGAAATGATTTTTACATGTGAAAAATGCGAACTTCAACCGTGTTCCGGTTTTCACGTTCAACTGTAGGTCCCTATGTAGTTGTCACTTAAGCGAGTTCAGGTGTGAGGGGAAGGCAAGGCATGCCATTTCCAATAGGAACATGCCTAGTAAAGCACCGCAGAGTTCAAACTGATCTTCATTTTGAAGACAGTTTTGCTGTCCGTCGCCTTTTTAAAGATGATTGCAGATGGTGTATCCATTTTCCTAGACACAGAATATTAGTGTAACTATTGATTTAGTTCGCGCGCTCAAACTAAACCACGTAGAACATAATTATATGTAACTTTACTGATAACAATATGGAAATCAAAGCAGGAAATAGTTGAACAATTAAAAATTAAAATTTGGCAACTTCAAGAATGGTGACTGTAGCTTTTCTCAGTTATTCCATGCTACATCAGACTAGAAATTAGCACCATATGAAATGGGCTCAAATCTACTGTGTTCCACCAAGCTAAGATGGGAATCATAGTCGACACTCCGGTCTATGGACCTCGGACATGGTAATACCCTCCAGGTAATAACTGACAAGACTTCGTAGTCCTGTGCTGGTATGAATACATCCTTGGCCGTCTGCCTAAAGAGACCCCAATCAACATAAAATCATAGTACAGCTGTAAGGGGGCGTGCAGAAAAGTAGCTCCTCCAAATTTTGTATGTGGAAACTCTTAAAACTATTTGAATAAAACACACGTTATTAACATTCTACATCTTTATTCCTCATGCCTAAATATTTATTTTTCAACATAGTCACTCTGGCGACTAACACATCTCTCCCAACGAGAGACCAGTTTGTTGACATCGTCGCTGTACAATGTTTGATTTGCTGACTGAGCCGCAACCTCAAATCTGCTTGCACCGCTACATCACAATCAAAGTGAAGTCTTCGAAGGTGTTCTTTAAGTTTTGGAAACAGATGAAAATCGGTTTGGGCCAAATCGGGACTGTATGAAGGATGAGCGATGATAGTGAAACCAAGGTATCGGATGGTTGCAGATGTCGCAGGACTCGTGTGTGGCATTGTCATGCTGATGGAGAGGATGCCCCACATGTGATCGAACTGTCTGACTTCGAAACTCGATTACAGCACACTGTTTCTCACGTGCAGACGTAGTTACGTTGTACACCGCCATGTTACACCATACAATGCGGTGCCTTTTAGCGGCAGAGAGCTGTCAATATTTAGACTGAGGAAGAAAGATGTTGAATGCTAGTAACGTTTGTTTTATTTGAAACGCTTTAAGAGTTTTCACATAAAAAATGTGCAGGCGTTACTTTCCAGCACGCCCTCATATTATTGACCGACTTAAAAGAGCACACTGTTCGGTATGGAGTGCTGTAGAGTGTAGCAGTCGGTCACGTGAGCCTCCGCTTCTAACATGAGTCAGGGCAGTAGAGTGGTGTATGTGTGCCAGTCAGTATGGAATCAGAACAGTAAGATGGGCCGACATGGAGACACGATAGAAAGGCAGAAAGGAGCTATCGTATTCGGACGTGTCCATGACCATATTGTGAATGAAGCTGGCTGATGAATTCTGTATCAGCACAGACAGTCCAACATCTCTAAAAGCTACGGTGCGTTACTCGCAACGATGTAGTGCGGTGTAAGAAAGGTGTTCGTAAAAATATCCTAACCGACAGGCACCGAAGACGAATCTTCTCGATGAAAAAAATGGTTCAAATGGCTCTGAGCACTATGGGACTCAACTTCTGTGGTCATCAGTCCCCTAAAACTTAGAACTACTTAAAGCTAACTAACCAAAGGGCATCACACCCATCCATGCCCGAGGCAGGATTCGAACCTGCGACCGTAGCGGTCGCGCGGTTGCAGACTGTAGCGCCTAGAACCGCTTGGCCACTCCGGCCGGCCCTTCTCGATGACATTCAGTTTCAAACCCGACAGGAATTGCTGCTGTCAATGAATGGGGATCATGTCAACCAATTTCTAAGTAAACATTGTTTTGTAAAACCTAGTCGCCAGTTTTGTAAAGGCCTCGTTCGTGAGTTCGTGAAGTGCTTCTGGTGCAATACACCGCTAGGAAAATTTCTCTCTGCCTTTATTAGACAGCTATGCCCCAGGGTCAGGTAACGGGATAGGAGAACGAAGGTTTTGCAAACCAACAAATTAGTAACAAAATCACACAAATGAGTTAAAACGTTTTCTTATCGTTGTGACTTGTTGAAAGATTAAGTCTGCAACACTGCTTGTAATATAACATAAAAAGGCCCTAAATGGCTAATTGCAAATAATGTAGGTAGACTTCACAGTACACAGCAAATTCAGTTTACAACAACAGCCTGTTCAATTCTAAGAGTTCACTAAACGACGCTCCCTAAGTCAGCCCTGGACAATGATCTATAACTAAGTGGGCGAAAGCTGCTCTTCTGTTTTCCGAGTTGGCCTCTGTCCATTGTCGTCCGGTCATTGGCGGATTCGGGAGGACGACGGTTCAATCCCGCGTCCGGCCATCCTGATTTAGGTTTTCCGTGATTTCCCTAAATCACTCCAGGCAAATGCCGGGATGGCTCCTCTGAGAGGGCACGCCCGACTTCCTTCCCCATCCTTCCGTAATCCAATGAGAGCGATGACCTTGCTGTATGGTCTCCTTCTCCAAACACCCCAACCCAACCCTCATTGGCGGATTATACTCGGCCGGTAACTGACCGAGAGGAAGTCGATATCTTCATCCTCAGCGCAGTCGGTGGCCCTGGTGGAACTCGCACAAGTGGTGAGTCTCTATGGCACTGGCACCAGTTCGCATCTTAGCTCCTGTGGTGCTTTTGCCCTGGCTGTGTGTTGTTCGGACGACACAGCACTTTGCGAAGTGAGCACCATTCGACGGGCGTTTGGAGCCGGGTACCTCGCAAAAGGCCATTGCTCGCAACGTCATATGAAGCTGTACCACTTCAGTGGACCAAATAACACAGAAACTGGAAAATAGTGGCCGGGATGCGCATAGAATGATCCGAAGAGTAGCGAATTTGGCTTTTTCTTTTTTCAAAGCCGACGAGTGTACGCGATGACGCTTTTATATTGAGATGACAAAACTCATAGGACACCTCCCAACATCTTGTCGGACATCCTACTGCCAGACGCAGAGCAGCAGCTCGACGATGCATGGACTCAACAAGTCGTTGGAAGTCCCTTGTTGAAAGATTGAGGCATGTTGCCTCTATAGTTGTCCATAATTGCGAAAACGTTGCAGGTGCAGGATTTTGTGCACTAACTGGCCCGTCGATTACGTCCCATAAATGTTCGATAGGATTCTTGTCGGGCGATCTCGGTAGCCAAATCATTTGCTCGAATCGTCCACAGCGTTCTGACATAGCGGATTTTCATCCATAAAAATTTCATTGGATTTGGGAACATGAAGTCAATGAATGGCTGAAAATCATCTCCAAGTAGCCAAACATAACCATTTCCAGTCAATGATCGGTTCAGATGGACCAGAGGACCCACTCCATTCCATGTAAACACAGCCCACACCATTATGGAGTCACCACCACCTTGGACAATGCTTTGTTGGCAACTTGGTTCCATGGCTCCGTGGGGTCTGCTCCACACCCGAACCCTTCCATCATATCTTACCAACTGAAGCCGGGGCTCATCTAACCGGTTTTCCAGTCGTCTAGAGTCCAAACGATATGGCCATGAGCCTGGGAGACACGCTGCAGGCAATGTCGTGCTGTTAGTAAAGGTACTCGCTTCGGTCGTCTGCTGCCATAGTTTCTTAACGCCATACACACAGCACTCTCATAACGGATACGTTCGTCGTACGTCACAATCGATTTCTGTGGTTATTTCACACAATGTTGATTCTCTGTTAGCACTGACAACTCTACGCAGAAGCCGCTGCACTCGGTCGTTAAGTGAAGGTTGTCGGCCATTGCTTTGTCCGTGGTGGGAGGCAGTGTCAGAAATTTGGTATTTTCGGCATACTCTTGACACTGTGGATCTCGGAATATTGAATTCCCTAACGATTTCCGAAATGGAATGTCCCATGCGTCTAGCTCAAACTACCATTCCTCGTTCAAAGTCTGTTAATTCCCGTGGCGCGGCCATAAACATGTCGGAAACCAAAGTACAAATGACAGCTCCTCCAATGTACTGCAGTTTTATACCTTTTGTACACGATAC
This sequence comes from Schistocerca nitens, assembly GCF_023898315.1. Lineage (NCBI taxonomy): Eukaryota > Metazoa > Arthropoda > Insecta > Orthoptera > Acrididae > Schistocerca > Schistocerca nitens. The sequence goes on along the minus strand of NC_064616.1, from coordinate 788,427,112 downwards.
TACAGCCATCTGTAAAAGTGCATATCACTATACCACGACTTTTGTGACCTCAGTATTCACCGCAGCGCGTAGAGGCTTTAGTTCAGGATGGAAGTGATTCTGTGATGTTGTGGAGTTGATTTTCGTGCCATTACTTGCGGAGACTTGCTCCTGTTACCGTGAATAAGATCGAGAGTGTTTACTTGAACATCGTCGGTGACCAAGTGTTGCCCTTTCGTCTACATCTTCGTGGTGGGTATACTGTGGGCACTCCCGTCATTGAGGCTGGCAACAGCCATGTTTACAGCGCTGAATTTGACGAACAAGGCACAGTATCACACCTCGAAAGGGGAGCTAAATCATCTGATCTTAGTCTCATGAAAAATGTCTTCGACCATTAGGAACAGAGAGTGAAGAATAGCAATCAACATCCCTGAAGTTTGGTACCTTTGTAGGATCTCATAATCAATGAATGTCTTCAGCTTTATGGTGACTCTTAAATATTCTTCTTCAGACTGTATATATCCAGCTCCTGGACACAGGCCTCATGCAAAGATTTTCATATCCATCTTTGTAAAGTTCGACTTTTATATTTAGGAAACGTTTAGACCATATCTTCTCACGCTCGTCCAATGCGAGTTGAGGGGAGTTGGAGTATAACAGAGGTTTGGGTTGATATGTATTTTAGGGCACGTTCCCCTCGGGATATGGAGGTGAAAAGAACAAGTTCTCGTGTAGGGCAGCGCCGCCACTTTCTTAGATAATACTGGTCCTACCAGGATAGTAACAGGGAACCACCTACTACCACTGTTAAATTGCCACTTTCTGTTATTAACTGAAGTGACCAGAACAGGTGAAATCACCTACTATCACTTTAATTAGTGAAGCTGTCACCGCTGAAGTAATGCGAAAATGGTACTCTGTATCAAGAATCGATTTCAAACAGTATGATTAGTTTGAAGCTGATGGGAAGTGACGTGCTTGGTTCCGATTAAGCAAGCCAGTAGCATCGGTACCCACCGAGCGAAGAAGTCTGGGTTAAGTTTTGAATAAGTGGTGTCGTATACTAGTCGCTGGGTTTAGTTGATTGGAGCCGATCGCTGCGTTTGCTGTTTCGTGAGGTGTGTTCTGTTATCGGGATTATCCGTAGGTATTTGCTATCGGTAAAATGAGGGGTATACATCTGTTAGGTAAATTTTTACTGATTTACGTAGTGTCTTATGGGATCCGTACCCAAGAGGCTTGGTATATGGTACTCATTCAGTCGTTTAATCCGCAGAGTGATTCAGTCGACTCATTCACTCTCCCATTCAGTTGAGCTTATTAACAGTTTGCATTATATATAGAATTTGGTTCATAAGATTTTTACATATCTGGCCTGTTTGCCATGGATCGTTGTGCTACTAAAAGGTCATGTGTTACTCCGTTCGCCTGGATTTTGAGTTAATTAGATATTGTGTAACTCAAATATTTCCTTTCATTTTAACTACATTGGGTACTGACTTGATACTTAAGAGAAAAGGCATATCTTTGACTCTGCCACCATTGCATGACCGTGTGTTGCGAGACGCAAACTTATCTCCAAACACTGATAATGATTATCAGGTTCATTTGTGTTCAATCTTTCGATGTTATAGTTAATATTTTTTATTGTAGTCTTCTTATGAAAACTTCTGTTTATTTGCCAAGATCGCTATGTTAAGACGTAAATTGGTAACCAGTTTCGGCAATAGCGATTGCCATATTCAGATGTATAGAAGAAAATATGTCGAGGCTACTGGTTTAAAGCCGTATCAAAACTCAGTACGTCATAAACAAAAACTCAATGACAGAAGAATTACATATCAATAAAACCGCGCAGTGGTAATTACATCATATAAAGATTTAAACTACTATGTCACAAGAAGAACATACATTGCACTTCAAGGTAAAGAATCTCACAAAATCCTGTTCATATGGGAATCCAAAGTCAAAATGCAATAATGAATGCATTTAATAAGTAACATTAAGTAACAACATACCATAAGAAATTAAACGCATTAAAATAACGTGCCAGATATGCAAATATAATTTATGTTCCACTTACCACTTGTATGACATGAAAAAACAGATATATGCCACATAATGTCGTTTCATGGATTAATGCCACGACAATCTGCAATGCATGATGTCAGTTAGGTATGATGTAAAAGGATCCCACGACTGTAAAGCCTTGGAATTATCAAATGTAATTTAACATCAAAATAGTATGCACCAAGTAATACGAGTAATAAAAGCAAAATTACATGAATTGTACGTAAAGAGACACAGCGTTCCTGTAAAGTGTCATAGATGGCGGTCCACTATATAAGAATAATTCAATGAAAAAATTTTGTTTTTCGACATAATGATGACATAACATAGTACATGCAATATTAACAGATTACGCCATACAAAATATATAATAGAACTGCCTTTCGTGGAAGATTACACATTCGACATTAACAGAGAAACCAGATAGGATTTGATCTTATTGGTCATTTTCGGTGCAAGAGAAGAATGCCAAAAGTGTACACTTATCTAAGATGAAACTGTGAAACAAGCTATCACACAGTGTATGATAGCAATATAAAATCCACATCATTTATAAAAGTTTTCAAAACATGCACCGGTCTCAGCACATATATAAAATTCAATTTTATTTTTTAAATTTATATCCCTGCATCAGTGTTCTTTCACTGTACGAATATTGTAGTTGGCTTACAAACATTAGACACCATTTCTGAAAATACATTGTGTGGTTAGTTATATGAGGGAAGCAATGGAAGTTACACTTAACGAGCGACCACGTTACTTGACTTTCCCATCCTGAACAAGTCGGCAGGAACAGCACCTTAATAAATTTACGTTGCGCGATTAAGTTGTGTTCTGCTCAATTAACTTTCATTGGTCATGTTACATTAATTAATTACACCAATGATTACTATTATAAGGCTTAGTTTCAGGGTTCAAATGGCTCTGAGCACTATGGGACTTAACATCTATGGTCATCAGTCCCCTAGAACTTAGAACCACTTAAAGCTAACTAACCTAAGGACAGCACACAACACCCAGCTTAGTTTCAGGGCATGTTGGGTTTTGGTTACACTTGTAAATTAAAATTCAAAAAAGAAAGGTAACTTAATAGTTCAATATAGCATACCTGAAGAAACCTGTGGAATCTCTTCCTCTCTGAATTGAGATCGTTATCAAGGCTGGCTGCAATGTCAGTTGATATTAGCAGAATATCTCCTGGAATAACGAATTTGTTGCTCATTTTGCTTATAAACCAAAGGACGTTTGGACCCTTATGTTCCGTTTTATCATACAAGTCCTGATGGACTTATATGTAATGCCATTCACACTTGGCCACGCTTCTGTTTTCACACCTTGTGAGCCGGAGTCACTATGAGAAAATTATTTTCATTTTTGTCTCTTCGCTAATGGAAAACTCAAACTACTTAGGACAAAAGCTATCAAGTGTCTGTGGAGTTAGTATTTTCATAGTAGCGAAGGTATATTTGTCTTGTACAATGTCTATTATAAATTATGTGTCCCTTTGGAAGTCAGATCTGGATGCTGGAGAGATCTTGAGAGATTGAATAAGAGTCTGACCGTTCTTTCCACCAACCTGTCGTCTTCTAAAGTTGTGTCCCCAACGCAGAAGACAGCCCGTCGGTCGTGGGATCTTCTTCGGCGGAGGCTGCTACGCTGTCAATTCGAATCTGTGATTGTGCTATTTGCGGGATGCCACTTGCCCAGGTTAGTCTCTGTATCTACAGAGGGCAAGATCTGTAGTACTGACAATGCTGGTAGGCAACGCTTTTCATTTATATATCCTGTTTGGTTGCTATTCAAATATTCACACATTTACACTGTCTTTTACAACACTCGACATAGGTCTCTTAATTGTATGGTAACTTCCCCATCCAACTTCCGAAATATTATACACATGTCAGGCTCTCCGGTACGCGTTAGACAGAGTGAGTATTACATATTCACAACTGAGTTACGCCTGATACAGAGTACAACATGTACGGCTCTGAAGAACACCAGAAACAGAATGACTATTACATAAACACATCTAAGTAACGCACGATACAGAGATACGTGTCCTGCCCTCCAGACCGCCCTAAACAAAGTGACTAGCGCAGCCGAAGTACTTAGTCTGCCAGGCACGCCAAAGCGACCCGAAGGTGTCCGAAGCCCTTCGGTTGCAATATCGTTACTCTTATCTTTCTCAAAACTAGTGAAATTTAATAAACAAAAACGATAGACTCGTAGGATAACCATGAGAGATTGTCGTACTAAAAATTGGGCTAGATACAATGAAAAGTATTTCAATAATTAATGTTAGTCAAGAATGTCTTTAAGGCGACAAAAGCGCCTGTATCAGCACCTCAGTGAGTTTGAACGAGATCTTGTTGTGGGCTACGAGAAGCTAGATGTTCCTTCAGCATGTGGCAATGTTAACCACTTAAATATGTTACATAGATAAATTTATTCCCGAAATTTCATCACTCTACATTAATTATTTTTCGGTTTTGTAGTTTATTTTTTCGTCAGTGTATAATGGTTACAGAAGAATTGTAGCACATTATACCTTGAATACTAATTCTCTTGGCTTCCTCAACACGATTTTTGGAGAACAAAGTCGCCTTTCTTCCAGATATTCCTATTTAAGGTCCCTCAGCATGTCTGCTATACTTTTATATGGGCTGCACTGACCTGTTACTATCATAGCACCACGTATCTCAATTCGTTTGACGTCTGCTGCCATGTAAAATTTCTAAGGACAGAAAACGCTGGGCGGTATTCTACAATTGTTTCCATTGCGGTCTTGTATACTCTTTGCTTCACAGAAACTGCATTTTTTAAGAACTGCACGAATAAACTTGCTATCTTTCATCTGCCCTACTGGTTTATTTCACAGGTTTGTCCTATTTCGTACTAGGTATTAATATAAAATACATCCACCGCCCCTGACTGACAATTGGTACCGCCCGACGGCCGTGTCATCCTCCGCCAATGGTGTCACTGGAAGCGATATGGAGGGGTGTGGGAGTAGCACAGCACTGTCCTGGTCGTTGTCAGTTTTTCGTGATCTGGAGCCGCTACTGCACGGTCAAGCATAGTGATAGGAACAACCGAATGAAAACAATCGACTCATTTGGTTGTAGTTTTACTCGTATGTATCTGTTGAATTATTCTGTGGAGCCAGTTTGTGGGAGTAAACGAATGAAAACTGTCGACAGTTTTGCATATTAACCGAGTTATTCCTCCTTTCTTTTCAAGTGATACCAGTCTGTAGTTTTTCTGTCGTTTGGACCCACATACCTCATTCGCTCTTTCAGCTGAAACTATTCTTTAGTATTTTAGTTCTCCATTCATTATATTGGTTGGTATCCCTGCCCCCCGGGACTATGAAGACACCGTGAGGGGGGGGGAGGGGGGAGATGCACGGTATACGGAAGTTTAAATAAGGGTTATAAGTAGGCATTTAATTATATACTAAATAGACAAATTCTTCTTTTGATTGCCGGCCGGATTGGCCGAGCGGTTCTAGGCGCTTCAGTCTGGAACTGCGGGACCGCTACGGTCGCAGGTTCGAATCCTGCCTCGGGCATGGATGTGTGTGAAGTCCTTAGGTTAGTTAGGTTTAAGTAGTTCTAAGTTCTAGGGGACTGATGACCTCAACTGTTACGTCCCATAGTGCTCAGAGCCATTTGAACCATTTTCTTCTTTTGATTATTTAATATATCGCTGTGGACTGAGGTATTCGAGACGCGTAACGTAATAGCAGCCAGCAACTGTATCGTCAGGGGTTAACAAAGTTGAGCATGAAAGTTTCCTTAGGGGTGCGTGAAGGAGGAAGGAACATTGCCAAATTTTAGCGACTGTATGAGTTCCGTTTTAGTCAGAATAATAAAAAATTACGTTTTACTGTCTGCAGATGATAAGTTGTAGATTGTGTAGCAGAATAGCCACCAACATAAATGTCCGATAGCATCATGTAAGGTATGTAACTAATGCATACATGCACCCTTTTGCTAATTAAGATATAAACAGAACTGTGACATAATGTTATAAACGACACACAGTGCATCAGGTCGTTAATACATATCTCAACTGTGAACTATGAACAAATTATGCATAACTAATAATGCATAATACTGTACAACATTTATTCATTCACAATTGTAAATATATGTACCAAAAGTTTACTTAAATGTTAATAATATGTAACAACAATTTTACAGTAAGAAAAATAGAAGATAACGAACTGAAGATAGCACAAAAATTGCTGAAACATGTCTGGGTAAAAGAAAACGGACAAAAGATGTCTTCCATAAGACGGAATTCCTCGTCCTATGAACTGGAATACTGTCCTGAGTGCTCTACGTCAGCAACCTCCTGGAGTCTTATCAGGGGTGCATCCGTCGCGAGGAGGTGCCCAGCTAGCGCGGGCCGCAAGCCTCAGCTCTTCAGTGGCGGCCACGCCACCTCCTCGTGGCGGATACAGTCCTGGCTGCAGAGGTCTGCCGGCGGCGGTACCACACTCCCGGTCCCAATGTCTCCCGGACGGAGAAATGAAATCACTCAAACCGGGAGAGTTGTTTCATTCGTCCGAAAAAAAAAGACCGACCAGTCCGTTGTTAAAACAAAAAAGTCTGTTGTTCCATCGTTACGTTAGTCAAGTAAGTAGCTCCTCCCTCAGCTGCCCCTTTCATGAGGCTGAGTGCACCCGTCCAGTCCTGCCGCCAAGGATATATCCCTGGCAGTGCTGGGAACAGAACCCAGGTCCTCCACATGCCACTCAGGCACACTGGCCACTCTGCTACAGAGGCAGAGTAGTGTATGTATGAGCCATAGTTATTTAACTTAAGTTTATCATTAATCTTGTGAACATTAGTATTGGGTTCTTAGTTTTTGGTATGAAAATTATTTAGCATTTATTGGCATGTAAGAGAGCTGCCATTCTGTATGCTAAATTTAATACTTTGGATTTCCTTGCGATGACTGAATGACGATATATTCCAGTAGGCAACAGAATCGTCGGTGAACAATCTAAGGTTGTTGCTGACACTGTACTTGTATCGATGCCCTACGTACTAAAATAAACTGAATCTACTTTTGTGCCTCCCTGCCACTTGCGACGTGAAGGTGGCATTATGTCCTGATTAGTCCTGAATATCAAGTAGTTCAACAATTTTGAACACTCTTAATGTAGGTGTATACATACGTCTGTGGACCGAGGTGTTCTTCCTCTCTGTGCATATTTAATATTCTCAATTAAATCTTTACACAGTGGTAGTTATTTATACTAGTCTGAAACTCACTGTGATACTTTTTTAGCTGATTAGTATACGATCTGCGAAAAGTATGAGGTTAAAGGTAATATCATAAGCCAAATCACGAATTTAAGTTTTGAAAGGCACTTATCTTCGTTTCTGTCTTGGCTGCAGTGCGCACTTTATAAGAAATGGCAATATTCGCCAGACACTTCAGCCAGTTACAATGGATGCCGAACATGTGTACAACAAATAATGGAAGGTCAGAGTTAAACGTTCTGCCGACTTCGTGATTGACAAACTGCCTATTGGCTTCTGTCTCGGGTTCTTCGGCCGACGTTCATCTAATGATTTTACTGACGTTTCTCCAGTACGAGTGGCTGGCATTGTCAAAGCTTCACCCTCCAATGCCGGTGTTGCACTGAGCCGAGCTCGCGGCCGCAGACTATACAGGGTGAAAAGTATTTAAACCGACAAACTCTGGGAGCTTGTAGGGGACATCAAAACAAATATTTTCCCCTAATGTCATTTTTTCCTATGAGGAATATTTAAACCGGTAGAGGAAGATTTCTCTGGTGGCAAATTAACTAAACCAACAAACACTTTTCCATTTTTTTTATGACCAAGAGGCAACACATTAACACAACGCAATTTCAGTTACAGTAGATTTTCAAAAATGCCTCCATTGACACGTGAACAAAGGTTAAACCGTCGGATCATGTTCTGTCTGACACGGGCAAAAACCCCAGGAGTGTCCTGAATTGTTCCTGCTGCTGCTACTATCCGTCCGGGCAACCAGATCCTCTTCTGATGTAACAGGAGTTGCATAAACAAGGTTGTGCATCTCTCCCCACACAAAAAAGTCGAGAGGGGAAATATCTGGGGATCGAGCAGGCCACGGTACAGACCCACCTCTGCCAATCCACGTTTCTGGGAACCGTCGGTCCAGGAATCGACGCACACGACGACTGAAATGTTCCGGCGCCCTGTCATGTTGGAACCACATGCGTTGTCTTGTACGGAGCGGGACGTCTTCCAGCAATTCTGGCAATGCTCTGGCGAGAAAATTGTAATAGTGTCTGCCATTTATTGGCCTAGGTAGCAGATACGGCCCAATTAAACAGGCCCCAACAACACCGACCCACACATTAACGAAGAACCGCACTCGATGAGCGCTAGTAACTGTGGCATCTGGGTTATCCTCACTCCAAACATGCGAATTGTGAATGTTGAAGACTCCATCACGCCCGATCGTTGCTTCATCGGTAAATAACACAGAGGATGGAAATGTAGGATACACTTCACACTGTTCCAGGTACAACCGCGAAAACTGTGCTCTGGGTGGATAATCAACTGGTTCTAGGTTGTGGACACGCTGTAAGTGAAATTGACGTAAAAATTGCTCTCGAAGGACCGTTCTTACTTTCGTCTGATTCGTCCTCATGTTACGTGCAATTGCATGAGTGCTGATTGAAGGATCCCGCTCCACATGCCACAAGACAGCTTCCTCAAATTGCAGCGTTCTTACCGTGCGACGGCGTCCCTGTCCAGGTAATCTGCTAAATGACCCGGTCTCACGCAGATGTTGGTACACAGCAGCAAAGGTCGTATGATGCGGGATACAGCGATTAGGATAAAAAATGGCTCTGAGCACTATGGGACTTAACTTCTGAGGTCATCAGTCCCCTAGAACTTAGAACTACTTAAACCTAACTAACCTAAGGACATCACACACATCCATGCCTGAGGCAGGATTCGAACCTGCGACCGTAGCGGTCGCGCGGTTCCAGACTGTAGCGCCGCTCGGCCACCCTGGCCGGCCGATTAGGATATTGTTGTTGATAAACCCGCTGTGCAGCTCGTCCGTTGTGGTGCGCTATGTAGTATGCACCAACCATATCAGTGTACTCACTCCAGGTGTATCGCTCCATTAGTAAACAGACAATGCACTACTACACTGCTGGACAGCCGTTGCCTACAACTGAAGAATGGTTCAAATGGCTCTGAGCACTATGGGACTCAACTGCTGAGGTCGTAAGTCCCCTAGAACTTAGAACTACTTAAACCTAACTAACCTAAGGACAACACACACATCCATGCCCGAGGCAGGATTCGAACCTGCGACCGTAGCGGTCACGCGGTTCCAGACTGTAGCGCCAGAACCGCTAGGCCACCAGCGGCCGGCTACAACTGAAGAGCGTAATACGCCCTCTAACAACTGAAGATCGTAATACGGCCTCTAACAGCTAAAGAGCGTAATATGGCCTCGACCGGTTTAAATAATCCTCATAGGAAAAAATGACATTATGGAAAAATATTTGTTTCGATTTCACCTACAACCTCCCAGAGTTTGTCGGTTTAACTACTTTTCACCCTGTATGTACCTGGTACGCCAACGTCCGAGGGCTTCTCCGCGGTCATTTCCGGTGCGGTTCTCCTCTTGCTACCCGCGACGGTCGTTCGCTGCAGTATGGGAAGCCAGGATCCGTTTACCTTAAGGCTTTCCTCTTTCTTGTTGAAGCTGTTCGCTTGTTTTTGTATTTCTACGGCTTGTCTGAACAACCGCGTTTGATAGTGCTTCTCTACAGCCAGAACTTCCGTGTCGGCGAATTTTATTACGTGGTCGTTCTCAGTGCGTGCTCTGCCACAGCCGATTTCTCCACCTACCCCAACGTGCAATGTCGCTTATGTTCTTTGATCCTGGTGTCGATTGATCGTCCAGACATTCCTACGTGGGACACAGCGTGTATCGAAAACCGACACACACGGACCGATACCTGCACAAACTATCAAACCACCAACCGAGCCACACATTAGGACATGAGGTTTGGCCGTCCATCACCTTGTCGCCTATTTGGTTTCACGGTCTTTCTACCACTTTCCATAGATACTCACAACAGCGGCACTCGAGGAACCGACCAGCTTATCCGTTTCAGAGACGCTCGTTACCAGGTGTCAGGCCATAACAATCCGCCCTGGGTCAAAATAGCTAATGTTTGTGAATATCCCCTTTTTCGCCCGTATCGTCACTAACATTGTTCCACATTCGTCTCTGTTGCTCTTATACCATCGTCAATTCAAGAAATTTAGAAAGTGGATTAATAATCATTATTTAAATAGAAGCGAACTTTTAAAATACCCCATTCATAAATCGGACTAAAAAGTAGAAAATAATTTCAAGTAGCCCCATACATATTCGTAACCCCATACGGATAGTCCTAAAAATTTGTGAGTGTGAAGTTTTAATAAATATGAAAATACTTGAAACGAAATACGTGGGCTGCATGCGATACATAAAAGTAAGGATGTGGACTTGACATGCATCAATTAGTAAGTAGTGTAACAGAAAGAGGGTAAACTATTCATGTATCAGTTATGTGCTACAAGCGTCCACGTTTTTCGTTTTAAATCTTACAGTTATTTTCGTAGCTATTAAACATTCACAATCACAAAATTTCAGGATTATGAGCATGAAGTTGCAAAATTTCAGGACTATCTGCATCAAGTTACAAAATTTCCGGACTATCTGCATGAGGAAAGGAATCTGTAGGGGTCAAGGAGAAATTATTTTATACTTTTTAGTCCGATCCACTTTGATTTAAATAATTATTTTCTAATTTTCAGTCTTGTGTATGAGATTTTTCAACCAATTTCAAACATTTTGATGAGATAAAAACAAAGACATGTGGTACATTTCAGTTTCTTTTCACCTGACTTCCCCTTACGTATATCTCAAGAAAAGAGCTGAAGGTGAAATGAAAGAGAGATTCGAGCTCACATGGAGGCTTATGACCATTGGTTCTTCTCACGAACCATTCGAGTCTGGAACAGGAAAAGTGAGAAATGGCAGGGGCATACGAAGTATTGCACTGACATCCAATTATGAGTTATGTTTAAAATTTCAAGTCACTATCTCAGCGGGAAAGTAGTTTAAATAAATTACAAAATGTCTACCAAATTGACAGACAGACAAGAGAGTGACCTAATAAAAATGTGGTAAAATAAACAGAGAACAGTTAAGATGGAAGGTTTAATACTTCAGGTGTTCTACAAAGTCTCACCTCGCTTGCCTAGGGAGACCGAAGCTGGTTGGTCCACTTGTTTTCCTTGATTCCTTCCAGCTCTTATTTTAAATTTTGCCATTGATATTTTGTATGGAAACATTGATACATTGTTTCAGCATCTTTATAGCTAAGTGATTAAGGCTTCTCATTATTTGTATATTCGTTAGAAACTAATTAGTACAGCAAGACCACATAGGCCATCCTACCCCACCTATGGGGCAAGTCGACCCAGCAGTGGAGGCAAGTTGGCCCATATGATTTCATCATTTAATTTCGTAACTAGATCAGTTATTTAATTGAAAATACGTCTACTTTAATGCTCACAGCTCATTTTAATACAAATTCCTACTACTCAATAACAAAAATTGCAGTCATAAATTGTGTTATCATTGTTGTACTAACAGTTTGACAAAAAATTGCCTTCAGAATTTTCATCAGTCTTCATCTGAATACGCTTTAGGATCTTAAAAGTTCAAACATTCATAAAAAAGTCCTTTCACATTATTTTTAACACATGGCAGATGAGCCCACAGCTTACAACTTGTGCACTGAATCCAGTTATCTGGATAGCTGTGAGAAAATCGTTTAAGACATGTAAGACACAGGGCGTCCTCGAGTATATTGTTCATCTTGAAGAACCTTCTTAGGAATCTCCATTTTAATTGCGCTCTTTATCTGAGGACTGTTATCGTGTGATTTAGCTGGATCACGACCACTATTTTTAGAAAATAGGTTAGTACGCAGAATAACCATATTACTCTTCAAAGGTTTTCTTTTCTGTATGTTCGCGTCGTAATGCGTCTTGGAGTGTCTGTCGGTACTGCTTACGTTCTTTTTTGTTTTTTTGCTGTCTTTTCCCGTGGTTGCGATGTCTCAAATGACCTGACTTCTTCTGGCGTTAGGAAGCCACGGTTGATGTGACGTTTAATTTAACAAGCGATTTTACTAATAGCATATGTCTACCATTGTATTCTTAAGCAGTTGAAAGGTCAGCTTTAGCAATTAAATCATAACCAACAGCATTAGGATCAGGTTCATCTTTTGCTTATTAAGGCAGGAAGTCACTTTTGCTGACAACGTCCATGTTTAACGGGGAGATGCCCCTCACTTTGAATTTAGCTCTGCGTTTGGCAGAGTATTGCTGTCCCCTGTACATCGCATGCTGAATTTACAAATTTCTTAAAAGCACGATTAATACTTCTAAGGGCTGTAGTTTGTGGTTACAGTGAACTGGAAAAGACAGAAGTATGACACCATTTTCCTTACAAAATCAAAGAGTTCAGGGGCAAATGGGAACTTTGGCTGTTTATTATTACCAGGTAAGGATGGTCTTTGTGATTGAAAAGTTTGTATGTATTTCAAGAAGCTAGTTTCTGTCATCCACCTCGTGGGGATGGACATTGCCTTTGCTCCCAAGAGCACCATCTCTGTTAAAACAGGGCTTGAAGTCAACCCTACAGAATATGAAAAATGGAGGCGCACTGTTCCCAGTTGCATTAACACCTAAAGACATAGTGATAAGTCACTAACTTGGTCCTGTTCAGATTCAAACACATGGAAAAATGAATTTATCATAGCTATGTATTTAAAAATTCTTAAATAAATAAAACTTACAGAAAATTATTACTGAATATAATTTTGTATATTACTTCCATTATATTAGGTGATGTTATTATAATAACGAATATATTTACAATACGACAATCTTTCTCCAGATGTTACCGTCCTTTTTGACGTAATCTCCTTCGAGTAACTATTTTGTCAGGCCTTCTGACTGTAGTGATTTCAGTTTTATACACATTCCAGCTGTCACCAAAGATCATTTTCAACCTTGTGAAAACATTGCTCATGTTATCGGAAGAACAAGGTTGTTTTATGCTTGTTGAATGTAGTATATCGTGCCAAACAGATTGCCGGAGGATTTCGGATGGAGAGCGTCGGGTGTCGTTTCAGAAATCCTGAGAGCCAGTCAGGTCCGCCATTTCAAAATTGGTGCAAGATTGGGATATTTTACGTTGACAGGCAATTTCATAGGTGTGGATAAACTGCCTAACTTCTTTTGGTGAAAGGGAAAAGTATATGTCCTTAGGTTTAGTACCGTCCTCTTCAAGTAGGTTTTTCTGTTCAGGTTCAAACACATGAAAAAATGAATTTATCTTAGCTACGTATTTAAAAATTCTTGAATAAATAAAACTTACAGAAAATTATTACTGAATATAATTTTGTATATTACTTCCATTATATTAGGTGATGTTATTATAATAACGAATATACACTCCTGGAAATTGAAATAAGAACACCGTGAATTCATTGTCCCAGGAAGGGGAAACTTTATTGACACATTCCTGGGGTCAGATACATCACATGATCACACTGACAGAACCACAGGCACATAGACGCAGGCAACAGAGCATGCACAATGTCGGCACTAGTACAGTGTATATCCACCTTTCGCAGCAATGCAGGCTGCTATTCTCCCATGGAGACGATCGTAGAGATGCTGGATGTAGTCCTGTGGAACGGCTTGCCATGCCATTTCCACCTGGCGCCTCAGTTGGACCAGCGTTCGTGCTGGACGTGCAGACCGCGTGAGACGACGCTTCATCCAGTCCCAAACATGCTCAATGGGGGACAGATCCGGAGATCTTGCTGGCCAGGGTAGTTGACTTACACCTTCTAGAGCACGTTGGGTGGCACGGGATACATGCGGACGTGCATTGTCCTGTTGGAACAGCAAGTTCCCTTGCCGGTCTAGGAATGGTAGAACGATGGGTTCGATGACGGTTTGGATGTACCGTGCACTATTCAGTGTCCCCTCGACGATCACCAGTGGTGTACGGCCAGTGTAGGAGATCGCTCCCCACACCATGATGCCGGGTGTTGGCCCTGTGTGCCTCGGTCGTATGCAGTCCTGATTGTGGCGCTCACCTGCACGGCGCCAAACACGCATACGACCATCATTGGCACCAAGGCAGAAGCGACTCTCATCGCTGAAGACGACACGTCTCCATTCGTCCCTCCATTCACGCCTGTCGCGACACCACTGGAGGCGGGCTGCACGATGTTGGGGCGTGAGCGGAAGACGGCCTAACGGTGTGCGGGACCGTAGCCCAGCTTCATGGAGACGGTTGCGAATGGTCCTCGCCGATACCCCAGGAGCAACAGTGTCCCTAATTTGCTGGGAAGTGGCGGTGCGGTCCCCTACGGCACTGCGTAGGATCCTACGGTCTTGGCGTGCATCCGTGCGTCGCTGCGGTCCGGTCCCAGGTCGACGGGCACGTGCACCTTCCGCCGACCACTGGCGACAACATCGATGTACTGTGGAGACCTCACGCCCCACGTGTTGAGCAATTCGGCGGTACGTCCACCCGGCCTCCCGCATGCCCACTATACGCCCTCGCTCAAAGTCCGTCAACTGCACATACGATTCACGTCCACGCTGTCGCGGCATGCTACCAGTGTTAAAGACTGCGATGGAGCTCCGTATGCCACGGCAAACTGGCTGACACTGACGGCGGCGGTGCACAAATGCTGCGCAGCTAGCGCCATTCGACGGCCAACACCGCGGTTCCTGGTGTGTCCGCTGTGCCGTGCGTGTGATCATTGCTTGTACAGCCCTCTCGCAGTGTCCGGAGCAAGTATGGTGGGTCTGACACCCCGGTGTCAATGTGTTCTTTTTTCCATTTCCAGGAGTGTATTTACAATACGACAAAACAAAGAAATATGTTACCTGTAAACTTTCTGCGAAGCCAAATCTATCCCAAAATTTTGTTGGCATTTCAGAATGTTCTAAATCTTTGAATTTTTTCCACTGCCTCTCTAAAGTTTTTCTGTATGTTAAACGCTGAGCTCACCTTCCTAACTGATATTTCGTGCGGTTTTGGTTCTATCACTGCTAATCTCATAGTTGCTTCAGGACGTCGGCTCTTTTTTTTTATATTTTCGAACCATCCTAAAAAGAAATCGGCAGAACGACGATGAGTAAAAATATGACTACATATATACATACATATATACACACCGACTTTAAATCTGAAAATATATGTTCAGAAATTTTCCATAAGTAAAGATTTCAACTTTATATTTCAGTCGGTTTTGGAAGAAAAAAAGACAAAAAAATCAAACATCGCATAGATGTTACGGATTTAAAATCAGTGCAGAACACAGTTTCCCTTCGTAAAACTTTGCATTGAATATGATCCAGACTCTGGCTTCGTTGAACCCATTAAAGTTAATAAGTGTACTTATAGAAAAATAACGGCGGAGGTCGGCCATGTGGGCCGACGTGCCCGTATTTAAGTGATCCATTGCACCTCATCGTCGTATGCGTTTACGAATACATTTTAAATGTTTATCGCCGTATACAGTTTCAAAATGATCCTTAATCTATGTACTTTAATCATGGTACTTACTAATTTCGTAAGAGACTTGTCTCGGAGAACACAACAAAAATCTTCAGCAAGCAAAATTTACTTTCCTCAACAAGAAAACAAAATTCGAGCCCTTCGTCGCTAGACAGTCTAGCTGCACTGACGGTATTGTTAGCACCAACCACTTTGTTCCGTGGTGTATTCTAACGGCACTATAAAAAAAATGATACGAACTGACCATCGTGCTCCATGGCCGATGTGTTCTGATCTCCCCTACAATCAACAGAACGTTTGTACAATCGTGTGGGTCTCTCATAAAAGTCCTTTGGGATGTTGTTCATATTACGCGCCACATATTCCTGAATGTCGATTATATCGTCAACCGTTGGTCCCTAATGAGAGTTTCTGACCTTTGTCGTTTTGTGGTAGGTTTACATTGATAACATCAAGTCTCGTCAGTCGTGATGATGGATTTTTTCCCCCACGAAAACAAGTGCCTGCATTTTGCGTTTCAATCATGTCACGGCAAGCGTCCACGAATCTTTGGGAGTCAAGGTATGTGGGAAAAACTTTGTACACACTTTTTACTTCTGCAAAACAATCTGGAGAATGTCTCGAACAGTTAATTCAGAGATTTGGCTCCAGTGCGCTTAGGGACACAACAGTGTTAAATCACTACTGCCACACGTCCACTGCTTAACACACTTTGCTCACAAGTCACAAGCTGCAACCGTAGTTACAGTCCTGACGTCGCTTATACGTCAGAAATAAAATCAGTCTCGGAGATTTTTGGGAGAACGGTGTATGTTTTCCTTACCCCGTCACGTGCCCGCAACGCCACGAAGCGGCACTAAACTTGGTGACGGACAGTGGCCACAATGTTTTGACTCCTCTATGCGTATTCCTATAGCAAGCAACACGCTTTAAAATAAAATTTGGTTTGGAAGTTCGTAAATGATATTCGCGCGTATCTCCCAAGGAAGCTGACCTGCCCGCGACCCCGCTGAACTCTGCTAAAAGCCTCCGAAGTTAATGAAGTATTTTCCTACGCCGTCATCTGTTACCACAGGATCCTGCTACTGCCTCGTTAAGCGGACCTTGTGGTGTTCAGTCGCACCCCGGGCCTGACTGTTGCTGTATGTTTACTGTTTCTACATGCAAATATTATTCATAATCTACAACGCCTTCGAACTGCGAGTGAATTACAAAGTAAGAATAAAAATAAGGAGATAAATAGTAATAAATAAATATGAAGTTTGAGCTGTATTCCTAAAAGATGGTAGAGCTCTACGTACTGATGTGTTGTCTTTTTGGCCAAGTAAGAGCAACGCAAGTTTTTTTTTTTAAATAAAGTACTCTCGCTCTCGGTAAATCGTTTGATTGTTAAGACTGCAAGAGACTTTCTGATGGTATTTCATTAAACTCTACACTAGAACAATTAAAATTTCCTTTTTTCATTCAGTTTTACTTTTTTACGTCTCATCAGAAACCCCACATAGTTATTTCACTGATTTTTTCTTAGAGAGAACTAATAATCCTGATACAAGGAGACATCATAAGTGCATATAAAACTATAATTTGATGTCTGTATATCGACAGTTAATCATAGTATGAAAGCATGTCGTCGTAATTTTAGGGCCCACTTGTGACTGTCTTGGTAAAATATGCAACCAATGTGTTTAACGTATCAGAAGACATTTGACATGCGAAAGTTAGGTCCTCATCCGGTATTGCAGTCTGTCTGGAAGAATACCCTCCTATGACACGAGAGAGAATTAAAAGGTTATCGTTTAAATTATGTGGTACATATTGGCTGATTCACTTGTAGCATTGATCAGTGTAATTGTTTATGTAAACAGAGAAAGCTTTGGTATTCAAAAAAGGGTTGTGCATAAATCTCGAAATACAAGCAAATGAAGATTACATTACAGTTACTGGAATTGACTTCATATAAAATACATGGCCTTGCATCGTGAATCAGTTTAATCTTTTCTAATGTCGATCTTAATAAGTTAGATACTTTTCTGACTGGTCACAACACAATTCCTTACAAGCAAGGCAAATATTTTTTTAAAAAAATCACGGTAAGTGAAACTGTCATCAACCCGAAAGTTGGTTTGAACGTCAAAGAGCTTCACCAAACACAGTGGTATTGGATGTACTGCAGGGCCTTCCTACTAACTTTGAACAGACGTACCCAGCCATTTACCTGTATGTGAGATCTTACAGATCTACATGAACTCTGAACCACAGTACAACTAGGTATTTTCCAGATTATCAAACATAGCCAGAGAGGAAATACAAGACAGATAAATATCCTAAAACTGACAGGGAATCGAACGCTAACACGTTAGGTCTATGGTTTGCCACTGATCCATTGAGCCAACTATTCTGAAAGACCTATTTAGAGTTTTTCATCTTGCGGGCTGAGGCAGTAACAAGTCTCACATTTGTAGGGGGATCGCAGCTCCGACTTTGGACGGTGGTAACACCATGAGCGGTCGGGCCAGTATCGTGGTTTCAGTATTGAAAAGTTGTTCAAGAAAATGAATCCAAGATAGTGGCACAACGATTATTCAGTGGGCATATCGGATTTGATCGACGTGCTTCTGCTATCCTTGTGGGTATTTGCAAGAGATCTTTTGGGCCAATACTGAAACGATATCAAACATCGGAAAGCGGAAAAATGGCACTCGAGGAAGTGATTCGAACTAGAGGGTATCAAAGGAGTATTCTCCAAAAGGTACCTCTAAAAAAACAATGCCGCTTTCCTTGCCATTATTGATCAAGATGTGAGAGAAATACTGAACCATGAACATAAGATCTTCAATCCAAAATGACACGAAACCTGGAACATAAGGGAAAAAAGGATAATCAGAGCTTAACATCTCTTCAATGACTAGATCATTAGTATTGCAAAACATGCTTGGATTCGATGAATTTGAATCCTGATCTTGCCTAATGTGATCCATAGTCTCAACAGCTGCACCACGTATTTCGGCTGTAGTTTAGCTGCCGAGTTCATTTTTTGTGTGTGTCGCACCACAAAAAAATAAATCCATACTGTGCAGTAGGCAAATAAAGCGAACTTAACGGAAGTTCGAATCGTAGTTCCGAAGATTTCTTCAGCTGTAGTGAAAAGTTTACACAGTCAGAACAAACGAAGAAACAACATTTTCAACGGCAGGTGCATACGTGGCATCTATAACAGGAGGAGATAATTTTACATTTGCAAAATCACGACCACCATGATGGCGTACAAATCCTTCAGCCCTAGCAAAAGATCCTGATCTGGTAGTCAGCTTTTAGCTGTTGTTACGAAAAGAGCATATTTTTCGACATGAACCCGTCAGGTATTAACGCAGTTGTTAAACTCCATATTACTGAAATATTTACGGTAGTTTTGTTCCACAGCTCTTATAAATTGTAGAAATCACATCATGTAACATTTTAAGCTGCTGTTCAGTTTATTATTTCTTGTGCTGCCGGTTTCGGTCGAAGACCATTATCGACCAGATATTTTTTTTAGCAACAAAGGTTACATAAAAACATGTCAAAAATATAATGTTTATAAATAATGTTTAATCATGTATCTGCCTCTGCATATTACAAATAACGTTTATTCGTGTATGATATTTATGCATCTACCTCTGCATTACTAAACACTATTTGTAAGTATGATATTTCTGACAATGTGTTTTTTGATGTTTATGAACTATCTAATCCGGACACATTTTAGCGGGCAATAACATTGGTGTGTCCACCCTTTTCTTTCGTGACGGTCTGAAATATGCTGGGGACACTTTCAGTGAGGTGTCTGAATGTATCTAGAAGATTGACAGACCATTCCTCCTCGAGAGTCGAAAACAGAGAAGGTAGTGATATTGTACGCTGCTGTCTGGAGCGACGTCGACGTTTTAATCATTGCAAAGGTGTTCCACTGGGTTCAGAGGAAGGGCAGTCTCTTTTAGGAATATTATTGTCCGCAAACGATTGACTCACAGACACTACTTTAGGATAGGCTGCATTATCATGTTGATGCAATCATCGCCCCCGAACTGTTACTCTACTATACCCAGTACACAATATTGTAAACACAATAATCCCCGAGCCTTTTATACTGGCTGATCCGCCTCTCGTAACATCTAAAAAAAAATGGTTTAAATGGCTCTAAGAGCTATGGGACTTTTAACATTTGAGGTTATCAGTCCGCTAGAACTTAGAACTACTTAAACCTAACTAACCAAAGGACATCACACACATCCATGCTTGAGGCAGGATTCGAACCTGCGACCGTAGCAGCAGCGCGGTTCCGGACTGAAGCGCCTAGAACCGCGCGGTCACAACGGCCGGCTCGTAGCAGTCAGTTCCGAAATAGGTGCGGATATCAGGACATTTTCGATCAAATAGTGTATGTAACTCTTATTGTTAACAGAAATCTATTTTGTGTAGTGGTCTTTGACGAAGAGTGGTCGCAACACAAAGAATAAATTTAACAGTAGCTTCGAAGGTGTTACATGATGTCATTTATACATGTTATTTCAGTGAGTAAATTCCAGCTCTGACGACCGATTCCAAAAATTCTGCCAAATATCCCTTGCTTCACACACGAAATTTGGCCAGCCATTTCTATCTGCTGTGATGTCACTGAGGAGACACCGAGGCCCACGAGAAAGACATGCCGTGGCGTATACGTCACACCACGTGGCACTGCAGGTCTTACGAGTGACAGCAGCCGTCTCCGGCGGGCAGCGAATAACTGTTTCACACGAGTTAAATAATTGCCGGCCGAAGTGGCCGTGCGGTTAAAGGCGCTGCAGCCTGGAACCGCAAGACCGCTACGGTCGCAGGTTCGAATCCTGCCTCGGGGATGGATGTTCGTGATGTCATTAGGTTAGTTAGGTTTAACTAGTTCTAAGTTCTCGGGGACTAATGACCTCAGCAGTTGAGTCCCATAGTGCTCAGAACCATTTGAACAATTTTTTTAGTTAAATAATTCGTGACTGCTCGTTTAAATTCATGCAAGCTCTCCATAGCACGACAGAATTAAGACCTTTAGTGGGTACCATACTGATTTCCCGTGAACGCTGCACGGAGCCGAGCTTTCGCGAAGTGTGACGAACAAGCCGACTAGCATGACGTCACAAGTTCGTTGCAAGGCACGTATTTCTCGTGGGGCCCGGGAGACATGGCGGCAGACAGAATATTGTCGGTAGTCGCAGTCCTCAACCAACACTGGATTCAAGTGCGGCTAGTGTTGTGATTGCTGCTTTTCTAGTGAAAATTCACTTGCCCGTGAAATAAATAAGAGAGGCGCAGTATTGTGGTTACTGACTGCAGCTATATTGCCTATAAAACTAAGCTATGCACGTCCGTACCTTGGTGCAAACGAGTGGACAAAACAACTGTTCGTAATGCAAGGATATGCTCGGAACTCTCCTACCTGTGGATTACGCGTGGAATTTGAAAAATAAGTTTTTAGATGTGCCTCTGAGTAAGACAAAGAAACCGAACGTTGCCCGTTAGCAGAAATTCTCTAACTACGAGATAAAATTCAGAATGCTGTAACATTTTCTAGCAGCACAGGATATAAGGGAACAAATTATTTTGTTAATTATGTTGAAGAGGTATTAACAAACACTTTCCTTAGTTAACTCCATCCGCGCGACTGCTACGGTCGCAGGTTCGAATCCTGCCTCGGGCATGGATGTGTGTGATGTCCTTAGGTTAGTTAGGTTTAAGTAGTTCTAAGTTCTAGGGGACTGATGACCACAGATGTTAAGTCCCATAGTGCTCAGAGCCATTTGAACCATTTAGTTAACTCCATGTTTTTGTCTCGTTACGTCGGTGTCATTGGTGGATATTAAATATGGCGTTTGTACCTGTTATTAATAGCATAGTACTGAGAATCTATGCGTATTTTCGTACGACTTATTTTAACTGTTGGTCTCATAGAAAGAGAGCATCACTTACAAATGAGATCTGTGCGAGGAAATTTCGCTGACGACTTTGTATTCGTTATACCGAACAAAAAGAGAAAACTAGACCTGGAAGTTAGTACTGAACATAAGCACACTAGCAAGGGGCAGATAAAATGTGGACATCAGGAAACAAGTAGCAACAATGAAGCTAAGGACAATGACCATGTCATACAGAAGTCTGTAAATGAAACATAAGCCTGTTATTAACGACCTTCCGGATATTTTCGTACAGTGTGTGACGTCACAGCAGTTTCGGTACTTATTTACGAAGGGAAGGCGTATTATGTGAAGCACACAGTCTTCTGTGGTCGTAAAAACTTCAGTGGAGGTACAGCCAGATACGTGACTTCTGTCTTCAGCAACTACATCGTGAGACATAGTAACTGGGTTCGCATTTCTGTTGCGATGTGTAGACCGATCTTAATTTTTAATTTGAAAGTTGAGGGATTGTTGTAGAATTCCTCAAGCCCACAAACTGTATAAAGAAAAGTTCTCTAGATAGTCTTGGTTGAAAATAACAGTCAATGTGTAAGCCGCTGCCATGATCTTTATATAGCTAAGGAATCCAGTGAATGAATTCATGTCCATCAAAAAACCTTTCTAAAATGTTGGAACGCATGCTCTTTTTCCTAAAGTTGTACCTAAACCAACTTCAAAACTTCTTAATATACAGGGTGAGTCACCTAACGTTACCGCTGGATATATTTCGTAAACCATATCAAATACTGACGAACGGATTCCACAGACCGAACGTGAGCAGAGGGGCTAGTGTAATTGTTTAATACAAACCATACAAAAATGCACGGAAGTATGTTTTTAACACAAACCTACGTTTTTTTAAATGGAACCCCGTTAGTTTTGTTAGCACATCTGAACATATAAACAAATACGTAATCAGTGCCGTTTGTTGCATTGTAAAATGTTAATTACATCCGGAGATATTGTAACCTAAAGTTGACGCTTGAGTACCACTCCTCCGCTGTTCGATCGTGTGTATCGGAGAGCACCAAATTACGTAGGGATCCAAAGGGAACGGTGATGGACCTTAGGTACAGAAGAGACTGGAACAGCACATTACGTCCACATGCTAACACCTTTTTATCGGACTTTTTCACTGACGCACATGTACATTACCATGAGGGGTGAGGTACACGTACACACGTGGTTTCCGTTTTCAATTACGGAGTGGAATAGAGTGTGTCCCGACATGTCAGGCCAATAGGTGTTTAATGTGGTGGCCATCATTTGCTGCACACAATTGCAATCTCGGGCGTAATGAATGTCGTACACGCCGCAGTACACCTGGTGTAATGTCGCCGCAGGCTGCCACAATACGTTGTTTCATATCCTCTGGGGTTGTAGGCACATCACGGTACACATTCTCCTTTAACGTACCCCACATAAAGAAGTCCAGAGGTGTAAGATCAGGAGAACGGCCTGGCCAATTTATGCGTCCTCGACGTCCTATGAAACGCCCGTCGAACATCCTGTCAAGGGTCAGCCTAGTGTTAATTGCGGAATGTGCAGGTGCACCATCATGCTGATACCACATACATCGACGCGTTTTCAGTGGGACATTTTCGAGCAACGTTGGCAGATCATTCTGTAGAAACGCGATGTATGTTGCAGTGCTCTCCGATACACACGGTCGAACAGCGGAGGAGTGGTACCCAAGCGTCAACTTTAGGTTACAATATCTCCGGATGTAATTAACATTTTACAATGCAACAAACGGCACTGATTACGTATTTGTTTATATGTTCAGATGTGCTAACAAAACTAACGTGGTTCCATCTAAAAAAAACGTAGGTTTGTGTTAAAAAACATACTTCCGTGCATTTTTGTATGGTTTGTATTAAACAATTACACTAGCCCCTCTGCTCACGTTCGGTCTGTGGAATCGGTTCGTCAGTATTTGATGTGGTTTACGAAATATATCCAGCGGTAACGTTAGGTGACTCACCCTGTATACTACTGGTTTTTAAGACTTAGATACGCGCTTCTCACGTAAACCCTCCATCTTAGGGATATTTCAGGTTTAACACACAGTCTTTAATGGCTGAATAAAAGTACCTTCACGGTTTTGTTGACATATATTTTACAGCTTGTGCAGGGTGACGCGAAAGTGACTGTGCAACCATTCTCCGAAGCGTGGATCCAGAAATAATCAGATGCACCTCTGAAATATGAAAGGCAATTGAAAGATCTTCCTGGTGATCCAACAGATCTTGTATTAACTTGTCTTTCAGGATCATAACATCTAAAAAAAAAAATGGCTCTGAGCACTATGGGACTTAACTGCTGAGGTCATTAGTCCCCTAGAACTTAGAACTAGTTAAACCTAACTAACCTAAGGACATCACAAACATCCATGCCCGAGGCAGGATTCGAACCTGCGACCGTAGCGGTCTTGCGGTTCCAGACTGCAGCGCCTTTAACCGCACGGCCACTTGGGCCGGCTCATAACATCTAAAAGAACGATTATTTGGTGTAGTATGTTGTTTCTTATAAATTTCAACAAGGAACACATTAAAGAATATTCATAACATCCTTCCAGATCTGTAGCGTTAGGGAAATACGTTTTATTTGTGCATAGCCCAACCTACTGACATACTTTCAGTTTTTTTGCTCTTATGTCGTACGTCACACCTACAATTCTAGTACAGCTCCATTCAGTTCTTTTCTAATTCTTACTGATCACTCACTAGTCATTGTGATGTCGAAGTAGTCAAAACTGGCTCCTTCAATGGCGCAAATAAGGTTCAGGATATCACCTCCTGAAGTATCACATCAGCAAATTTAACTTATGCGACAATCAATGTTCATTTTACTGAAGGTAAGAACAGATAGCTCCTCGAGGGTTTTCAACAGTTTGTCAGCCAGCGATGCTGTTCATTTTTGAAACACAACCTACGACCAGCTTATAGTTAGAAGTGATGACAATTTCTGCAGGAACTGACCATCATTTTGCAGGACAATGCTCAAGCACGTACAGTGCAAGCTGTTACTGATGGGGCTGCTAAGTGTTGTACCACCTACTGCACTCCCCTGACTTAAGCCCTCGTGAGATCAACTCGATTTTTAAAGTGAAGGAAACACTTCACGGCATTCGCTTCAGAACTGGTACAAATTCGTTGGGCAACAGACCGCGACGGCATTCTCTTCAGAACTGCTACAAATTCGTTGGGCAACAGACCGCGCCGCTCAAACTATCAACACAACTGGCACTGCTAAGAGTATCCTACGACGTCCACATCGCTGGCAACGGGTTGTACACAATGCTGGTGACTACTCTGAAGCCGGCCGGTGTGGCCGTGCGGTTCTAGGCGCTTCAGTCTGGAACCGCGTGACCGCTACGGTCGCAGGTTCGAATCCTGCCTCGGGCATGGATGTGTGTGATGTCCTTAGGTTACTTAGGTTTAAGTAGTTCTAAGTTCTAGGCGACTGATGACAACAGATGTTAAGTCCCATAGTGCTCAGAGCCATTTGAACCATTTTTGAAATACTCTGAAGGTCAGTAAAATTTTGAAACACGCATCTGTTTTGCACGAGCTGTAAATAAATAGTTGCCACTATTGAAGTTCCAACCCTCGTATGAGTCACGTATGGGAGAATATGCGGCAGGCGGTAGCATGCGAACTAAGCCACCGCGTGCATTGAACCCAGCTGTCCATCTTGCGGCTGTAGTAGCGGCAGTTGGAAGAGATGACGTCGCAAGGGAATTCAGTGAACCTGTTTTGGTGGAGAATATCACCGAAATGAAAGAGGCATCGGGCAAGTTGTTAAGAAAGTGTGAAAAGACAGAAAATTTGTGCGAAAGGGAGTCGTCAGCGATCGCAGAAGGGCGTGGCGATTTGTTGTACAGTATCAAGCAATATGAGCGGGAAAACTTTGAAAAGGGTTATACGACCAGAGATTTAATAAAAGAGAGAAACGAAAGTGGAAACGTCGGAAAGAGGTCGTTGTGCGAAAATGAAGGAGGTGGAATTAGTTAGCGCCACGCAAGGTGCGCGAACAGCAGTTTTAGAGGAAGAGGTTGGTAAGAGAAAGGAAGGCGCCGCGCGAGGCACGGGAGCTGCCATTGTTAGGGAAATTGGTGCAAAAAATAGAAACTTGGTTGGAATAAACAGGGACCTGGAAGAGGATGAAATCCTCAATACTGTGGATGAGGCGATCCTGGCTGACGAAAAACTCGTACAAGTAAATATTGTTGATAATCATGAGAATATGGATTCAGATGAATGTGTGCAAAGGACTGAAATCCAAGACGATTATACTAAATATGAAGTTAAAGTTGATGTCATCCAAAGTGATATTGAAGAAATGCCTGTGACTGAAAATGAAATAGAAATTTTAGGAAAGGATCGGAAAATTGAAATTGAGAAAACTAAAGAAGAGCTGGCTCGTTGTCTCGTTTCATGCTAGAATCAGACAGTGAATGGGAAATAAGTGATAGTTCAGACGAAAGAAACGTAGAAATAGAGGAAAGAGAACGAATCATAACGGAAAATATATCTGAAAACAAAAGTAGGGTCTTTTCTAAACAAAATCCGGCGGTAGATACCGAACCGAAAAAGATAGAGCCACCTGACGATACGAGGCAAGATCTGATTAGACCCGTGAAAGACTTTGAAATCAGAAAACCGAAAAAGCCACCAGACCATACGATACGGTGGAATGAGTTGACAAGAACCGTGGAAGACGTAGAAATCAGGAAACCGAAGAAGCCACCAGACATAGGTGAGTTGCCAGTAAATAAAAACTTACTGCCACCACAATCATAAGGCATGGGGCAGATTTATTACGGACTTTGAAAATGTAATGGATTCCCTACACCATGAAACTACAGAATTTACACACGAGGAAATTCTACTTAATTATAAGAGCAAAAGTATAATTGAAGAAGCCTTACAATTTCCACCCCACGTAGAACAAGATCTGAAAGAGAAAAAAGGACTTCGTAAGAAAAAGAACGAAAGAAAAAGCGGAAGCCAGATCTGAAAGGCACGATAAGGGCCTTAAACTGACCAAATTCAAAGATGGTGATCTTGCTCTCGTAAAAACTAACGAAAAATGTAGTGAAATAATCCAGGAAATTTCTAAATTCAAATATATTCATAATGATCCCTTTAACTCCGCACACTAATGCCTATTATCTTGTTTATCCTAAGTCAAAGTAGCCATTTGGTGTTCGTAATATTGTAGATTTAAAACCTTATGTCCACAGAAATAAGTAATAAGGGGCAAAAGTGAAAAAAGTTATATGTATTTGGTCGAATGATATTTTACTTTATATTTTCTTGTTCTTGATGTTGTATTTGAAAGTGTTGTTATGTTGGATAAAACTTTTCTGTTGTCAGATTACTGATGCATGTCTATAAATTTCAGATTCAGTATAACATAATGGGATATACATTGCATGTAAACTACAGGACTGCAATAATGGAATATTGCACTATAATCAGAAGGACTGCCAAATGTGTCAATGGGCAGATAAAGTGTTGATGCTGAAAATAACAAAGGATTGCCAAAAGTGTCAACAGGCAGACAAGTGTTGATGATGAAGATAACGAAGGACTGCCAAATATGTAAATAGGCAGACAAAGGGTGAAAAGTTAATATAGTGCATTGAGTATTGTGTTTTCTTAAAGACCTGCATGTGTATTTCCAGCAGACAAAACATAAATTCCTAATGATCACACAGTGGAAAAAAGGTTTA
This sequence comes from Schistocerca nitens, assembly GCF_023898315.1. Classification (NCBI taxonomy): domain Eukaryota; kingdom Metazoa; phylum Arthropoda; class Insecta; order Orthoptera; family Acrididae; genus Schistocerca; species Schistocerca nitens. Next base: position 788,399,689 of record NC_064616.1, on the reverse strand, counting down.
GAGTAACCATGTGTAATGAAAACTGTGTATGTAAACTATATGTAAATCCCTGTATATATAGTCCATTAAATTTCGGACATGTAGCAGCCCAAATAAAATTTCCTCCACTGATATTTCGGCCGCGTATCGTCCGGCCATCCTCAGAGTGAGTCACAAGACTGACGACAAGATGCCAAGCGTGACCTTTTATGCTCCACCGCGGCGGTACTGCGCATGCGAGTCACACATGCTGGTCGGCGGCAAAGAAATACGCTTATACATGCGCCGCCTGTGGCGAAGGCTTACAGACATTCGATTCGCTTATCGATGTATGATCGGCGGCGGTGACACCATGACGACTTCTCTGCAGTTTAGTTACCCCAAGAGTCGGATTTCGTGATTTGTCCAAATTAAAACCATTATCTCTATTTATTAAATTATTAGCTAATCTTATCTCTATTGCTTCATTGAAGACATATTCCCAAAAGGAATAGATGGATGTTAAAATCTTCAAATCACTGAAATTCATGGAATGCCCTGTATCAATACAATGTTCGGCCACAGCTGACTTGTCTGGCTGTAATAAGTGTGTGTATCTTCGATGCTCCACACATCTCTCATGAACGTTGCGTGTTGTTTGACCTATGTACGACTTCTCACAATTTCCGCAAGGAATCTGATACACACTCACTTTACGAAGCTGTAAATCGTCCTTCACAGAGCCGAGTAAAGCTGCAATCTTCGTGGGGGGCCGGAAGATCACCTTAACACAGTGTTTCTCAAGAATACGGCATATCTTCGAGGAAAGAGCTCCCACATAGGGCAAAAACGTACTAGATCTGAAGGAATTACTATCTTCTTCCCCATCACATACCTGCATTCTAGGTATTGCGTTGAATGCTCTACGAATTTGTTGCGGAGAAAATCCATTCGATTTAAAAATGCTCTTGAGGTATGTGAGCCCTTCTTGCAAATTGTCTTTATCGGATATACAGTGCGCCCTATGCACTGAGGTCTTAAAGACAGCTATGGTCTGTTAAGGGTGATGGCAGCTACTCGCATGAAGATATAGATTTGTGTGCTTTGGTTTCCGGTGTACGGCATGGCCTAATGTGCCATCAACTTTACGGCGAACAACAACAGCCGTCCGTGACAGATTTGTTAGTCGGGTGACATCCAATGACTAGTGCACGTTTGCCGTCACTGAGCTCTCCTGCCCGGCCCATTGTGCTCTTAATGCTTCTCTACTGCCAGCGCAGTATTTCTCAACTTCTTTCATATTGGCAGTTTCACCTTTCGTGACATCTAGTGGCCAATTCTGCTTTACAGCCGGCCGAAGTGGCCGAACGGTTCTAGGCGCTACAGTCTGGAACCGCGAGACCGCTATGGTCGCAGGTTCGAATCCTGCCTCGGGCATGGATGTGTGTGATGTCCTTAGGTTAGTTAGGTTTAAGTAGTTCAAAGTTCTAGGGGACTGATGACCTCAGAAGTTAAGTCCCATAGTGCTCAGATCCATTTAAACCATTTCTGCATTACATAGGGATGACCGGATACTTTTGATCAGATAATGTAATTACTATTTTCATTTCCTATCCTCCGCTAGGTAATCAACAAAAATGAGCCATTCTGCACCCAGAAAACAATGACCGCAATCTTTCCTGCAAATGAAGCTGACTTCATCCTGTGTACTACAGGCGTACCAGGTTCGACAAAACGCATGTGATTGCTGTTCCGCTCCTGCTGTGGAGTTGTGGACCTACACCTCACTGACAATAGCAAATTGCCGGAAAAAATCACTCAGATGTTTTTAAAGGTCCAAATCTTGCTGAGAAGTTCGTTTTTGTAATTGCTGTTGCACAACATGAAGCACTTGCGTCATCCGTCTTGCACAAGCCGTTGTCATGATTAACACTTGAAGTAAAATAGTCTGTGATTTTGACCAGATCATATAGCGTAATATGTAGAGCCGTGGCTTCTGAAAGAGGAAGATGTCGCAATCCGGATCGACTCCGCGCGGCGGAATAACAACCGTAGCTTGTAGACCTGCCGATATGAGTTTGGTTTTTAGGCGGTTTCCACGCGTGTTCAGGTAAATACTGGGCTCGTATCCAGTTTCCGCCATATAAAATACGATACACAAACAGTTAAAATACGATCACTCTCAAAACCATGTTGACACAATCCACTGCAGGGACGCACACGACTTCATCGAAAGGAAGGTCATCCGCCCACAAAATTAAATAAAATAAAGTTTCCTAGTCTTGGTAATGAACTCTGTACTAGATGGGATTAACGCTAAGAAGCACAAACTATACAGTATTTTTGTTCTTTCGGTATGTTTGTAGCGTCAGCTATTTCAGTCACATTTAACCGTCGATCGTCCGGTATGGTACTGAGCACTTTTTCTTTGAGTTTCAGCTGTGGTAGTAGTCTTGGGACATCCTTGATATGAGTAGTACGACAAAGTTCATATGGCCCCACTCTGAATTGCAGTCAAATTTATTCTAGATGGTGGACCCAAGAAGGCGGCCATAGATGTGACAACATTGCAATGACATCATGGTGGGAAGTTCATATTTTGGCAGGAAAATAATTCAATTGGGCTACCTCCACTAACCTAACCCTCTTCCCTCCCCCCTCCCCTCCTTTCCCATAAAATGGTGGGAAGTTCAAATTTTAGGGGGAAAAAAGGGCACTTGAGCGTCCTCCACTAACCTAAGGAAATGGCGGGAAAATAGGTCACTTGGGCTACCTCCACTAACCTTAAGTCATCCGACCACTACATCTTCCTTGGAATTCAGTTCTTAAGTGTCGAAAATGAGGAATCCTGCACTTTGTAAACCTTCACTGACTTTTTTTTTGTATGTCCATCGTTGTAATAGCTGGTTACAATAACTTCAGGTGTTCAGCATGAAAAGGAAATTAAAACACCTGGAGCCATCTTTATGCAACCAATTTCGGTGTTCCGTTACACCATCTTCAGGCCCCTTTACCAACGTAAAATGGGAGGAATCCCGTCTCGTGTGCTGTTATAACAGGAGCAGTATTAAGTAACCAGTACCCGTAGATCTCTGGTTTACACGGCACTATCCCTTTGTTGATCATTGGGAATGTTGTCCTGACAGTCGTCGGTTGATGAACGAAGGGATAGTGTCGTGTAAACTCGAGACCTACGGACACCAGTTATTTAATACTGACTCCTGTTACAACGGAGCCTGGAATGTCAGACTCCTTGATCGGGCAGGTAGGTTAGAAAATTTAAAAAGGGAAATGGATATGTTAAAGTTAGATATAGTGGGAATTAGTGAAGTTCGGTGGCAGGAGGAACAAGACTTCTGGTCAGGTGAATACAGGGTTATAAATACAAAATCAAATAGGGGTAATGCAGGAGTAGGTTTAATAATGACTAAAAAAAAATAGGAGTACGGGTAAGCTACTACAAACAGTATAGTGAACGCATTATTGTGGCCAAGATAGACACGAAGCCCACGCCTACTACAGTAGTACAAATTTATATGCCAACTAGCTCTGCAGATGACGAAGAAATTGATGAAATATATGATGAGATAAAAGAAACTATTCAGGTGGTGAAGGGACACGAAAATTTAATAGTCATGGGTGACTGGAATTCGAGAGTAGGAAAAGGGAGAGAAGGAAACATAGTAGGTGAATATAGATTGGGGCTAAGAAATGAAAGAGGAAGCCGCCTGGTAGAATTTTGCACAGAGCATAACCTAATCATAGCTAGCACTTGGTTCAAGAATCATAAAAGAAGGTTGTATACGTGGAAGAACCCTGGAGATACTAAAAGGTATGGGATATATTATATAATGGTAAGACAGAGATTTAGGAACCAGGTTTTAAATAAGTAAGACATTTCCAGGGGCAGATGTGGACTCTGACCACAATCTGTTGGTTATGAACTGTAGATTAAAACTGAAGAAACTGGAAAAAAGTGGGAATTTAAGGAGATGGGATCTCGATAAACTCAAAGAACCAGATATGGCTACGAAGTCTTTCGCGACGTATTTCTTGAGTAAAAATCTCTCGGTGTACACGCCGCGTCAACGCGGCATGTACACCGAGAGATTTTTACTCCTGAAAGAACCAGAGGTTGTACGGAGTTTCAGGGAGAACATAAGGGAGCAATTGACAGGAATGGGGGAAAGAAACACAGTAGAAGAAGAATGGGTAGCTTTGAGGGATGAAATAGTCAAGGCAGCAGAAGATCAAATAAGATAAAAAGACGAGGGCTAGTACAAATCCTTGCGTAATAGAAGAAATATTGAATTTAATTGATGAAAGGAGAAAATATAAAAATGCAGTAAATGAAGCAGGCAAAAAGGAATACAAACGGCTCAATAATTATGTAAGGATGTAGAGGCTTATCTCACTAGGGGTAAGACAGATACTGCCTACAGGAAAATTAACGAGACCTTTGTAGAAAGGAGAACCACTTGTATGAATATCAAGAGCTTTGACGGAAACCCAGTTCTAAGCAAAGAAGGAAAAGCAGAAAGGTGGAAGGAGTATATAGAGGGTCTATACAAGGGCAATGTACTTGAGGACAATATTATGGAAACGGAGGAGGATGTAGATGCAGATGAAATGGAAGACATGATACTGCGTGAAGAGTTTGACAGAGCACTGAAAGACCACAGTCGAAACAAGGCCCCCGGAGTAGACAACATTCCATTAGAACTACTGACAGCCTTGGGAGAGCCAGTCGTGACAAAACTCTACCATCTGGTGAGCAAGATGTATGAGACAGGCGAAATACCCTCAGACTTCAAGAAGAATATAATAATACCAATCCCAAAGAAAAAAGGTGTTGACAGATGTGGAAATTACCGAACTATTAGTTTAATAAGTCACAGCTGCAAATTACTAACGCGAATTCTTTACAGACGAATGGAAAAACTGATAGAAGCCGACCTCGGGGAAGATCAGTTTGGATTCCGAAGAAATACGGGGACACGTGAGGCAATACTGACCCTACGACTTATCTTAGAAGAAAGATTAAGAAAAGGCAAACCTACGTTTCTAGCATTTGTAGACTTAGAGAAAGCTTTTGACAATGTTGACTGGAATACTCTCTTTCAAATTCTGAAGGTGGCAGGGGTAAAATACAGGGAGCGAAAGGCTATTTACAATTTGTACAGAAACCAGATGGCAGTTATGAGAGTCGAGGGGTATGAAAGGGAGGCAGTGGTTGGGAAGGGGATGAGACAGGGTTGTAGCCTATCCCCGATGTTATTCAATCTGTATATTGAACAAGCAGTAAAGGAAACAAAAGAAAAGTTCTGAGTAGGTATTAAAATCCATGAAGAAGAAATAAAAACTTTGAGGTTCACCGATGACATTGTAATTCTGTCAGAGACAGCAAAGGATCTTGAAGAGCAGTTGAACAGAATGGACAGTGTCTTGAAAGGAGGGTATAAAATGAGCATCGACAAAAGCAAAACGAGGATGATGGAATGTAGTCGAATTAAGTCGGGTGATGCTGAGGGAATTAGATTAGGAAATGAGACACATAAAGTAGTAAGTGAGTTTTGCTATTTGGGGAGCAAAATAACTGATGATGGTCGAAGTAGAGAGGATATAAAATGTAGACTGGCAATGGCAAGGAAAGAGTTTCTGAAGAAGAAAAATTTGTTTACATCGAGTATAGATTTAAATGTCAGGAAGTCGTTTCTAAAAGTATTTGTATGGAGTGTAGCCTTGTATGGAAGTGAAACGTGGACGATAAATAGTTTAGACAAGAAGAGAATATAAGCTTTCGAAATGTGGTGCTACAGAAAAATGCTGAAGATTAGATGGGTAGATAACATAACTAATGAGGAAGTATTGAATAGAATTGGGGAGAAGAGGAGCTTGTGGCACAACTTGACTAGAAGAAGAGATCGGTTGGTAGGACATGTTCTGAGGCATCGAGGGATCACCAATTTAGTTTTGGAGGGCAGCGTGGAGGGTAAAAATCGTAGAGGGAGACGAGGAGATGAATACACTAAGCAGATTCAGTAGGATGTAGGCTGCAGTAGGTTCTGGGAGATGAAGAAGCTTGCACAGGATAGAGTAGCATGGAGAGCTGCATCAAACCAGTCTCTGGACTGAAGACCACAGCAACAACCTGTTATAACTACGTACTTGACTGGATGCCTCCCAACTTAGTTGCTCAAGGTGCCTGAAGTCGGTGTAATGCAACATTGAAAATTGTAGTGTAAATGCAAACAGGTGTTTTAATTTTCATTCAATTGACTTTGGTTGAATAATATTAACAAATAAAGAATTTTATACTAGGGAACTATTCTATTTTATCGATTTGAGATACGTGTACACAGCACGAATATTTTAAAATATTATACAAATGGACCTACTACGTAGATACGCTATAGCTTTTTCAAATGATTGCACACTATGAATCAATGTAATAAAAACAAAAAATCACTGATTACATATCAAAGACGGAGCAAGGCAGGACTATTTACACGTTGCCCCCAAAATAACGAAAACAGCACTTTCCGTGCTTATATATATTATATATATTTTTATTCCACTTCAAAATGTATGCAGTATTTCTGTCATACACTATAGTGAACACTGCAGCTCCACCCAGAGTAAAATTTTAGGTTCGTCTCCCATACTACTTCGACATCGACAGGGGATTGAATCCCAGGCGGGAAACATTTACTGTTCCGAGATAATATTTCTAAATTAGAATGAGCCTCTTCACAATCAGTCACTGACAAATAGCGCAGTTCCTTCAGAGCGCGTGGGACGCATCTGTTTCACGGGGTGGGCGGCTGGTGGCGTGAATATAGAATGCAGTGCCGCGTCCAGTCAATAAAGAAGGGGACTGCGAGTAACGATGTGTGTAATCCGGGAGCAGCAGGCTGACCCCGCCCGTCCCGGGGGGCCCCGCAAGGTGCATTGTTTTCAGCACCTCCCCCTCCCCCGTGCCGGCCGCCCCTTCCGCGACGCACACCCTTACATTTAACGATGCAATTTTCAATATGGCGAGAAGCAAGTTTAATGGCTAGTCACTCCCCCGCGTCCACGCACGTCACTCCGCCAATAACTGCTCGACATTCCATCAACGACCGCTTTAGTGGAGGACATTATACACCTACTCAGCGTGATTTGTAGTCATGTGTGCTGCGAGACACTTTAATCTACCGCTTTGGCGCGTGTTTACGTGAACTGTTATCGTTGTCACTCACGCGTACTGGCTCGGCTTTATAGCATCGGCTAGTCTCAGCAGTCCCCTACATGAAATCTCGTGCACAGTTCAGTGTCACTGCTTCCTAAGTATATACATTGTCCAGAACCAAAAACTTATTTGGGGTGGTAAAGATAAATCGGGCACCGTGTACGTGAGAGGTGTAACTAATCAACAGCGGAAACTGACACGTGTGAAAATATACGTTCCGATGAATACTGGCTCGCAAACGAGCCGTTCGCGATATATTTGTGAATGTGGGATTGTGGGCAAAGTCTGACCTCACTATGAAATAGTGTTGTAATTAATAAATGTGAGATGTGAACTTTTCGATTAATTCCCTATCTACAATGCCTGATGAAGATACTGAAGCACCGGAAGGGGAAGAGGAAACATAAGGAAACTTCACAGGTTGAGAGGGTATGTGATATTATTTCAATGATTACAACATCGAGTCAGATTTGCATAAAACTTGGCAGTATGAACTCATTTATCAGTTTGATGTTGCATCCCGTCTGGCCTAGATGCGTGCACTTATTAGGTTGTGAAGCGTGTCATAAAACCATTGTATCCTCTTCTAAAGCAAACTGGTCCACAACTGTTGTAAATGTTCCTTGATATCCTGGGTAGTGGCACAGGGACGGAGTTGACATCCAAGATGGTCCCACGCATGTTTTATTGGAGACACATCTGGGGATCTTATTGGCCACGGGAGTACCTCAACATCAAGAAGACAATTCATACAGACACATGCTATGTGTGCGCATAACGCTCCTGTTGAACAATATCACCACGATACTGTCGCATGAGAGGAAAATCATGAGGAATCAGAGTGTCCGTGACATACCATTGTGTCGTCAGAGCTCCCTCAGTCACTACCAGCTGTAACTGAAGTCATACTGATGACTCCCCACACCACGGAAATGGAAAAGCCGTGTGGCTAGGGCCTCCCGTCGGGTAGACCGTTCGCCTGGTGCAAGTCTTTCGAGTTGACGCCACTTCGGTGACTTGCGTGTCGAGGGCGATGAAATGATGATGATAAGGACAACACAACACCCAGTCCCTGAGTGGTGAAAATCTCCGACCCAGCCGGGAATCGAACCCGGGCCGTTAGGTATGACATTCCGTCGTGCTGACCACTCAGCTACCATCCCCACACGATGACACCCGAGTATCACCGCTGTACCTCTCAAAAGAATTGAAATAATGGGTCCTCTCCTCAGGTCGCCGCCATACGCGGCGACGATGGTCATCCGGGGTAGTGTTCAAGCCGCGACTTATTGTTGAACACACTGCGACGCCATTAATCAGTGGTCCATTCTTCACGGTCGAGGCACAACTCCAAACACATCCGTCTGCGTTGTGGTGCAAATGGCAGCCTATGAAGGAATGGTAATACCCTAGTCCGTCTGTTGCAAGTCTCCGACCAATGGTGCGAAGTGACACAGTGTCATTTCTTGTTTGCGGACGGCAGCTGCAGATGTGAAGTAGTTTTGATGTGCTTGGTGCACAATACGGCGACCGTTCCTCCTGGCGGTCAGGCGTGGTCGACCAGAGCGAAGAGTATGCCTACCCCCACGTTCCCATACGGTCCTATTTCGAGCCAATGTCACATTCGAATGCCCCACAAATTCGGATGTTGTACGATTCTACAAATGGAGTTACACAATGAGATTCCTTTCCAACTCTTTCGGCTGCTGATAACGCTGAATCAAACGCGTACGCGGCATCTTAGTGTCCTTCAAAGTGCTCACTCAACATCTGACGCTGTTCACTCCCCATACATATCCTACCAGACATGGTAACAACACTAAACACGAAGAACACTAATGTACTGTTATGGCGATTCTACTTGTCGCAGAGATGTGACGGTGGTATGTATGTGTACAAAATTATCTTTGGCCGTGTCTTCACGGTGGTTTGGTTTCTTTTATCCGACAGTGTCAGACTAATGTGAGACAACATCTATCGCACCTGCATGATCCGATATGCATACGTTGAGTAGGGTCTGTACCTTGACCGCTCAGATCATCCGACCTCAATATTCCTGCTTTTTCTATCAGTGGCCATCTCAAGAGTGAAGCGTTCAGTAATCCCAATCATACAATTGAAGAACTCGAGCAGCAACTTTTACAGTCTTGTTAAGCTTTATGAGATGATTCAAGGTGTTTGAAAGAACTGGCAATTCACCTTAGAGACGGGTGCAATATTACATCCAAATGCTACCTTGAGCACCTAGATCATCCGACCTCGCGCCTCTGAATTTTTCTGTCTGAGGCCATCTCAAATGTGAAGGGCTCAGTAATCCTGATGGTACGGTTGAAGAACTCGAGCAGTAATTTGTACAGTCTTGTTAAACTTAACGAGATGGTCCAGGAGTGTTTGAAAGAACTGGTAATTCACTGTAGACAGAGGTGCAGTTTTGCATCGAAATGCTACGTCGACGTGTGGAACATCTCCTTTTACATGTGCGAGCTACAGTTAATTGCAACATGTAACGTGCTGAAGCAGTATTATATTCCTTGTCGGGATAGAGTGTGGGTGAAATTGGAACCCAATTAGCTGGGAAGTTAACCGAAAAGTACAAATATCTAATACCTTTGCTCTAACTGGCACAATATTTCATGCTGCAGTCAATGGCTGCTCGTACCCGCGCACTCGCAATTATCTCTCCAACGCTCATTTGAGGACCTATGTTTTCTGGAAAGTTTTTGCATTTAGTAACACATTCTTTCACCCGTGTCGGTTTCCGCTATTAAGTGTGATGAACGCTCTACGTAAAATGTGAACACGAACTCCACTGACAAAATTTCGTATTGTTCTGGGCTATTTTCAGAGTACTTTTATACAAGGGACTAGTAGTCTTCATTGGCTCTTTACAGACTAACTGCGATTCCTTTGGATTTTAACGTTACTCTGATTCTAAATCTGGCAGAAAACTCAAAGAGATTCTGGTCGTATGGAAGAGTGCACCAGTGGCAGGAAACAATCAATACCTTCAGTGCGTGATACCAATGGTAATGTTACTGATGATAGTGCCACTCGCACCGAGTTACTAAACACGGTTACCCGAAATTCCTTCACCAAAGAAGACTTAATAAATATTCCAGAATTAGAATCAAGAACAGCTGCCAACATAAGTAACTTAGACATCTTCGGTGTAGCGAAGCAGCATAAATCACTTAATAAAGGCAAAGCCTCCGGACCAGATTGTATACTAGTTAGATTCCTCTCAGAGTATATTGATACAGTATCTCCACATTTAGCAATTACATACAACCGCACGCTCGTCGAAAGATCCGTACGTGAAGACTCAAAAGTTGCAAAGGTCACTCCAGTATTCAAGAAAGGAGACAGGAGTAATCCGCTGAATTACAGATCAATATCACTAACGACGAGAGTAGGAATCAGACATATAGACTGTATTCGATAATTATGAATTACCTCAAAGAAAAGATTTATTGGCAAATAGGCAACATGGATTCAAAAAATATCGTCCTTGTGAAGCACACCTAGCTCTTTATTCTCGCGAAGTACTATCGACAGGGTATGTCAAATTGATTCCATATTCTTAGGTTTCCAGAAGGCTCTTGACACTGTTTCTCATACGGAACTTCTACTTAAATTGCATGCCTACGAAGTGTCGCCTCTGTTGTGCGACTGGATTCATAATGTCCTGTCAGAATTGTCACAGTTCGTAATAGCTGACGGAAAGTCATCCAGTAAAACAGAAAGAATATCTGGCGTTCCGCAGGGAAGTATTACAGGCCCTCTGCTGTTCCTAATATATATAAGCGATTTAGGAATAATCTGGGCAGCCTTCTTAGTTTGTTTGCAGATGATGCTGTCACTTCCCGATGAGTAAAATCATCAGAAGATTAAAAACAATTGCAATATGAGTTGGACAAGATATCTATAAGGCGCGAAAAGAGGCAATTATCTGTAAATAATGAAAAGTGAGATCCTCCACGAGAGTGCTAAAATCAATTCATTAAATTTCAGTTCTACGATAAATCACAGAAACCTAAAGGATGTCAATTCAACTAAATACCTTGGGATTGCAACTACAAATAACTTAAATTGGAATGATAACTTAGTTAATGTTATAAGAAAGGGGAACCAAAGATTGCGTTTCATTGGCAGAACACTTGTAAGATGCAACAGATCTACTAAACAGAGTACCAACACTACACTTGTCGCCGGCCGGTGTGGCCGTGCGGTTCTATGCGCTTCAGTCTGGAACCGCTTGACCGCTACGGTCGCAGGTTAGAATCCTGCCTCGAGCATGGATGTGTGTGATGTCCTTAGGTTAGTTAGGTTTAAGTAGTTCTAAGTTCTAGGGGACTGATGACCACAGATGTTACGTCCCATAGTGCTCAGAGCCATTTTGAACCTAGACTTGTCCGTTCTCTTCTGCAGTACTGCTGCGCTCTATGGGAACCTTAGCAGGTAGGATTGTCGAACGACATTGAAAAAGTTCACAGAAGAGCAGCTGATTTTGTATTATCGCGAAATAGGGATCAAAGTGTCAGGTATTTGATATGCGAGTTGGGGTGACAATCATTAAATCATTGGTTGCGGCAGGATCTTCTTATGAAATTTCAATCACCAGCTTTCTCCTCCGATCGCGAAAATATTTTGTTGGCGCTCACCTGCATAGGAAGAAATGGTCGTCATAATAAAGTAAGAGAGCTGAGAGCTCGTACGGAAAGATTTAAATGTTCGTTTCTCCCGCGCCCTGTTCTAGAGTGGGACGGTAACGGTAGAGAATAGGTTGAAGGTGGCTCGATGAGCCCTCTCCCAGGTAGAGTACTGATGCAGACGTGGATGTAGAGCTCCCTCTGCTGTCGTATCTGTATTAGACCCAAAACACTTGCAAAAGAGTGCAAATGTGAGCAAATCAACACTTTGCACTCGATACTAGGAACCACACTAATGTACAGTTTGGCCAACGAGTAACTGGTCGCGGTGGTCCTGTTCAATGGCCATCTCGGTCCTCAGACGTGATACCAATGGAATTTCTATTCTGAGAGGTTATGAAGAAACTAGTTTCCAGGGCTCCAGTCGATGCCCACACGAACCTACTTGACTGGGTTATCCCAGCCGCAGATACAGTGGATCAAAATCCTGGAATTCTTGAGCGTATAAGACAGTCGATATTGCGTCGCCCTGCATTCTGCTGTTATGCTGGTGGTTACCACTGTAATAATGCCTGTAAGGAAAACGTTCTGCATTTGTTACATACTGTACTGTATACTGACAGAACAGATTATTATAAAAGTGTACAGGTTTCGCCTGAAGGTTATTACATCACGTTGTATTTTCTGTTGTAGGTTTTTGTGATTGCATATCACTGTCTTTTTCACTGTATTGAAGGTATTTTCACAGAAGCGCAGGTAACTAGGATAACAAAACCCAGTAAATCGTAACTATGTTATTTAGGGAAGGCTGCTATAGATGAACCGGCTCCATCGATGGACCGCCTCGATTTGACTGTGGATATTGACAATAGGAGCATACTACCGGGCATTAAGTGTACCCTTATTGCCAAAGATTCGTCATCTTAGTCATGAGCTGTTTCATGAAGACACAAAGCACCAGTGAAAAAGGATAGGATTTGCACTGTATTCTTGTAATTGACTAGTGTTAGTCATTGAAACATCGTACTGATATGATAATACAGATAAAATTTCTGCAGTCCTTATCGGAAAGTACTACCAATGCACGCTATTTCGTCATAATCACAATGTAAAGTTACGTGCTGTGGACGAAGACTAGGTATTGCAATGCGTTGCAATGCGAGTAGCATTGAATGATCAACGTCTAATTTTGTCTAAACTTAGGCCTAAGTAAATCACTATGAACAAAATTTAAATAATGGTTTTCATTATATGTTTTCTAATAGCATGTAAATGCTTTGATAACCAGTTTCTTTTTTAAAAAAAAATCTTCGAAGGTGACATTTCTACATATAACCACATTGGTTTCGGATACATGTTATTTGGTTTCGGACGACTCGAAAACTCCTAAAATAAAATACATGAAAGGTATTGACACTTCTTTAGATGTGTACAGTATTTAACAGCTATTTGACTATTTCCCATTCAGGGAAGCTGCCTGGGCCAATGAAGTAAACCAATCGCCTCGACTGGGCCTATGACACATGTTTTATTTTTCAAATCTTTCGTTAACGGTGAATATTTATGACTTCTTTGTCTCCTTCAGTGAATCGTAAAAGATAAAGTTCAAGTTATACTGAAAATAAAATATTTATTACAATATCCGACAATGTTATTACACCTTTTCCTTAGGTGGCCCATTGACAGCAACCTTCCTCTAATCTGCAACTAACTATCGGAGACCAAGAGACCAAGAGGCCCTTGCATCAGAATACACACAAAATATCCCTGCAAACTCTTGTCAGTGGAATACAGGTTTAACCTGTATAAATATAATGACTTTTCGAGGTGTTTGGAAAATCAAACAATGTACAACTGACACTAAAAAGAATGGAACACATTTGTACCATTTTTCATGCAGATCAATGTTTAAAGAACAGTAGTTATTTTCCTGTAGCTTACAAACGCCGATCAGAAACAACAAAAAAAGTATTTTATACGCCAATTGACCGCATTCACAGATTTCGAGGAGCTACTCCCTCTAAGTGGAGTACATTACTAACAAGGGAACCTCCCCATCGCACCCCCCTCAGATTTAGTTATAAATTGACACAGTGGATAGGCCTTGAAAAACTGAACACAGATCAATCGAGAAAACAGGAAGAAGTTGTGCGGAACTATGAAAAAATAAGCAAAATATACAAACTGAGTAGTCCATGTGCAAGATAGGCAACATAAAGGAGAACATTAGCTGATGAGCGCCATGGTCTCGTGATTAGAATGAGCAACTACGGAACCAAAGGTCTTTGGTTCGAGTCCTCCCTCGAGTGAAAATTTTACTTTCTTTATTTTCGCAAAGTTACGATCTGTCCGTTCATTCATTGACGTCTCTGTTCACTGTAATAAGTTTAGTGTCCGTGTTTTGCGACCGCACCGCAAAACCGTGCGATTAGTAGACGAAAGGATGTTCCTCTCCAATAGGAACCGAAAACATTTGATCGCAAGGTCGTAGGTCAACCGATTCCTCCACAGGAAAACACGTCTGATATATTCTTTACGACACTGGTGACGGCATATGCGTCACATGACAGGAATATGTTGTCGACCCACCTAACTTGCACACTTGGCGAATGGGTAAAAAGATTCTTCTACCTTGCCCGATTTAGGTTTTCTTGTGGATGTGATAATCACTCCAAAAAAAGAGATGAAAACATAAGAGTTTGTCACATAAACTGCATCAAATGAACAGTTTCAGAGTCGCACAGTTTTCCCTGTGCTCTGTCAAAACATATGTTTTTTACGTTTACAAATGTTTCCGTGCGTAGACCGTCAAATTCTGTATATGTCCAAGCAAATCTGAACATGTCCTGGAATTTTGGAGAGCGAAGTGGATTATGTGTGAGTGCCTGAACTTTGATAATTATCTGAAAATAAAAAATTAAAATTTTCACCCGAGAGAACATTTGAACCAAGGACCTGTCGTTCCACAGCTGCTCACGCTAACCACGTGACCACGGCGCTCGTAAGCCAATACTCTCTTTATGTTGCCTACCTTGCGCATGGACTACTCAGTTTGTATATTTTGCTTATTTTTTCATAGTTCCACACAACTTCTTCCTGTTTTCTCGATTGATCTGTGTTCAGTTTTTCAAGGCCTATCCCTGTGCCAACTTATAACTAAATCTGAGGGGGGGTGCGATGGGGAGGTTCCCTTGTAAGAGCACGAAACATTTCATCCGTGAACCAGGTAAAATAGGATAGTAACGTGGAAAACCACGTACTTCCTCCTGACTTAGCTAGTCAACGCTACACGGCGAATGAAGTTCAGCAAATGTCGCATAGTTTTACTTAAACACGAGCTTCGATCGTTTCTCTCTTCCGACATGAGCCACGGTTACATTTTCAGCAATAGGCTATTTGCTAAGGTCGTTACTACAAACAAAAATGTTTCGCGGTAATTATTGACTCAATCGTTGGCCAAATGAAAATAAATCATCGTATGGCATTACTGGCAGGGGGACCCCTGACGCGTTGTTCGACAGCTCCGTGTAAGTCTTTGTATTTGTCGCCACCTCGGCGACTTGAGCGCTGGTAAAGCTAAGATGAAATGATTAGAATACCGCAAACACTCAGTCCACGATCAACGCCCGCATCTCGTGGTCGTGCGGTAGCGTTCTCGCTTTCCACGCCCGGGTTCCCGGGTTCGATTCCCCTCGGGGTCAGGGATTTTCTCTGGCTCGTGATGGCTGGGTGTTGTGTGCTGTCCTTAGGTTAGTTAGGTTTAAGTAGTTCTAAGTTCTAGGGGACTTATGACCACAGCAGTTGAGTCCCATAGTGCTCAAAGCCATTTGAACCATTTTGAGCCACGATCAACGAAAATCTCAGCACCGTTCAGGAATCGAACCAGGGACCCCGCAGTCTAGAGGCAATGACGATAATCACACTTTTTTCTTTTTTATCCTCTCTTTGTTTTTCTTCGTTTCTCTTTTTCAGTAAATCACAACTCCCGATGTTTTACTTCAAAAATGGCAAAGAAAAGTATTCGTGTTATCAGTATGTTAAAGACATCCCGTAAAAACAATGGAATCACAAAATAAATGCCATGACCAGGAATCGAACATGGGCAGCGGGTTGGTAGGCTAATGTCTTGACCGCTTTTGTCTTTCTTGAAGACGCTATCCCCCCCCCCCCCCCCCGCCCCTGTTTTCTGTGGAACTCTTCCCTTGTCTAAGTAAGTTTAATCCCTCAAAAAGATGAAACGAAAATTAAAACTACCCCTAGTTGGCAAGGCCGCATGCATCGAAAAGTCACCATGTATATACTGCCCTCGTGAGTGAGTTTCATTTTAATTATTCCTAATGCTTCTATACAGCTGAAACGCAACAGGAAAACATTGAGGTCATCAGGAGTGACAGTATCTGTAATAAAACTGGGAAGTATTTCGCTTCTCCGTCTCATACTCTTCCTTTTGTTTCTATCGGTGTTTAATCGAACCAAATATGCTAGCTGCTTCAATTTAAGATGACTGTAAAATGTTATGGGAAACTTTTATTCCGATTTTCTTTGCTCCTGTGACAGGACAATTAGAAATTAGACTAGTACTATATAAGCAATTAGCGTAATCAGTCCAAAAAGCGCAGTTCAAACTTGATATATGGCAGCACTAATGCCAAAAAAAGTCTCTCAGGCAGCCTTTTCTGTTCTGTAAATTTAAGGCGAACTGTTAATGCAAGGCGACTAATATCAGTCATCACGAAACTCTCAACTGATCTCGTTAGGATGCTGATAACCACGTATTGAGCATGATCGTCACATCTGTTGGTAATCGGCTTGTAAATATTTTACAAAGTATCCTTTATTTTTGGCAATTTAAAAACCTCCCTCTTTCGGGAGTCTCTCCCGCAGTTGAGTCATCCGAGTGCATCTTGCACGTTGAGTAAAAGCTTAAAGTTGCTATCGGTTCTTCACCGTGTTGCGGATTTGACCTTTTCATTTGACATTTTTTGTAGGAATCATTTAAAAATATGTAATTTCATTTATACTGTTCACAATTTATCGTATTATTTGACGTGGTGAAATTTAGAGATGAAATGAAATGTCGTGTGGCTAGGGCCTCCCGTCGGGTAGACCGTTCGCCGGGTGCAGGTCTTTCGATTTGACGCCACTTCGGCGACCTGCGCGTCGATGGGGATGAAATGATAACGATTAGGACAACACAACACCCAGTCCTTGAGCGGAGAAAATCTCCGACCCAGCCGTGAATCGAACCCGGGTCCTGAGGATTGACAGTCTGTCACGCTGACCACTCAGCTACCGCAGGCGGACAGTTTAGAGATAAGCGATCTATTGTGTTAAAGTTGTGGATTTACAAAACTCCTTAATATTCAAGATCTCAAATATAATTTTATTGATTACTGGTTTCGACTTATCTGCCAGCCATCTACAGATCTGTAATATGGAAAATGTCATCTGAGAAGTACATAAGTGTTAATCGAAAATATAAAAGTTCCATTACACGTTACATACCATAACAAAATACATTGTTTGATGTACAACTGCCAAACGGTGGGACACTTTGTCGTAATTTTATGTGAATAGGATCGTTTGTTATGCAGTCCAATGGAACAATGATGTAAATTATCCTAAAACATATTAGAATCACGACAATAATATTTTAATGCTAGAATACTTAACAGGGAAATATAAGCTGAAACTACAGTCTTTACCCAGAATAAAAAGTCGTCATATGTAATTCACGCTGACAGAATCAGACAGTTTACATATGAGGACGTAGACGTCATGCTTGCCACGTTATGTTACTGTAAAGTAACGTCAGAAGCAGTTATTCTTGTGGAATCTGTAGAACCAGATTCCAGTTCCACACGAGAAGCTACTAGTATATAACTTCCATATGTGAACATAAACATCCTGTGTAGCTCATGACACAAGCCTCGGTAGACAAGGAAGTGCACGTGCTTATAGGAAGACAACTTCCGCCTGATAGCGCTATTAACTAATTTTTTTGTTAGTGGAAATGAAGAACAATTAATACAATGATGACATGAATAATTAATTACACAAAACGAAAGACAAAATATGTTTAATATTTGATAACTGAGTACCATGAACCAGGCGGCATGAAAGTGTTGGAAGTACCACGCGTAAGTTTAACGAAGTATAATTACACCTGTTCTTTCAGTACTGATGTCAAACTTACGGTACATTGCCGAAAGCCTTGCTTTTTAACGATTACATATTGTATTATCATAAGAGAAAGTACTATGGATTTCTGCCTGTATTATCCTGTGCTTTCTTTTTGGTTTATAGTTCAGCTGCCTTGTTTATGGCACTTAGTTATTAAATATCACGTATATCTCATTCTTTTGTTCTGCATTATTAAATATTAATGTTGCCATTATTGTAATTGTTCGTCAGTTCTGCTAAGCGAAAAATAAGTTACTAGCGCTATGTGGCTGAACATGTCTTCCTGTAAGACTTGAAACACAGCGTCGTCAACTTTTGTCTCCCGCAGCGCGTGCATTTCCGTGTCTACCGAGGTCTGTCTCATGATGTTTATTTTCATTTATGGAGGTTACTTAGTACTAGTTTCTAGTCAATCATGACCTCCGTGTCCCCATATGTAAACTGTCTGTTTCTATCAGTGTGCATTATATATGACGACCTTTTACTCTGGGTAATACTTGCAGTCTCATCTTATACTTCCCTTTTATGTATTCTTGCACTACAATATTATTATCATGATTTTAATACATTTTTGAGATAATTTACATAATAAATCCGTTGGATTGTATAACGAACGATCCTGCTCACGCAAATTATGACGAGATGTCCCACCGTTTGGCTGTTTTACACTAATCAGTGTATTTTGTTATGGTATACATCGTGTGGCGGAACTTTTATATTAACAATTTACACTTCTGTACTTCTTAGATCCCATTTTTTATCTTACAGATCTGAAGGTGGCCAGTAGTCAAGTCGAATCTAGAAATCAATAAGATTATATTTTCGATCTTGACTGTTAAGGGTTTTTATGAAACCACAGCATCAATTATTCACTATTACCGGAAAAGTAAAGTCATATCTGAGAACTTGTTGAAAATAGTTTAAATAATGAATGACAGCGAATGACATGTATTACGGGACGGACGAGTTCACGTTGCATGCATTCTTTGACACATCTCTTTCACTGATCAAGACGTCTGCTGAAGAGTAACAGATTCACGGGTATTAATTTTTGTATCCAAAATGGAATTATAAAAACTGGCCGGCCTCGGTGGCCGAGCGGTTCTCGGCGCTTCAGTCCGGAACCACGCGACTGCTACTGTCGCAGGTTCGAATCCTGCCTAGGGCATTGATGTGTTTGATGTCCTTAGGTTAGTTAGGTTTAAGTAGTTCTAAGTTCTAGGGGACTGATGACCTCCGATGTTAAGTCCCATAGTGCTTAGAGCCATTACAACCATTTAAAAAAAACTGTTTCTCTCTTATTTTCTTACCACAATTATTAGCACACGAAGTTTTAAAGAGATACGAAAGCAGATAAAATGACAGGTAAAACGAGAAATTAATAAATTTGCTGAGATGGTGTACAAGAGACGCTATAGGAGAGTAAAAGATGGAATGAATTTCTGCATGGTGTAGAGTGTGGACAAAAAAATACTGTCAGTAGAAGTAAAGAGGTATCGATAAATCAACTATACGTAGAATATGGACCGTGGAATGTAACGAATAGCCTAATGCGTAAAGGGAAGAAGGCTGTGTTAGGATAATGAATGATGTAACGTAACTGTCTTTCCGATAAGATTATAATTTTAAAATAACGTTTTACACAGCAGTTGCCACACTTCGGATACCTTTAGATTGTCAAAACGTTTCGCGGGAAATTGAAATATAGTTTCCTAAAAATGAATTACTCAGCAACCAAATTTACAGCAACGAAAAGATTTCGACGGTCACATGGGAACTCGATAACCATCTCATTTTAATAATGGATAATTGAAGAGATTTATCGATTAAATTAACTGCTTATAGTTTACATTTGTTAAAAGTTGCTATAGAACTCTTGAGTGATTAAAACCTTATTTATGAAGTAGCTGACCTGCTGCACGTTGAATCGGCGATGGGGGGAATCAGAGTGAATTACTGCGGGTTGTCAAGAGCCGAGGGCGCGAACAAAGCGTTGTGATCGCTGTATGAAAACCAGTCTGCGGTGTTTGCGAGGGGAGAAGTCGCCCACCAGCCACGAGCAAGGGGTACACACGCAGAATGAAGCTCGCCCCTTTGCCACCCTAAAGTCGACACCTGTTTCCCTTAAATCTCTCGTCATGCCCTTCCGAGTCCCAGGATTAGCAACAATGTTTGACGCGCTTCTCCCTAATACCTTGAAAAGAGCATAGAAGTGTACTGTAATTTATGCCCTGTGTTCTCGCCCGCAAGGGTTAATGGTATTTTTGCAGTAGTTTTCCTCGATTAAAGTATATCTTTTTTGTTACTTTATCATTTTACAAATTTACGAATATTTGGCTACAGTTTTCCTGTGCTCTAAACTAATTCGTCTAAAATTACGTACTGCCCTTTCAGTTTTTCAATGTCTTCACTAATGCAAATCAACAGCAATCCATAAAGACCAGAAAAATACAAGGCAAGATGCTACTTGAATATTTTGTGAGCGATTAATTTTCCACACACTGCATTTTTGTATCATTATCATAAAAAACTTTCGGTCGTCGCTTCATTTCTTTCCTTTGTGTTTTGTAGTTTCTGAATGGCTACATCGATTAATTTTGCTAACATGAAAGTTTCCAATCCTTTCTCATTCATTTTCTAAGCAATCACTTTTGAGACTTGTGCAGATTTGCTTATTTTATGTTGCATTTAACAGAAAATTTCGTTGTCATAGCAATTTTTGCATGATAACGTCTCTATCACAAATGTGGTACCGTTACCATTGGGATTGAATAGCTTATGCATTGTTTACAAGATCATTTAGCTATAATGTAGAAAGCACAGCTTGTTTCACCCTTCATTCTGTCCGATTTAGCGTACGCCTTTGATGAATTGTAATTATATCAGTTTAGTGATTTCTAACATTGAGCAAGTGGTCACCCTAATTACAGACCTGCATGGAATACTTGATTTTGAAACAACATAGTAGGAACAGCGTATATAACACGTTTGTTAATATGGTACGGTGTTTTCACCATGAATAAAACGTGATTTGTGACAATTTCAATATTTCAAGAACAGGAGAGCTGTTCCTAATTTCCTGTCTCCAATTCTTGTGCGTTAACTGTTGTTTTCTCGAAACACACATACATTCCTTCAGATTTTTTTTGGATGGGCAATTTAATCGTGACAAGTAATCTGACCAGTCCCACGTTCATTCGATTTTGACAGTTTTCACGTGTTGCTTCAAACTCCGATCTTCGCGCATACACGCATGGATTACAAAAATTGCAATGTCTTGTAACCGTGCTATAATATCTATATTTTGTAGCTCAATTTATCTGGCATATTCAGAGTGCATTTCTTCGTATTATCTATCAGTGGCAATTGCGCAAACTATTAAATGCACACTACGTGCTATATAATAAATATTTCATATCGTTACACCTCTTTGTCAGTCGAACAATCGCGAATTACAAAAAAGGGGAATTGTACACTGGAAGAGAGAATGATTTATGCTGCAGACTATGACTGATCGAAGGCACTCATTCTGTGTTAGCGTTCGTAAAGAAAACAGGCTGAGTTTCGTGGCTTCAGAAAAGCATCTTAATTAGTATTGTGGACTTCAGTTTACTTACGGTTACCGCCATCTTTGAACTCAAAATTATACAGCACTTAAGCATCAATTATATGAACTAGTAATGTTGTGGATGTCTGCTTAAATAAGTGTTACTCTTGCTCGTTCTTTTTCTATAGAAATACTGTAAGTCTACGGTTAAGATGTCTACAATAAATCGTCAAACGTTAGACAAAGTTCCATCGCTGAGTACAAGTTGGCTTTCTTTCATAAAGA
The DNA here is from genome assembly GCF_023898315.1 of Schistocerca nitens. Lineage (NCBI taxonomy): Eukaryota > Metazoa > Arthropoda > Insecta > Orthoptera > Acrididae > Schistocerca > Schistocerca nitens. The sequence goes on along the minus strand of NC_064616.1, from coordinate 788,377,836 downwards.
AATGGAGTCTTGTTCTGTATTACAGTCTGCTCTGGCGTATTCGTAATAAGCAAGTTAGTGAACAGTCTTAATCATCTCCGAAAGAACACTGCTGTATAGACTAACTCTTTTGTTAGTGTGTTTCGGTGACAATTTTGATATACGATAACCCATAAGTGTTCTTTCATCTACATCAACATCTACACCATACTTAGCAAGCCACCTAATGGTGTGTGGCGGAGGGTACTTTCGGTACCACTATGTGATCCCTCCAACCCTGTTCCACTCGCGAATAGTGCGTGGGGAGTATAATTGTCCGTAAGCCTCTGTATTGGCTCTAATTTCTCGAATTTTCTCCTCGTGGTCAATACGCAGGATGTATGTGTGGGGAAATAATATGTTGTCTGACTCATCCTGAAAAGTGCTGTCCCGAAATTTCAGTAGTAAATCTCTCCGTGCTGCACCACGCCTCTCTTGTAACGTCTGCCATAGGAGTTTGTTTAGTATCTCCGTAACACTCTCTAGCCAGCTAAACGATCCCGCAACGAAATGCCCCTCTGTTCGTTGGATCTTCTCTATCTCCTCAATCAGTCCTACTTGATAGGGATCCAAGATAGATGAACAATACTCAAGAATCGGGCGAACAAGCGCCTTATAAGCCACTTCTTTCGTGGATGAGTTACATTTCCTCAAGATTCTTCCGATGAATCTGAGTCTAGTGACTGCTTTTTCCACTATCTGTTTTATATGATTATTCCCCTTAAGGTCGCTCTGGATAGTTACGCATACATATTTTACGGCAGACGCTGTCTCCAACTGTATGTCGTCAACAGTGTAGCTGTTGAGTGGTGGATTTCTTTTCCTGTGTATGCGTAGTATGTTGCATTTATTTACGTTCAGGGTCAACTGTCAGGGTCTGCACCATTCATCAAATCTCTGCAGGTCATTCTGCAAATTCTTACTATCTTCTGGCGTTGCTACTTTGATATAAACAACTGCAGCATCTGTGAATAGCCTTAAAGAGCGTCCGACGCTTTCTACTAGATCATTTATGTATATTGTGAACAGCAACGGTCCTATCACACTTCCCTGTGGTACTCCGGATATTACCTTTACATCTGTCGATTTAGTTCCGTTAAGAACCACGTGTCGAGTTCTATCTGCAAGAAAGGCTTGAATCCAATCGCAGGTCTGCGGCGATACCCCGTAAGCTCGAATTTTTTTCATTAAACGGCAATGCAGGACGGTGTCAAATGCCTTACTGAAATCAAGGAACACGACATCAGCCTGAGCGCCGTTGTCCACTGCGCTGTGGATCCCATGGAGGAACAGAGCGAGCTAAGTTTCGCAGGATCTCTGTTTGCGGAATCCATGTTGATTTTTATACAGGAAATGTTCATTTTCCAAAAACGTCATAATTCTTCAGCATAAAACATGTTCCATAATTCTACAACATATTGACGTCAACGATATAGGTCTATAATTGTGTGGATCTGTCTTACAGTCTTTCTTACAAACGGGAATGACCTACGCTTTTTTCCAGTCGTTAGGTACCTTTCGCTGCTCAAGCGATCTACGATAAATTACTACCAGAATGGAAGCAAGTTCTTTTGCATAATATTTATAGAATATTATAGGTATCTCATCTGGTCCTGAGGCCATTCCACTACTAAGCCATTGTAGCTGCTTTTCAATTCATCAAGCATCTGAAGATCAGTTAATGGTTAGCGAATTACTATGTAGAGGTTATTTTGTAGAACCATTGTGTAATTTGATCTTATTTATCTCGTTTAAACTATAATTATTGGATCCAATTATGTGTCCTGTAGGAGAGCAAGAATTTATTCATAGTCTCAAACCTTGGCCATAAACACTAGAGTAACTAACCTCGGATTTCCACAACAGATTCTTGCTATTCGAAAGCACTTCTACATATGTTACTTGCAAATCTCTGCAAAGAGTGTGACATACCAAAGCTTTGAATTGCACCATATACCAGGTTAGTTTCCGTAGCCCACCCTGTTGTTGATCCCACTGACGTGAATAGCACTCCAGTTGAATTGAGCTAGTATTTCTTCAACTATCTGTAATTGGCAAACTGTTTTATATTGTTTAACAATAAGTTGTGCGGCATTTTAAATAAGTAGTTTTCATTTTAGAGCGATTAAGTAAAGATTCCTCTCTCTTAAAAAAATTAAGAGAGTAGAGTAGTTTAATAACGATTGCTCCCTCTACATATTGGCAGAAAAGGTGCCTCTATCTTTACGGTCTTTTCGCTTAACCGATATCAGCCCCTGTCAGGAGTGGGAGAGACCAGGTTACTATCGTCTATACGTTATATTTTCAGACTGCTCAGTCTTATGTAGTGTATTTAACTAGTGGAGAAAAGACCATCAGAAACAAAGTAGTAACTTTGTTTATACAAGGATAGAGGATGAAATCGATCATGACCTTGTTAAAGAAACTATGAGTAATTTGATTCTACTTTTATTTAAGTCTCAAATCATAAGTCTGTATGGCTAGACAGAATTTTGACTACGTATCATTTTGCTTCCTCGAGGGTTTCAGCACTCACGTACGGCGAAAAGAGATGGAAAAAACCCTGCAAGAGAAGTTGATTTTTGCACATAGTTCCCTGTATTGCGACTTTGTTAAGTGACATTAACCATGATCTGGTGTTCTGTCTTTGCGTAATGGAATATATTTGTAATCACACGCTTCAATATTGTTTCATGATAATAGAGTATGTAACTACATAGACTTCTATAATTGTCTATGATTACTGTTGCTGAACACTATCAAGCAGACTGCTGCCACATTTCCACTGTTATGAGAAGGTTCTTGTTCTCTTTCTTCTACCAAAGTATCTGTAGATACTTTTTTGTCCGATTTTCTGTTACAATGTAGCATACATTGAGTTTATGGATGTATGAAAACCTTTTAAGCATCCCTACTCCCACTAAATGTTAAACGCATTAACTGTATGAACCATATGTAATATAACAGACATAGAGAATACTGCCACATGTTTATTCTACTATTTTCAATAATTATACCCACATATAACAGGTCCGAGGTCAAGGAATATAATGACCAAATTTGTAGTATTAAAGAGCCATGTTTATTCACTCCCATTCGATTTATGGCTACATCAACTGAACTCAATATTCGATAATTACATTCAAATCCAAACAACACTAAACAATACTTGTCCCATGACATTCATCATAAATACATTCCCACAATCGCATGCTCAAGGAAAATGAATTGTCTTATCAAATTTCAAAGCTTTATGGAACACAGAAATATTAACTTCCAAATTTTTGATAGTCAACAGTTCACTTCTTTTGTGTCTTCCAAATGTGAACAGTTGTCAATTTATTTTACTGTCACTGCCTCAGTTTCCAAGAATCTATTCTAGGACAGGAAAATGCCACCAGAGAAAAGAATAATCTAAATCCTTTAAAATGTATTTTGACCTGCAATTATTGCAATTAATATTACAACTACACAGTAACATTATTTACAGTATGTAAATGATATAAATGTAAAATATAGTAACATATATCAGAAGGTTCATTTAATAACAAATACAGTGCAATATATTCTTTAACACACATATCTAATGTCCATTCTCCTCCTCATCACCATTTTCAATAGCATAAATGCAAAATTCAATAATACAATAAAACATATACAAAATATTTAATGCTAGAACTTCTTATGGTAAAAGCATCTGTAAGAGAGAACTGTAAAAAAAAAAGACCACAGGAATCTTAAATCATAATTTAATATCTTTGGCACATTACTGAAATATGACAACGCCATATATTACACAGCTTACACGACGATTATCGCTATGATGTACATAATATAGAGTCATTTACGTATTATCTTCTTTCTATATACAGCTCAATCAATGAACAGGAAAACTCGAATGACGTACTCTGATAGAGCTCATATGGACAACTCGGTGTGCTTCAGTCATAGTAAGTATTTATAATACTAAAATTAAGCAGAGAAGTAAAAAATACATAGAAGTACTGTTGTTCAGTACAAGTACCATATTGTCACGTTTCGGTGGCATTGAAGTTTTACAGGAGAGACTAATTCCTGTGAAGCGAACTTATTCAAACTCGATATATAAAAACAGACAAGCATCCATAAAGAGAACTTGGTGAGACAAAGCAGATAAGGTCCGCTGTGTAGTTCTCATAACGATTTTCCTTACCTTTAGCGACAGAGACGATATTCGCATTCGAGTGTAGATGGGCTGTGGACAAGGTTGGAGAGGCAGTTATACATAGGAAAGTGTCGAAATTGCTAGTTTTAGCTTGATGTCACTGTAGAAGGTCGTGTTTACAACATTCACACTCTCGCTCTTTTATATGCTTCTGCTTTCGCGAACTGTATTAATTTCCTTTTCTATACAGGCGTGATTGTATCCTCATCACCCCTTGCTTACCATATAAAATATAAGCCTATAAACATATGTTACAAATTCTTACATATGTTTCAACGGAACTATTATACGAAGAAGTCCTTTGTAAGGTAAACTTGAACGAAAAGAATCCACATGAAGGTACACAATACTATACCCTGTGAGCCTAGCGAAGCAAAGCTTCCCTAATGGTAAGAAAGACATTCAGCTGGAGATAAAACACAGCGTATTTTTCTGTGCACGGTTTATGTTTAGACGAGGCAGTTTAACAGACAGGATCGCAGCGACAGTAGAGCAACAAGAAACCTGTTTTTCATAGATTTCTTTCCAATAAGCGTCTTTCAGTAGCAGTCTTGTATCATGAACACGCACAGAACTTTCTAACAAACTGGAGCAAAGTGGGACAAACATTTTGCTGTCCTAGGAAACCATTTAGTGTTCGTTATTGGCAACTGCTAAGCATCAAAAATGGTCCAAAAAGCACTGTTGAAGAATTAGTCTGCCAACAGTTCATCACGCTTCAGCAGACGTCTACCGCTTCCCGAGACCACCGAATTGTGGAAGATTTAAATACTTATTTTAGTGTGAAGCTGCTGCGCATAGAATACCATCTATCGCCACTCCTATGTTAGATGTTCGAGAAAAACTGAAACGCTGGAATGTATCTAACCGTTGACTGACATCTGTCGTACGAGTTGGACCAGCAGTAGTACTCATTTCAGTGCAAGGGGTCTTCAGAGTAACGCGAAATTCGGTAAGCGGGGCGCTTTTGCTATACTTAACGTACGAGTTGCGTCTACAACTCCTACACTGAGAATTTCACAAAAATGGATGCACAACATCTTCAGAGATGTGATCCTCCAGTTTTCCAGAGGAAAACTTTGTGGTTAGACTGTTGAGCCTTGTTGCAAGCGTACATACTGTAGAAATAAAGGAAATGGGTAAACGACTCACTGGTTCCACGATGGAAATATAATCTTGAAGGAAACCTCAAAAAGCAGATAGAACGTTTTCCCTTTGTGGTTGTAACTGAGTTCCGATCAGCTACCACCATTCTACAGTGACGTCATTCCAACAGATAATTACTGTCCATTAGGAATCGAATCATTGCTTTGGTAGAATACTCTTCGGTAATATCTTTGTAGTCCACAACAAATACCATACTCTCAACCAGCCAAGCGGGCGGTATTTTCCAGCAGCAGGTCCGAGCTATGTCTAGGAATTTGCCAGAGACGCTGCCCTGAGTGTCCTTATCACACACGCGCCGCGAGACGCCGCGCTGGTTCCCGCGCCTTACGTGCGGTCGCGGTCGCGGTCGGCGTGCGGCGTGACGTCACTCTTGTAGGGCTGGAACAGCTTGGGAGGCTGGCGCGCCAGCTGCGTAGAGCCGGCGCCAGCAGCCGCGCCAGCCACAGCCGGGCCAGTCGCGAACAGCGGCGGCGACAGAAGCGGCGAAGGCGACGGCGACGCCGTGGGCAGCGAACTCGCCGCCACGCAGTTCACGATGCCGCATCTGCGACACACGTACAGCCGCGCTCAAAACAACATGTAACGGGGATCGCTGACCGTCCCACGTTCCAGCTTGTCAACTTGGCATATTAAAAGATGCACTTCACACAATGTAAATAAATATATAGCATGTAATATCAGAAGCCAAGGTCACTTGGTGTGAAGTTGTTAATTTCATGACCAGATTCGACAGTTACTATCTGTCATCTTGAGATTCTCAGATCTACAGAATACGGTAAAAACAACGTGCATGATCGTACAACAGTTATACACAAGGAATCATGTTATCTGAATAATAATAATTACGCGCTTCTCAGAAATAAAACTACACTAAGTCTTGTGGACATAATGTGAACATGCTCCAAGTACTATAATACAGCTCAACACTGGTTTGTTAAATAAATAAAAATGTTAAATAAAAGATCCATGTGACCAATATGGGGTACATGAGCAAAAACAGGTAAATTAGTGTTGTGTACATAGTTCCGCGTAGTCAGCGCGTACACAACTTTCCCAATAAAGCGCGCCCCGCTAAGCACAACAGCGCAGGCGCAGCGCTCGTCCGTCTCCGCACTACATCTACATCTACATTTATACTCCGCAAGCCACCCAACGGTATGTGGCGGAGGGCACTTTACGTGCCACTGTCATTACCTTCCTTTCCTGTTCCAGTCGCGTATGGTTCGCGGGAAGAACGACTGTCTGAAAGCCTCCGTGCGCGCTCTAATCTCTCTAATTTTACATTCGTGATCTCCTCGGGAGGTATAAGTAGGGGGAAGCAATATATTCGATACCTCATCCAGAAACGCACCCTCTCGAAACCTGGCGAGCAAGCTACACCGCGATGCAGAGCGCCTCTCTTCCAGAGTCTGCCACTTGAGTTTATTAAACATCTCCGTAACGCTATCACGGTTACCAAAAACCCTGTGACGAAACGCGCCGCTCTTCTTTGGATCTTCTCTATCTCCTCCGTCAACCCGATCTGGTACGGATCCCACACTGATGAGCAATACTCAAGTATAGGTCGAACGAGTGTTTTGTAAGCCACCTCCTTTGTTGATGGGCTACATTTTCTAAGCACTCTCCCAATGAATCTCAACCTGGTACCCGCCTTACCAACCATTAATTTTATATGATCATTCCACTTCAAATCGTTCCGCACGCATACTCCCAGATATTTTACAGAAGTAACTGCTACCAGTGTTTGTTCCGCTATCATATAATCATACAATAAAGGATCCTTCTTTCTATGTATTCGCAATACATTACATTTGTCTATGTTAAGGGACAGTTGCCACTCCCTGCACCAAGTGCCTATCCGCTGCAGATAATCCTGCATTTCGCTACAATTTTCTAATGCTGCAACTTCTCTGTATACTACAGCTTCATCCGCGAAAAGTCGTATGGAACTTCCGACACTATCTACTAGGTCATTTATATATATTGTGAAAAGCAATGGTCCCATAACACTCCCCTGTGGCACGCCAGAGGTTACTTTAACGTCTTTAGACGTCTCTCCTTGATAACAACATGCTGTGTTCTGTTTGCTAAAAACTCTTCAATCCAGCCACACAGCTGGTCTGATATTCCGTAGGCTCTTACTTTGTTTATCAGGCGACAGTGCGGAACTGTATCGAACGCCTTCCGGAAGTCAAGAAAAATAGCATCTACCTGGGAGCCTGTATCTAATATTTTCTGGGTCTCATGAACAAATAAAGCGAGTTGGGTCTCACACGATCGCTGTTTCCGGAATCCATGTTGATTCCTACATAGTAAATTCTGGGTTTCCAAAAACGACATGATACTCGAGCAAAAAACATGTTCTAAAATTCTACAACAGATATCACTGTCTTAGAGACGGACCAAATTCTGCTTCCGCCGATCCGCGTATTAATATGTAACGCAGCCATGAGATTGCTGCTAACGTAGAACCTTTTCTTCTCGCGGATCACACTCGCGCAGTGATACCTGAACACGCGAGGTATTATAACGAGTGTACAGACGTCTGATTAGTCAGTCTGCATCAGTCTGCATTAGTCTATAGTCAAGTTTCAGTCTTCGTCTAATAAGATTATCATATTCCTGTACATAGCCATGAAGATAAATGTATAGACACTTTGTCAAGTATCAGAGATATGTGAGAATAAGATTAACATACCAAGACCAAAGGAACTTCAGATTGTCAATTGTAAACAGCATCCAGAATCAAGTTATGTAATGTCTATGATTTTTATTATTTTAATAAATGTGTGTGAAAATTAATCAAGTTCTGTTTAAAGTTGGTCACCGTCAATCTGCTACTCTAAGCGTGCAAGTGGCATTTCTATCGTCTGACCTAACGGCAGAAGACAAACACGCCACGATAAGACCACGAGACGTATTGCTGACATTCGCCTACTTCGTTAGAGCGACAAGTCAAATAATCTGATGGTGTGTGTACCGAAGGTCTTACAGTACGCACACCACAATCAGGAAAGATGGTGCGTCAACGATAATTCAGGAGGACTGAGCCTATGTGCTTTAGAGCCCATGTTAAGTGGTTACAAGCTTGGTCGCCAGGCAGCGCCACCGCACTAAGGCGACGACGTGTACACGATTATTTCGAAAATTGTACAGACCAACTATGTACATGTAAAGCCTGTATATAGTAATTATAAATAAGTGTATATTCGATTCTATGTCTGGTTATATTCACATCTTCGCCTTAGTGCGGTGGCGTTGCCTGGCGACCAAGCTTGTAACTACTCAACATGGGCTCTTAAAGCGCATCGGCTCGGTGTTCCTGAGTTGCCGTCGATATCATCTTTACTAATACACTATCATCTAATATACCCGTCTCTGCTCTTCTACTCCTTATTGCTGCCATAGATATTTTATTTAGCAATGACAAACCAATGTGGATGTGTGTTATTATAACTGGAGCATATTCTCAGTAGGTCGACGAGACTTACGTGTAGTTATATTCCTGGGAGACATATGCTTTTTATTATTCAGGTAATATGGTCCCTTGTGTATAATTGTTGTAAGAGTATGCAGATTACTACACTAACTTTGTTTTATCCGTACACTGCAGAACTGAGAATCTGAAAATGACAACTAGTTACTGTCGAAACTGGTCATAAAATAAACAATGTCCTATCAAGCGATCTAGGTTTGTCATGATACAAATTACAATATTGATTGCCCCAACATTATGTGTAAGTTATATAAAAATACAATTAAATGAAAATGGGACTTGGAAATAGAAAAATAAGAAGAAATAGTCTGATACAACCGAGAATAAAAACACACAACGAGAAAGTAGAGACTTTTATTTTATTGTCACTTAAAAAAATAGATAACAAGAGGCGGACAAAAGATTTACAGGAGTACAGAATAACAGACAAAGACACACAAAAGAGATTAATTCAGGGAAAAGATACAAAAAGTTCAAGGATTTTCAGAAGAAAACACAAAAGAAGAGACGACTGAAATGAACAAAAGGAAAAAGAGAACAGCATTGAACAAGAATAATAGAAGTATTGGGAAGCCAAAGAAAGGTAAAGAATATGTCGTCATCAAACAGCTGTTTCACGTGGTCCTGAGTTATCCAAATTCGAATAATAATAATAATAATAATAATAATAATAATGAAATGAGATAAAAACAGTAAACTGCACCTGTGGAACTGTTATTTCCATAAAAATAATTTATAAGCTATCAAAAATGGTTCAAATGGCTCTGAGCACTCTGGGACTTAACATCTGTGGTCATCAGTCCCCTAGAACTTAGAACTACTTAAACTTAACTAACCTAAGGACAGCACACACATCCATGCCCGAGGCAGGATTCGAACCTGCGACCGTAACCACAAACAAAATATCCATTCAAAAATAGCGGAAAGTTCATGAAAAAAGAAAAACTTCCCTGTGTGGTGTTTGGCATTTAAAACAGTATGAATTCCGTTGGGAATCGGTGAGTGACATCTGGGGTTGTAACCAAAAGTTTCGCTAAAATGCATATAACAACTGTGTAGTTTCCGTTTTTCTCTAAAATTTATCGTAATAAATACTTCACTGACTAACCACTAAAGGGAAGAGAATTGCTTTCTGTTGCTAATTTTTCAATTAGCTAGGTCTTTTATGAAGTACACACAACAATACTTGCTGAAAAAAATGTTGGGAGAATGGAAATTGAGAAGAGTTCTTCTGAACACATTTTTTTTGGGGGGTAAAAGACCCCTGATACGAGTGGAAGCTATGTCAAAGTAGTAAGAACATTAAAATAATAACGTGTAAGGCCAATATTGGTTTTCAGACACCTGGAGTCCTCCTGAGATTCGAATTACACAAATTTTGAATCGAAATCTATGGAATTTCATATAAATTTTGCAGACAAACTTTTACATTTCAGTTTGCTTAGATATACTGATGGACACAATAGACACTTAACCATTTTTCTAGCACAGATCATAATGATTCAGCAATATGCAAATCCACTGATTAAGGGATTATGGAACTATGTGTTGTTGCATCAAAGTATTCACGAAACAATCATTGAAATTCCCGGGCAAATAATTTGCGTCATTATTACCGCAGTAAACGTAAGTTCCATAGGGAACAGTATGTGCCCCACGAATTTCACTTAACGTAAGCGTCACCCTCCTTTCAGTGTGATAGGAGAACCCACTAAAACCAACGTACGACTGCCTAACTATTGCAAAACAATATCTTCCAAAATTTTCCCAAAAATACGCTCTATTTTATGCTGAGAAAGAAGAAGATAGTGGAAGTGGTAAAGAGACGGGAAAGTAATAAATACTGCAAGATAGTACAGAGTGACTGTGTTATAGAAATAGCGAAGGAGACAATGGTGATGTGAGAGAGAGGGAGGACAAAGTGACTGTGTTATAGAAATAGCGAAGGAGACAATGATGATGTGAGAGAGAGGGACACAATGATGATCGAACGAAGTTGGCAGCGACAGAACCGTGCTAAGGAAAGAGTGATGCAGGCAGTGCCGGGGGAGGGGGGATGAATAAAGAGAGAGTGGAAGTAAGTGCACGTCGATGAGAGCCAATGACAATGAGAGACAGAATATATGACAATGACAACGTGGAAGAGAGAGACAGTGACAGTGAAATGAGGCAGCAGAAGTAGGAAGGAAAAAATGAGATATTAGTAGTAAGAGGGACCAAGAGGGAGAGAGCAACAGTGAGAGACGACTATAGTAGTGGGACAGAACGAAGGGAACTGTGACTGTGACACAGGAGACAATGGCAGGGAGACACAAAGGGATAATGACAATGAGCTGGGCTGAATCATTGAGTGAAAAAGGCCAACTGGGAGTGAATGGGTATGAGCGACTTACAGTGATGGGCTAGTGGGTGTGTGCGCATTACAGTTGGGCAAGGTTGTGGGAGTTTGAGGTGAGTTTTATATTTTAAAAAAAGCACGAATATGTTCGTATGCGGGTGAGTTTCATATTTAAAGGGAGGTTTACTATCTTTTGGTTCAAAAAATCGATTTTTTAAATTGCATTTTTGGATCCATAGAAGTGTTTAGAATCCACCCCTGAATACGGAACGGAAATGTTTGTTATTCGCGGTTGAACAAACAAATACACCTGCTTGAAATCGGCCTTTTTCACACACCAGTTTTTTTTCCTTTCGGAGGACGAGTTATTGTACCGGTGCTTGGGAGGAAACACACAAAATTCAAATTAAAGTTTGAACGCGTGTGTTTGGAAGTGAGCCCCCAAGCATTTGCATTCTGGTGCGAAGACTGTGGAGATCGCGACTTTCCTGCCAGAGAGCAGCTTCAACGAAGGGTATTCAGCAATTCTGTAGACCTTGACAACAATGGACGTCACCCCGGGACTCTATTCGACGCAATTCGCCAAGCATTCGGACGACAACCGGATTCAAGCGGCCGAAAACCTCTTGTCACCGACCGTACGAACGGCTCTGGAGCAGCGCAGGATGGCCCAGATCGAGCAGAACGCCCTCTATGAGGAAGAGGAAGGACTAGTTTATGGACCCGGAATAGCAGATTGAACGTAAGTTGCATAAAATTGCATTTAAATGAAGTGAAAACTTCAGATGCGTTTTTCTCGAAATTGCTTTTTTTTTTTATCGCGCGGTATGGTAACTTCAAATTTACCAAACCGATTGGCATGATTCTTTGTTTCCGACGAAACTAACTTGTCTAGGAGTTGTACCACTTTTATTCCGATCCATCAACTATAAATAGTTTTACTTGGCCGACGAAGTCGATAAATCGATGAAAAAATCACTATTTTTTTCAAATGGCCGCCGTTTTGTTTCCTATGGTCCAAATAACTTAAGCGAGGTACAATTCCTAAAGAATCTTATATATCAGGTGATCAAAAAGTCAGTACAAATTTGAAAACTTAATAAACAATGGAATAATGTAGATAGAGAGGTAAAAATTGACACACATGCTTGGAATGACATGAGGTTTTATTAGAACAAAAAAAAAAAAGTATTGCTAGACGCGTGAAAGATCTGTTGCGCGCGTCGTTTGATGATGGTCGTGTGCTCAGCCGCCACTTTCGTCATGCTTGGCCTCCCAGGTCCCCAGACTCAGTCCGTGCGATTATTGGCTTTGGGGTTACCTGAAGTAGCAAGTGTATCGTGATCGACCGACATCTCTAGGGATGCTGAAAGACAACATCCGACGCCAATGCCTCATCATAACTCCGGACATGCTTTACAGTGCTGTTCACAACAATATTCCTCCTCTACAGCTATTGTTGAGGAACGATGGTGGACATATTAAGAATTTCCTGTACAGAACATCATCTTTGTTTGTCTTACTTTGTTATGCTAATTATTGCTATTCTGATCAGGTGAAGCGCCGTCTGTCTGACATTTTTTGTATTTTTTGGTTCTAATAAAACCCCATGTCCCGAGTGAGTTGCTACTCTCATACCGGGCGCCTCCCCAGGTGGCGGATAGGGGAACGCTCATCAGATATGATGGGTACTGAGGAAATAAAATACTCAGGGCGGACCAAAAGTAGCAAAACAAGTCCAGGAGCGACAGTTCCCAGAATGGGCGACTTCCAGGACAGCCAAAATCCACCAAGCGACTGCCTTGGATCAAGCGGCTTGGCGGTCAGCGTCTGTTCACAGATTGTGCGGCTGAATCACCTTCCTCTACAAATCACATTTGTAGTTGTAATCTCGGAGACTTGTCTCCACACAGGAAAGATACATCCTTGAAAGTTCAAAACATGGAAAGTTCTTTTAGTCAAAATTCCCCGCCTGCCAAAATAAGACAGGAAAGATTGCCATCGGATCCGGGGGGCAATCAACCAAAGGAACTTACGGATGAATCGGAGCATCTGAATACACCGAAGCAAACACTGAGAACCAACACCTTTACAAACTTCGCCACGATAAACATAAACTCACTAGCTAAGGTTGGAAAACTCAAAACTCTACTGGACACTGCCATAGAGCAAAGGATAACAATACTCGCCATACAGGAGATGAGAAACACAATGCGGGAACCATACGAATCACAGGGATTCAGAATCTACCAAGGAATCCCTGGAAAGAGAGTAATGAAAAATGTACCACAATTCGGAACCGGTTTCATAGTGAAAAACACAATAATAAATTCTGTCAAGGAGTTCAAGGCCTACACGGATAGAATAGCAACTCTGACCATCAGGTCCGCAAACAAGACGTACACGTTAGTCAACGTGCACGCACCCACAAACGAGAAGAACAGAACTGACCCGAAACATGTAGAGGGATTCTGGAATCTGCTAGACCAAGTCCTCACTAATGTTCCATCAAACCACACTAAAATCGTAATGGGAGACTTCAATGCGCAGATAGGAAGAGAGAAAAGGTTCAGGAACATTGTTGGGGACTGGCCGGCACAAAAGAAAACTAGCACGAATGGCAGAAGATTGATAGAAATTTGCAGAGAACACAGAATGGTGATTAAATCGACCAGATTCAAAAGAAGACCACACAAGAAGAAAACGTGGAAACACACTGATTGGAAAAAGGGCGAATACCAACTTGACCATGTCTGTATGGACAAAGACCATCACAGAGAAATCTACAACGTTAAAGTTCTGAGGGGAAAGGACCTGGGCTCTGATCACTACCTGTCCAAAATAAAAATCAAGATAACACCGGCTGGAAAAAAGAAAAAAAGAACCAACCGGTTGAGACGAACCCACGACCAAGCAAAAATACAAAACAACACACAATACGCAATGAAAACAAACACAGTCCAATCAGACACGGAACTGGAAGAACTGACAGAGAAGTTGAAAACAATAGCCGCAGAAATAGCACAACCCGAAAAGAGAAAAAAACACCAGTGGTGGGACAGAGTGTGTGAGGAGGCAGTCGACAAGAGACATGAAGCGTGGAAGAAATTCCAAAATAACAAAACTGACGAAAATTTTGCAACGCTGACCCAACAAAGGAAAATAACTCAAAGAACGTTAAGAAATAGCAAAAGAAAGTATCATCACGGACTGCTGGACCAAATAGAAGATAGCTTTGCCAAAAACAACTCACGGCAATACTATAGAACATTTAGGGAAAAAACCAAAACCTTTACACCACCAACCCTCATGCTCAAAAACAAAGAAGGAGTAACGGCACACAACGATGAAGAAAATGCCAATATTATGGCGGAAAGCTTCCGAAATCTTCTGAACTGCGAAGACCCGATCAATATACTCGACATAAATACTAACACAGAAGTCAGGACACCGGAAGAGAACATACAAGCACCATCAATATCAGAAGTGGAAATAGCAATTAAACAATTAAAAAACAACAAAGCTAGCGGAGAAGACCAACTAACGGCAGAGCTATGGAAGTACGCCGGAGAAAACGCAGTGGCCAGCCTCCACAAGAACATTCAAAAGATCTGGAAAGAGGAGAAATTACCGACAAGATGGACAACAGCGATAATATGTCCCATCCACAAAAAAGGGAGTAAGACAGACCCAGGCAATTATAGAGGGATCTCCCTACTGGACTGTACGTACAAGATTCTCTCCAAAATAATTTATAACAGGGTCAGAGACCAACTAGAAAAAGAACTGGGAGAGTATCAGGCGGGATTTAGACCGGGAAGAAGCTGCCCAGAACAAATATTAAACCTAAAGCTAATCATCGACTACTACAAATCAAGAAACAAACAACTAGTGATCTCTTTCATCGATTTCCAAAAAGCCTACGACAGCATACATAGAGAATCTTTGAAGAAGATACTGAGAAATTTAGGCTTACACCCCAAACTGATCAAAATGATTGGGCTTACACTGGAGAACACAACCTCTAAAGTCAAATTCAGAGGAGCAACCTCAGACGCGTTCGAAATTAAAACAGGATTAAGACAGGGGGACGGGCTGTCCCCAATTCTGTTTAACTGTGCACTGGAATATCTGATGAGAGAATGGAGGAAGATTAATCCAGAACTAATAAAAGTAGGAACAAAAATCAAAGTAAACTGTTTAGGTTTTGCGGACGACTTAGCGCTATTAGCAAACAACATAAAAGAGGCAAGAACGCAAATTGAGACACTAGAAGAGATAGCTGGGAAAATTGGACTAAAAATCTCGTTCCAAAAGACCAAAATCATGGTCAGGGATCCTCTCTGCGTTGATCACATATCAATTTTCAACACTAAAGTAGAACTGGTGAAAAAATTCAAGTATCTAGGGGAAACAATAACACACAACAATAACGAGAAAATAAACTGGAAAGAAAGAACTGACAAACTGAAGAAGTCTCTATTCACAACTCAGAACATATACAATAAGAGATGCCTATCAACAAAAACCAAAATCAGACATTACCAGACGGTGATTCTCCCGGAAATACAATACGCATGCGAGACAATCTCCGGACCGTATAAAATAGGAGAGATAGAAGCAATAGAAAAAATAGAAAGAAGGATAGTAAGAAAGTGTATAAACAAGAAGAACCTAGTGGAAGGCCAATGGAGAATAATCCCAAACGAAACCGTCTACAAAACAATCACTCCACTAACAGAATTCTTCAGAAGGAAAAGGATATCATTCCTGGGACACATACTGAGAACGGAAGACACTAGACTAGCTAAACGACTGATCGACTTTTATTGGAATAAAAAAATCAAGTCAAACTGGGTGAGAGAAGTGCAGAAGGACATGGAAGAACTAGGAATCTCGAAGGAGGATCTTGTAACAAAATCACAGAAATACAGCGAATGGGTAAAAACAAACACAATAACACTCACGCACAAACCAAGGCAGAGACGAAATGTGGTGTATTCAGAGGAGGAAAGAAAACGAAGATCGGAACGGCTCAAAAAAATATGGGCTAAAAAGAAAGAAGAAACAGCCAAACAAATGAAACGGCTAAGGACGACTACAAGATTTGAACTAAAGTGATCCAATAGGGTCGTAAAAGCAAAAAAAAAAAAAAAAAAAAAAAAAAAAAAAACCCCATGTCATTCCAAGCATGTGTGTCAATTTGTACTTCTCTATCTACATTATTCAGTGATTTATTCAGTTTTCAAATTTATACTGACTTTTTGATCACCCGGTACTTCGCTAACGGTAACTCAGTTTTGATTTCAGACGAGCCGGCTGACCTGTGACATTCCGCGCATGGAAGTCTACATCGAAATTTTGTTTCGTTCCGACGGCACTTCTGCCTTTGCTCTTCGGCATTTCCGGTCGAAAAAACTCCAGTTTGCAGAGAAAATATCAATAAACATTTTGACAAATTTGATACTGATATCTATAGCACATCCCGAGGAGAAAATTCTCAAACAACATGCTTTTTTCGGGCCAAAGATAGTAAACCTCCCCTTATAAAAACACGAATATGTTCGCATGCGAAAATTTTCGGGAAAATTTTTAAAGTTGGTGAGGAAGGTAGAACGAGGTAGCTGGTACCCCACATTTCAGTCACCAGTCTTTTAAATGAACAGGAACATATTCACATTTTTATGCTCCTATAGGAACACTTTTCTGCTGGTTAAGAATTGCCAAATTACGTTAAGGGGGTAGGACGTCAAACGGGCCGACTTGGAGCAGGAGAGGCATCTCAGGACATTTTAATTTCCAGTGTCTATACTTTTACAAATAAGTTCATAAAACTTTGTCAGCATGACCAGGAAGGATTCAGAATTTACACTCATAGCAGTGGAAGTTCTAAAACATAACGAAGTAATTTTTTTTTACGTGTGAAATTTCATCATTTTTTTTGACTTACTAATGGCAGCATTTGTTGCTATAGGTACACTTTTCTTCATAAGTTAGAGAGATTCTTCGATGAATTTTGCACAGCATACATACCATACTCACAGGTGTAAGAAACTCTAGAATTTATTTAATTTATGAAAAAACGAATGAACTGTTATATTTTAAACTTCGTGTTTAGAAAAAACACAAATTTTATAGATAATTACCTCAAGTTTTACCACAGTTTTTAATAGATTTGGAAAATTCTAGAGTTTCATACACCTTTAAGTATGGTTTCTATGCTGTGCAAAATTCACCGGAGAATCTCTCTTACTTATGAAGAAATGTGTTCCTATAGCAAATAACTGCTGCCATTAGTAAGTGAAAAAATGATGAAATTTCACACGTAAAAAAATTACTTCGTTATGTTTTAGTACTTCCGCTGCTATGAGTGTAAATTCTGAATCCTTCCTGGCCATACTGACAAAGATTTATGAATTTATTTGTAAAAGTATAGACAGTAGAAATTGAAATGTGCTGTGGGCCTCTCCTGCTCCAAGTTGGCCCGTTTGACGTCCTGCCCCCCTTAACTTGTTGTTGCAAGATGATGTTGCTGTTCTTGCCGATGGATCAGTACATACTGGCGTAAGTTTCCTTGAAACAGCTATCGGTTGAAAATTAGGAGCTTTTTTCCACAAATCGTTTCAAATGTGGCTTGGCGAAGCCAAGTGGTCCCCACGGCAGTCTTTTTCAGTGCAGAGTGGAGAAGTAACTGAGGGAGACAGTGGGAATGGAAGCCGGGGCCACCGACGCAGAAGGCAGGGATGCCGTAGGTTAACCACCAGCTGATGCGGCTTACCTGCAGCTGGGCGAGCCGTCGCAGTCGTCCTGGCGCTGCGGCTGCGCGGGGCTGGGACTCGGACTGGGGCTGGGGTACGGGTAGGCGTAGCGCGGCTGCGGGTAGTACGGCGGGCACGGCACGTACATGGCCGCCTGCAGCAGGCTCGCCGCCAGCGTGGGGTCCGTGTACACCGCGTACGGCCACGCCATCGCCATGCGCTGCCGCTTGTCCTTCATGCGCCGGTTCTGGAACCACACCTGCGCCGCAAACATCCACTTAGCACCAAAGTACAAGGTCTTTCGGAAAGATTACTCCCCAGAACATCGAGTGACATTATACTGAGCGCACTATCCGAAAATTACCTCGAGCAATTAAACAGAGAACCGACTCGTGGAGATAACATCTTGGACCTACTGATAACAAACAGACCCGAACTTTTCGACTCTGTAAGTGCAGAACAGGGAATCAGTGATCATAAGACCGTTGCAGCATCCCTGAATATGGAAATAAATAGGAATATAAAAAAAAGGGAGGAAGGTTTATCTGTTTAACAAGAGTAATAGGAGGCAGATTTCAGACTACCTAACAGATCAAAACGAAAATTTCTGTTCAGACACTGACAATGTTGAGTGTTTATGGAAAAAGTTCAAGGCATCGTAAAATGCATTTTAGACAGGTACGTGCCGAGTAAAACTGTGAGGGACAGGAAAAACCCACCGTGGTTCAACAACAACGTTAGGATGGTTCAAATGGCTCTGAGCACTATGCGACTTAACTTCTAAGGTCATCAGTCGTCAAGAACTTAGAACTAATTAAACCTAACTAACCTAAGGACATCACACACATCCATGCCCGAGGCAGGATTCTAACCTGCGACCGGAGCGGTCGCTCGGCTCCAGACTGTAGCGCCTAGAACCGCACAGCCACTCGGGCCGGCCAACAACGTTAGGAAACTACTGCGAAAGCAAAGAGAGCTTCACTGGAAGTTTAAACGCAGCCAAAACCTCTCAGACAAACAGAAACTAAACGATGTCAAAGTTAGCGTAAGGAGGGCTATGCGTGAAGCGTTCAGTGAATTCGAAAGTAAAATTCTATGTACCGACTTGACAGAGAATCCTAGGAAGTTCTGGTCTTACGTAAAATCAGTAAGTGGATCGAAACAGCATATCCAGACACTCTGGGATAATAATGGCATTGAAACAGAGGATGACACGCGTAAAACTGAAATACTAAACACCTTTTTCCAAAGCTGTTTCACAGAGGAAGACCGCACTGCAGTTCCTTCTCTAAATCCTCACACGAACGAAAAAATGGCTGACATCGAAATAAGTGTCCAAGGAATAGAAAAGCAACTGAAATCACTCAACAGAGGAAAGTCCACTGGACCTGACGGGATACCAATTCGATTCTACACAGAGTACGCGAAAGAACTTGCCCCCTTCTAATAGCCGTGTACCGCAAGTCTCTAGAGGAACGGAAGGTTCCAAATGATTGGAAAAGAGCACAGGTAGTCTCAGTTTTCAAGAAGGGTCGTCCAGCAGATGCGCAAAACTATAGGCCTATATCTCTGACATCGATCTGTTGTAGAATTTTAGAACATGTTTTTTGCTCGCGTATCATGTCATTTCTGGAAACCCAGAATCTACTCTGTAGGAATCAACATGGATTCCGGAAACAGCGATCGTGTGAGACCCAACTCGCTTTATTTGTTCATGAGACCCAGAAAATAGTAGATACAGGCTCCCAGGTAGATGCCATTTTCCTTGACTTCCGGAAGGCGTTCGATACAGTTCCGCACTGTCGCCTGATAAACAAAGTAAGAGCCTAGGAATATCAGACCTGCTTTGTGGCTGGATTGAAGAGGTTTTAGCAAACAGAACACAGCATGTTGTTCTCAATGGAGAGACGTCTACAGACATCAAAGTAACCTCTTGCGTACCACAGGGGAGTGTTATGGGACCATTGCTTTTCACAATATATATAAATGACCTAGTAGATAGTGTCGGAAGTTCCATGCGGCTTTTCGCGGATGATGCTGTAGTATACAGAGAAGTTGTAGCATTAGAAAATTGTAGCGAAATGCAGGAAGATCTGCAGCGGATAGGCACTTGGTGCAGGGATTGGCAACTGACTCTTAACATAGACACATGTAATGTATTGCGAATACACACCGTTGGGTGGCTTGCGGAGTATAAATGTAGATGTAGATTTCGCGACATTACATCTTCTACAACTACATCTACGTCTACATCTATACTCCGCAAGCCACCTGTCGGTGAGAGACGGAGGGTACTTCGGGTATCACTATTCGATTCCCCAGTCCTTGTTCCATTATCGCGTGGGAAGATTGATCGTCGGTAAATTTCCGCACTAGTTACAGTTTCTTCAATTTTCTCACTGCGGTCATTTTGTGAGACGTGTGTGGGAAAAAATAACAAATTGTCCGACTCTTTCTGGAACGTACTCTCTCGGAATCTGAATAGTAAAGCTCTCCACGATGCATAACGCCTCTCTTATAGCGTCTCTCATGAATTTCGTTGAACATATCCGTAAAGGTTTCCCGCCGACTGAAGGATCCTGTAAAGAAGCGCACAGCTCTTAATTGCGCCTTGTATATCTTTTCTATTAAATCAACCTTCTTTATTAACGAACACTGACACACTGGGTATACCGGGTGATCAAAAAGTCAATATAAATTTGAAAACTTAATATACCACGGAATAATGTAGATAGAGAGGTAAAAATTGATACACATGCTTGGAATGACATGGGGTTTTATTAGAACAAAAAAAAGTTCACAAAATGTCCGACAGATGGCGCTGGACAGCAAAACGTCAGTGACTGCACATGACAATCGTATATAAAAGGAGCTGTAATGAGAGAGAGAATCAGATGCGCCAGCAGTCGCAGCATGTTGACGTTACCTGAAAAGGCGCTTTTAGTTAAGCTGTATTATCAGAATGGGGAATGTGCTAGTTCAGCGTTACGATCCTATCGCCATAGGAAGAGGAATCGAACGGGTAAAGGTCCGTTAACAAATGCAGCTGTGGCGAGAATGATTTCGAAGTTCGAAGCCACGGGTTGTTTAGACGCTAGACCCCGTAGTGGCCGACCGAGCACAAGGCATAATGCTGCTGAGACAGTTCAGGAAGAAATGGAGACTGTAGCGGGTTCGTCTATGCACGGGGAAGTCAGCGCTCGTGCAGTCGCACGTCGCACCGGCATTCCATACACTGCTGTTTGGTTGGCACTTAGGCGTACCCTCCGATGCTATCCGTTCAAAATCCATCGGCATCATGAACTGTTACCTGACGATTGAGTGAAGTGGAGGGCATTTGAGGTGTGGGCGTTTCAAAAGATGGCGGAAGATGACGATTGGTTGAGTAACGTGTTGTGGACCGACGAAGCTCGTTTCACGCTCCGAGTTTCTGTCAACGCCCACAACTGCACAATTTGGGCTACCGAAAATCCTAGAACTGTCGTGGAAACGCCATTGAACTACTAGAAAGTCACGGTATAGGTTGGATTTACCACATCTACCGTCATCGGGCCTTTTTTCTTCTAGGAAATGCGTGATTCTGGTTTTGTAACTGCTACCGTGACGGGTGAGAGGTAGGCCGATATGTTACAGAAACGCATCATCCCCAGTCTGGCTGATAAACATCTGCTGGAACGTATTTTGTTTACGCAGGATGGCGCTCCAGCCCATATTGCTAGACGCGTGAAAGATCTCTTGCGCGCGTCGTTTGGTGATGATCGTGTGCTCAGCCGCCACTTTCGTCATGCTTGGCCTCCCAGGTCCCCAGACCTCAGTCCGTGCGATTATTGGCTTTGGGGTTACCTGAAGTCGCAAGTGTATCGTGATCGACCGACATCTCTAGGGATGCTGAAAGACAACATCCGACGCCAATGCCTCACCATAACTCCGGACATGCTTTACAGTGCTGTTCACAACATTATTCCTCGACTACAGCTATTGTTGAGGAATGATGGTGGACATATTGAGCATTTCCTGTGAAGAACATAATTTTTGCTTTGTCTACTTTGTTATGATAATTATTGTTATTGCCGGCCGGTGTGGCCGTGCGGTTAAAGGCGCTTCAGTCTGGAACCGCGTGATAGCTACGGTCGCAGGTTCGAATCCTGCCTCGGGCATGGATGTGTGTGATGTCCTTAGGTTAGTTAGGTTTAAGTAGTTCTAAGTTCTAGGGGACTGATGACCACAGATGTTAAGTCCCATAGTGCTCAGAGCCATTTGAACCAATTATTGTTATTCTGATCAGATGAAGCGCCATCTGTCGGACATGTTTTGAACTTTTGTATGTTTTTGGTACTAATAAAACCCCATGTCATTCCAAGCATGTGTGTCAATTTGTACCTCTCTATCCACATTATTCCATGATTTATTCAGTTTTCAAATTTATACTGGCTTTTTGATCACTCGGTATTTTAACTTATGTATCGGTACTGGAAGTTCACCTTGACGCCAGCTGTAGATTAATGGTACATGTGGTTGAAGTAGAGGGCTCAAAATGGCTCTGAGCACTATGGGACTTAACTTCTGAGGTCATCAGTCTCCTAGACTTAGAACTACTTAAACCTAACTAACCTAAGGACATCACACACATCCATGCCCGAGGCAGGATTCGAACCTGCGACCGTAGCAGCAGCGCGGTTCCGAACAGAAGCCACCGGCCGTAGAGGTAGTAGGGATTTTGCGTAGTACCATTGACTTCCAAGCTCGTATGTTCTGACGGTTTGTTCGACTCGGTCTACGTGCCTTCCCTTCGAACAACTTTGGGTGAAGTGCAACGCCGCATAATGACGGCAGTGAATGTAGCAACTCCACACACGCTGGCAAACGTATGGGACGTACTTGACTATCGTCTGCAAGTCTGTCGTGGGCTCGGAGAAGACCGCTTTGAATTTTTGTGAAAGGTAAATGAAAACGTTGATCTTAATTGTACTTGTAAAGAGTAAGCCGAAGCTGTATCGCATGAATGTGAAAGTTACGCCTTTGTAAAATCAGGTGGATCTTACGAAAATACAGATTTGTAGTCCTATGCGTACGATAAAGTTTTCCCCAACTTTTTATCTTCTTTCATGTACAAGATATGTGCTTGTGAAATGGAATGAGTCACTGTGAAACACCCTGCTACATCCAATATATATTATTATTTTCGATTATTTCCTTTTGAGAGAGCGATTGAACTTGAGTAGTCATGATTTCTTCCTTTTTCTTCGTTCTTCACAAATTCTCTTCATACTTTCACTGTGTTCTCTCTTGCGTTCTTCTGACCATCTTTTTCCCGTTCTTTTCTCGGTATGTTCTTGTTTAACTGTGTGTTTCTGTATGATGTTTCTAAACTGTTCTCTATCGTTTATGTTGTCTTGTGTGATTCCCAGTTCTTTAATGTCTTCTGCTTCAGTGATCCACTTCGTCTTGTTTTTGCTCTTGTTTACTATCTCAAAGATTTGTCTTCTAAGCCTGCTTTTATTCATCCTACTGATATGTCCATAAAATGTCATCCTTCTCTTTCTAATGGTGTCTGCTGTTGTTTCTATGCCTTTGTAAATCTCTCTAGTTGGCCTCTTCATCCAAATTCCTTCCCGAAACACTGGTCCATATATTTTCATATATACTATAAAAAAGGAAAGAAAGGAAAATTAGGATGTAACGTACCGTCGACAATGAGGTCAGCAGAGAAGGATCACAAGTCGTATTAAGGAAGGGTGGGGAAAGAAATCGGTCGTACCTTTTCATGTGAACCTTCCCGGCATCAGCCTTAAGCGATTTAGGGAAATCATGGAAATCCTAAAGCAGGACAGTCGGGCAGATATTTGAGTCTTCGTCCTCCCGGATGCGAGTCCACTGTGCTAACCTCTGAGCTACCTCGCTCGAACAAACACTACGAAGAGCACAGCGACACAGCTAATTTACTTAGAAACATCACCAGCTGTCCATAGTTCGTACTTTACTAGCAATATTACAAGTTAGCCGGCCGGAGTGGCCGTGCGGTTCTAGGCGCTACAGTCTGGAGCCGAGCGACCGCTACGGTCGCAGGTTCGAATCCTGCATCGGGCATGGATGTGTGTGATGTCCTTAGGTTAGTTAGGTTTAATTAGTTCTAAGTTCTAGGCGACTGATGACCTCAGAAGTTAAGTCGCATTGTGGTCAGAGCCATTTGAACCAATATTACAAGTTAATCTTATACACAACATATGCGATAATGATACTGATGACAGAACTCATAAAGCTTAAGCAATTTTGAAGCCTTGTGCTTGGAACTTCAAACTGTACTAGGCGTGTAACTGTTAGTGACGTGTGTAAGTTTATTTTATTCACTCAAGAGTCATGCGTGGATCAAATTTCGCCTTTTTTAAAAAAAGTAACAAAAGTTCTGATAAAGTTATGGGACGAAATTTTTTCGTAAAAATTTACTGGCTTTTCTAGAATGAGGGAATAGATAAATTATTACCCCAACTGTGCTCTGATGTCTGCGTTGGGGACGAATTTTTATCAGCATCTTATATTATTCGGAAAGCTTTGTTTCAGAGAATACCTAAGGAAGTGAACAAATGGTTCAAATGGCTCTGAGCACTAAGGGACTCAACTGCTGAGGTCATTAGTCCCCTAGAACTTAGAACTAGTTAAACCTAACTAACCTAAGGACATCACAAACATCCATGCCCGAGGCAGGATTCGAACCTGCGACCGTAGCGGTCTTGCGGTTCCAGACTGCAGCGCCTTTAACCGCACGGCCACTTCGGCCGGCTGGAAGTGAACATTCAGTACTCTTGAGAGATAACTGTTCTCTGCTCAATGAACTTTGGTGACTACACCAACCCAAATTGTGGTTCCAAGTAAGATCTAAGTGGAAAAGGTTCCTCATTTAAGTTTTCGTTCGTGGGTATAGTGTATTATTTCTGCAGATACGTTTGTATACATAAGAAAAAGTCTCTGGCAAATTGAAGATTGCAGGCTCTGCAGCGGCTATGCACTGTATAACAGAAAATACCTCGTACCAACATTAGCCATTTGTTGTCCTGCTAATTTTATGATATGTATGAGAAATGTATCATATACCTCGAGTACAAGTCCTCTAAATTTGTCCACCACAATTTGTTGAGAACAAAGATTGCCTTTCTTCGAACTATTACCATTTACTTTTCTTAAGTACCATTATTACACTTTTGTATGGACTATACCGACTGAGTACCATCCTAGCAGTGCACTTTGGTTGTGAAACTGCATGGAAACGGTGCCTGATAAGTATTTACGTATTGCAATGTTTGTTTCGTTTTGAGTAAGTACAAAAAATAGGTGCACATAACTTATTTTTTTCTGAAAACGTCAAAGGGCCGCTACGCTTAATGTACTCATTGGACATAGAGATCCAAGTTGGAAATGACTACTATCCCCACTCTGTGAAAATGTTTCGAATTTAGGTTAGAACATTGGCGCAGTCTGGAGAGTAGGAGCTGTTTAGCGCCCTTGTCGACCAAATTCTGAAAATTAAATTTGCTGGCTGAACACCAAGCACAGCCAACTCGGAGGCACTTAGCGACATAACGGCAAAGCGTAGTCTGCTAAAGTAAAGATCCAGGTTCGAATGGCGACCGGCAAACATTTGATGTGACAGGAGCATTCACCAACGCGTACTGCGCTGGAGGATGAAACTTGCACTCGTCGTTATGTACAATCTTTCCATTTATACTCTTGGCTCCTTAAAGATGAGAAACTTCGCAGTTCAGTAATAGCCCAAGACACGTACTTGTTAATCGCTTCAGTTGTTTACATTATTTAATGGCACTGGAACGTGGAAAATCAAAAGAAATCTCAGAACTTCAACGAAAACTAACAGAGGGGATATGGGAGATGCAGCAACGTCAAGACTAGCTGATCAAATTTGAAATTGCCAGGTTTGTCAGGAATTGTAGGTTACACACTAGAAAGACAACAGTATGGCTCAAAAATATAATCTAGATGTCTAGAATTAAAATGTAATATTCAAGAAGCAAACTACCTCAACTATACTCGAAAGAATAGTCTGAAAGTAAATTAGGTGTATTGGGCAAATAGAGTAATTATTTAATCAGCGAACTGTTTAAGAGTATTAGTAGTAGTAGTAGTAGTTTTATTCATTCGTATATCAGGTTTTCAAGGATATTGGGAATGTCTTGGTATTTCAGTTCAAGAGCAATAAAAATAACATAATTCTTATATTCAGGCATTTAGATACATACAGATCTAGTTTGAGAAGGATGGGATAGGTAGTTTGCCGTAGCCTTATAGTAGGAATCATTCCGGTATTTTTGTAATGCAGTTTAGTGAAACCACGGAAAACTTAAATCACAATTTCTGGATAAAAGCTAAAGTCCCAAATTTCCCGAATACAACTCTAGTATGTTTAAAACCGTCCTACGTCACTCGGTTTGTCCCTAGTGCACAATACTGTTTTACAAAAAAACGGTTCAAATGGCTCTGAGCACTATGGGACTCAACTGCTGAGGTCATAAGTCCCCTAGAACTTAGAACTATTTAAACCTAACTAACCTAAGGACAACACACACATCCATGCCCGAGGCAGGATTCGAACCTGCGACCGTAGCGGTCGCGCGGTTCCAGACTGTAGCGCCAGAACCGCTCGGCCACCAGCGGCCGGCACTGTTTTACAAGAAGTTATTTAATAATGCAAAAGGCTAGTGTAACACTATTCATTCATTTCTGATTCCCTGTCACTGTACACTCTATACACACATTGCTTCACAATGTTACACTGCACTGTCGGTTGATTTCAGGACTATAGCGACGATGTCTGGTTTCCATTTTGAGTAACGGAACTTCTCATTTGCTAGTCTGAAAAACTGAGTCAGCATCTCTCTATAACAAGTGAGATATATAGCCCAGAAAGAGGATACAGTGTTGGTATTAGACATTGCATAGCTATGGGAGTAAGTTTTTCCATATAAGAAAAATAGGAAAAAACATGCTATGAAACTGTCATGTGAAATGACAGATGTTTTAGTAACGCTGTTACTACTTATATGTCTTAAATTTTTTACCAAGCTCCTAATCTGTGTTGTGTAAGCAATCTTTCAATCTATAGACTGTATTGTTTAACAGGTTCTTTTTAATTGTCGTTTTAAATAAGTTTGTTTTAGTAATGTCTTGTAATCTCCTTGGACAATTTATCGTACAGTTTTATTAAAGTTCACTGTAGTTCTTGTTCCACGGCCATGGACAGAGCTGTTTTTGCAATAATTATCAACGTTTTTTTGATGTGTGCAGGTGGTTGGTAAATGTATTCGCATAGTGTAGTTAAAACCCCCAGTGTTTTGAACAGATCTTTACAATAGACTCCACTACCGCTTTTGGTTATTATTCTTATCGTCCTTTACTGCGCTTTGAAAACGGTGTTTATATTTTATGCATTTGTTCCCAAAAGGTGTCAAAGTCTGTAAATCGTGTACAGGTCTTTTATGGCACCTTACAACAATATTGATGGTTTAAATTAGGTTGTTGAGAGGAACTCATGCGATAACGGTACAGACAAAAAAGTTTACTGCCAAGGAAGTAGCACATTTACAGGCGGGATTCACAGCCGACTGAACTGACCGGTTTCAATGACAATCATATTCTCTTCTCAGTACTTGCTACACATATCTTACATACAACAAGAATACATAGGCAAAACGTAACGCTGTTTTTTTTCCCTGATATCTATTTCGATCAGCATCACACCTAGATTCGAATGATTTTCGTTAGGAACACACCAAATTTCTGATGATATTTTTTACATAACGGAAGTAACTGACTGATAAATGTCTTACTGATTTAGTGATTAATAAAACACATGCTAGATATTTTTCCATAATAAGAAAGTATTTAATAGGTTTACATTCCAATCCACAGACCTGAGGACACGTATCTATAATTATAAGGTATGCAAATCGAAGTCGAAGGTATCGTGGAATACACATATCCTCTTAATGAGGCTATCCGGCAGAACGTTTATTCAAATCCTCATCCAGATGCAGGCTGTCCGCGGTTTCCCTAAATCACTTAGCCCGAATTCCAGGATCGTTCCTTTGAAAACATGCGCCTAATTTCCTTCTCCATTCTCCCCCTAATCCGGATCTGCCTTTAGTCTCTAATAACATCTTCCTAGACGGGACACTACACCCTAGTTTTCCTTCCTTTTCTTAAAGATCTGTTTAAAAGCTTCTGGATTTATGAGTTGAAAGAAACAGACAAGTGTCTGTAGTGCCATATAGCTTTCCTTCTTTCCTTCTAACAACAGAAAACCCATGCTCGTGATATTGCCAGATGGGCTACAAGAAAGGAAGAAACATTAAAATCATGTACTAGCACACACTTGGAAATTAGTTAATAACAGAGATTTACTGATATCTGCTAGTGGCGCAGTTACAAAAACAGAATAACGTTCATTACTTTCGTAATGAATTAAAGAGAGCTCACCTTTTTTCTAGTAATCAATTATGGTTCTGCTTTAATACCCAAATACGTTTCACCACATTTATAACATCCTCAATGGGTCTTCCCTTTTATTGTTCCTGAAATATATACAAAGAGACTTATTCATGTATTTCTGTATACATACATAATTTGCGTAGGGTACGTACGTATTTCAGGAACAATAAAAGGAGATAAAATCCTCTGAGGATACCACAGTTGTGGTGAATCATGTTTGGGTATTAAAGCAAAACAATAATTGTGACTGGCAAAAAGGTGGGCCCTCTTCAATTCATTATAATTTTTCTGCAAGCATAGGAACAGAGCTTAAAATTCCAATATGGTAGTTGACTACTTTCGTTATCCGTCTGCAAGAGTTAACGGAATGGAATGATTTATACAATATCTACGCCATCTATTGGTAATCACGAACCTTGTAAACGCTTTGTAATACAAACATCTGCTATTCTGTTCTGTTTACCATCAAAATAATTCCAAGTGTTTCCAGATAATTTTACTTTTGCGCACTTAATTTTCACAGCCATGAGAACATAGATACTTATACTGGAAAAAGGTTGGAAATATCTGCTGGAACTGATAGATGACTTAAAGCTAAAATTAGGGCAGATACTTCATTGCTGTTGTTAGGAGTGTTATAACGCGAGATACGTAACCTGTCGGAGCTTACGGTGCAAGTTTCGTCACTGAGTCGGGATCGTGAAGTAGCATTCAATTAATACCCACACTTATCACAGGAGGCTCTGAACGGCTTCTTGCTCAAGCGTTTTACTTCTTGTTGTAACCTGTTACCATAAAACAATTATCACTTTTCTCGGCTGCCGCATACACGGCGTAAAACACCGACAACAGCTGTCTAAAAGGTTGTCTTCTACGGCCAATAAAAGCTACTTTTTCGGATAACATTTTATAATATAATGGCAGAGCGGCAATCTCGTGTTTTGTATGTGTGTGTGTGTGTGTGTGTGTGTGTGTGTGCGTGGGCGCGTACGTTTGTGTGAGCGATTGTCCAGTTATTGTGTAATGATGGCAGTAGGGGCAGCCGGCACACCGAAACTTTTATCACGGCGATGCTAATTGTGCCAGCTGAGTTCGCGGGTTGTAAAATCCTTTAAGAGCCATCAAACAAAAATAACAACATTAACACACACACACACATACACATAGACGGGCAGAGAGAGAGAGAGAGAGAGAGCGAGAGAGAGAGAGAGAGAGATACTGGAAGAGAACAGGGCGGCATCCCTTTGAACCTTTCGGAAGCTCGGTCCGTGCGGTTTTATTTCACCTTTCGCCCCCTGCCTTTCTTCTACACACAAGTGGTGCGTCCCAGGCTACCGTTATACACTTCACTTCACTCCACCACCGTGAAAGTTGACTAGTTTAGAAAGAACATTTACCGTCCAAGGGGAGCTTTATTTCGACTCTCCTTCCTCTTACTTTAGTTCCTATCAGAAGTTACCAGCAGTAATTAATTTTGCTTCGATAAAACACCACCCGAACAGGAAATTCATGCAGTACTCGCTGACAGAACTTCGTGAGTCTTCAGGTTGGAAATCCTTCAAGAGACAACGAAAACTGTTCTTTGTATTGAAAAATGTGAGATCTATTATGGTAGAGTGCGAATTTGGATGACGTTCACTTTTACAATTTGTATAAAACCTCAAAAATAAATTATTGTAATACCAACAACGTACCTCAGAATTCAATTGCGGCAGGAGCTCATTGATATCTTCTACCTAAAAGCTTTACACAACCAGCTTCTGTAGAAAAAAATCCAATTTTTGTGTCTGTTGTGTGGTCAAATGGAAACTCTGCGAATCACATTCAGGATATTGAACGACAGCTTCATTAGTCATTGCGAGAACAGAGGACAAAATAGTTCCCCATTGTTCGGCTAGGCCTCGCTCATTACTTGGTCTTTCACTTGTGACCGTTTCGGCATTGTCCAGCCTGAGCATAAATGTTCTCTATTATTATCAAATAACACTCTAAATAGCATTACTGTACCCTTTGGTACACAAAAAGTCTTCATTCTAGAAGTTCTTTTCGCAGAGAAAACATTAGGGCAACGGTTCTAGCCCTGAACTAAACCACCTGATTGTATAGTAAATACACTGATGAGTGGAGCAAAGACGGATAAATGCAGTAGATTTTATGAAATTACACGATTTCCATGAAATACAGGAACCAGGCTGTGCTGAGTTATTAATGTGGCATTTGATCCTAACTAAAAATCATGTGCGGAAAATTCATCACGCGACACAGGTGACTGCAGTTTTAGTCTTCAGTTTCTGTCGTGAAGTTGTTTTACCCATCAACACTGCTACTATTACAAGATAATTCCCTTAAAATAGGATCTTCCGATATTACAGCATTTTTACTAAAACATCATGTATTATGCCATTAAATTATGTGTACAGGGTGACAATTATTGAACTATGTGAAAAAAAAGAAACGTCAATGACATACAAACTATGGCGTGCACACACTTTATTCAACATGTAAACGTCACTACAGATATTCGTATTAAGGTTAGGACATGTTTAATATGCCTGCCATCATTGGCGATGATGTGTTCCAGACGTATGGCGAAGTTCTGAATGACCCGCTGAAGTGTTGGAACATCGATGCTGTCTATGCCCTCCTGAATGGCTGTTTTCATCTCAGAACTGGTTTTGAGGTTATTGCTGCACACATTTTGTCTTTAATGTATCACCACATAAGAGTCGCATGTGTTCAGATCCGGAGAATATGGTGGCCAATCGAGGACCATGCCAGTGGCCTCTGGGTACCCAAGAGCCAGAATGCGAGCCCCAAACTTCTCCTGCAGAACATCAAACACTCTCCTGCTTCAATGGCGTCGAGTTCCATCTTGCATGAACCACATACACTAATGGCCATTAAAGTTGCTACACCAACACGAAATGCAGGTGATGAACGGGTATTCATTGGACAAATATATTATACTAGAACTGACATGTGATTAAATTTTCACGCAGTTTGGGTGCACAGATCCTGAGAAATCAGTACCCAGAACAACCACCTCTGGCCGTAATAACGGCCTTGATACGCCTGGGCATTGAGTCAAACAGAGCTTGGATGGCGTGTACAGGTTCAGCTGCCCATGCAGCTTCAACACGATACCACAGTTCATCAAGAGTAGTGACTGGCGTTTTGTGACGAGCCAGTTGCTCGACCACCATTGACCAGACGTTTTCAATTGATGAGAGATCTGGAGAATGTGCTGGCCAGTAGCAGTCGAACATTTTCTGTATCCAAAGAAGGCCCGTACAGGACATGCAACATGCGGTCGTGCTGAAATTTAGGGTTTCGCAGGGAACGAATGGAGGGTAGAGCCACAGGTCGTAACACATCTGAAATATTAACGTCCACTGTTCAAAGTGCCGTCAATGAGAACAAGAGGTGACCGAGACGTATAACCAATGGCACCCCATACCATCACGCCGGATGATACGCCAGTATGGCGATGACGAATACACGCTTCCAATGTGCGTTCACCGCGATGTCGCCAAACACGGATGCGACCATCATGATGCTGTAAACAGAACCTAGATTCATCCGAAAAATTGACGTTTTGCCATTCGTGCACCCAGGTACATCGTTGAGTACACCATCGCAGGTGCTCCTGTCTGTGATGCAGCGTCAAGGGTAACCGCAGCCTGGTCTCCGAGCTGATAGTCCATGCTGCTGCAAATGTCGTCGAACTGTTCGTGCAGATTGTTGTTGTCTTTCAAACGTCCCCATCTGTTGACTCAGGGATCGAGACGCGGCTGTACGATCCGTTACAGCCATGCGGATAAGATGCCTGTTATCTCGACTGCTAGTGATACGAGGCCGTTGGGATCCAGCACGGCGTTCCGTATTACCCTCCTGAACCCACCGATTCCATATTCTGCTAACAGTCACTAGATCTCGACCAACGCGAGCAGCAATGTCGCGATACGATAATCCGCAATCGCGATAGGTTACAATCCGACCTTTATCAAAGTCGGAAACGTGATGGTTCGCATTTCTCCTCTTTACACGAGGCATCACAACAACGTTTCATCAGGCAACGCCGGTGAACTGGTGTTTGTGTATGAGAAATCGGTTGGAAACTTTCCTGATATCAGCACGTTGTAGGTGTCGGCACCGGCGCCAACCTTGTGTGAATGCTCTGAAAAGCTAATAATTTGCATATCACAGCATCTTCTTCCTGTCAGTTAAATTTCGCGTCTGTAGCACGTCATCTTCGTGGTGTAGCAATTTTAATGGCCAGTGGTGTATTGTCGAAATCAGGTTCACTTTGGATAATGGGGATGAAATCATCTTCCAAAGTCTTCACGCACCGTTTCGTAGCCATTAAAGCGTTTAGTAGGTTAGAGAAAAATCGAGAAACGTCCAGTGAAATCTTTGATAAAATCAGTACATACTTATTACTTTCGATATCATCACTGAAAATAAGCAGGACGAGAATTCACCCTGGATTTCCTGATCGGATGTACTCCGTCGTGGGAGGTGCTCCAAAGAATGTTCCTACTACGTCCTGCCGTTGTTCCTATTATTACATAAAAATTAGTGTCATCAGTGTTCAGCTTATCGTCGACGGAAAAATACCTATAAAAGGAACAATACATCATGTAGAGGAGATTGGGGGAATGTGATTGACAGTGTCTCGTTGAAGCAAGCATTCTGGCATTCGCCTGATTTAGTAAAATCACGTCAATGTTATTCCAGCGCGGCTGGATAGCACCTGAACACAGGTCAGTGCATGCGTTTGGTAGAAATAAAAGTGCAGGAAAGGTAAATTACCTTGATAGTGGACTCCGGTAGGTTGAGCTGTGAGGCGAGCTCGCAGCGGCGCGGCCTGGACACGTAGTTCTCCTTGTAGAACTCCTTCTCGAGCCGCGCCAGCTGCTCGCGGGTGAAGGCGGTGCGGTAGCGCCGGATGCTCTGGTCGTTCCCGCTGCTCGTCGCCGTGCTGCCCGTCGACATAGCCGGAGTCTCTGCGATCAGAAGACTAGTGTTCGCTGCTGTCCCCACAACTACTACTTCAATTCTCCTATCATAGTGCCACTGAACACTCATTAATACTTCTTCCAATGAAGCGTAGGAAACATTTGTAGTATACAACCCTCACAGTTCAGTGAGAAAGCCTCTGAAGGTGTTGGAGAAGAGCTAGTGATAAAGTGATGTTCTGAACTCGTCCGTGAAGCGTGCGAATGGTGCACTTGGCAGTGTACCGACGGTGACAGGTGGGGATCTGGGTTCGAATGCTGGTCATCCGCACAACTTTAATTTTACGCGCCCAGTCAACGGTAACAAATGCTCTGTTCATTCTGTCCAGAGTAAACTAATTGATCGCCAACAAACATACATTAATCAACTTCACCATGTGAGACACTACATTACTGACTGAGATTACTGCATGTGTTTTCTTAACTGACTCAAGTGAGGCGCAGGAAGCTTCCGCAGAAATGTGTTAACCAGAGTATGGTTACAGGTCAGCTTCCGTTCTTGGCCGAATCCATGTTCTACATTTCTACGAGATTTATATCGCTCTCTAAGACAGTTTTCTCCAAGTTCATGCACTTCATTAGCAACGCTCTACACCGTATTTAAGTCTCTTCTATATTTAGTCTCTAAGACAGAGATTCATGAATGCTTCAAATGGCTCTGAGCACTATGGGATTTAACACCTGAGGTCATCAGTCACCTAGAACTTTGAACTACTTAAACCTAACTAACCTAAGGACATAACACACATCCATGCCCGAGGCAGGATTCGAACCTGCGACCGTAGCGGTCGCGTGGTTCCAGACTGAAGCGACTAGAACTGCTCGGCCACCACGGCCGGCAGATTCATGAATGTTTTGTAAACAGATTGTTTGTAAGAGTTAACACCGAACGAGATGAATGTGTGGTTAGGACGCAGACTGTTATTTGGAGGCAGCAGTGTTCGAATCTCCGTCCGGTGACTTCATTTTGGTTTTCGTGGTTTCCCTACATCACTACGGACCAAAGCCGTGATGATTCCTTGATAGAGTAACGGCTGTTATCTATCCTCCGTCTGGTCGTTGTCCAAAGGAGTCGATGCTCCCTCTCTAATGACCGCGCTGTTAACCGGATGTTATGCAATTGCTCATTTAGTGGGACTACAGTCAGTAGATAAGGTTAAGCGCGATATATGAAGGTTTTCCGTAAGTTCCCTAAATCGCTCCAGGCAAATGGCGGGACGGTTACTTTGAAAGGACACGACCGATATCCTTCCCCATACTTGACTCTATACGAGCTTATGCTCCGTCTTTAATGACCCAGATATCAACGGGACGTTAAACCCAATCTGCCTTCTTTTTTTGTTGCTTCGGCTGCGAGGAAAATGGCTGTCTGAATGGCGGTTTCCGTTGTTGAGGAGGGTGACTGGCAGCTCCCTCGGTGACGAGAGCCCTGGGAACGTTAGACACAGAGAATTTGTCCCGTTTTCGAAAATGCTGTGAAGACTCCTTGCGACCGCTGGAGTCGCTGTGGAACCATGGCGGTTCTGGGACCTCCGAGGATGTTTGGCAAACCCCAGAATGGAGGTGTGTCGGCGGATGCCAAGTATTGCTTTCTCTTGGACAGTAAGAGCTGTGATTGGCCTTCGTTAAGCCAGAAATTCTTCTGGAAGGAGCAAGAGAGGCAGTGGAGGTGGCAGGGGACAGAGTGACTAATGATAGCTCGTCGCTGAGGTTGTTTATGAGACAGCCTGCCATAAGACGGCAAAGGCCAAAAGTAGCAGAGTACAGAAGCGAAAAGGCTAGTGAGGGTCCGGAGTCGAGACCGGTGATAGAACTGTGAAGTGATGACAGCCGCGTGAGGAGTTGGAAGCAGCACGGAGGACGAGAGGGCAATTCAGTAAGGATCGGCGGAAAACGGAGAGGCGCAGGGCTCACTGTGAAAGAAAAGCGCCGTAGTAAGCCTTCTGTAGCATCCGCCTCTGTAGCAGCACTGCCAGCGCGGCGGATTGCCAAACAAAGGGCCCCGGGTTCGGTTTCCGCAGCTAGGAGAGTTTCTTCGCTCGGAGACTAGGTGTTGTGTTGTCTTTAAATTCCTATCGCCATAACTGACAGTCCACTGTTGACTTGGTCGCTTACGAAAGCCAGTAAAAAAAACTTTTTGTTGTTTCATGTCAGAATGGACTGGAAGTGTCTAAGGTTGTAGCACGGGCTAGTCTAAACTTTATTTGTCATAGTGTAAAGAAGGAGCGTTTATTAGACCACATGAATACAGAAACTAGAGGAGACCTTGCTTTCCAATGTGTAAAAGGATGTAAATGGATATTAAGGGATGTGAATAGAAATCTCGTTCAAGTAATAGTATATCTCTCCACCTGTAAGTGTTAAATGACCTATGTGCCGTCATTCCTTTTTCGGTGTCCGCAGTAATCTTTGTGTGATTCTAGGCTAGCCTCGTATATAGTGCCTGTATTTCTGGATTGGTTTCCCTACGGTTCGACGATTCTTATGGACGGACGATGGGTCGCTACTGTCAGATGGGTCACTGATTTCTCATTACAGTAATTCCCCGTGTTTCACGGGGTGAACCTTTTATAGCGAGGCTGGCGACCCAAAATATTACAGTTATCGGTGTTGGGAGGGTTGGTATTAAAAGCTCCCGAGAGCAACTGACTTAATTAAGTAGTACACCTACGGGAGGGAACATTGCAGTTACGGTCTACTCTTGTTTCCTACTTTGTAAATACCCGTCATCAGGGAAATATAATTACCAGTCTTCGATAAACCTACAAACATGAAGAATTCCAGGACTTTAGACAATTCGCTGTTTCCCTCGATCTTATGATAAACAGTGCAGCTCATAATTACAGACGGAAGTGTTTACCGAGTTCTTAAGCAGAAGGACAAAAGTTGAATTGGCTTTCCCGTAAAACAGCTGTTTGTTCGATGATTGCTGAGACTGCAGAAACGCCTTTGATAACACCTTATTCTGCATGGCAATCTTCTCGAGGCAGCCAGGTTGTACGAATGTAATCTATCAATAACTATATGTCTTACTGTTTATGAAATCAATAGCATTAGCGTTTATCGGTAATAAAGAAGTATGTTTGCCTGAAATGTTTACTTCTATTCGTATTAACACGAATCAATCGGCTACAAACAAAGGAAGTAATAAGAGAAACCCTGGCATGTAACAAATGGAGTTTTGATTTTACCTTTCGCCAACGACGGACATTCCGACGTTACTCCTAGAAATCTGCCAGGGTCATTTACCCGTGGGAAAGCCAGATGTCAGACTAAGAACCATCGGAATAACCCTTCGAAAGTGTGCTCATCTCCTAAAGCGGTGGTATACAACTCCCTCACTGAACAAATCTTCAGTATTCTTCACCGTTATGAATGCTTTACTATGTAGGTTTCAGGAAAGGGATGGTAACGGTTTAAGGAAGACCCTTACCCTTCGGCACGGATTTTTGTAGTAAGCTCGAGAGTATCAGAGAAATGTGTGACAAACTTGTATAGCAGACTTTACAAGAAAGATATTATCCTCACATCTAAAAATTCCGTTACAATACGTATCGCATAATGACCACCAGCGCAAAATTAGAGAAATTCGGGCATTATGTCACAGTGCCGGCCGATGGAGGTTGTGCAGTGATTAGTACAAGTGTCCGACTATCCAGACTCGTCGTTTTCCATTATGTCTCTAAATCACTAGTGGCAAATATCGGGGTGATTTCTTTGAAAAGGCGCGGCCAGTTTCCAGACTCGTCTTTCCCATCTTGTGCTCCGTTTCTGTTGACTTCGCTGACCTCGGGATGTCAAACCCTAATCTTCCTTCCTTCCTCGTCACCGACAATATTTCCTTCAAGATAGCGAATTCCATACTGCGAATTCGTATTGGGAATTTAAGGTTTCCGAGCTGACAGATGCTGAACAATACCTCACAGTGCTTTAACCAGATCTCTGTCCTGACAAGCTACACATAAATATTATATTAACCATATCCTGTTGTATATTCTCCCCTTCTAGAGTGGTTTTTTGCAGTGTCTTCTGAGACAGCTTCTTCTTGTGTCTTTGTACCGTATCGGCACAGGGTTTAGCGTAGTTATTAGACGGATATAGCATGGTTAATGTAAGGGGTGGTCGGATTTCCTTCCCGCCGTAACCCTCTGGGGCGGAATATGCGTACCGGAACTGCCTGTGTGTAGTGTTAGTCATGTGAAAGTGAGCGAAAGTTTTCAAAACGTCGGGCCTTAGGTACCGACCCAGTGTTAATTACATGGGATGTGGGAACGACATCCAGGCTGGCCGACCCACCGCCCCTCATTGTTAATCCGCCAGGGGGATTCGATGCGGGACCGGCGCATCACCCCGTCCAGGAAGCGACGCTTCAACAAGCACGGCTATCGTACGGTTATTGTCTTCTGAGACTGAATGTCGTACAGTATGTCATTTTGATGTGTGATGGTAGGATAGGAAATTATACGAGGCGTGTTTTTTTTAAGTAAGTACCGTTCTGAAATTAAAAAAAAGGACGTGCTAAGATATCTCAATAATTTTATTTTTACATAAAAGCCTGTACCTTACTCTACTTTTCTATATAATTTCCGTCAATACTGAGGCACTTGTCATAACGTTGTACCAGTGTTTGAATACCCTCCTGATAGAAGTCTGCCGCCTGACTTGTTAATCACTGCATCACCACTGTTTTGACTTCGTCATCGTATTGAAGACGCTGACCGCCCTGGTGTTTTTTCAAGCGCAGGAACCGATGGTAGTCACTGGGCGCAAGATTGGGGCTGTACGGAGGATGATCTAGAGTTTCCCATCGAAAAGATGTGATGAGATCTTTGGTCTGATTCGCCACATGCGGACGGGCATTGTCTTGCAGCAAAACGATGCCCTTGCTCCACTTGCCACGTCTTTTGTTCTGAATTGAACGGCGCAGATTGTGCAATGTCTTACAGTAAGTTGCTGCATTGATTGTCTCATTACGAGGCAGAAATTACACAAGCAATACTCCTTTTCTGTCCCAAAAAACTGTGCACATGATTTTCCGGGCGGAAATTGTTTGCTTAAACTTCACTTTTCTGGGTGAATCTGAATGCCGCTATTCCATGGACTGTTGCTTTGATTCTGGTGTGACGTAGACCACCCATGTTTCATCACCCGTAACAATTTGGCTTAAGAAATCATCACCGTCGTTGTGGTACCGCTCAAGGAAAGTCAATGCACTGTCTAAACGTTTGGTTTTGTGCACATCCGTCAACATTTTCGGTACCCAACGTGAGCACAATTTTCGGTAATTCAAGTGGTCGGTCACAATGCCATACAAAACACTACGAGAAACATTAGGAAAGTCATCCCGCAAGGTGGAAATCGTAAAGTATCTGTTTCCTCTCACCTTATTGTCCACTTCCTGCACCAAACTTTCATTAACGACCGAAGGACGCCCACTCCGTTGTCCACCATGCACATTTGTGGGACGATCTTTAAATGCTCTCACCCGCTTTCGTACCATTCCATCACTCATAATGTTTTCTCCGTAAACTGCACAGATCTCACGATGAATATCGATCGCTTTTAGGCCTTTAGCACTAAGAAATCTTATAACAGCCCGTACTTCACAGTCGGCGGGACTCACGATTATTGGGAGGCATCTTAAACACTCAGCACACAACGTAAACAAGGAAGAATCAGACTGTAATGGCGTCAGTGCGTAGATTAAGGTACAGGCTTTCATGTAAAAATAAAATTATTGAGATATCTTAGCACGTCTTTTTTAATTTCAGAACGGTACTTACTTAAAAAACAAGCCTCGTATGTTTGCGGAACGTGTTAAGAGTGCGCTGTACGAGACGTGATCCAAAATAAATGAGAATTATACAGTTACGCATTTTGTATTTTACAGAACATTTACAAAATTGAAGCACGTTTATAACAGTGTCCAGTGAGCATTTGTTCCAGCACCTAACCCAGCTGTGTAGCGCCTCCAGAGATTATTTTCATCTTTTATGTTCCGAAAATGCTTCTCGTTTAAGATTCTTTTCCGTGATAGGAGACGAGAAAAAGTTACGGAATCGATGAGTAGGGGAGGTGCGAAAGTGTTATTTTGTTTTTATCCAAAAATTACACAACACTGTTGCGTTGAAGGATACAATACCTTACCATCGTAATAAAAGCCATAGTCCCACCAGTGCCTCAGGTAGTCATTATAGTGCCAGAACGTACTGTTGCTGGTTCCTTGGGGAACAAATTCATAGTTTACTACTCTCTCGCATATCTGAAAATAAAGCAGTTTTGCTTTCACGTTGATTCTCACCAGTTTTAGTTTATTTGGCCGCAGTGATCAACAGGTCTTCCACGCTTTCAATTGTTGCTTGGCTTCTAGTAACATATCCATAACATCAAGACTCGTCGTTAGCAATAATTTTTGACGTTCTCTCATGTTTGCAATTTTAAAATCAGCGACTTGCACAACAGCGTTTAAAAAAATAAGGACTCCAACACAACTGGAGTTTCTGCACCGATAATGGTTGGCCATTTTATAGCGGAGCACCTGCCGGGAGAACCACTCACTACCGCCACTCCGCATAACGAATACTGCCGCTCTTTTCCCTACCCAATATCCGTTTTCGCACTATAATTTCAATGAAAAACAGCCATGAAATACTCAGGGTCTCACAACAGGTGGCACAATAAGGCTGACTAGATCATCTGGAGTTAACACTATTTTTGTGTCCGATATAACTTACTGTGAGGAAAGCGTGGTTTTCAGTTTAATAAAAGAATAAATATCTAGTTAAACGGCTTCTAGAAGCGTGAAAAATACGCTGATGATTGTTACTGACTGATCCGTGTCTTCTAAAATCCTTTTTCCAACTAAGACTTCCATTCTGGTTCATTTAATTCTTAAGAAACAAAGTTAACGTTTATCGACAATTCGACATGGAGGTAATTCTAGACGGAATAGTAAATTGGATGGCTACAAATAGAGAAGAAACCGTTGATGATCGTAGTAGAGGAACAATTGTGGCATTGGATCGTTGTATTACGGACCCAGCAGGAAACATAAATCAAGATGGTAAGATAGTACACTGGTGTGCAAAACTTAAGGACGAAAATAACTTTCTCATGTTGTGTCATTGCTAAGTAACGTATCTCCATGAAAATTGCACCATGCATAGAAAACTGCTAGAGTACAGATCAGAAGGTAACTGGAGGACGTACTAAATGGGACTAACAGAAAAGACACTTTTATTCAAAGGCAGTAATTACACTGAAGTCTGCCGCGCGGAATTAGCCGAGCGGTCTGAGGCGCTGCAGTCATGGACGGTGCGGCTGGTCCCGGCGGAGGTTCGAGTCCTCCCTCGGGCATGGGTGTGTGTGTGTGTGTGTGTGTGTGTTTGTCCTTAGGATAATTTAGGTTAAGTAGTGCGTAAGCTTAGGGACTGATGACCTTAGCAGTTAAGTTCCATAAGATTTCACACACATTTGAACATTTTTGAACACTGAAGTCTTCGCGATTTATTATGGTCCCCTGGAAATTACAGAAGGTGGATTGTGGTTCGTAATAGTTTGTGTGTGTGTGTGTGTGTGTGTGTGTGTGTGTGTGTGTGTGTGTGTGACCACGAACGACAATATATGCTCTGCACCTTGCTCCCATTTTGGCCACAAAGTCGGTTATGAGTTCTTGTGGTAGGGCGTTCCACTCCTCTGGAGGTACCCTCATATGACGAGAGGTGGTCAGCACCAAGGAATGTTCTCGAACATGACCGTTTTGGTGGTCCAGCTTTTATGGTGAGGGAAGGGGTAATGTTGCTTGGGCGTTCTGACCTCCTGATCTCTGGTCACGGTACACTCACGGCTCCACGTTATTGTCACACTGTACTTCTTCCCCGTGTGCTTCTTTCCCCGGGAGCATTCGACCCTGACTTCATTTTTATGGGCGACAATGCGGACCGCATCGAATGCGCACGTGAAGGAGCTCTTGGAACGAGAGGATATTCGGCGAACGCACTGGCCTGTCCGTTCTCACTACTTAAATCCCATCGAGCACGTGGTGGGATGCGTTGGGGAGACTTACTGCGGCAAAGAATGCCTTACCGACGTTGCGGCCAGCAACGGAGCACGTTGCAGAGCTGGCAGTGCCGTCCGTGGCAATCACACACATGTCCCGCCTTTTATTAATGTCCACAGGATCATCATGAATCACGGTGACTTCAGTGTGGTTATTGTCTTTCAATAAAAGCAGAATTTCTGTTCGTCTCACTGCGTATTTCTTTCAGTTACCTTGTGTACTATAGCGCAGTAGTTCTTTCTACATATGGTCTGACTTTCATTGAGCTATGCTACATGGAAGTAACACATCATGCGAAAGTTACTTTCGTCCTTAGATTTTGTACACCAGCGTATTTTCAGCACAGTACCTCCCCAACGGGTAGACGGGAAGAGAAATGAGAGCCCAGTGCCTGGACATCGTAGAAATTATTACAGTTTGGAGAATGACAGGGAAAGGAAACGACCTTTTCCTTCTTAATGGATTATTTCAGTATTCACCCTAAGGGATTCAGGAATACTACATGCAGTCTAAATGAAGGTAAGCTGTTGTTTCCTAACGACACAATTGACTCGTATTCAGGAAACAGTGGTTTAAGTGCCCGTCTGCTCATCCAGAATCAGTTTTTTCGTGATATCCCTAAACGACTAAAGCTAATACGCTGGGACGGTTCCTTTGAGATGACAGAAGTGCTTTCCTTCCCCAGAGAGAGCTTGAACTCCGTTTATAATGAGCTCGTCGTCAACACGACGTTAAACCCCAAGTTTGCAGCCGCGCGGGATTAGCCGAGCGGTCTGGGACGCTGCAGTCATGGACTGTGCGGCTGATCCCGGCGGAGGTTCGAGTCCTCCATCGGGCATGGGTGTGTGTGTTTGTCCTTAGGATAATTTAGGTTAAGTAGTGTGTAAGCTTAGGGACTGATGACCTTAGCAGTTAAGTCCTATAAGATTTTA
Source organism: Schistocerca nitens (assembly GCF_023898315.1). Classification (NCBI taxonomy): domain Eukaryota; kingdom Metazoa; phylum Arthropoda; class Insecta; order Orthoptera; family Acrididae; genus Schistocerca; species Schistocerca nitens. Next base: position 788,335,349 of record NC_064616.1, on the reverse strand, counting down.
CACACATTTTTTTGAACCCAAGCTTGCATCCTTTTCCTTTCGAATTCAAGTTACTACTCACTGCTTCAGCACAGTCAGTTTTATACTTACCGATCCATTTAGCCTCCAAATATATTGTCCAGTCACATTATGTGACCACCTTTCAAAACCCTTAATAATTAAATTTCTGCAGCGCGAGACGTGCAGTAAGAGAGTCAAAAATAGTTCAAATGGCTCTGAGCACTATGGGACTTAACATCTATGGTCATCAGTCCCCTACAACTTGGAACTACTTAAACCTAACTAACCTAAGGACGTCACACAACACCCAGTCATCACGAGGCAGAGAAAATCCCTGACCCCTCCGGGAATCGAACACGGGACTCCGTGCTCGGGAAGCGAGAACGCTACCGCGAGACCACGAGCTGCGGACTAAGAGATTCAATGAGGATCTGGTAGATGCCGACAGGTATGTGGACCCAGTCCGACTCCAGTACCCTGGCCAGCTGCGCCAGGTTTCTCGGCTGAGGATCCAAGGCTCGAACGGCCCGATCGAGATGTTCCCACAGATACTTGATTGGGTTTAAATACGGGGAGTTTGGTTGCCACGGGAGCACGGTAAAGTTATCCTCACGCCATGCGAAGCGCGCACGTACACGGCGTATTGTGTGACTCGTTGTACTGTCCTGCTGGTTGATGCCATCGAGCCGAGGAGAAACAAACAACATGTAGTGGTGGACATGGTCCCCAAGGACAGGTGCATGTCTGTGTTGATCCACTGTGACTTCCACAATGACGAGATCACAAAGGGACTGCTACGAAAACATTCCCCAGACAATAACGCACCGTCCTCCGCCGTAGGCACTTCCGACGATTGTTGTAGGGTGTTTGCTTTCAGACGTTTCACGCCGTACACGCCAACGGCCATCTGTCCCATAGAGCATGAAACGTGATTCATCATAAAAGGCCGTCTGTCGCCACTCAGTGGACGTCCAGCTGAGATATTGGCGAGCAAATTTCAGCCTTCGTCGCCGATGGACGACAGAACGTGGGTGTATCATCCAGGCGACTGCTTCGTAGGCACATACGTAGCAACGTTCGCTGAGCGGTCGCTGAGGATACACTGTTGGCAGCTCCTCTGTTCATCCGTGCCGTCGGTTGCTCAGCAGTTGCACATCTATTCGCCCGTACAAATCTCCACAGCAGTCGTTCACCCCTGTCATCTATGGACCGTGATGCAGCACAGTTGCCCCGTCGCCAGTTTTGGAAAGCACCATTTTGCCAAGCACAGTGTACTTTAAACGCGGCGGCGCGCTAACGGTTTACTAACTTAGTCGTTTCGGAAATGCTTCCACCCTGTTCCAAAAGCCAGTGGTTATGGCCTTTTGGACGTCAGATAAATTGCTCCGTTTGCACATTACAACAATGACTGCACTGTTTTCCGCGTCCCCCCGTCACACTTTATATGCCCTCCACTGTTATCGCTGCCACCTGCGTCGGTGAGTGGCTATAGTACGCTGTGGTCGAACATAGGCGGTGGTCATTAATGTGATTGTACATTGTAAATTTGAACATCGGTAAAGCTGGAAACATGGGCAGTATACAGGGTGATCAAAAGGTCAGTATAAATTTGAAAACTTAATAAACCACGGAATAATACAGATAGAGAGGTGAAAATTGACACACATGCTTGGAACGACATGGGATTTTATTAGAACAAAAAAAAGTTCACAAAACGTTCGACAGATGGCACTGGACTGCAGAACGTCAGTGACTGCGCATGACAATCGTGTATAAAAGGAGCTGTAATGAGAGAGAGAATCAGATGCGCCAGCAGTCGCAGCAGGCGCTTTTAGTTAAGCTGTGTTATCAGAATGGGGAATGTGCAAGTTCAGCGTTACGATCCTATCACCATAGGAAGGGGATTCGAACGGATAAAGGTCCGTTGACAAATACAGCTGTGGCGAGAATGATTTCGAAGTTCGAAGCCACGGGTTGTTTAGACGATATACCCCGTACTGGCCGACCGAGCACAAGGCGTAATGCTGCTGAGACAGTTCAGGAAGAAATGGAGACTGTAGCGGGTTCGTCTATGCACGGGGAAGTCAGCGCTCGTGCAGTCGCACGTCGCACCGGCATTCCATGCACAAATGTTTGGTTGCCACTGAGGCGTACCCTCCGATGCTATCCGTACAAAATCCATCGGCATCATGAACTGTTACCTGACGATTGAGTGAAGCGGAGGGCATTTTCGGTGTGGGCGCTTCAAAAGATGGCGGAAGATGACGATTGGTTGATTAACGTGTTGTGGACCAACGAAACTCATTTCACGCTCCGAGGGTCTGGTCAACGCCCACAACTGCAGAATTTCGTCTACCGAAAATCCTAGAACTGTCGTGGAAACTCCATTGAACGACTATAAAGTCACGGTATAGGTTGGATTTACCACATCTACCGCTATCGGGCCTTTTTTCTTCGAGGAAATGCGTGGTTCTGGTTTTGTAACTGCTACCGTGACGGGTGAGAGGTACGCCGATCTGTTACAGAATCACATCATCCCCGGCCTGGCCGATAAACACCTGCTGGAACGTATTTTTTAAATGCAGGATGGCGCTCCAGCCCATATTCTAGACGCGTGAAAGATCTCTTGCGCGCGTCGTTTGGTGATGATCGTGTGCTCAGCCGCCACTTTCGTCATGCTTGGCCTCCCAGGTCCCCAGACCTCAGTCCGTGCGATTATTTGCTTTGGGGTTACCTGACGTCGCAAGTGTATCGTGATCGATCGACATCTCTATGGATGCTGAAAGACAACATCCGGCGCCAATGCCTCACCGTAACTCCGAACATGCTTTACAGTGCTGTTCACAATATTATTCCTCGACTACAGCTATTTTTGAGGACTGACGGTGGACATATTGAGCATTTCCTGTGAAGAACATAATTTTTGCTTTGTCTTACTTTGTTATGCTAATTATTGCTATTCGGGTTAGATGAGGCGCCATCTGTCGGACATTTTTTAAACTTTTGTATTTCTTTTTGTTCTAATAAAACTCCATGTCATTCTAAGCATGTGTGTCAGTTTGTACCTCTCTATCTACATTATTTATTCAGTTTTCAAATTTATACTGACTTTTTGATCACCCGGTATTTGAGAGACATGCCGCAGCGAGCATCAGACTAGCAATATTTATTGAACAGTGTGTAGTAATCGTCAGTACGAGCACTCGTCTTGCAACAAGACAGGATGAGCAGAGGCCGGGTGCGGCTGGAGATTTCATAAGCGCCGACAGCGTCTGCCGATGTTCAAGTACTGAATGGCCACATGGCGGTGTGATTTAGTGCGGCCGGGATGAAAGCGGCCGCGCGATAAGGCTGAGTGCCCGGCCAGCCGCCGGACAGATACTAGTAGCTAGCCGCCGTCTTTTAGCGGGCATTATACCGCCACCATTCAGCTACCTGCCGTGCCGACGTGTCTTAATGCGCCGCCGGGCCCTTATCGCCCGCTTCTTGTACAGTATATATTCGGGCGGGGCCCGCGCCCGTGCCCGAGGCAAGTACCGCTTGTAATGCAGATAAGCCACATGTGTCTCCTTAACTAGGCGGGAGGTGCTACCCGTCTGATAGTTAGCTACCGGAAACACTTATTTACGGCCGCGATTTGGAGGAACATCTGTGCGTTCTCCGGAGCGGCGGCGCCGACCGCGAGCGACAAATGAGAGGTCTGCTAGTTCCCTAGGCGCTTCACATGCCGCTTCCACTCCTCACGCACATTACGATCTTTTTTTTTTGTCTACTGCAGTTCTCGTTCCAACATCTTATTCTTTTTCCTGGTCTTAATCCCGCTTCTTCACGGATTCAGCCTGTTAATTTTCGGAAATTATTTGTGCAGAAACCAGATGGCAGTTATAAGAGTCGAGGGACATGAAAGGGAAGCAGTGGTTGGGAAGGGAGTGAGACACGGTTGTAGACTCTCCCCGATGTTATTCAATCTGTATATTGAGCAAGCAGTGAAGGAAACAAAAGAAAATTTCGGAGTAGGTATTAAAATCCATGGCGAAGAAATAAAAACTTTGAGGTTCGCCGATGACATTGTAATTTTGTCAGAGACAGCAAAGGACTTGGAAGAGCAGTTGAAAGGAATGGACAATGTCTTGAAAGGAGGATATAAGATGAACATCAACAAAAGCAAAACGAGGATAATGGAATGTAGTCGAATGAACTCGGGTGATGCTGAGGGAATTAGATTAGGAAATGAGACACTTAAAGTAGTAAAGGAGTTTTGCTATTTGGGGAGCAAAATAACTGATGATGTTCAAAGTAGAGAGGATAAAAAATGTAGACTGGGAATGGCAAGGAAAGCGTTTCTGAAGAAGAGAAATTTGTTAACATCGAGTTTAGATTTAAATATCAGAAAGTCCTTTCTGAAAGTATTTGTATGGAGTATAGCCATGTATGGAAGTGAAACGTGGACGATAAATAGTTTAGACAAGAAGAGGATAGAAGCTTTCGAAATGTGCTACAGAAGAATGCTGAAGATTAGATGGGTAGATCACATAACTAATGAGGAGGTATTGAATAGAATTGGAGATAAGAGAAATTTGTGGCACAACTTGACTAGAAGAAGGGATCGGTTGGTAGGGCATATTCTGAGGCATCAAGGGATCACCAATTTAGTATTGGAGGGCAGCGTGGAGGGTAAAAATCGTAGAGGGAGACCAAGGGATGAGTACACTAAACAGATTCAGAAGGGTGTAGGTTGCAGTAGGTACTGGGAGATGAAGAAGCTTGCACAGGATAGAGTAGCATGGAGAGCTGCATCAAACCAGTCTCTGGACTAAAGACCACAACAACAACGACAGTCTACGTCTATTGTCATCCACTGTGAAAGTGTGCAAACGTTTTTCTAAATGTACCATGTTACTGAGGCAGGACGCGAGTGCAACCCCGGTATTCACCAAGTCGGATGTGGTAAACCGGCTAAAAACCACCTCCAGGCTGACCAGCACACCGACGCCGTCGTTAATGCGTCGGGTGGATTCGATTCGGGGCCGGCGCGGCTCCCCGAATCTCGGAAGTGGCCCGCAAACGAGCGTCGCTATCCGGGCGGGATTCCCCGTTCCCACATACTATGAATTTTCCGCTTCGTAGGAAGCAGAATTTCTTTTCGCTTTATGCTTCAGCTATCCTGAATCGACACGTACGAGGATGGGTCCCCTGAAGCAGGCTCGCTAGAACAGAGTGTTGTCAAGTGGTTGCCTACCTGTAGGCGTTTAGTAATCACAGTTTTCACTGTACATGTTAATTTTTAAATTGCTCAACATACGTGGGTAGCTACCACTGAGGGTGTTTACGAACTGGCGAGGGGGGGAGGGGGGTGGTCTTAAAGGGATCCTTTGCCGTTTCATTCACACATGTGTCAATATCGCACTCTTCCATGATCACGCCACAGGAGGGCGAAAAATAGGAGAGCTAGAAAAGCATCTGCAGCCTTTGTTGCTTCGGATCGCGTTCAGATTTCTTGGAATGGTTTTGAACGGTGCCTTGTGTTCCGCACCGTTAAAAAATAATTTGCGGTCACCCCGCTCTCCAAAGCGATGCGGTCAGATTCAGTGGGGTTATAGAGAAAGGTAGTAGGCGCCTTTGAGCCAAAGTTCAAACTTATAAGTCGCAGTGGAAAATGATTATGGGGTTTCGAGAAAGTGATCCTTTAATTCTGTTGCGCTGTGTATTTCGTGGGGCAGGGTGGGACCCTCTAGCACAACGCTCCCAATCACACAGCACACGAGTGTTAGGTAGATTTTGGCATAAAAAAAGTGAGAATGGCTTAGCAGCAGTCCTACTCACTGTGTCAGAACCTGTGGAGCTTTTTGCTCCTTCCTAGAATGTAAAGCGACCTAAAAGGGTTTTGTTGTCAATGCGTGGAAGGTGAACGAAAACCGCCTAACGAGTGAAACATTTTATGTACACTGGAGGTGGAGTGGAGGGAAGGAAAGGAAAGGGAAGGAACTGATGGTGTCAGCTGCATCCGGACTTAAGGCAGAATCACTGGCGACGAGAGAAAATGTGTGGTTGGCCGGGATTCGAACCGTCGATTTCCTGCTTACTCGGCACTTCCGTAAACCATTGCGCCAATCGAACTGTGTTTATCGACATTGCGCGGACTGTCTCGGCACTCCTGGCCGACCCAGATTCCCACCTAGTGACACCTATCCCATGTCCTCCGTGCTCGCTACTTTGAGATTCCGGCATGAGGTCGAACTTAATTGTGCATCCGCACTGAAGGTGGTAGATTAATTGCCATTGAGGGGAATCAACTATATGAATGCGTAGTCTCTCTTCTTTCGGACCACACGTTCTTGTGAGTGAAACATTATGTATGAAAACTAGTATTCCAAACGAATCATAGTTGATGAAACTGATTCGAGGAAGGCACCTAGCTGGAGAACTTATAACAACCAACCCTCCGCTCGCAGAAAAGAAATTTTAGTTACTTTTACACTCCTGGAAATGGAAAAAAGAACACATTGACACCGGTGTGTCAGACCCACCATACTTGCTCCGGACACTGCGAGAGGGCTGTACAAGCAATGATCACACGCACGGCACAGCGGACACACCAGGAACCGCGGTGTTGGCCGTCGAATGGCGCTAGCTGCGCAGCATTTGTGCACCGCCGCCGTCAGTGTCAGCCAGTTTGCCGTGGCATACGGAGCTCCATCGCAGTCTTTAACACTGGTAGCATGCCGCGACAGTGTGGACGTGAACCGTATGTGCAGTTGACGGACTTTGAGCGAGGGCGTATAGTGGGCATGCGGGAGGCCGGGTGGACGTACCGCCGAATTGCTCAACACGTGGGGCGTGAGGTCTCCACAGTACATCGATGTTGTCGCCAGTGGTCGGCGGAAGGTGCACGTACCCGTCGACCTGGGACCGGACCGCAGCGACGCACGGATGCACGCCAAGACCGTAGGATCCTACGCAGTGCCGTAGGGGACCGCACCGCCACTTCCCAGCAAATTAGGGACACTGTTGCTCCTGGGGTATCGGCGAGGACCATTCGCAACCGTCTCCATGAAGCTGGGCTACGGTCTCGCACACCGTTAGACCGTCTCCCGCTCACGCCCCAACATCGTGCAGCCCGCCTCCAGTGGTGTCGCGACAGGCGTGAATGGAGGGACGAATGGAGACGTGTCGTCTTCAGCGATGAGAGTCGCTTCTGCCTTGGTGCCAATGATGGTCGTATGCGTGTTTGGCGCCGTGCAGGTGAGCGCCACAATCAGGACTGCATACGACCGAGGCACACAGGGCCAACACCCGGCATCATGGTGTGGGGAGCGATCTCCTACACTGGCCGTACACCACTGGTGATCGTCGAGGGGACACTGAATAGTGCACGGTACATCCAAACCGTCATCGAACCCATCGTTCTACCATTCCTAGACCGGCAAGGGAACTTGCTGATCCAACAGGACAATGCACGTCCGCATGTATCCCGTGCCACCCAACGTGCTCTAGAAGGTGTAAGTCAACTACCCTGGCCAGCAAAGTCTCCGGATCTGTCCCCCATTGAGCATGTTTGGGACTGGATGAAGCGTCGTCTCACGCGGTCTGCACGTCCAGCACGAACGCTGGTCCAACTGAGGCGCCAGGTGGAAATGGCATGGCAAGCCGTTCCACAGGACTACATCCAGCATCTCTACGATCGTCTCCATGGGAGAATAGCAGCCTGCATTGCTGCGAAAGGTGGATATACACTGTACTAGTGCCGACATTGTGCATGCTCTGTTGCCTGTGTCTATGTGCCTGTGGTTCTGTCAGTGTGATCATGTGATGTATCTGACCCCAGGAATGTGTCAATAAAGTTTCCCCTTCCTGGGACAATGAATTCACGGTGTTCTTATTTCAATTTCCAGGAGTGTAGTTTCTCTTTCGAAAACTTTCTCATGTGTACTGAACTTCTATGCACTGCGTTCATACTCTTACAAAAATTAAATTTCTTCAGTTTTTACTTTGCTTTTCCAGCTTCAGAGCTGGAACGGTCTGCAGCGAGTGGGCGCCTCAAGGAAACACAGATTGTTGCTCAGAGTAGCCAGAGTCAGAGTATGGTTCAGCATAACGTTTGTCTCGTTTTCGGAGTTAAACATGAAGCGTGATGGCTATGTGGCGTGCTCGGGTAAGGGAAAAATAAGATAATACTCGACCGTGTGTTTTTCTAAGGGTATATCGCGGAATTTTCCTTGTGCAATTTAGGAGCACCACGTAAAACCTAAATCTGGATGGCCACTTGGGATTTGATCCTCGGTCCTCCCAGATGCGTTGTCACTTCGACATATCGGCATTGCGCTACTTTTTCACATGGTTTCTAATGACCTCGTTGTCAACGGAACATTAAATTAAACCCATATATATATATATATATTATATATATATATATATATATATATATATATATATATATATATATATATATATTCGAAGTGACAGATGGGGACAGATTAACTTACACTGAAATAAGTTGCAGATATGCGGAGCATATTGTATGTAGCGCACTGCCTTTCGAACTCGATGGCATACATTTATACCTCTGAGGAGCGTTGAATAAGTAACGCAAAAATTCTTTTCTGAAAGGAAGTTGATTCTGTTCGGGATTCCAGTACTCTATATTATTCCCCACTCTTCTGGCTACAAAACCCTGTTTTCCAGCACAATCGCCGTTCAATGCGAAGGTCTTACGCCACCTTACCATGCCCGCATGGTAACATTCTAGTGGTCGACGTCGGATCTAGCGTCTTGCTGCATCAGTTACCTGTCCATCGTCCACGCACTGCTTCCCGAGGAGTGCATCCTTCATTGGGCCAAACAGATGGAATTTGGAAGGTGTGAGGTTGGGGCTGTAGGGTACATGAGGAAGATCAGTTTGTGTGACTTTTCTGCGATGATGTCACACGCCAACGGCACACCATGCTTTTGCTCACTGCCAGGTCTCCCTAGACATTCTGCAAGCGCCTATGAATATCTGTGATGCTCTGGTTTTCCGCTAAAACAAACTCAGTGACAGTTCTCTGCCTGGAACGACTTCCATCACAGACGCCATTTTGAAGACTACGTACAGCGCCGCCACCTATCGGAACTTCATAAAGCTATCGGGGCTGAAGAAAGAGCATTCCACGATGTCCCACAACTAATTCCGAAATTATTAACTAATATTGGCCGAGAAAAAATGTATTGCATTTTTTATTGAATGCCCCTCGCAGAAGTGTTAGACGACCAAATTGATTTCGAGAAATGAACAAACCAGCCAGCTCTGTTGCTTTTCGCAATGGCTACTATATCTTTTGTGCATCTGTCTTTTTTTCTATTGAATATCCGAGATAGCACACATTGTTCCCCTCTTCTAGATCGTCTTGTCGAAGTTGCACATTTAGTCTATTTCGTGTTACCAGCTGTGTATACCATTACCTTGATTAACTTACTTTCCTTTTCCTGCATGTGCATATTATACCCACGAGCTAGTACAGTATCACTGCTACGACATCTACATATGCATCTTCGCCATACTCCGCAAGCCACCTAATGTGTGTGGCGTAGCATACTTTTCGTACCACTAAATGAGTCCTCCAAGCCGGCCGGTGTGGCCGTGCGGTTAAAGGCGCTTCAGTCTGGAACCGCGTGACCGCTACGGTCGCAGGTTCGAATCCTGCCTCGGGCAGGGATGTGTGTGATGTCCTTAGGTTAGTTAGGTTTAATTAGTTCTAAGTTCTAGGCGACTGATGACCTCAGATTTGAGTCCTCCAATCCTGTTCCACTCGCGAATAACGCGTAGGAAGAATGTCTGTAAGCCTCTGTGTTGGCTCTAACTTCTCGAATCTTCCCCTCGTGGTCAAATCAAATGGCTCTGAGCTCTATGGGACTTAACATTTGAGGTCATCAGTCCCCTGGAACTTAAAACTACTTAAACTAACTAACCTAAGGACATCACACACATCCATGTCCGAGGCAGGATTCGAACCTGCGGCTGTAGCAGTCACGCGGTCTCGGACTGAAGCGGCTAGAAGCGCTCGTCCACAGCGGCCGGCTCCTCGTGGTCATTACGCGAGACGTATGTGGGAGGAGCCGGCCGAAGTGGCCGTGCGGTTAAAGGCGCTGCAGTCTGGAACCGCAAGACCGCTACGGTCGCAGGTTCGAATCCTGCCTCGGGCATGGATGTTTGTGATGTCCTTAGGTTAGTTAGGTTTAACTAGTTCTAAGTTCTAGGGGACTAATGACCTCAGCAGTTGAGTCCCATAGTGCTCAGAGCCATTTGAACCATTTTTTTTGTATGTGGGAGGAAGTAATATGTTGTCCGACTCTTCCCGGAATGTGCTCTCTCGAAACTTCAATAGTAAATCTCTCCATGATGCACAACGCCTATCTTGTAACGTCTGCCAATGGAGTTGGTTGCGTATGTCCGGAATGCTCTCGCGCCGGGTTGGCGACCCCGTGACGAAACGGGCCGCTCTTTGTTGGACCTTCTCTATCTCTTCTATCAGTCCTACCTGGTAGGGAACCCAGCACTCAAGAATCGGTCGAACAATCGCCTTGTAAACGACATCAGCGAACTGTATTATACTGTTTTTCTATTCGTGAGAAACAACTCCAGTATCAACTCCTGTACATCCCTCGTTGCCTCTTCGATACACATTGATGAGCTAAAACATTATGTGAAAAAGGCTTTCAAATATCGCTACCAGTCTCAATATTTGTTGAGAGCTAAATTATTTATTTAGCGACACTTACAGGGATGATCCCTCATATCAGGCTATATTGGTATTACAAAAACATTTAGCACGTGTGCATACAGATATTAAAGTTTTTTGGCATGACCGCTCTGATCATCCCGAGGAGAGAGAGAGAGAAGGATAACGTAGTAAGATGCGATGCTAGTTTGTGTATTGATCTTCCGTTTACAAGAACATTTTTTTAAAATATAAAACAATGATTCAGTTAGTTCTTGTGGCGTGGCAGTTTTCTTGTGATGTACTGAGGCCCCACTATTTCCATGGCTCTTTTAGACTTCTTTACCACTATTCACAAACGTCGCAACGCTGTCTTTAAAGCAGTCACGTCAAGCAACTTTAATATCGGTATACACTTGTGTTAAATGCTTTTTTAATGCCAATATAGCCATGACGAGGTAGCACCTCGAAACATATCGCTAAATAAATAATTTAGGTGTTAACAAATTTTGAGACTCGTCGCGATATTTGAAAATACTTTTATATTTTTGAAACAGTCACGGTCGATTAATTGTCAATATGGCTTAAAATTATTACATTATGACCACTACTTTAATATCGGTATACACTTGTGTTTAATGCTTTTTTAATGTCAATATAGCCTGATGACGAGGTAGCACCTCGAAACATATCGCTAAATAAATAATTTAGTTGTTAATAAAGTTTGAGACTCGTCGTGTTATTTGAAAATCTTTTTATATTTTTGAAATAGTCGCGGTAGATTAATTGTCAATATGGCTTAAAATTATTACATTATGACCACTACTGGTCGTTAAACTGAATTGCGCCTGGCGGTGTTGCAGCCACGTGAGGCGGCAAGGGACGTAATATGTGGAGTAGAATGGAGAATCACTCTATCGAAGAAACAAATCGCAAATATGGAAATCGATTCACATAAGCAACTTAGACAAGGGGCAGTTTGCTATGACCCGGCGCCAGGGAACGAGTAACTCGGAAATGGAGAAGCTAGTTCGGCTGTTAGCTTGCTGCTGCGGTGAGCATCTATGGAAAGTGGCTGGAGGGCGGTGAAACCATGTGTAGGCGACAAGGTGTTGGACGTCCACTACTCATCACACCTTGTAGACGTCGGAGGCTTGCCCGCCCTGTAGAGCAGGATAGGCGACGATCTGTGGCAGATATGACAACAGAGTACAGCGCTTCACAGCAGACGACCTCTACGTGTTCCCTTGCTGGCGCAACAACCTCGTCAACTGTGATTTCTGTGGGAACGGGTTCATCAGACTTGGAGCGTGGATCGTGTTGTCTTGTCGGATGAATCCCGTTTCATGTTACTTCAGGGCGATGACCGTAAACGGATACGCTATCAGCCAGGAGAACGGCTGCTCGAAACATGCACCTCGCCACCTTCTCAGATGAGGGAAATGTTACATTATGGATCGTATTCACCTGGGCTTCCAAGGGACTTGTGGTCGTAAGCGAAGGCACCATGAAAGCTGTGGACTGCGTGAACATTACTGAGGACCGTCTGCATCCTTTACTGCTTAATGTCTTCGCCGACAGCGATAACATCTTCCAGTAGGATAACTGTCCGTCTACAAGACCACTATCATGTTATAGTGGTTTGAGGAGCGTGACAGTGAACTCACGTTCATGTCTTAGTCACCAAATTCGCCTGATCTGAACCCAATTAACACGTCTAAGACGCTATTGGGCACCAGCTCCCCGTCCGCAAACCACCGGTCCGTAATTTATGGGAATTGCGTGAACTGTGCGTAGATATCTCGTGTCACATAACTCTCGAAACCTACAAAGTATCTGTCGAATCCGTATCACGCAGAAATGACACTGTATTGCGTTCCAGAAGTGGACCAAACGTTGTTAATCTGGTAATCATAACGTTTTGGCTCATAGGTGTATAAATGAAATATTAGCGGTTGTAATGAGCTTTCCTGATTTTGCCCTCTTGTATCACTCAGTCCTTGCTGGCTATTGTAGCTTGTTTTACATAAATAAAAAGTATTCCTCTTCTACCTCTTTAATTAATACCACATTTTCTATGAATGAAAAATAACCATTTTATTCGATTCGACAATAGAAAGAGTTTCTCAAATCTGTGGGTGTGAAGTATGTATCCTGTTTTTACTACATTTGTCCTCTATAAAAACTGCAGTTCTACAATTAACTTCTCGAATTTCGACTGGTGTTTCATTAGTAGATCCTAAAAGATTATGGTCACTGTCAGTGCAAGTATATGGACAACTTTTACTGTTCTTAAATTGATTTTTTGAACCATTGTTTTACCAAAAAACATTAATATGCTAAGATGTGCACTCAATTCGCATATTTAGTTAATGGACATTGTTCACAGCCGTCTTAGGATAAGTATAATGATATGTAACTTCCGTTTGCTGATCGACCTCTAACAGCACCCATGAAATGCAACGATTCTTGAGTTTCTGGCATCAAGATGAATTCACTTTAATATTTCAGTCTAGCTTGGTGCCTATAGAGATAAGTGTCCATGTATAGATCTAGATGTCTTAGCGTGTTTCTTACACTGGTAACTGTAGGTGTGAAACTTCCTGACAAGTTTAATCTGTAGGACCGGCTGGGATTCGAACCCTGAGCTTGACTTTCATAGGTAACGACTTTTCACCTGACCCATCCTCACAGTTCCCATCAGCCAGTACCGCTCTCCCGTTTTTATTAACTTTACCGGGAATCTCTTGCCTAGCTTACTCGTCTAGCACCACTGGGAGGAAGTATGTATCTTTAACTCTGCAATTGTGTGCACTCTGTAGCTACAGAGGAATGCTCAGATCTCTCATCGTCACCAGTGAAAGCCACGTTAAGGACTCGAATCTTTGCGGTACACATAGTTTGAATTTGTCAGGAAGTTTCATATCCATTTTCTGTGGGAGAAAAGTTGACGATAAATGAAGTAATAAGCATGTCTCCTGTCTTCAGTTAAATCTGTAACAAGCACTGTATAGCTGGTAGGATACTGCCCGCCAAACGCAGAACACCTAGTTTGGAGTGCCAGTCTGTTATTCAATTTCAATATCAGAACATTGTCACTGTGGAGTCATGGTATCGTTCGTTTATAAACTTCAGTTATAAGTTGTACGGTAAAAGCAATTAACAGTATAAAATATTCCACTAGTGAATAATAATATACGATTGTTTAGCCTTATACCAGTGGGGACGGGATATCTGCTCAACTTTGAAAGGTGAAATAACGAATTTTCTTTTTCCATACTAAAGAAATCGGAAGTCCCAAATAAAAGAGGCCTGACCGTTACTGGCCGCTACGCCTGGCGAATCAGAAGGCAATGTTCCAGCTCTACGTCTGTTTGTGCGGTGTGCTGTAACCGTCCAAGTATTTACACTCCCATCAAAGAGCCGGTGAGAAAGTAAACACGTTTAAGTTAATGACTTTATCTAGCCAGTCATTGTTTGTTGCAGCCGATAAATCACTGTGTCACGTGTGTGTGTGTGCTAACACTGAGGGTTTCATCAACAAGGTACGTAAGAAGAGTTCTACGAAGAAAAGTAATGTTTGAACAGAATGTTTAACTCCACGGTCGTGAATGTTCATATTGCGTTGATATTTCTAGACCTTTTTCGTTAATCCTTGATGAAATCAGAATTGTATGACCACTGAATTTCCTTGCATTTTACTGTATTTATACGTAGTCTGTCACAAACTAACAATTTATTTGGTGAAAACTGTATTAAAGGAACGCGTACACTCACGCATGCATAGACGTACACAGACACAGACACACACACACACAACACATGCAGAATTTAATTATATTGCTTTTTGTTCTTCTGCATTTCCTTCGTTATTTCCGCAGCTGTACTTCCAGTTCATTTCTGCGGACTCCTGACAAAGTGATTGTGCTTGCTTTGCTTTGACTCTTAATACTCTGTTCGCGGTTTGGAACAATTACAACTTTTGGTGCGCTTTCATGTGAAGTTTGATGATTATTCTGACGAAATATTATCATACATGAGAAGTCTACGTTAATGATTGGAAACGAGCTGTGATGCCAAAAACCACTTGTTGCGGAAAATCCATGAAGTCTCTAGTTATTGCCATTCGCATAGAATTACTTTGCAGAGGAGAAAAGAGAAAAATGACTAACTATTAATGTCATTATACCACGGCCTATGTGTCTAACTACAGAATCTTGTCATCTATAACCTCTGTAACTTACTGTGCTGTGGGACGATAATTATTACGTTTTCCTAGTTACTATTGAAAGAAGTAGCAGCTTTTACAATTGTTAACTCGATATCTTGCACTTTGACATTGTTTTATTTCATATGTGTATTTGAAATATGTCTCCCGCCTAACAGGTATACTTCTTTGTTTGTTAATTAAGCCTAGTCATAAAACTGAAGTGTTTTATATAACTACTTTGAGCTATGAAAAGTTATACTCTATCAGTAGAGAATGTTCGCTACAATCTATTTATGTTTATGTTACCACCGATTTTCATTCAGGAAAATATAACGTCAGGGTTGAAAGGACATGAGTGTAGCACACTTCTAGTAAGCTTTTCCTAGTGAAGTGGCTTTCAAGGGGTTCATTTCTACCCGTCGTCACCGATTTAGTCCAATTTTATGGAATATGCGAGGCTTGGCCAGAAATGGAAGTGACAAAATTGTGAGCCGCAGATGACCGAGAGTCTAGAGAAAATAGCATTTTTGGCGCGGGTCGAGCGAGCGGTTAACAAAGCGGAAAGAGTGCCGATCGCTACTCCAGTGGTAATGGGGTCAAGTACCCGTGTGGAAACATTTTTTTTTTATTTTCAATTTTTACGTTATTTACACTGCATATAAACCGAATGATGAACAGATTAGTCCACTTGTATACAGCACAATATGCTGTAAGCATTTCTGGAAAATTATTGCCAACACTCTACGTATGCCTACAAGAAAGTACTAGCTCTTTTGCACAGAGGATTCAAGACATGGTGGATTAATATACGACAAAATATAGGTATGTCGTTATTACTTCGTCAAAATCTGGTAAAGTGATATGATGAAACACACCACACAGCAAAACAAATTTGCTCTGTTAATTGACTCGTGGGAAAGACAAACAAATCCACAATTAAACTACAAGATTTTTCTAGATGTTCAATAGGAAGAAGGATTGCCATCGTGCAGTATTAATGTGATTCTCCTCACACTCCGCTAGTGAAACCCTGCGATGTCTGTTTTTATCGTCAGAGAAAGAATTTGCTCAAAAAACTCTTACCTTGTCGAGAAAGAAAAAGGAATCACATTCAGATAAGACAGCACCAGAATGTATTCCGTTGTGCACCCCCAGCTACACTCGTCAGTATTTGTCAAAATGATGACCTACGCGTCGTTTGCTGCCAAGTTGTGCTATGAGAGGAACCTTTTATGAATGTAAACCAAGCTCGTTTCTCTATAGAAACTTTAAAAGAACTATGCAACTGTAAACGTGCGGCGTTTATAACGAGTACAAGCTGCTGAAAAAAAAGTGGTTCAAATGGCTCTGAGCACTATGGGACTTAATATTGGAGGTCATCAGTCCCCTAGAACTTAAACTAACCTCAGGACATCACACACATCCATACCCGAGGCAGGATTCGAACCTGCGACCGTAGCGATCGCGCGGTTCCAGACTGAAGCGCCTAGAACCGCTCGGTCACATCGGCCGGCTACAAGCTGCTGAGAAAGTTCCTGCTTCCCCTGTATTATGATCATTATCACCCTGGCACGTGTAAATCATCAACTGTAAATAATAAAAAAAGTGTAATTTTGTAGACCAAGTTCTTGTATATGCCTTCTAATCCCTTACTGGAAATTTATTTCGAATCCCGAATTTTCCTTTACCTTTTCTTTTCACGTCTCTTATGAATATATTAGTACATACAATGTACTGAACATTATTACTGTTTATTTATAATG
This sequence comes from Schistocerca nitens, assembly GCF_023898315.1. Taxonomy (NCBI): domain Eukaryota; kingdom Metazoa; phylum Arthropoda; class Insecta; order Orthoptera; family Acrididae; genus Schistocerca; species Schistocerca nitens. Next base: position 788,318,682 of record NC_064616.1, on the reverse strand, counting down.
TAAGTAATATAAAAACTGAACTTCAAAAAGTTCTTGTATAGAGACTCGTTGGCACGACCCTAATATTTCGGTTCCTTACCCTTTCCGCTGCGCCAACCGCTGCGTGGGAACTATGTAGCATAAATGACTCATACCGCGCACGACATGCACCAAAAATGGTATTTTTTCTAAACGCTTGGCTCCCACTTCCATCACCTTCATTTCTGGCCAACCTCTGGATATAGAGCCTACCAAAAATTAGGTCAAAATCAGTGATAACTAATAGGCACAGTCCCGTTCTTAGACTGAATCGATCTTGTTGTCGATGGATCGATACACCATAAACCATCTATCGAACTCAGATCATATTTCTCAAACTTGATTACTGTAATCAAAAAGTATTTAGAAAAAATGACAAAGGCAATATTTACACATTTTTTATTTTATTTTATTTATTTATTTATTTAACCTGATCAGATTAGGGCCATCAGGCCCTCTCTTACATCGGACCAGTGTTCCACACATGCAGCATTTCACACATCAGAGTTACATCATGAACATAGTTTAAATGAGAAAATTAGCTTACTCTAGTGACAATATGAATAAAGAGTAGTGACTAAGACCTAATAAAGTAAATGTGGAAGTATTTTTACAACAGGTGCTATACATACAGATTATGATAAAAGCAATAATAATAACGGTAAAACAAAAAATCAAATAATAATGATAAACATGACTAAGACCTAATAAAGTAAATGCTGGCAGTATTTTTACATCAAGTGCTATACATACAGATTATGGTGAAAGCAATAATAATAACAGTAAAAAAAATCAAATAATAATGACAAATATGAGAAAGATTGGCAATAGTAATGTAGGTTTGTGCAGATGTACATTAATATCTTGGTGTGTAAAGTAGATGTTTACTAGTATATTCGAGTTTTGGGTAAGGGAGATTTAAGGAGGGGGAAAGAGGGAAGTAATGAGATGAAGTGCACTCATGTACAGAGGAAGGCATTACTGTTGCTTAAGTAGATACGTCATTACCTGTTTTTTGAAGCCGGTCATGTTTTTAAGTTCTCTAACATAACGAGGGAGGTTATTCCGGAGTCGGGTTCCCGCTACTGTAAAGGACTTGGAGAAGGTGACTGACCGATGCAGTGGAACGGAAAGGATTTTATTATAATGGGAACGTGTGTTTCTGTCATGTTGTTCCGACATGAGCGTTAGGGACGAGGAGAGATATGAGGGACAGTATACATTTATAAGGCAGTAGATGAGACAGAGTGTATGGAAATCTCTGCGTTTGTCTGCACGCAGCCAGGACAATTTTGCATATGCTGGTGAAATGTGATCAAAAAATCGAACGTCACAGATATATCGGACGCAGGCATTCGTGACCAGTTCTAGACGCCGGGAATTTTCCTGAGAGAGGCCTTGTAGGATAATATCGCTGTAGTCAATGATTGGGAGTATAAGCGTTTGTACTAATTTCTTTTTCAGATCGAAAGGGAAGAGTTTTTTATATTTTTGTAGGACATGAAGGGATGCTGATGCTTTTTTGCACACTGCAGTTACGTGCTCTGTCCAATTTAGATTTTCATCTATTATTACTCCCAAACTCTTTGCTGAGGGAGAGAAGTTAATATGTGTTCCATTTAGGATAAGAGGTGGTACGGATTCCCGATGTTTTGGGCTAATGAGCTTAGAGTGACCAACAAGTACCGCTTGGGTTTTAGATGGGTTTAGTTTTAGACCTATGTCCTGTGCCCATTTTGACAGTGCATCGAGGTCAGTATTGAAATTTTCAATAGCTTTCTTGAGATTGCTTGGTTTCGCACTTAGATACAACTGAAGGTCATCAGCATACATATGGTATTTGCAATAGGTCAGGACCGATGACACATCATTGACATAAAGAGAGAAGAGTATAGGACCTAATACTGTGCCTTGGGGAACGCCTGACACTACCTGCCGCCATTGTGATTTTATATTCCTAGACAGGACGCGTTGCTGACGAGACGTCATGTATGAGCGAAACCATTGCACTGCACTTGGTGAGAAATTTAGACCGCTAAGTTTGGCTAGTAAGATGTCGAAGTCGACAGTATCAAATGCTTTGCTGAAATCTAAGAAGCAAATAATAGTCGCTTCTTGTCTGTCTATGGCAAGTTTCAGGTCATCTGTCACCTTTATCAGAGCGGATGTTGTGCTTCGATGTTTACGGAAACCTGATTGGTATTCGTCTAGTAGGTTGTTAGTAGTTAGGTAGTTGGTGAGCTGGTCATGAACTATATATTCTAAGGCCTTTGATAGTGCAGGAAGAAGGCAGATGGGGCGGTAGTCAGAGGGTGCTGTGGCGATGTCCGTTTTAGGCAGTGGCTTAATTTGTCCCAGTTTCCAGGCCTCAGGGAAAACACTTGTGATTAATGAATCGTTGAAAATGTCTGTTATAGAGGGCAGTAGTTGGTCACCATCTGGATAGTGATACCATCATGTCCAGTAGATGCTGATCTAATCCGCATTATGGCTTTCTTGAAAGTACTGCAAGTGACGTGCTGTAGATAGAATTTTTCTTTGCTACAGTCGTTCATCCCCATGAAGTAATCAATGATTCTCTGTTTTTTTTTTCGGGTCAATTTTGGTTGTAGGTAATGTGAAGAATCGGTTTAGTTCTTCAGCTGGGACCATGGGATTTTCTGCAACTTATATTTTGCCTAAACCGAGACTACGGAGATTTTTCTACAGGATAGCTGGTCTACATCTATTGTCAGCTAATGTACGGGCATGTCTGAGCTTAGCGTTTCTCACCACTTGACTGACTTTGTTTCGTTTCTGCTTGTATACAACATGATTTTCAGGTGTAGGGTGTATCTTGTATGCTCGATGTGCAGCATCTCTGAGATTCATGAGCTGTTTTAGTTCTTCAGTCAGCCAAGGTGCAGGTTGCCTTTTTACTTTTCTGATCTTTATTGGAGCATATTTGTCATATTGTTGAGTAATTTTGTTAGTGAAATCCTGGAGTTTGTCGTTTATGTCCATGAGGGGAGTAGAGGTCATCCCCCAAACTATTTCTTGTGCCTCAGTTTCGAGTTCAGGCAAGTTTATGCGTTTGAGATCTCGGTATGTAGACAGTTTTTGTTTCTTTCTAGGGGATTCTAGTGAATACGTCATGGAAATGATGTCATGGGCAGACATGCCAGGCGCAGATATTTGAGAGATGCGGATTATTCTGTTCGGAGATTTCGTTGCGAATATATCTATGAAAGTGTGACTGGTAGTCGTGTGATGAGTAGGTGCCAGCTGGAGTGGCGTCATATTTGAGGAAGAAAGCATCCTCTTAAATTTCCCAGTGGAAGGCCTATTGCACAGAAAATTAATGTTAGTGTCACCTGCTATAATTACATGTTCATATGACGATTCGAGACTAGAGAGGGCAGTTTCGAAGCAGGCGAACCCACCTACTTTAGGAGGTTTGTAAAGGACACATATTAAGCACTTTCTGTTAAGTGATTTGATTTCTATGAACATATATTCCACTTGTTTATCTACATTGTTGTCGGATGTGTGTAGTACTGTAGGTGACAAATCAGAGCGTATGTACGCCCCTACTCCGCCCCCTCGTCTGTTGCATCTGTCGTGCCTGAGAAAGATATTTGGGCTAAAGGATAAATTACTGACTAGTAGAAGTAGTTAGCCCGAGTGTGTGGCAAATATTATTGTGGAGGAAACTTCAGAGATCAAACAAACATTTATTAAATAAATTGACTCTTCAGCTGCTTTACGCGTATATCGATTCAAATATTAAACTCTGTTTTAACAGATTCTTTTTAGTTTATATTTTTCTCCTAACAGAATGTAATTTCATAAAACAAATGGAATGGGCAGCAACCATTTCGACACGCAGTAAACTTCTGTGTGTTAAGCTGATTGCGATTATGATCAGTTCATAAGATACGCGCAACACACTTATAAGAAAAAAACAGAGATTTATAAACATGTAGAAGGTAGTGAAGATAATAGAAAGTCTTGCCGCAGAAGGAAGGTCGAAAACACACACGAAGAAAAAGGTGTTTTCCAGGAATAGTAGCTCGGAATGGACAGTTTGTTTTCAAGAAACAAGCATATTCACTAGGATCTATTACCAGGCCTGATATCGGAACGTTGAACTGCAAATAACTTTCCTGCGAAAGCACCTGGCGTGTTACGTATAAAACAGCATTTTAGCGTCGCACAAGTCATGGGGCTGTCAACACAAATTTTATCTTAGCACAACGACGGGATCGAGCGAGGCGGCGCATTGGTTAGCACACTAGATTCACACTCGGGAAGGTGACGGTTCAAACCCACGTCCGGCCGTCCTCATTTAGGTTTTCCTTGATTTCCCTAAATCGCTTCAGGCAAATTCCGGGATGGTTCCTCTGGAAGGCCGCGGCCGATTTTCTTCCTCTTCCTTCCCTAATCCGAGTTTTTGCTCTGTCTCTAATGACCTTGTCGTCGACGGGACCTTAAACATTAATCTCCTCCACAAAGACGGGAAAACTTCGGTAAACTCGGGAGTCTATGCATGGAAATCACAGCTGCGTTATCATGGGAACAAGTAACCACCCACGAACATTCTCGAACATGATCGTTTGGGTAGTCCATGTGATATGATGTGAGGAGGCATAATATTGTATTCACACACTGACCTCCAAATCTTCGAACCCGGAACACTCATCGGTCAGCGTCATAGTGACACTATACTCCTTCCCTATGTGCGTCTTTTCGAGGGTACATTCGGCTCTGACTTCATTTTTATGGACGACACTGCGCGACCGCATCGAAGAGTGCGGGTGGATAAGCTCTTGGGAGAATATTCGGCGAACGCACTGCCCTATAAGTTTCCCCCCACTTAAATCACATCGAGCTCTTAGTAGGATGCTTGGAGGAAACGTACGGCAGCACGGCCATACGCAAAAACGACCATCCAGCAGTCCAGCAGGTGTCAACCGGGCAGTTGGCGGAATGGAACGGCCTGCCAAAAGAAAGCCTTACCAACCTTGTGGCTACCTAGAGGACACGTTGCAGAGCATGCGGACCCGTCCGGTGGTGATCACGCACCGTACTGAGGACCATGTTCCACTTTTTATAATGTCCAAGGGGCAATCGTAAATCGCGGTGGCTTCAGTGTGAGTACTGCCTTTCAACAGAAGTATCATTTCTGTTCCTCTCACTGCGTATTTATTTCGTTACCTTGTGTACTATAGTGTAGCAGTTTTTTCTATATACGGTCTAAGTTTCATCTAGCTGTGTTACTTGACAGTGACACATCAAACGAAAGTTATTTTCATCCATAAGTATTGCAAAAGATTGAGGATATGCCATTTCATGTGTAGCACGTAAAACTTGCTCTATACAGAAACGAATGTGTCCAGTCCGTCCAACTTATCTATGACATGGAAGACATGATACGCAGAAATCAATACAACTGTTTCGGGAACAACGAATTTTTGTGAGAGTAAAAGTATACTACAGTTTTTTGGTAATTTTTATAAAGTGAAACTGTCCTCAGTCAGAAGGCTGGTTTGAACACTGCAGTGCTTTACTAGGCATGACCGTATTGCCTACTGACTAAGTTGTCTGCTTACGGAGGGACTTGGGCCGAGAATCACCGCATGGCAAATAAGTCTAAGGCTGATTTTGTAATAAATCTGAAATTCACTGAAATAAGATGTTCAAAAATGTGTGTGAATTCCTAAGGGACCAAACTGCTGAAGTCATCGGTCCCTAGACTTACACACTACTTTAAGTAACTTAAACTAACTTTGCTAAGAACAACACACACACCCATGCCCGAGGGAGGACTCGAACCTCCGGCGGGAGCGGCCGCGCAGTTCGTGACCGTTGCGGTATCATATTGACAGTACAACGTTTGGGCTGTGAAGAATATCTGCAATTGTAACTATTATTTCGCTTGTGCAACAGTATTTAAAACTACTCTCTGGCAGAAAACTTCTAGTATTCTTCAACATTGTTTAAACCATATCGATAACGGGTTCACCGACAATGAAGCTAATCGCTTGTTCATGTGCATCATTCTACATACGTTTCGGCCTTGCACACTCCGACGGAAACCTAACGCCACGGTAAATTTTAATCAGATTTTGTGTAACGTTCCATTAAAGCGACAGTTTTCATACAGTTCGGACGATAGGCGATGTGCATGTACCGAATTGCAAATAGTGATAAATACAGAATTCCTTTAAAGAACAAAGGAAAGTTTTCCGGTAATACCGTGTCCTAGACAATGTGGATTCCAGTACGTTCCTCTCTAGACGTACGTCAATCAGGAGCAGCACCACAAAAGTGTACGATCCTAGCGGGAGCTTTACATGGCAACTCGGTTTGAATACCAGTAATATCGCGCAATATTGTGTACCAAGAAATTCCTGAAAAATAATCCATGTTTTTACTGCTATAACACAATTTGCAGAAGTTATGATTATGTCTTAAACGGCTTGTGTCAGATTCAGTATCATCGTCTTGCAATACTACTCATTTGTTGAATGGCTTTGTTTCGATTTCAGGTTCTGCTTGTATACTCATGCACCACTTGAAAATTTTTGAGAGCTGTCATCATCTTCCGAATTAACGGAATACAATAAATCCTTTCGCGTTTTCAAATCAACGGAGCAACGTCTTAGCCTTCTTTATATAAATTTTACTTATGAGCATCAGAAGAGAGGAGATTAGTTAGCCAAAAAATTCAAATTCGAAAAAATATTGGACGCAGAAATAATTTTCCATGGCTCCTTACACTTAAATGTTCATAATTTTTGTGTATGACTACTTCAATCCCACGGCAATGAGACACGTACTTAACTGCGCAAATGATTAAAAAATACGGGGAGGGTTGCACAGCGAATAACGGAAAGAAGTATGTTGTGATTGCAAAGAACAGACGCCAAAAAGGAATAACTGGCTATATGACAAGATAGAAAATGAGGACGATATAGTGGAAGATTTCACGGTCAATATTGGCATCCATTTTGATTTTATTTACAGGGTAGCTGGGGGTAAAGCCCCACGCGGGGTAAAAACCTACACCTAGTTTTTGAATTGACTGCCGTTGTCTCAAGGAGTTGACCACCAGATCTCAGGTTTGTCTTATTGCAATTTATAGTTCCACGAAAGTTCATCCTGGCAGGTCGCTCCAGAGGGAGAAAATGAGGTAGATTTGTTTTTTACAACTTACACGTAACTTTCCTGATATTTCACCTGAATATTATATGATGTAAGAATTGAAAAGAGGAATCAACGAAAAACACGTTGAACTACTGCATCTAAACTTCACTTTCACGTGGAAACAGTTGTTCCAATACCTCCCCAAAGTAACTACGATGCGTTTTCCAGAAAATGGCGAAATGGCGCATATCCCCGCAGGTGTTTTGGGGTAAATCCCCACAGCTCCAACAATGTGACGGCAATTCTTTAATGATAATCCTCGCAAAAGATGACATTCAGCACTCGCTGAAAAGGTTTAGGGCAATTTTCTGGTAATCATTGAAACCTGTGCCTTTAGCGTCGACACTCAATAAAGAACAAATGGAAGAAGAATTCATGGGAAAAGAAAACCTTGCTGCAAAGAAGAAAAGACGTGCCAAAGAAAGAAAAGAACATGCTATAGAATCAAAGCGACGTAAGGTTCAAATGGTTCAAATGGCTCTGAGCACTATGGGACTCAACTGCTGAGGTCATTAGTCCCCTAGAACTTAGAACTAGTTAAACCTACCTAACCTAAGGACATCACAGACATCCATGCCCGAGGCAGGATTCGAACCTGCGACCGTAGCGGTCTTGCGGTTCCAGACTGCAGCGCCTTTAACCGCACGGCCACTTCGGCCGGCAAAGCGACGTAAGCTACGTTTCTTTACATCAATGCCAAAAAAGGGACGAAAACAGATCAAACAGCCAGTTGATTATTATTCAGAGTCCGATTCAGACTTCTCATATCATGACATTTGCTCGGATACAGATATGGAGTTTCTATTTGGCAAATAAGTACTTGAAGAAGAAGAAATATAAGAGACTGAGAATTCAAGGAAAAATCAGAGGACCTAACAAAGTATACTATTTACTAGGTACCTAATAAATAGCTTAGCCTCAGTAATTTAAATCTTTCAGGTTACTCTACTAATCCTCCTGTCGTGGAGGAGAAAGTATTATTTTTGTACTTGTAGTTTGAAGTATTATATTCAAATTTGAGAGACAATTCAGTTCAGTATTTTGTTGGGCTACTTGGCTACAATACAACAATGTTAAAAAGGGTTTTTTCAAGTGTTTTTATTACGCAGTTTATACCCATGTTTATCTCACAGGGAACAATCTCCCCCCATTTTGCGGAACAAAACCCTGCACGTTTTATTTTAGCTAAATTGTAAATATCTCTTTAATTAGTCATCAGAGAGAGCAGCATAACCCAACGAGCTGACGGAAAAAGACTGTGGAAATTCTCTGCTGGATCTTGTGAAATAAGTAAGGACCTTAACAACTAATTTATGAATGAGAGTATAATACGTTACGAAACATGTACGATATTCATGGAGGGTCTTAATATGTGGCGAAGTGTGGACGAGATTTTTATCAAGCAGGGTAAAAAATTTATGATAATCGCAAGAAAAGGAGTCACTCTAGAGAACCAACAAACCGCGTCGTCTTATGTGTACGGTGTAGGGACTTTGCAGCCGTCATTTATCGTTTTATTAAGTTCAATTTACCGTATAGGAGGTCGAGGCACAAACTGCGACTTACCATCTTCCGTCGTCATGGGGCAGAAACTTTTAGATCATGATGAACATCAATCCATTTTTATTTATTTATAACAGAGAATCATGAGGGAGTATGCAACAAGTATCTCCTTAAGTACGTCATCTTTATATGACCTAACACAGCCAAAACCTGCGGGCTCTTGGAACTGTAAGTTCGAGAATCTAGCAGCCACAATCCTTATTAATGTCATAGAAAACCCTACCAGTTTGGTAATGGAGAAAAGTTTGGAGGATAAAACTTGTGGCGAGAGGCCTAGGCATGACAACAGTAAGCAGGTTCAAATGAACATAGGTTGCAGTAGTTATCCAGAGATGAAGAGGCTTGCACAGGTTAGATTAACCTGAAGAGCTGCATCAAACCAGTCCTCGGTCTGAAGACCACAACATGTATGAGAAATCTGAGGAAGTAGTTGGGAATACACTATGTGATCAAAAGTAATCGGACACACCCGAGCCGGCCGCGGTGGCTGAGCGGTTCTAGGCGCTTCAGTCCGGAACCGCGCGACTGCTACGGTCGCAGGTTCGAATCCTGCCTTGGGCATGGATGTGTGTGATGCCCTTAGGTTAGTTAGGTTTAAGTAGTTCTAAGTTCTAGGGGACTGATGACCTCAGATGTTAAGTCCCATAGTGCTCAGAGCCATTTGAAACATTTTTGACACACCCGAAACCATACGTTTTTCATATTAGGTGCATTGTGCTGCCACCTACTGCCAGGTACTCCATATCAGCGACCTTAGTAGTCACTAGACATCGTGAGAGAGGAGAATGGGGCGCTCTGCGGAACTCACGGACTTCGAACGTGGTCAGGTGATTGGGCGTCACTTGTATCATACGTCTGTACGCGAGATTTCTACACTCCTAAACATCTCTAGGTGCACTGTTTCCTATGTGATAGTGAAATGGAAACTTAAAGGGACACGTACAGCACAAAAACGTACAGGCTGATCTCGTCTGTTGACTGACAGAGACCGCCGACAGTTGAAGAGGGTCGTAACGAGTAATAGGCAGACATCTATCCAGATTATCAAACAGAAATTCCAAACTGCATCAGGATCCACTGCAAGTACTATGACAGTAAGGCGGGAGGTGAGGAAACTTGGATTTCATGGTCGAGCGGCTGCTCATAAGCGACACATCACGCCGGTAAATGGCAAACGACGCCTCGTTTGGTGTACGGAGCGTAAACATTGGACGATTGAACAGTGAAAAAACGTTGTGTGAAGTGACGAATTACGATACACAACGTGGCGATCCGATGGCAGGGTGTGGGTATGGCGAATGCCCGGTGAACGTCATCTGCCAGCGTGCGTAGTGCCAACAGTAAAATTCGGAGGCGGTGGTGTTATGGTGTGGTCGTGTTTTTCATGGAGGGGGCTTGCACTCCTTGTATTTTTGCGTGGCACTATCACAACATAGGCCTACACTGCACCTCCTTGCTACCCACTGTAGATGAGCAATGCGGGGATGGTGATTGCATCTTTCAACACGATCGAGCACCTATTCATAAGGCACTGCCTGTGGCGAAGTGGTTACGCGACAATTACATCCCTGTAATGGACTGGCCTGCACAGAGTCCTGACGTGAATCCTATAGAAAAGCTCTGGGATGTTTTGGAACGCCGACTTCGTGCCAGGACTCACTGACCGACATCGATACCTCTCTTCAGCGCAGCACTCCGTGAAGAATGGACTGCCATTCCCCACCAAACGTTCCAGCACCTGATTGAACATATGCCTGCGAGAGTGGGAGCTGTCATCAAGGCTAGGAGTGGGCCAACACCAACTTTAAATTCCAGCATTACCGATGGAGGGCGCCATGAACTTGTAAGTCATTTTCAGCCAGGTGTCCGGATACTTTTTCACACATAGCGTCTGTTGACAAGCTAGTCTATTGTTTCTGAGTATCCTTAAAGGCAAGCACGCGCAGGAGAGCATTGCTCGGCAGCTGGCGGAGTTGCCAGCTCCCTGGAGACGGCCTGGGTGCGCGCTGCACATTGTTCCCACACCGCCTGCTGGGAGGGACGGCCTCGCGGTCAGACGACAGCCTCAACGCTATTTGTACACACGTAAGGCTTCCTCACCAGCGTGGCCTTTCTCAGAATGGGTTTTCACCGTATATGTGATGTGGAGGTGGCCACTGGGTCGTCCCCCAGTGGCAGCGTTCCAGTCATCCATTGACACACGCTAATCAGAATATTCTTAATCTGTATATTTGTTCTTTTGGCCGTTGCTAAGTCACTAAACGTCACCTGTTTCGAACGATCCTCAAGAGAAATCACGTTCATTGCAAAATACCCAATCGAATGTCCTTAAGGGGGTTAGGACGTCAAACGGACCGGTTTGGAGCAGGAGAGGCACCACAGGACATTTTAATTTCTACTGTGTATACTTTTACAAGTAAATTGAATTCATAAAACTTTGTCAGCATGACCAGGAATTATTCAGGATTCACACTCGTAGCAGCGGAAGTTCAGAAACATAACAAAATAATTTTTTTACACGTGAAATTTCATCATTTTTCACTTATTATTGGCTGCATTTGTTGCTATAGGTACACTTTTCTCTATAAGTAAGAGAGACTGTTCGATGAATTTTCCACAGCATACAAACCATACTACACAAAACTACAAAAATTAGAACCATTACTTTTCACCATACCGTTTTAATAATAATGTGCAATTTCCATGATTCAATTGATCGTTGCTAGTCAGTTAGTTGTGTAATTCTGCTTGTGCTTGTGCTATGTTAGTCTATGGCATTTATAATTTTTACATGAATATGTGGCTACACTAACTTGTCACTGTCCGGAAATATGTATATATTTCATACGTTAAAGGTGACGCAGAGGCAAGAGTAGCCGGTCATAGTCTACTCTACATATGTATGGTGAATAAGTGTCTGTATTTGAGTGTTTGTACTCTCTTTCTTCTTTTTTTTACTGAACTAGCCAAATAATTGTCATTTAAAAAGTCTTTTGGACATTCGCAGTCATAAACCACAGCTGCATTACATTAAGTAAATGTCCCTTCCGTCATTTGCTGCACTCTTCAAAGTGGAAAAATTAAACGGAAGACGTATAAAGCAATTATAATGAAACTAGTTGTAGTGTATCTTTTGGCGATCCGAAAACTACTTTTATCACCTAGAGTCGCTTTAAGTTACGATTCATGTTTTTACAGGCATATAGTAGCGTTATAGTCTACAATAGGAATACTGTATTCCTTAAGATTTCGTATACTCATCGTGTAAATGAAACATAAATATCTCAACTCGTAGAAGAACTATCCAGGGTGTGCGGCACGTAGCATTCTGCGAGAAGATTTTAGTGGTCGATGAATGAAACGATATGTTTAGATATTTGACAAATTTACTTGTGAGTGTCCTAAGTTACGAAATAACTAAAAGCGGAATAAAAGATATCTCAAGATTCTATAAAGTCATATATAAAGTGCACACAATGTTATCAGAAGTATAACCAAGGAAAAAATTTTGAACTTTGTTTCCTGAAGACCGTAAGAAAAAAGTGTTCAAAGGTAGCGCCACCGTACGAAGTATGTGATTAAATGATTTGAAGAAATAAGTACGATTTCGAATCAGAGACGCAAAATTAGTAACCACTCTTTGATATTTTAAGAATGAAACGTTGACGTCGTTAGCAGAGTATTTGCTTAGTGTTAAGATTTATATATTTTATATTATTTTTCCATTGCAAGTTTCACGAGCTATCATCAGAAAATAGTCCAGTTACTTTTCTGATGCGCAGACTACATTCTAAATTACATTGATATCCTTGGAGGTTTTTAATGGTTCGTAATTGCAGCTATAATTCTGACGTCTGCATTGCACTCGTTTCCTGTTGTGTGAAAATATTTCGTATTATTAATTTCAAATTCGTTCTTCTAGTATTCGTACATCACTTGGATCGTTAAAACTTCGTTGTGTTCGAATGGCGACCCTTGAAGTCCAGTTTTTTTCCTTTCTTTTATCAGGTTTCATTAGCAGAATATAAAAACTACTCGGCAACAAGTGTGGCATTTGTAGATGTACGCATGAAGCATAATGCTCTAAAATGATAGTGTAAAGTAATCGTTGCATAAAGAACGGAAGTTTTTTCTTTATTAGTTAAGCTGTATCTAAATTTACGTTATTTATGTAGTACGCTGCAGACAACAAAGTAAACATAACATTATTAAATTTTCTGGACATAGGCCGGCCGGAGTGGCCGATCGGTTCTAGGCGCTACAGTCCGGAACCGCGCGACCGCTACGGTCGCAGGTTCGAATCCTACTTCGGCCATGGTTATGTGTGATGTCTTTAGGTTAGTTAGGTTTAACTAGTTCTAAGTTCTAGGGGACTGATGACCTCAGAAGTTAAGTCCCATAGTGCTCAGAGCCATTTTTCTGGACATAATTCTGTTGGCGGAAACTAAAAAACACTTCATAAAATCCTGCTTTTTCTTCTTTTGAAGACGTACAATCGCCGGCATTGTCTTATGAACGAGTGACACTACAGTAACAACGCATCGGTTCTCTCGAAGCACTAGTCTCATTAGCAATGAGCGGGGCATCAACTCACAAACCTGTGAAGGAAGCACCAGATCTATTCGGCATAATGATTCCCTTCCGCGCAGTGCATACAGTATGAAATGGTATATAATTAACGCATGTAAAAAAAAAAGAGCTCCGCCAACCGGGAATGAAAATATACTAGTAGTACCGCCATACAGTGAGCTAGCTTGTAAAATATAAAAACTTTTGTTTTTGGTCTATGTAGTTTCCTAGTACTCCATACCTGTTAAATAGACACTATGGCAAATCAAAACAAGTTTCAACTTGTCTGGATGTATTTTTGCTCCGCACAGTATTAATCACGCATGCTGCACGATAAGATTCTTCTTTGAAATTGTAAATGAGTTTTAAATAATTATTCTGAAGCAGCGGGACATTATTTATTGGTCAGTAGCAGTTTTAAAGTAGAAAAATTTCAATTTCTTTCCCATTCGGCCGAAGTGTTTAAAGACAACTCATCTTCTAGGGTACTACCTAGGCTGGGCCTTTCATATACCGTAGCTTACATCGCCCTGCAGCTACAAATACTGCAGAGAAATCTGTAATCGAAAGTTCCAAATTTATGAAGCATGAAATTATTTGGGGGCTGTATTAAAAAATAAAAAAATGGTTCAAATGGCTCTGAGCACTATGGGACTCAACATCTTAGGTCATAAGTCCCCTAGAACTTAGAACTACTTAAACCTAACTAACCTAAGGACATCACACACACCCATGCCCGAGGCAGGATTCGAACCTGCGACCGTAGCAGTCCCGCGGTTCCGGACGGCAGCGCCAGAACCACTAGACCACCGCGGCCGGCATTAAAAAATAAATTTTCCACTGTTCTGTCGTAACGTTTCAGCCCTTGTAGCACTCGGCCAATGTCAAGAAGGACAATCGAAAATCCCACCGATTAATTAATGTACCTTCGTAATGGAATTTACCTCTCTGTAAAGATGGACATTACGGCAGAAAAATCAGTGTCGTACGTTATTAATCTCATTCAGTACTTATCATTATAATCACTGTGGTACTGTCCTTACTGAGCATTTAAATTTTTACAGAACCTCATATTAACTCACTAGAGACTAAACTGAATTGAGTCCCGACTGCTAGTTCCGTTCTATGTGGTTCCTGTTTTCATCGCTTGAAGTTACAATTTGTTTTCCCAAACACTGCTATATTGACTTCGATGCTGATGTTAAAGATCTATAGTATTTTATATAATTTGGTTAATTGCTTGTTTTGTATTATCTGTTCGGTAGAACTGGAACTGAAATGTCAGTACTGATATTGGTTTCCTCTAGTTTCCCTAAATGAATTGAGGGGAATGGTCGGGTGGCTCCTTCGAGATGCCGAGACGGGTTTTCAACCTCACCCTTTTTTAGCTTATCTAGAGTTCCGTCTCTGGCCTCAGTATCGACGGAGCGTTACACGCAAATCTTTGTTTGATAGAGCATTAAGTTCCTTCAGTCATGACAGAACTTACCATTTCTGTCTTAGGTATAAACCGAATCCTGACTGATTCATGATATTGGCTTAAAGGGACCAGTTCGTGAATACGAGGGAAATATTGAAAAATTAGTCAGTTTTACAAATAGTGTAACTCAAAGATTAGAGATGTAAGCCCATGAAATGATTACCATCTTTTAACTGATCTTTTGGGAAGAATTTAATGCACAAACTACAGCTTTTGGTCTCTTTTTTTAATTGTATCTTGTGTTTCAAGTGAAATAAAGCATGTTAATTATTTATGTACAGCATAGGTACACGAATCTCTAAATAAAAAGAAAGCAGAAGTCAGATTTTTTTCTGGAAGTTCTTTACACTCTCATGTTTAAAGTAGACTCTTAAAAAGATGTTGCTTTCATAAATTACCGTTCAAAAAATTTAATAATAATTACCAATAGTTTCAGTAATTATCTCACAGTTTTTCTTTAAAAAGGTCTTTAATTTTCAAATTTAAGTCATAAGAAAAGTCTACTTCTCGTCATGTGTGTTTAAAGACAATATACAGAGTTTCAGCTCACTGTATTTAACTGTTTTTAACCAGTGTGTACTAGAGCATCAGAAAACTAAATTTCTAGGAAATTCAAGTTAAAGTTAAACCTTGTATCTCTACCTACCCTGCATAACACTAATGCGTCCCAGGTCCACAGCCATCTTTTTCTGGTATTGCTCTCTCTCCTTTTTCTTTTTCAGACTTCGTACTATTGCTTCTTTGGTGGCCTCCCCAATGATTTGTTTGTTTCCGAAAGTCTCCTGCGGTCTATCAATTAAACCTCTTCACATATTTAGTTCATCTCGCACTTTCATCAATTCCATAACCTTAAACCCTGGCACTGCACTATCATTGAAACATAGCAGAGCATTCAACACACCTATTTTCAAGGTATTTAGTCCTATCA
Organism: Schistocerca nitens; assembly: GCF_023898315.1. Classification (NCBI taxonomy): domain Eukaryota; kingdom Metazoa; phylum Arthropoda; class Insecta; order Orthoptera; family Acrididae; genus Schistocerca; species Schistocerca nitens. The sequence goes on along the minus strand of NC_064616.1, from coordinate 788,302,936 downwards.
GAACAGTTTTTGGTAATCATTCCCATATACAGTTCTTACTCTCTTATGAGTACTGTGTCCTACCGTGGAATTACTTCTCTAATAATCTTGGGTATCTAAGACATTAGAGACTAAAACTCACAAAAAGCAAACAATAGAGAAAAAATCCTGTTTTAATAGAGCTGTCTGCGTGACATACAGGCATCGTCATGTGTGCAAACATTTTTAAATTCCTCTAATTTTGGGGCTTCTTTCGGTATACTTTCGTTGAAGTAAACTTTTTATTGTGCAGAAACCTACAAAGAACTTTTTAAAGACAAAAATTATAAAATTCGTTTTTTTGACACTTATTCAGGTACTAATCCCCTTAAGTAGCGTAATTGTCTGTCTTAAACTTTTCTGCATTTTTTTTCAAATTTGAGTTATTTTTAACTGTTTCTGTTAAGATGAGCAATTTTTTTTCCTTTGATTAAATATTCAGCCTGCTGTATCTCTCACAACCATTCAGTCACTGATGTCTTGGAAGGGCAGACTTATGATTTTGAAATGAATGGAATGTAGTATTAACTGGCAATTAAACCACAACCGGTGTTCAAACATCATGTGCTTTCTTATTACAAGTTTATTTTTCCCATCACTTCATGACGGCAGAAGACGAACAGTATTTCAGTGCTATCATCAGACTGTTTTACTTAATTTCTTACCTTGAGTCATGGCCTCAGCTATGCAGCAGGAAGCACAGTCATGCTGCACCAATACAGTCCGCACACGAGCAACGTTTTCCCTCCTAGTTGTGGCTGGTGCGATCATTCAGCAATTCTATACCAGACTCTCGTGTAATAAGCATCAGCTAATAACGAACCTCGCCACCCTCTCACTTATTCGCTAACTATATTTCGTCAGATGAAGTTGGCACAATCCCCACACTCGCCAGTATTACTGCCAAGCGGTCGGAGCCGCTTCTCGTTTGGCAGCGTGCAGTTATGAAAGATTTCTGTGTGACTCATTATTCAGCCAGCTATATTCTTCGCAGGGCTCTTACAGAGATAATTGGAGGCAATGATAATTCAGAACTGTCAAATTATGAATGGGTTGGATTTTTATTCGGGTTGACACCGAAGAAATCCAAAATCCGTCAGATATACTGTCTAACTTTCTGAATGGTTCGTACGTCACCACCCACCTGGAAACGAGAAATCTAAAGACTTTCAGTTGAGGAAGAAGCCAACAGCATTTTGTTACGAAACAAAAAATGGGATATGGCTCATTCTTGAGCCAATTTCTCATTTTACATCTGTATAATACTGCTACTGAAGAATTATACACCTGTGTTCTGAATTCAGAATGATTAAATGCATACATCCTTCTGATTGGCTAACAGTTAACTACGCATTTTATAGCGAATCATCACTTGTTTATAGTTCAGCATAAGAGTCACCGAGAGAGAGATGACGGAAGAGCACAAAAATATATAGTGTTTGCATTAAGACGAACATACTAGGCGGATGGTACATTTGTCTGCTGGCCTTTCGGCCAAATTTGAAAGGAGTTTAAATCTCAAAAAATTTTCAGCAAAATAAAATGCTAGAAACTGGGAACCTATGATTTTTCTTAACAATTAGACGAAGATCTTAGCTCCGAGAGGAGGTCAGGTGGTCTCATAGAACAAGAACACACAAGATCCCACCGAGTTTACTTTACATTTGTCCAATCTAGACTACAGCAACAACTAACAAGGAAACATAGCGTTTCAGTCATTTAAATAACGAGCGCGATAGCCGTCGAATCATGGCCGTTCAGAAAAAAATTAAGCACATTCCAGTCACAGAATACAATCGAAGGTGATCAGGAGAGAAAATTCCCACGAAATTGTAAATAATCGAACCAATTGATTTATAAAACGTGGATCTCCATATGAAGCACGCATGTTTACAGCAGTGTCCAAGAGCTTTGGGGCAGTGTAAAAGAGTTTTGGAGGAAATATTTTTTTTTCCGGTAAAGATTATCCTATCATGAAAAGAAAAAGTTGCACGGACAAAGAAGAAAAGTATCCGCCAATAACGATTCACACAGCGCTACGCAGTATTTGAAGCGGTGGGCAAAGTGTTTTTAACCATTCGCTGGTACCTTGGATGTCATTATCTAGTACCTCAGAATATTCGTATATAATATTCTGAATTCAGCGATGGAGCATCTGTCACATGGAAAACAGTTGTCAACGAAAACGTGAGAGAGTGTGGTTTAAACTTTTAAGTGACAGAAGGTTTCCCCTAGGATTACAATGACATACATCCCAGTATGTACTCTTTGTGAATAACAGTGAATAAATCTGTTTATTTATTATGTATTTTTAAGTCTGTCATAAGGTTACAAGTGTCACTTAAAGGGCTAACGTCATGTCGGGGACAATGTGTTTAGAGCTGGGATCCAAGCTCGGATTGGGAAAGGCTCTACAAGGAAACGGGCTGTGTACCTGTCAGAGGAATTATCCCAGCCTTTCCCTTAAGCAGTTTATGGAACTCACGGAAAAGGTAAATCTCGATGGTTGGACGGATCCCTGAAACCCGTAGTCCCGAACAGGGATGAGAAAGACCGACAGGTTAAAATTGATATTGGTATTTTAATTCTGAATATCCGATATTTTTCAGTATTTGTTTGGTATAGATTATAAGAGGTGTTTTTATTTTTTTTTACTAATAATCGGGAAAAAACCGAAGTATCAATTAGCATAGTAACAGAGTAAAATTTTTCGTTTTTAAATAAATATTTTTTAAAGAACGAGTAATTTTTATTCGTAAAATTTGCATTGCTTTGAAGTATTGCATTATTACAGAAAATGGTAAATGCAATCAGTGCTATTTTAATAACAATGCCGACAGAAACGAGAAACAAACAAATGGCATGAGAATTGGTACAACACTGCTGTGACAGTAATGCAGGGTGTGATTTGTGCTTCTACCAGGGGGGGGGGGCGGGGGATGTCTTAGGGGGTTAGTAGAATTATATATGTTACTAGCTTGGACCGTGGTATTACGCATGGTTAAACAGCTATTTATAAATAGATGTTAATGCCGAAACTCACTATTGACACGTATGCATTATCAGAAAAGCCATCCCTTGTTATATCTTTAAAAGTACATTATAGGTAAAGCTTATTTACAAAATCATCTACATGCGGGTACAGATATACGAGGGGAATTCAAAACGTAGAAGCACATTTGTGAACAGTTGTACTTATTCTGATGATAGAAAACTGAAACATATTAATAGTGTTAATAGTAAGACTTATTAAAAACTTTCAGTTTTCGGCTCCACAAATTTACATTATATGTAAAGTTTTACTCCAGTGCTTGGGAAATAGACATCCCAGTTTGGGATACATAAACTAAAACCAGAGGAGGGGATGGTCTGATGCAGAGGGGGGGAAATCCCCCCATACCCCCCTGCAAATCGCACACTGCAGTAATGTACCTGTTGTCATGTGGCGTCCCATAGACGGTTACCGCGTGTACATGCAGTGTGAAAGACTTCCTCTATGTGGTCTGTATGATAGTTTCTCACTGTCGTTGTCGGACATTAGTTGTATTACACAATGGCACCACCCCTAGACTGGAAGTATTTTACAAAGCAAGGTATCAATGAAGTACAATGCTCCACTTTCTGTAAAAGATTAAAAACGGAAGAAGCCACAACAAAGTTCCGACATAATTTATGGAGAAAACTTAACAGGTTGTTCACAGTTTACAATAAAAATAGAAAGCAGCTGATCTGCTGCCTGTGTCCACACAGCAGGCCTTTATCTGCTTTTAGCCTTTGAAACAGACAAATTAACACGAAAAATAGAGTTTTTCGACACCAGTTTTCGCCCTTTACCACTGACTACTCGTAATATCCAAATAGTGGTATGATATCCGATTAAAACATGATTTTAGAGCAGTGTCAAAAAATTAGTATCAGTAGAATAATACTTGTGATTTTGCTTGGTAGCCAACAACTAATCGCCGGCCTGGGTGGCTGAACGGTTCTAGGCGCTACAGTCTGGAACCGCGCGATCTCTACGGTCGCAGGTTCGAATCCTGCCTCGGGCATGGATGTGTGTGATGTCCTTAGGATAGTTAGGTTTAAGTAGTTCTAAGTTCTAGGGGACTGATGACCTCAGTAGTTAAGTCCCACAGTGCTCAGAGCCATTTGAACCATTTTGAACCAACAACTAATCACTTATCGAGAAAAGCAGCGAACGATGGACGGACTACGTTCTTCTATTTACTTATTTCATTTAATATTTTGATTCTGTGCGTCTTGAATCTGAGGGAGTCAAAAATTTTCAATCTTTGTTCGATTACAGTAAATAATAGGAATAAATAAACGAAAATCGTTTATTTCAGAAACAAGTTATTTTGAGCGGTTTTAACAATCCGGTTAGACTGGCGTTGAAAAAAACGATATCGAGTCGAGTGTCTTCTCGCTCGCTTAATGGTTGTCATATTCTTGGTATTGTAAAATTCACTCCTTCAATATTATCGGAGCAACAGATGCATTTAAATTTTTAGACAGCATACACGCTGATGTCGAGTGTGTATAACACTTCGGTTACAACGTAACATCGTAACATAGCTGAACAAGAATTCGAGAAGAAAGTAACTAAAATATTAAGTGGCAGTATTTAGCGACACGAGCAGACTCAAAACGGACGAGAGAGGTTCGCCGGTGTTTGTAGACGATTATAAGTAATTATTGACGGGCAGTAAAAGCGTTTTAGGTGTTTCTGGGAAGTTTTAAAATGTCAGCTCAGGTAGGAGCGGAACAGCGGGGCGTCCGTCATTTGTCGGGGAGATATATGGGCCGCAGGCAACATTTGGAACTGTTGACGCGGGGGACAGAGTGGTGAGGCGTGTTCCGTTGTAAGACAGGAATTCCGACGCTTGATTTATTGGCTCGCCGGAGGTAGACAGCCACCTACAACGTGCCGCGCCGACGCTCTTTACTTCACCCTGCTCTTCCTTTTCTATAAATGATCATTTGCTGTTGGAACTGATCCGAAATATACTGCTGCGTACTGCTGTGCTCGAGTTTACTCCAGCTGCTCTACTAAACGCCATAAAAAACAAACGCTTTCGATAAAAAGTGTCAGTTTACACCGTATAATCACTCATACAACTACAGTAACTGCTTTAGCAGTTATTTTGAAAAGAAAAATGCTTATCTGAAGCATGACAGTAGCTACCTCACTTAGAGGAACATCATATTTGGTACAGTAGTGCACTCTAGCCACCAGAAAACATCACTCTACATGTTTCTAATTATGGAAATGCGTTTCCGCTTTGAGCAAACAGTAATTCTTGTTCTTTAACACACATCGTCAGTGGGTTCATTTATTTTCTTAGCATCATATCGCACCCCTGCAAGAAAAGTGACACAAGTCGAAAAACAGCATCTTTATTTTATATCACTGAAAAATGCATGCAAAGTGCCCTAACGTGCACAAAAAATGTGATGGAATTTGCGGCCAACAGTACTTACTTGAAATGCAAAGGAAGCTTACACTGTTTCAACAGAAGTTTTATAGAATTAACTCTTTAAGACGAGTTTCAACGAGTACTGCAGTTTTGAGTTGTGTTCTTGCCGGGGTGCGCGATTCTGATGAACACGTGGCTGTCTGTCATTTGCAGAACAGCTGATGTTTTGCTCCATTTCGTCTTTCGGAAATGCTTGGCATGGCTTTGAGAGTTTCATGTAACATCAATATATGATAACGAGAAAATAAATCTCCCCATTGACGATGGTGAAATATCACATAAATATGTTTGGGTGTTAAAGTAGAAGAGCTCGTATTAGCGCAAGGTAGATAACTGCGCATTTGAAAGCAAACACGGACAAAATGTGCTCCAATTACAAGATGAATAACTGAACGTATTGGTTTGAAGGTAAAGCAGCCATCAACCTGAAGTTTGATTTGTAACACCACAGAGCATTATAAGGGATGGTCTTATTGCACGTGGTTTGCCCTTGCATTCCTCCAGTCTCATGCATCCAGTTATTGCAAGGGTCTACAGTAGAAAATGGAAAAAAGAGCAATTTCATTGTTTTACTTCTCGAAGTCATTTCTGTTTGTGAAAGTCACAGTAAGTGTCAGAAACAATCCAAAGAATGACCAAGGATTAAACTATAGACTATTAGATTTGTAGTGCGTGTTTTATCCGCGCAGCCACTTATTACGTGAAGTTAGGTTGGGTAATGCCAGGCAAGTCACGTGACTACCACACGCTCTGTTTACTTCAGCGGCTCCTCAGCGCACATGCACCTCAGTATGTTCTATCAGAGATTAGGTTACCGTCATCTCATCACAAATGAATCAAAAAATTCGGCCACTCCTTCTGCGTTGCTGGCATCCGGCTCTGAAACAAGCTACATGCGCTCTGCGCACAGTTAAATGCCCTGTTGCTTTTAAGACCAATATGAAACTCTTCCTTCTACAATCTTCGTAATGTTCCCCAAGAAATTAACGTATACGGCCAGTGTCCGCCTGTCAAATCCTCCCATTTTCTGCCATCTACGCCTCATGCCCTTTTCACTTCTAAATCAGTCACGTCACTTTCTTTTCCCCTGGTTTCATTTACTGTGTTTATCACGTTCCTCTGCCTCTCACTCTCGCACCTCTCATACTACGCCCATTGCTGCTAACTCTCATAGCTTAAAACTACCTTCCAGTAACCTTTCTCTATTGTTGTACTCATGAACTATTGTAAAATCTGTTTAGTTTTCTCTTTCTGTACAATATTAATTATTGAATGTTTTATAACGTTGTATGCGGTACTAGATAGTCTATAACTTATAACATGCTTATTGTAGGGATGTAATGTAAAATATTGAGAATTTCTGGTTACATGTAAGACAGGACCTGATGGTCCTATTCTTGCGAAGTCAAATAAATTACAACCCTTTGACGTGCGATCTGTCAACACAGTCATGTTGACACTTATATTAACGAACAATAACTATCTCCTTTCCCCTGATGTCTTCTTAATCCAAGCGTACAAGACAAAAAAATGGCTCTGAGCACTATGGGACTTAACATCGGAGGTCATCAGTCCCCTAGAACTTAGAACTACTTAAACCTAACTAACCTAAGGACATCACACACATCCATGCCCGAGGCAGGATTCGAACCTGCGACCGTAGCGGTCGCGCGGTTCTGTACAAGACAGGCATTGTTTTTATGACATTATGAACTATGTAACCGAAGTACAATTAAGTGAAGTAGAAAACGTCGGAATCTCCGTGACGCTTTCCGCGGATGATTATGTTGTATACAGGGAAATCACAACGCTAGAAAATTGTTGCGAAATGCAGGAAGACCTGCAGAAAATCGGCGCTTGGTGCAGGGAGTGGCAATTGACCTACAACATAAGCAAATGTAGCGTATTACGTATACATAGACAGAAATATCTTTTATTGTATGATTATACAATTGCAGAACGATCATTGGAAGCAGTTACTTACATAAAATATCTAGGAGTATGCGTACGGGGCGATCTGAAATCGAATGACCACATAAAATTAATCGCGAGTTAGACATATGTCACACTTAGATTCATCAGAAGAATTCTCAGGAAATGTGGTCCATCAACAAAGGAAGTAGCTTACAAAGCACTCGTTCGACCAATAGTTGAATATTGCTCGTCAGTATGGAATCTGTACCAGATAGAGGAAATATAGAAGATCCAAAGAAGAGCAGCGCGTTTCGTTACAGGTTCATTTATTAAGCACGAAAGCGGTACAGAGATGATCAACCAACTGCAGTGGGAAACGCTGCAAGAGACGCATTTTGCATCGTGGTGTTGATTATTTTTAAATTTCCGAGATCGTACTTTCCTTCCGCCTACGTATATCTCGCGAAAAGACCACGGAGACAAAATTAGAGGGATTCAATCACACACGTAGACAATTGTACTCCCCTCGAATTATTGGCAACTGGGAGAGGAACAAGAAGGGGAGTGAGTGTGGAACACAAAATATCCTCCGCCACACACCACAAGGTGCTTTGCGGAGTATAGATATAATAGATGTAGACAGACTTTTGCCAAGTTTGATTACTTCACAAGAAACTTGCAAACGATGACAGCCATGACGAACTAAAAAGCTTTCGAATTGTGTTCTCGGTATCAAATATATAAGGACAGATTATTAAGGATTAACGCTCTGTCGACGATTATGTCATCATAGACTAAGCATAAGCTCGTATAAGACAAGGATTGAGAGAGAAATTACACACGTCCCTTTCCAAGAAACTATTCCGACATTATCGTAATCTATTTACCGATTCCTGTAAACCAAAACAGTCTTTAATCGAAAATTTTTTCTTTATTCAGTGACCACTTTAGAAAAGTTAGGTCGTCATTAGATTAGCTCTTTCAGAAGACGTAATCGAATGATGATCTATCTGATTGAAACCGGTCACTAAACAAGGAAAAAAATTACGATCAAAGACTGTTTTAGGTTCCAAAAGTTTTTAAACACTGGATCGCTCTGTTCTCCATTGGGATCATTCACTATTTATGGACGCCATACCTGACCTACATCATTATCGGCGGACGTGTATTTGATCTCCACTCCTCCAGTGTCTGTATAGAGCGCGCTAACCAATGCGCCTCCCCACTCGGAACGACGACAAACGCCAACAAAGGAAAGTTAACGATCGCTAGATGTTTTCGCGCTGTAAATAAACACCTCAAGTAAATGTGGTTCCTGGAACACAGTAAAAATGGAGCACGGGAAAATCGTAAAGAAACAATAACCAATGTTGAACTACTGCGTAAATTACATAAATTCGGGGAGTTCTCATGAAAGTAAAAGAAATGGCTCTGAGCACTATGGGACTTAACATCTATGGTCATCAGTCCCCTAGAACTTAGAACTACTTAAACCTAACTAACCTAAGGACATCACACACATCCATGCCCGAGGCAGGATTCGAACCTGCGACCGTAGCAGTCGCGCGGCTCCGGACTGAGCGCCTAGAACCGCTAGACCACCGCGGCCGGCGCGCTAACAACTCACAGGCATAACGATTGAGAGTAGCGTAAATGAAAGCACTAGCAGGTGTCCGCAAAAGTTGGGTTATGAACAATTCGAAGCTCCAGACTTGTGCATTCCAACAATGTATTAGCACTGTGTCATTAAACAAAGTTTCTATGCTTTTGGTTATTCCGTCCAAATCATAGCTCTACTGTCAATAATTTAATAACAGTCTTATAATCATAGCGTATGGTTCTATGACGTCGTGTGCGATTATAAATTCAGCGGTTGCGTATTTACCATAAGTTTTGTTTTGTTCTTGCATAATGTTTCACGCACTAAATGGATAGTCTCCGACCATGCAGCGGACAACGACGTCGTCATTTCAGAACATAACTTCTGGCGATGAAAAGTACACAATTGTTAAATTTCCTGCATAATAATGCATAGCATAAATATCTGTTTACATTATCGGCATAAATTTTTAAGAATACTCAGAATGTGATAAATTAAAAGTCTCTGTGTTGTATATAACGTATACCATACCTGTTAACAAATAGTAAATGATCCTTTCGCTGCAATGTCAATACGATCTGATAATTTCTAATTAAAATAATATTGAAAGATTTGCCGATAGTCTTATAGCACAGTTCATTTGAAGAAAGAGTGTATTTATCGCAACTGTTTCAATAATAACCTCACGAAAAAGATTGCCTCCCGCTCTCGCCCTGCATTACTTAAATTATTTTGGGTTTAAGGACAAATGTAAATTTGAAATTATTAATTTGCCGTCAGTAATTTCACATAAATTTTCGGAGGTATTACCTAGACATAGAACATTACTAAATTATCTCATACAAGCAAGCGGTAATCATACCGTAAAATGTGAAAAGTTGAGTTCGCAAGCAGATGATGGCATGTATCGGAACGTCGGGACCATTTTCAGAGATTCCCGATTTCTGATATTAATTAACACTATAGATTTCGGGGCTTAATATCAACTTCCCGAAATTTTGAAACAATCTAATCAATACAAGAAATTCTAAACTTCTAAATACACAGTTGTGCTGAAAGAGAGTGTTGATTTTAGGTCGAAATTCAGATTAAATCAGTGATTCCCACCTCTTTGCCTATTTATAAAAGCAATGGTTCTGCACATGAAATATTATCTGCTATACATCTTTATACTTAGTGCTACTTTGCTCATGTTTCGACAGCGCATGTATATTTATTTACGATATTAAAATGTAGCAATAAAGAAAGCTTCTTTTGTTAAACCTATGAAAGTCATATCCTAATTAATAACATTTTAAGATATTTATTGCATTTTTGCAAAGTTGAAACGTTTTTCCTAAAGCGAAGAGGCTAAGAAATGTGCAAAACATAAAGTGGCAAATAAGGTAGTATGTTTGTATGACGTACTTTGATATTGTAGTTTGTAGACAGCTAGATTTCAAGATCGGAAGAAATCACAGCCCCGTAATCGGTTGTTATGGACGTTCTCGTATCCAGAGAGACAATAACTTAGACATACTTTACTCAGGTAATCTTTTTTCTTTTTTTACGTATAGGTAATCCAAGCAGTAGCTAGCGGTTACTAAGATTATTTTAATTTTTTCTTCTTTCTGCACATTTCGGAAAACTGGTAAATCGAAACGTTTGTAAATTTGTGCAACATTCCAGTCTGCACTTAGTCGGAGGAAGGTAAAAATTTCTAGATGTGATGACACTATGTAAGCCGTCACCGAATTCGGTGCAACTGGCAAATCGGAGTGCAGCTTTTGTGGTTCGACCACTACCTGGTAATTTCGTAAAATGGGCGTTTTCAATAGAAAATCATATTGAGGTAAAAAGACTAAAAGCTGAATCAACACCACTGAGTAATCAATGTTCTATTTACATGCATAGAAAAAGGAAGTGCATTCCGAAACCTAGCCAAGCTCCGTACCTTTTCTTTGTGTGCCTGTCGACGACACAGCGCTAGTACCTTCCGAAGAGTCGCCTCTTTTATTCCTAAATAATTCGTAATTTTCCACCAGAGCTTTCCCCACATTACTAATGTCAATGAAGTAGTAGAACTGAGCACAAGTTCAGCTCAACCGCTATTTTTTGTTTTTTGTTTTAGACAGAAATTATAAATGAAAAGATTACATCTTAGGACGGAGATGGTGTACAAATAAAATTTTCTCATTTAACAAACGACGCAATCGTTTATTACGAAAGCTTCTTTCCAGAATGTATCGAACTACAGATGTAATATCGTACGATTCGTTTTTTAACAAACGCCAGACTCTCTTAGACATACAATATTTCCCCCCAAATTTAGATGTGACCTGAAAACTAATGTTTGGAAGAAGGTTAAGTAAAAGCTTTAAATATAAGACCCGTTTTTGGCTGATTCCTATTTCTGTGCTATAGTAGTTGAACGTCTACTATAATCATGAAAAGACAACATAGAAATAAAACAGTTTAGAGTGAATAAAAATTACGATAAGAGTCACAAAATACCTTCTACGGATTTCGCTTTGGAGCTCCGTAAAGCAAAGAACCTAGTTGCTCATTGTTGCGGTTGATACTTCATTTCTAAAAAATCTTTCCCTGGCCATGACTTATGTCGCGCAGTAAATAACTAACAACATGGAAATTATACAAGCACCAGTGAGAATCATTTTGAATCTGTAGGCACTCGACTGATAACATTTTCCCCTCGGAGCGACGGTGCATTCATAGACGAAAGAGACGAAGCCAAGATTAAAATGTGGCTCCACGCTCGGGAATAACACCCAACTAGACGCAAATATGTAAAGCACGTGAAAACGAGAATAAATTCTTTCAACGCTTCGTGAAAATACAAGTACAACGTCATTCATCAAATGAATGACAAAAAAAATTAATTTTTTGTGATAAATACCTTTATACATAAGAATGATTTCACTGAGAAAGGCTTGTAAAGACTCGGGAAATACCCACCTCCCTAATAATCTGAAGCTGTGGGCAGGACGACAAACCGTAGCCAGATGTGAACGCACTTCGCTCCGCGGTCCGACTGTTGACAGCTAACAACAACCCACTAATTGTCCGCAAATTCGTTAATCTTATTTTCTCATTCCCTTTCTCTGAGGGATGCGAAAGCAGATTCAGAAACGGATATAGACCACACAAGTGTCATCACAGAAGACGATTCAACAGACCCAAAAATGTCCATAAGAATGCAGCATCCGGCAAAAATGATATTAAAAGACAACACCTACGATAAGCCCCACTGACATGATAATACTGACACTAGTAAATATATTTGAATTCTATGTAATAAAGGAAACAAACCAGCGTCATGGAAAAGCTGCAGCCGGCCGGTGAGGCCGTGCGGTTCTAAGCGCTTCAGTTTGGAACCGCGTGGCCGCTACGGTCGCAGGTTCGAATCCTGCCCCGGGCATCGATGTGTGTGATGTCCTTAGGTTAGTTAGGTTTAAGTAGTTCTAAGTTCTAGGGGACTGATGACCTCAGAAGTTAAGTCCCATAGTGCTCAGAGCCATTTGAACCATGGAAAAGCTGCAGAATCATACTGATAACAAAACGGAATAAACCTACAATAAACGCAAAATCATACCGACTAATATCATTGTTAAATACCATAGCCAAAACATCTGAATGATCGTAACAGAGCGCCTCAGAAGATATGTCGGCTCCGGAAAACATCTATTCGGCTCACTACGGCATCTCGGGAGCAGTTAACGGAGGCCGCTGGAGCCTAGTATTTTCGTGAACATAGAGCGAGCCTTTGACAAGATGTGGCATAAAGGGCTACTTCACAAACTGGCACACCTCAAAAACACCCATTATAAAATTCGTCACTCTGCCTCGCCTAAGACGTGTGTGATGCATTAACTGCACAACCTGCATGTGCGGCGTGTTGCCTATAAACGCGGCACAAGGAGGAACCGACTGGAGTTTTACTCCTACAGAGCTCTGTGTGATTTCTGTAGTTCGCGCCACTGTAGATTTGCCGACCATCTGGAGAGAACCAATATTTGGTACAGACGTTTCTCCCAAGTTATGAGTAATTTACCTCACTGGTCAAAGCTCGGAGAATATCAGACGAGCAACATAGCGACACAGACGTCCCAAAGTTATGCTGTGTTTCCTTCGGCATCATATATATTTTTCGTGGCTGGAAATGACAATACGATGAACTTTATTACATAGCTGTGAGAGAATATGTGAATTAAACAGTGACATACACAGTAGAAACGTAGCTTCACCTGTTTACTGCACGCTGAAGCAGAATTCCCACAAGTAAATATTTTCCCTTTATCATGATATTATATTTTGTCAGCAACATTATTTCAGTACATGGCAAAAAGGAATAAGCGAATGCGAAACATTGCGAAGTTGCGTAAGCTGGGCATACCCTTGCAATCACAGACTCTCGACTGTAGAAACATCGCACTAGCTACCGAAAACGAGAATAATAACTAAAAAATTTGTTCATTATATTATTTACAGAACTATCTTAAAATATGTGTAGTAGGCGAAAGAAATGAAAGAAGGCTATGGGAATGGGTGAGAATAAATAAAAAACAGCCGAGTTCCATAAGAAATGTTCATTAGAGTGTACCACGAACAACCGACTGTGAAAGATTTCTCGATTGTTCATGTCATTACATGCTAGAAATTTTGTATAAATTTCTGAAAGCTAAATACAACGTTTTTGAAAAGCCTTCTACTGCATAATGACTCCGTAATACAGAATAACCTAACAAGCTGTGCTATGTGTAAAATATGTTGCTATTTAGCTTGGTGGAAAAATTATTTTTATGTAAGGCAACATAAAAATAAAAATAATAACAATAACAAAAAATAAAAAGCTAGCAGCTGCGTTGAAGGACAATAATTTTCAGGTAAAATGTCTATGTTGACTACGTAACTACGAGCCATTTGAAGAGCATCTTAAGGTGGAAAGAATATAAATTTCGACCAGTTTCTGACAAAACATAAAATATTGACTATTTTCATTGTAGCCTTAAGTCAGTTTCAGTGATACTTGTTTACTTGGCAACAGTGTGCCACGCCCCTGCTGTAAGAAGCTAGCAGAACAAGGCGCGTTAAGACTGAAACCTGAACGTACCTTTGATAGATTCGGTTTTGGCGACTGGCGGGCTGGTGTACGTGGGCGGTATGACGTCTACGACGACGGTAGGCTTTCCTAGATGTGCAGCCGGCGGAGGCTTGATGTCTTCCGAGGAAGACACGACCAGCTGGTGTTCCATCACGCGGAACGACTGCTGCATGCTGCGACGAGCTGGTGGCAACGGCTGGGCGCAGGACACTAACTACGTGCTCAGCACCGCTGGGGGAGCCGTATTAGCGACCCGTAAAGAGACGCCTTCCCAATTGGTTGGGACGGACGCGCTCCGCCATTGGTCGGCGGCGGGCAGGGGCGGAGCCAGCGGCCACGCCCCGTACTCTCCCCTCGCACCCCAAAAACTACAGCTGATGCCGAGCCATCAAGGAAAATGATGACCAGGAAATCGCCGAGATTGATGCGGGCGAGGCAGTTCCTATTACTTTCTCCCTCTTCATTTCCGACCCCCCCCCCCCCCCCCCCCCCACACGCTCACCTCCTCTCATCCTAATCTACTGCTGTGCGATGTTATTTGTTGTACATTCCCTCCGCATTCGGTTAATAAAGATGGTTGCTCGAATTGAGCGTAAAGATCATTCCTTGCGACCAGTAGACGTGCCTGTCCCATACCAAACCCTGATTTAAACACACAGTTTTCGATGTTTTCCGATCTATTGCTTAACGAGAGATTTTCCGAACAAGCTATTTTCACGTTCGCACATTCATCGATTTTGTGACACTCTGCGAATGATCTGAATTCCGGTCAGTTCTTCAGAATTATTAATGGACTCATGAGGCGCTACTTACTGTGACGATCAATTGCCCCGCAAATGAATCGTTCCCGGAGATAAAACATATCTGCGTTTCCATGTGGCAGTAGAGTAGCGTTAAAACAAACCTATTTTTTCAGTTTTCCAGTTCTGTACAATCTGTTCTGGCAATCTTATCCATCGTGAAAAATTTTCCGTGCAAACGGAAATACTGTCTCGGAATCATAACAAATCTTCTCCGAACAAGATTTTTGGCAACATTGTGTTGCTAAAACGTCTTTCCTGTGACCAAATTCTCACCACACCCGATAGTGTCTGTTTACACGATTACTGCATTCCAGTTGCTAATCGTATATAGTGAAATGCTGTTATTTCACTCCCTTTATGTGAAAGCATTACTTTATCTAGAACTTTTCCTTTTTGTTTTTCAGACACGGAATAATATGCCTTTAATGTTCCAGACATAAGTAATGATGCTGAAACATCTCGGATGTTTACGGATTCGAAAATTTTCCCTTTTATCGCGTGTATACATTGATCGGTAGGAGAGATCTAAATGGAAATATATACAAAAACAGACAGAGAATAATTCCGGCCGGATTATATATATATATATATATATATATATATATATATATATATATATGTATGTATATAGTACAACAGAAAGTACAAAATGAAGCAAAGGCACAGGAAAATTACAGACTTGGTAATCGCGGTCACGTACGGTGCAAATGTTGTTGTATGCATAATATCGCGAACCGCACATGCCTGATGTCTTTCAGGATGTCAGTAAAGATCTCAGGAACGCAACTACATTAGAAGTAGAATAATTAAATAAGCCAATTTTTTTCCCATAACATGAGGTGGATAATTCGCTTTTAGGTCGTCTGAAGTTAAGGTTAAGCATCCGAATCATCGAGTGACTAATTTTTAAAATTGGTTCAAATGGCTCTGAGCACTATAGGACTTAACATCTGAGGTTATCAGTCCCTAGAACTTAGAACTACTTAAACCTAACTAACCTAAGGACATCACACACAGCCATGCCCGAGGCAGGATTCGAACCTGCGACCGTAGCGGTCGTGCGGTTCCAGACTGTAGCGCCTAGAACCGCTTGGCCACCCCAGCCGGCCAATTTTTAAAAGAATAGTATGTTGTTGTGGAATGTTTTTTTG
Source organism: Schistocerca nitens (assembly GCF_023898315.1). Lineage (NCBI taxonomy): Eukaryota > Metazoa > Arthropoda > Insecta > Orthoptera > Acrididae > Schistocerca > Schistocerca nitens. The sequence continues at coordinate 788,286,872 of NC_064616.1, read as the reverse complement.
TTACTTTAATAGTTTAAGTTATAATCGCTGGAACAACTATTGCGCATATAGTAGTGCAATTTAATGCGTTGATTAGAACGGTATTTTGAAGTTGAATATGGAAGTAACGTAATAACAGCTTTACTGATAATACAATGCGATGTCAGTGCCCTGATGTGAAACAGCATGCACCCCATTTGTGAGACAACAGATCAGTCACAATTAACTGTTAATGCAGTGTAGAGAATAAACATCGCAGAGTCTCTTCTCTTTGTTGATGCATCCCTGAATTTGTTTCTTTTCTTCATTCAAAGAGTACGGTGCGTGAACGAATGCATAAATAAACGGACCCATGTTTGTAACACAGACTTTTACAACTGCACAAACTTTATACATGCCATATTGTGTGTCAGCAAATACTTAATATCAGTGTCATTTACAACGTACCATCTCTTTAAACTGAGTTAAAACATTCTAGTTGTGTGGTGCTTTGCTCTTGTCTGCCTTCGTGTGGTGTCGTTACTCTGCTTAAACACAGCTGGATAAGAAACTGCAACGCCATGAAGGAGTCGTTAGAAAAACGTCAAGTATTCGCCACAAATGAATAATGGAGCAAAATACGAGTACACGACTAGAGACCCAGAGTAATACATGTAGGCCTACATTACTGCGAAATAATGGATATTTTGAGGGGCCAACCCAAATTACAACAAGGAAATTTTTTATGCCATTCCAGTAAGCCGGGAGAGCACTATTTTAACCTGGATAAGTGCCAATTTTTACATTATGACATGTAGTCGATACGAAGGATGGGAGGCTGGTTTAGCGCCCCGTCGAAGATGAGATCGTTAGAGACAGTGCATGTTGTCGAATTGGGGAGGGATTGCGAAGGAAATAGACCGTGCTCGTTCAAAGGAAAATCACGGAAAACTGACATCTGAATGTTAACCTCCGTACTCGCGAATGAGACCACGGGCTTCCATTGCCCCACCCCGCTCATTAGGTTGCTTAGAGTGTTACGCTACAGCTACATACGAGGGCGTGCTGCAAAGTAATGCCTCCGAATTTTTTATTCTGTGTTCAGTATCGGTTGAGGTACTGCATGTGATGCATATTACTCCGTCGACCTTCCCGCTTCGCTGAAGGAAGCTGCTACCTATTGCCACTAGAGGGCTCCGAATTGTAGCGTGTAACATGCGGTGCTCAACGTAACTGTGTCGGTTCGTGAGAAAAAGCGTGCTGTAATTGAGTGTCTAACCACAAAAAATGTGCTTCCAATTGAAATACATAGAAGAATAGAAGCTGTGTTGGGTGATGACATCAATAATGTAGGGCGTTTGGTTGTTCGTGTTGAGGTCTCCTTTTTGACCCCGAAAACAAGAAAGCATCAATGGAGATCCGCCACGACGGATCGTTTGACGCCTAAAATTTCAAGACCATGTCATCAGCAGGTAAAGCCATGCTAACAGTGTTCTTTGATGTCCAGGCACCACCATAAGCTCTGCAAGGTACTGCAAGGCCCTCAGAAAGCTGAAAGCACGACTTCAAAGAGTTCGCCCACACATGGAGCACCCTCTACTTCAGCGTGACAATACCAGAACAGACATGACCATTGTGACATCTGCTGCAATCCGACGCCTTGGGTTCACCATCATCGATCATCCTCCGTACAGTTCAGACCTTACCCCATCCGATTTTCATGTGTTTCCAAAACTGAAAGGACACTTTCGAGGACTTCACTTTGATAGTTTTGAAGCCGTGCAAGTAGAGGTGAGGTTTTGGCCCCGTCAACAAAGTCAAACATTCTACAGTGACGGTATCAGAAAAAACTGGTGTCTCATTGGGAGATATGTGCTCGTTGCAGGGTAACTATGTCGATATATGTATAAAACTGGTGTCTCATGGGGAGATATGTGTTCGTCGCAGGGTTACTATATCGGTATATATATATATATATATATATATATATATATATATATATATATATATAAAGTGCAACAATAAAGTAATGAGACTGATTTTCTTTGCAAGATGTGGCAACCCTGCAGACTTGCGTAGGCACAATGTCTTTGAACTTGGTCTATAAGCTACTTTTAGTCCAAGCGGCACATCGATGCAACTGCTCAGTCGTGAGTTGTGCTTTAATAAGTTAACATGTGTTTGTGTCTTTCGTCACGGAAATGGAACCGCATAATATTGCGCAACGGTATGCCATTTCTTTTTGTGTTAAATTGGGTGAAAACGCGACAACTTACGGTAAGCTTCAGAAGGCTTTTGGAGAGGAGGTTATGTCACGAGCTGACGTTTTTCGTTGGCACAAAATGTTTAGTGAAGGCAGAACGAATGTTCAGGTCAAAAGTGAAATGCATGCTTCTGAGCATCTTTGATTCCAAGGGAATCCCGAGGGAATTGTTCAGAAAGAGTGGGTGCCTCCTGGACAAAAAGTTAACCAATATTACTACAAAGAAATTTTAGAAAGACTTCGTAAAAGAGTTCTTCGTGTCCGTGCCGACATTGCTGATAATTGGATTCTGCAATACGATAATGCGCCATCCCATACTGCTCTGTCAGTACAGCAATTTTTAACCTCAAAACAAATTTCAGTTCTACCACATCCACCTTATTCACCAGATATCGCTCCGTGCGACTTTTTTTCTATTTCCAAGAGTCAAAACGGCGGTCAAGGGACACCATTTTCAAACAACACAAGCTGTCCAAAAAGCTGTGAAGAGGGTCTTGGAGGATATTACAGAAGATGAGTTCCAGAAATGTTACTATCAATGGCAGAAGCGCTGGAAAAAGTGTGTACAATCAGAAGGGAACTACTTTGAAGGAGACAACACTAAACTTGACGAAAACGGTAAGCAACATTTGTTTTATTCAAAACGGTTTAAGAGTATTCACATAAAAATTTGAAGGCATTACTTTTCAGCACTCCCTCATACTTACCCCGTAAGAAATCATCCAGCGCATGGCGAGAAGTACTTTGTAGCAGTATTATTTACTCCGTATTCTATTTCCATACGCGTTTGGAACGGAGGAGGAATGATGGTGCTGATACACCATGTAGCCTCTCTTATTTTTTTTCGTAGTTAGTGTATGGATTACATTTTACATTTGAGAAAGTAAAATGTTTGCAGGTGTATCTCAAGTATCAAGTGGCTCTCCCGATTTACCTGGGCAATGTTTTAAGAGAGTCCGTCTTTCTGGCAATGATGAATTCTGCGAACGTCGAGGAGTGCGGAAGCTTAGCTCTGGGGGTTCACTGGGTGTTGGCTTGCTACGTTCACTTGTGTTAACGTGCCACAGCAATGCCTCTGCGACGTGGTTACCGTCCTCGCTGGCGGCGCAGTGTACCTGTGTATCGCAGTTTGAAGGCGATTGATATTGACTTGGCTGGACAATTTAATAAACAGCAATTGATTGGAGGACCAAATGTTTTTCGTGGTTTGCACCTGAACTTTACCTGTGATGTACAGGCTGTCTTTGGTGGTTCCACATGGTTGACCTTGGCTGTTGTTTGGAGCAATCATGCAGATTATGGTGGCCTTGAAGCTTTTCCAGATGCTAATATTTTGGCATGGAAGACTTGGAGTATTGCTGAGACTACAGGATTGTTCGCTAAACAGCCTTATGGTACTCTTGTTCCCAGTATGCCATTTGTTTTGCCTACCAGGAAGAAGAAGAAATTAAATGCTGATGAGTACCTCTTTTTGTGGGCGAAAGTGGGTAATGGCAATTGTAAAATCAAGATCAACGGTGACTGTATGCTGTATTATAGACAATAAAGTGTGTTCTGTCCTTTCCTTATCTCTTATCCTTATCTCCCCCTTTTTTTCTCGAACTCCTTCGATGTCTTTTGTCAGGTTGATATGATAAGGTTTCAGTACACTATAACAGTATTGTGGGATAGGTCGTAACAGCGTCTTGTTTGTGGTTTCCTTACCAGAATCGCTGCTCTTTCCCAGAAGTATCTATTTATACTAGCTTCAACCTCAAATTAAGTTTTAATTTTTTTAAGTAAACATATTCAGCCGAAAATGTAGTGCATACGCGTCAGAGATACGAGGTAACAATTATATAACGGCCAGCGAAGTTTCGATTGCTGTCAATAGCGCTGCAGTAGTGGCTGAAAGTGTTGGTGGCTCTTATTCTTTCATCTGTGGACCGTGATTTCCGGTCAGTGATAAAGTTTCTTACTTCTCAAAACATAGTGCGGATTGTAATATTCATTTTCAGTGCAGTCAATGACTTGTTCTCAGTCCGGACGTTGATCATTATTCTGAAGTGAAATGCATTAAAGGGCATATTCACCTACTAAGACACAAAGTTTTGCCTAGCAGATTGTCTTCATATTTACTTCTTTGTCTTCTTTAGAGGCACCATAAAGTCCGCAGCCAGGGCTAGTACGTAGAAAAGTAACTGAGTTAAGCATTACGAATGGCTGGTAAATATCAAGTTACGAAATGAAGTAAAGCTTCTGAACGTATATTCTGAAACTCTTCACACATTAAAACGGTACAATTTAAACAAATAATTTGAACAATGAGTCTGGTTTCTGCACCCTCTCAAAATGACGTGACTACCATTCACAACAGCTTCCCGCAAAGTGTGTACACGACGAAGAAACACAAAGATATTATAAAAATCAAAGAGTTTACACCTTTGTCAGAGATAATCTCTTGTACATATTTAGCGAAACTTAATAGAATTGAATTTACAGCATTTTATGTTAAATCTTCGACATTGTTCTAAAGACATAGAATATAAATATTTAAGTACGAAATAATTAATTTTAGCTGACATAACATTTATATGAACTTTTGTAGATGAAGAGATCGATACCCGCTGATACTGTAGGATTCACAATGTGTCTTGGGCTTGATTACATTACACGATCGATAGTCATCGTCATCGGCGTAAGGTGCACGGGCCGAAGGTCATGAACAATCAGAGTGTGGCTGGTGTTGGTCATTTTGAGGAAGTCATCAAAGTGACCATACTGAAGAGGATCATGGGCGTGTTATGGAGAACCGGCGCTCCATGATTATGAATCTAAGCAGATACTGCGATCCTTGTCGCAAGACACTGTCATTAGTCACCAGTTGTTCAGGAAAGTGTGTGTCAGTGGATGCTATACCCAAAATGAATCGCTTAGGAGCAACACTGACATTTCTGCAGCGGTGCCATGTTGACGGGATCGTCATGGTCGATGGGACGTGGCCTACTCACTTTACCCCGGAGTCCAAGCATCTTTGGCGTCACAGTGGATCTCAGGTCAAGACGAAGTTTTTATTGGTACTGAAAGTGATGAGCATGGTTTTCTGCTCATTGTCTTCCTGCCCAGAGAAAGAGTAAAGGCTGACCGTTACTACGAAAGAGTGCGACAAGTGCGACGGGCCACTCAAAACAATAGATGTGGAAAACTCAGTGGAGGTGTTGTGCTGTTGCCTGACAAGCTCGCCGACATACCATGCACCACACAACAACTGTTCTCAAAGAGTTCGGCTGGTGGCTGTTTGATCTACCACTGTACAGTCGGGATCTTACTCCCAGTGACCACCATATTTCCGCGCTGATGAACTTGCCGTTGAGCGCCCCTAATCTACACAAATACAATATTTTATTGCACCTGTCGTCTGGTTAGCATTTTCACAAAGACGAAGAGTTGAAGACGACTGTCGCATGCTCATTCCATTCACGGGCATCAAATTGCTATGGCACAGGAATATAAAAGTTGATCCTACGAAATGAAGGCGTATCAATTCTATTGGTGATTATATCGAAAAAAATAACTCATACATTTCTGTAGGTATATCTACTGCCAATAAAGTTTTTAATGTACGTACACTAATTGATCAAAAATATTGAGACATCTATTAGTATCAGTGGACGTTTATATGGGGTGTGTCCACCAGCAGTCCTTATGACGGCTTGAGCTCTGCTGGGAACACTTTCAATGAGGTGCGTGAATGTCTGTAGTCGAATGACAGATCATTCTTTCTCAAGAGCCGAAACCGGAGAAGATAGTGATGTAGGACGCTGCAGTCTGGAGCGAAGTCGATGTCCTGAATCATCATAAAAGTGTTCCATTGGGTTCAGGTCGAGACTCTGAGAAGGCCAGTCCTTTCAGGAATATTATTCTCCACAAACCATTTTCTCACAGATGCTGATTTATGACAGGTTTCATTGTCATACTAATACAACCAATCATCATCTCTGAACAGTTCCTCTACTGTGCACGGTACACAATGCTGCAAAAGTGTTCATTTACTTAGGAATTTAACATTTTCTTGTCGGCGGATGTGGCCGAGCGGTTCTAGGCGCTTCAGTCTGGAACCGCGCGACCACTACGGTCACAGATTCGAATCCTGCCTCGGGCATGGCTGTGTGTGATGTCCTTAGGTTAGTTAGGTTTAAGTTGTTCTAAGTTCTAGGGAACTGATGACCTCAGATGTTAAGTCCCATAGTGCTCAGAGCCATTTGAACCATTTTTTGAACATTTTCTTAAGCGCAGTAAGGGGACGACACCCTAACCATGAAAAACATCCCCAAACCGCAACACCAGCTCCTCCTTGCTTCTGTACTGGTCTTGCACATGATGGTAGATTAAGTTCTCCAGGCATCCGCCAAATCCACACCGTTCCATCAGACTGCCAAATGGCAGAGTGTGATTTATGACTCCAAATCACTCGCATCCAGTGGCGGGGCTCTTCACATCACCGCAAGCCTCGCTTAGCATTGGCCACAGAAATGTGTGGATTACAAGGAGCTGCTCGACCTTCGTATCCCATTATTTTTACCTCCGTACGGGCAGTCATCGTTCTAGCCAGACTGCTGACAGCACTTTGGAACTCACGAGTGTTTCCTTCCGCTGATTCCATGCTAGTATTTTCAACCAGCCTCCGGAATACTCAATGGTCGCTGTACGTGAGTACATGTGGTTAGCTGTGACTGTTCCTTCGCGTTTTCACTTCACAGTCACATCATCCGTGATCCCTTTGTACTCGGGTGACATTCAGCGAGTAGTCCACGTTCGAAGTGGCTGAGCTCTCCAGACCGACCCATGTTTCTGTACTGGCAACGCAATACTTCCCGCCTCCTTTTATACTGGCTGGTTCACCTCTCCTGACATCTAGTGGTCAATTCCGCATTATGCAGGGGTGTCCCATACTTCCATAATTTTTATCGTCCGGTGTTTTTTCTTTTTCTTCCTTCTCTTTTTTTAAATGGCGTAACTTAATCTCTAGATGACCCTCATATAGTCTACCGCATTAATGATTCGTGTCTAACGTACTGAATTGTATCAACTCTTCGAACAAATGACACATTTGAAAAAGAAATCTGTGATGGTATTTTCATCATTAATTGTTAATGTGGTTCAGTGTGCAACGCCCTTCGCAAGACATTAACTATATCCGCGCGTACTCTTCGTCCCGAAGCGTTCACAGTTCGCAGTAATTGACGAAAAATCATCGAGTAAAACAGAAGTGATTTCTGGCGTTTCCCAAGGTAGTCTTATAGACATTTTGCTGTTCCTTATCTATATAAACGATTTGGGAGACAATCTGCGCAGCCGTCTTCGGTTGCATGCAGATGACGCTGTCGTTTAACGACTAATAAAGTCATCAGAAGATCAAAACAAATTGCAAAACGATTTAGAAATGATATCTGAATGGTGAGAAAATTGGCAGTTGACCCTAAATAACGAAAAGTGTGAGGTCATCCACATGAGTACTAAAAGGAACTCGTTAAACTTGGGTTACAAGATAAATCAGTCTAATCTAAAAGCCGTAAATTCAACTAAATACTTAGGTATTACAATTACGGAACAACTTAATTTGGAAAGAACACATAGAAAATGTTGTGGGGAAGGCTAACCAAAGGCTGCGTTCTATTGGCAGGACATTTAGAAAATATAACAAACCTACTAGGACACTGCCTACACTACTCTTGTCCGTCCTCTTTTAGAATACTGCTGCGCGGTGTGGGATCCTTACCAGATAGGACTGACGGAGTACATCGAAAAAGTTCAAAGAAAGGTAGCACATTTTGTATATGAGAGAGAGTGTCACAGAAATGACACAGGATTTGGGCTGGAAATGATAAAAAAAAGGCGTTTTTCGTTGCGATAGAATCTTCTTCCGAAATTTCTATCGCCTACTTTCTCCTCCGAATTCGAAAATATTTTTTTGACACCGACCTACATAGGGAGGAACGATCACCACGATAAAATAAGGGACATTGGAGTAATAGAGAATTGTGAAGGTGGTTTGATGAACCCTCTGCCAGGCACTTAAATGTGATTTGCAGAGTATCCATGTAGATGTATATGTAGATGTAGAATTATGTGCCTGTCTGTGGTATGGACTTCGGGTATCGTAGACAACCATAACTGATACAGTCTGGGATTGAGCCTACCCCGAATAGCATACATCCCTTCAGAGGAGTTGTACATGAGAAAGTCGCAGGCTTCGTTTAGCATTATGCTGGCTACATTCTAAGGAGATGAAAGCGTAGCCACAAAGCACATAGAATGCCCAGTGCTCTTTCAAACATAACTGAAAAACGTTTCTTCCTCAGCTTTTCCATATACAGCACTTTTCACCGTCCAGGCATTCCAGTTTTTATTTACTGATTTATTTAATTTATTTTGCACCTACAGCCTAAAAAATTACGCAGGTTTTGTTCAATAATTAATTCTCTCAACTCAGGAATAAGAGATTCCACTGTTCATAGACGCGAGGTGTTCAATAAATCCCCCTCTTCACCTACATCCTAAACCTATCTTGGGCTAAAATTAGGGTGACAGATGACAGGCGGGATATCCCGAGCACAGAAATAAGTGCCAAACCGATGCTGAAGGCAAGTAGAAACGATTACAATTCCAGGAAAATACAGAAGCAGAAAGTAAGTTTCCTTTGTGAACATTCCGTCACTTCTTCGCAGAAAATTCGAAGAATTGGTGGCAGCGGCGACGAGTCTAATGTTGTTATCGACCGGAATGCAGGAGCGCACAGCAATGGCGCCTGGGTGGTCTCAAATGATGGTCGCTGTCATGTCTCACTACTGCTAGCCCGTGAGCTGTCATGTCTAGCCCGGGAGCTGCGGCCGTTCCTAGAATGCCATTCTGGTTACTAATGCACTCGAAATGTCCTGTGTACGTGATTTTAGCCCTGGTGCCTTGTTCCTAGAATGCCGCTCGTCTTACTAACGCCTTTCAGTTGTCGCACACGTGAACTTTTCCGTTTTCAAAGATTATAAAGGCGTCCCGTTCTTCAGGGTTAATGCTGTCCAATGTGCACACAGCGAATCCTGAGTTGACTCCAGTTCTGTTTGACTGGTTCAGATAAAAAATGAATAATTTTTTCGTTGCTGTTCGCTTGGTGTGAGGTAACATGCGTTTAACTGATTTATACATCTGCCTTTTTATAAGCGCTGTTACAGAAAACTCGGCAGTGAGGTTTCTCGTGTGGGAACGTTGTCAAAAACTTTGTGTAAAATTCAGAGGCTGTTAGACGGTTATTCAGATAAACTGACAGTGTCAGAAGAGACAAAGCAGAATGCTCTATACTGCGGAGTGAATAATTCATTTTGCAAACAAACCTTATGATGTAACAAAGCCATTTCGAAACCATACCGCTTCTCCCAGGACTGCTAATCCAGCAAGGTCTTCATAAGAGCTTCGAAGGAATTTGGAACCTAGTGGACTGAAATTGTAGAGGCAGAATGGCTTAGTCGGTAAGACTACTGCACGTGAACATCAAGAATTCGGGTTTGAGTTCCTGTCGGGAATAAACTATTCTCAAAGAGCGTAAAACACTTCATGAAATAATCGTTTGTTAATTTTTTTGAATTTCGGTCACTCCTCCCTAGTTTTACCTGCTAGTCTCTCTGAATTTGGAAACAGAACTGATACCGTCTCTGCACTGATTCCTTATCTCCAGTGAGAAGATATTAGCTTCTACATGAGCATCTAGACGTATACTCCGTATATCACCGTTACGCGTGTGGCAGGAGGTTCCTTTGATACTACCATACACTGAGGTTTCTTCTACTCCAACAAAAAAGTGATTAAGAAAGAAGTAAATTTTTGTACGATCCTTGGCAAATGGTTAAAATGGCTCTGAACACTATGGGACTTAACTTCTGAGGTCATCAGTCCCCTAGAACTTAGAACTGCTTAAACCTAACTAACCTAAGGACATCACACACATCCATGCCCGAGGCAGGATTCGAACCTGCGACCGTAGCGGTCGCGCGGTTCCAGATCGTAGCGCCTAGAACCGCTCGGCCACTCCGGCCGGCGTACGATCCTCCTTCGAGTGTCTTCCACTTCGGATTTCTCAGAATGTCTCCCACACTTCCCCAAATTTCAAAAGCTTCCATGTCTACTTTTACTTCACTATTAAGTTCAAACCATTTTCCGACCACAATTTCTTTAAATGTGTGAACAGATTAAATAGGCTACTTTCCTATGTTATAAATGTGCTTCGGATTGTTGTTATTCTGAGCGATTATAATATTCAAATAGCATTTACAGTGACTATTCTCACAAAATATCTGTTATTTTTATGTAATTAAAGCATAAAAGTCATTAAATTTCAAGATTTTGTCACGTGGTCGAAAACGCTCTGTTACTGGCTGAAGCTCTGGTGACGTCACAGACTAGGAGCAAGACGAAGCTACATGTGTGTAATAGGAGTGTCAGCCGAAGTTACTAGGTTTTACCGTACATTTTTTGCGAACAGTTTAGCTGTTCAGTGACGAAAAACGCATTTACAACAATTTAAGTGTCAATGGAAAGGAATTTTGTGAACGCTTATAGTGGAAACCTTACGAAAGGTGATGCGTTTATGCTCCACCCATTTGGAGCGACGGTATGTACATCGACGGGCATTCTTTTCCCTGCCCCCTGCAGCATCATCAAACACGCTCAAAACTAAGGGACTGTAGAACGTTTTGCAAGTAGGTCCGTATCTTGTATGTAGATTGTCGACTAACACTCATGAAATACGACCCACAGCACAGTAGAATTATCCTTGGCAAATCTTAGTGCTGGTTTCCTCGTTTATAACACAATTAGCAGAGAGACCGCCGGTCAAAAGCGCTCTCTGGTGCGACGGATAGCGAGTCTGACAAAGAATCAGGACTTTTTCAGGCTCGAATCCTGTTATGGTATACGGCAGGCAAACTGTCGATGTGGTTTTCGCTTATCAGGAATGTCGCTATGCTACGCAGAGGTACAGTTATGTGTTGAAACGTAGCCTGAGCCTGACGTTCTGTGTTCGCAGACTTCCCAGAAATAATTAAAGACAGTGGAAGTCTGAAGAATAAAATACATAAAAAATAATGGCAGCTAATGAGAGTAATACAAGCAACACCTTAGCTCACAACCTACATGCCAGTATTAAGAGGCAGCTTGGATGCGTGAGTGAGATCAACCAAAGGCGTGTTTCGTGAAAATTACATTCCAAAGCATTTAATATTTTCCACATTTCGGTTCATCAACCACTTTATGGCAATGAATCCAAAATTGGTTACGATTCTCTCAGTAATGTGCTCAAAAGTTGCAAAGTGATGTCACGTTTTTAAGAAAGATCTTTGTTACGGATGAAGCATCGCTTAAAAGCCGTGAGTAAATCAATATTTGCAATGCTCACCTCTGGTCAACTATAAACGCCCGCCGTGTCAGAAAAGTGGGTCAACAACTATCTAGGTGAAAGTGTGGTTAGGGATTTTCAAGAATTCCGTTAACTGTCGCCGTTTTATTGATGGGAGTCTGAATAGCCACAAGTACGCGGTGGTTATAATTAAAGTGCAGCTTTTCAGGGAGGGCCAATGTGGACTATAATTATCGTATGGCAGCGAAGCTTGGTAGATATTCTAATGTGTTAATGCGGAACCGGTTTACGCTGGAAAAATTAGTTTCAATTTTGACCACCATGTGCAAATATGGCGCTGTACAGCATCTCATTGACGTTACCGGTGCTCATATTGAACACATTGTCTAAGCAGCGATTAATAATAAAATCATCATGGTCCCTTTCTCATTTCTTTGTTTCATTGAGTTTCCAATTACCCCCATTATTTCTGAATGTGGCAGCTTCCTGTAAGTGCATCGAGTCGTTCCTCTGAGCAGATCCTTTATTAGGAGCTTCTTCCTGCATAATAGGTCTGCTCTCCACCAGATCGCTGGCACTCAACTTAATTTAACACCATGTAAAATTCGCAACAGTGAAATGTGAGTTGCGCGTATTATAATAGTTATGTATTCCACGCCAACCGTGATAAAGGTCTCATTAAATTCTGTACCACAAAGAAAGTTGATAACGCAAGCTGCGATAAACATAGTGTAAGTTCCACAGTTCCAGCATCAACCTACACATACCTCCTTGCTTTTTACTCATTGACATGTGGACGTCGTATATACGCACTTCAAATGCTACGTTGTGGAAAGAAGTACCCTGCCTCAGTATTTATGTATCGCTCAGATCACTGAGAAAACAAAAGATAGTGCCGTATGAGAAGATGATGATGGCTTCGAAGAACAGGAGAGTGCGGCGTTGTACACTACTGGCCATTAAAATTGCTACACCAAGAAGAAATGCAGATGATAAACGGGTATTCATTGGACAAATATATTATACTAGAACTGACATGTGATTACATTTTCACGCAATTTGGGTGCATAGATCCTGAGAAATCAGTACCCAGAACAACCACCACTGGCCGTAATAACGGCCTTGATACGCCTGGGCATTGAGTCAAACAGAGCTCGGATGGCGTGTACAGGTACAGCTGCCCATGCAGCTTCAACACGATACCGCAGTTCATCAAGAGTAGTGACTGGCGTATTGTGTCGAGCCAGTTGCTCGGCCACCATTGAGCAGACGTTTTCAATTGGTGAGAGATCTGGAGAATGTGCTGGCCAGGGCAGCAGTCGAACATTTTCTGTATCCAGAAAGACCCTTACAGAACCTGCAACATGCGGTCGTGCATTATCCTGCTGAAATGTAAGGTTTTGCAGGGACCGTATGAAGGGTAGAGTCACGGGTCGTAACACATCTGAAATGTAACGTCCACTGTTCAAAGTGACGTCAATGCGAACAAGAGGTGACCGAGACGTGTAACCAATGGCACCCCACACCATCACGCCGGGTGATACGCCAGTATGGCGATGACGAATAGACGCTTCCATTGTGCGTTCACCGCGATGTCGCCAAACACGGATGCGACCATCATGATTCTGTAAACAGAACCTGGATTCATCCGAAAAGATGACGTTTGCCATTCGTGCACCCAGGTTCGTCGTCGAGTACACCATCGGAGGCGCTCCCGTCTGTGATGCAGCGTCAAGGGTAACCGCAGCCATGGTCTCCGAGCTGATAGTCCATGCTGCTGCAAACGTCGTCGAACTGTTCGTGCAGATGGTTGTTGTGTTGCAAACGTCCCCATCTGTTGACCCAGGGATCGAGACGTGGCTGCAAGATCCGTTACAGCCATGCGGATAAGACGACTGTCATCTCGACTGCTAGTGATAAGAGGCCGTTGGGATCCAGCACGGCGTTCCGTATTACCCTCCTGAACCCACCGATTCCATATTCTGCTAACAGTCATTGGTTCTCGACCAACTCGAGCAGCAATGTCGCGATACGATAAACCGCAATCGCGATAGGCTACAATCCGACCTTTATCAAAGTCGGAAACGTGACGGTACGCATTTCTTCTCCTTACACGAGGCATCACAACAACGTTTCAGCAGGCAACGCCAGTCAACTGCTGTTTGTGTATGAGAAATAGGTCGGAAACTTTGCTCATGTCAGCACGTTATAGGTGTCGCCACCGGCGCCAACCTTGTGTGAATGCTCTGAAAAGCTAATCGTTTGCGTATCACAGCATTTTCTTCCTGTCGGTTAAATTTCGCATCTGTAGTACGTCATCTTCGTGGTGTAGCAATTTTAATGGCCAGTAGTGTAGTTCGGCTCGAGTTCCATTAGAAATTTTGCATCTCTGTCTCAACCGTCATGTTGCAGTAATGATGAAGTAAGCAACCGCTGTAGTGTGACAGAGTGAGCTGCAGTAGCTCGTAATACCAGCAGGCGGACCGCGTCGGCAGCAGACGGCGGCGCGACATCTGGGTGGAGCCGTAGCCGAGCATTTAGTGTTCCCGGGGGGACTGTCCGTCTGCGCCCAAATGAGTCTGCGCTCTGGCTGACGCTCTTATACGACGGCAGCCGCCACCCCTCAGCGTCTTCTTCTGTCTGCAGTGAAGCAATGTAATCGCAGTCGTATTAAGGAATCACAGTGTTTTGTTAGCTATAGTGAAACTTTCACCAGCTTTCACGTAATGCATGGCCAGCATACTTCCAAATCAATACTATTATACGCTGAAGGGTTGCAACGCTAGATGACCGTAGCGAAATGCAGGAAGACTTCTAGAGGATCGGCGGTAGGTTCAGAGATTGGCAGTTGATCCGCAAAATAAACAAATGTAGCGTTTTCGCTTAAATAAGTGGAAGGGAGAAATTACAAAAACAAAGGAGAAAACACAAAAATGCAGCAAATGAAGCAGACAAAAGGGAATACAAACGCCTCAAAAATGAGATCGACAGGAAGTGCAAAATGGCTAAGCAGGGATGGCTAGAGGACAAATGTAAGTATGTAGAGGCGTATATCACTAGGGTAAGATAGATTTTGCCTAGCCGGCCTGTGTGGCCGAGTGGTTCTAGGCGCTACAGTCTGGAACCGCGCGACCGCTACGGTCGCAGGTTCGAATCCTGCCTCGGGCATGGATGTGTGTGATGTCCTTAGGTCAGTTAGGTTTAAGTAGTTCTAAGTTCTAGGGGACTGATGACCTCAGAAGTTGAGTCCCATAGTGCTCAGAGCCATTTGAACCAGATACTGCCTACAGGAAAATTGAAGAGACCTTTGGAGAAAAGAGAACCACTTGCATGAATATCAAGAGCTCAGATGTAAACCCAGTTCTAAGCAAAGAAGGGAAAGCAGAAAGGTGGAAGGAATATATAGAGGGTCTATACAAGGGCGCCCGCCATGAACCATGGACCTTGTCGTTGGTGGGGAGGCTTGCGTGCCTCAGCGATACAGATAGCCGTACCGTAGGTGCAACCACAACGGAGGGGTATCTGTTGAGAGGCCAAACAAACGTGTGGTTCCTGAAGAGGGGCAGCAGCCTTTTCAGTAGTTGCAGGGGCAACAGTCTGGATGATTCACTGATCTGGCCTTGTAACACTAACCAAAACGGCCTTGCTGTGCTGCCGGCCGGAGTGGCCAAGCGGTTCTAGGCGCTTCAGTCTGGAACCGCGTGACCGCAACGGTCGCAGGTTCGAATCCTGCCTCGGGCGTGGATGTGTGTGATGTCCTTAGGTTAGTTAGGTTTAAGTAGTTCTAAGTTCTAGGGGACTGGTGACCTTAGAAGTTAAGTCCCATAGTACTCAGAGCCATTTGTACCTTGCTGTGCTGGTACTGCGAACGGCTGAAAGCAATGGGAAACTAAAGCCGTAATTTTTCCCGAGGGCATGCAGCTTTACTGTATGGTTAAACGATGATGACGTCCTCTTGGGTAAAATATTCCGGAGGTAAAATAGTCTCCAATTCGGATCTCCGGGCGGGGACTACTCAGGAGGACGTCGTTATCAGTAGAAAGAAAACTGGCGTTCTACGGATCGGAGCGTGGAATGTCAGATCCCTTAATCGGCCAGGTAGGTTAGAAAATTTAAAAAGGGAAATGGATAGGTTAAAGTTAGATATAGTGGGAATTAGTGAAGTTCGGTGGCAAGAGGAACAAGACTTTTGGTCAGGCGAATACAGGGTTATAAATACAAAATCAAAACGGGAGAATGCAGGAGTAGGTTTAATAATAAATAAAAAAATAGAAGTGCGGGTAAGCTACTACAAACGGCATAGTGAACGCATTATTGTGGCCAAGATAGACACGAAGCCCACGCCTACCACAGTAGAACAAGTTTATATGCCAACTAGCTCTGCAGATGACGAAGAAATTGAAGAAATGTATGATGAAATAAAAGAAATTATTCAGATAGTGAAGGGAGACGAAAATTTAATAGTCATAGGTGACTGGAATTCGGTAGTAGGAAAAGAAAGAGAAGGAAACGTAGTAGGTGAATATGGATTGGGGGGAAGAAATGAAAGAGGAAGCCGTCTGGTAGAATTTTGCACAGATCACAACTTAATGATAGTTAACACTTGGTTCAAGAATCATAAAAGAAGGTTGTATACATGGAAGAAGCCTGGAGACACTGACAGATTTCAGATAGATTATATAATGGTAAGACAGAGGTTTAGGAACCAGGTTTTAAATTGTAAGACGTTTCCAGGGGCAGATGTGTACTCTAACCACAATCTATTGGTTATGAACTGTAGATTAAAACTGAAGAAACTGCAAAAAGGTGGGAATTTAAGGAGATGGGACCTGGATAAACTGAAAGAACCAGAGGTTGTACAGAGTTTCAAGGAGAGCATAAGGGAACAATTGACAGGAATGGGGGAAAGAAATACAGTAGAAGAATGGGTAGCTTTGAGGGATGAAGTAGTGAAGGCAGCAGGGGATAAAGTAGGTAAAAAGACGAGGGCTAGTATAAATCCTTGGGTAACAGAAGAAATATTGAACTTAATTGATCAAAGGATAAAATATAAAAATGCAGTAAATGAAGCAGGCAAAAAGGAGTACAAACGTCTCAAAAATGAGATCGACAGGAAGTGCAAAATGGCTAAGCAGGGATGGCTAGAGGACAAATGTAAGGATGTCGAGGCTTGTCTCACCAGGGGTTAGATAGATACTGCCTACAGGAAAATTAAAGAGACCTTTGGAGAAAAGAGAACGACTTGTATGAATATCAAGAGCTCAGATGGAAACCCAGTTCTAAGCAAAGAAGGGAAAGCAGAAAGGTGGAAGGAGTATACAGAGGGTCTATACAATGGCGATGTACTTGAGGACAATATTATGGAAATGGAAGAAGATGTAGATGAAGATGAAATGGGAGATATGATACTGCGCGAAGAGTTTGACAGAGCACTAAAGACGTAAGTCGAAACAAGGTCCCGGGAGTAGACAACATTCCATTAGAACTACTGATAGCCTTGGGAGATCCAGCCCTGACAAAACTCTACCATCTGGTGAGCAAGATGTATGAGACAGGCGAAATACCATCAGACTTCAAGAAGAATATAATAATTGCAATCCCAAAGAAGGCAGGTGTTGACAGATGTGAAAATTACCGAACTATCAGTTTAATAAGCCACGGGTGCAAAATTCTAACACGAATTCTTTACAGACGAATGGAAAAGCTGGTAGAAGCAAACCTCGGGGAAGATCAGTTTGGACTTCGTAGAGATGTTGGAACACGTGAGGCAATACTGACCCTACGACTTATCTTAGAAAATAGATTAAGGAAAGGCAATTCCACGTTTCTAGAATTTGTAGACGTAGAGAAAGCTTTTGACGATGTTGACTGGAATATTCTCTTTCAAATTCTGAAGGTGGCAGGGGTAAAATACAGGGAGCGAAAGGCTATTTACAATTTGTACAGAAACCAGATGGCAGTTATAAGCGTCGAGGGGCATGAAAGGGAAGCAGTGGTTGGGAAGGACGTGAGACAGGGTTGTAGCCTATCCCCGATGTTATTCAGTCTGTATATTGAGCAAGCAGTAAAGGAAACAAAAGAAAAATTCGGAGTAGAAATTAAAATCCATTGAGAAGAAATAAAACCTTTGAGGTTCGCCGATGACATAGTAATTCTGTCAGAGACAGCAAAGGACCTGGAAGAGCAGCTGAACGGAATGGACAGTGTTTTGAAAGGAGGATATAAGATGAACATCAATAAAAGCAAAACGAGGGTAATGGAATGTAATCGGATTAAGTCGGGTGATGCTGAGGGAATTAGATTAGGAAGTGAGACGCTTAAAGTAGTAAATGAGTTTTGCTATTTGGGGAGCAAAATAACTGATGATGGTCGAAGTAGAGAGAATATAGAAGATAGACTGGCAATTTCAAGGAAATCGTTTCTGAAGAAGAGAAATTTGTTAACATCGAGTATAGATTTAAGTGTCAGGAAGTCGTTTCTGAAATTATTTGTATGGAGTGTAGCCATGCATGGAAGAGAAACGTGGACCATAAATAGTTTAGACAAGAAGAGAATAGAAGCTTTCGAAATGTGGTGCTACAGAAGAATGCTGAAGATTAGATGGGTAGATCACATAACTAATGAGGAGGTATTGAATGGAATTGTAGAGAAGAGAAATTTGTGGCACAACTTGACTAGAAGAAGAGATCGGTTGGTAGGACATATTCTGAGGCATCAGGGGATCACCAATTTAGTATTGGAGGGCAGCGCGGAGGGTAAAAATCGTAGAGGGAGACCAAGAGATGAATACACTAAACAGATTCAGAAGGATGTAGGTTGCAGTAGGTACTGGGAGATGAAGAAACGTGCACAAGATAGAGTAGCATGGAGAGCTGTATCAAACCAGTCTCTGGACTGAAGACCACAACAACAAGTGGATAGATTCACTGTTGTATGATTACACTCTTACACAATAATCACTGGAAGACGACACATCCGTTAAATATTCTGGAGTATGTTTAGGGAACCATTCAAAGTGGAGCAACCACATAAGAGAAATTGCAGGTAATGCAGATGCCAGACTGAGTTTAACAACGTTCGACCGTTACCTGAATATTGCTCATCAGTCTGTGACGCGTGCCGGATAGGACTGGTAAGTGAAATATGGTGTGGTTATAATTAAACTTGAGAGGACCCCCGAGTTATCGTATGGCAAGAAAACTTTGTGGAAGCATTTGTAAGGACATGCGAGGAAGAAATAACGAATAAATCGTTTGTATTTCCACATGAGAGGGTGACATACAATGTTTATGTTCCACGTTATAAACGTTGCTAAATGTGACGACAGTCTGCATCCACGTCAGCCTGCAACCGCACTAAAGATACCAGCTCAGAGTTGTTCGCAGCACTTTTCGAACGGGGGATCATGTAATAAGACCTATTCAGCTGTCGTGACACAGTTCGTAGACTGCTTCAAGATCGTACATTGCGTCCAGAATTCTCGGCCATGGCAGTCGTAATTTCTTCAATAATTTGTGGTGCAATTGGCTGTCGGCCTCTCCAGTCAGCGGCTCCCAAATCTCCAGTTAATTAGAACTTACGAATCGAGTTCTTCAACCCTGGTGGGGAAAGGGGGCCTCTCTGTATTCCTTTAATGCGCCGATACTCACGAGTAAGGAAAGGCAAACCTACGTTTCTAGCATTTGTAGGCTTAGAGAAAGCTTTTAATAATGTTGACTGGAATACTCTCTTTCATATTCTGAAGGTGGCAGGGGTCAAATACAGAGAGCGAAACGCTATTTACAATTTGTACAGAAAACAGATGGCAGTTATAAAGGTCGAGGGGCATGAAAGGGAAGCAGTGGTTGGGGAGGGAGTGAGACAGGGTTGTAGCCTATACCCGATGTTATTCAATCTGTATATTGAGCAAGCAGTAAAGGAAACAAAAGAAAAATTCGGAGTAGGTAATAAAATCCACGGAGAAGAAATAAAAACTTTGAGGTTCGCCGATGACGTTGCAATTCTGTCGGAGACAGCAAAGGACCTTGAAGAGCAGTTGAACGGATAGAATAGAGGATATAAAATGTAGACTGGCAATGGCAAGGAAAGCGTTTCTGAAGAAGAGAAATTTGTTAACATCGAGTGTAGACTTAAGTGTCAGGAAGTCGTTTCTGAAATTATTTGTATGGAGTGCAGCCATGCATGGAAGTGAAACGTGGACCATAAATAGTTTAGACAAGAAGAGAATAGAAGCTTTCGAAATGTGGTGCTACAGAAGAATGCTGAAGATTAGATGGGTAGATCACATAACTAATGAGGAGGTGTTGAATGGAATTGTAGAGAAGAGAAATTTGTGGCACAACTTGACTAGAAGAAGAGATCGGTTGGTAGGGCATATTCTGAAGCATCAAGGGATCACCAATTTGGTTCAAATGGCTCTGAGCACTATGGAACTTAACATCTATGGTCATCAGTCCCCTAGAACTTAGAACTACTTAAACCTAACTAACCTAAGGACATCACACAACACCCAGTCATCACGAGGCAGAGAAAATCCCTGACCGCGCCGGGAATCGAACCCGGGCGCGGGAAGCGAGAACGCTACCACACGACCACGAGCTGCGGACACCAATTTGGTATTGTAGGGCAGCGTGGAGGGTAAAAATCGTAGAGGTTGGTTCAAATGGCTCTGAGCACTATGGGACTCAACTGCTGAGGTCATTAGTCCCCTAGAACTTAGAACTAGTTAAACCTAACTAACCTAAGGACATCACAAACATCCATGCCCGAGGCAGGATTCGAACCTGCGACCGTAGCGGTCTTGCGGTTCCAGACTGCAGCGCCTTTAACCGCACGGCCACTTCGGCCGGCAAAATCGTAGAGGGATCAAGAGATGAATAAACTAAACAGATTCAGTGGGATGTAGGTTGCAGTAAGTACTGGGAGATGAAGAAGCTTGCACAGGATAGAGTAGCATGAAGAGCTGCATCACACCAGTCTCTGGACTGAAGACCACAACAATAACAACAACAACAACAACTCACGAAGAGCAGCAGCGCTATTGCTTTTGTTTTGGTAAAACATATTATTCTGAATTGCGGGCAACCACAGCCAAATGTCACATTTTTACAAGAAGGCAAAAAACATGGTTCTGACAGTAGAAAGTTTTTTTTTATTAAAACCTCGACCGGTTTTACGCCAATTTTGGTGCATCCTCAGGTAATGTAAATTGTGTCTACAGCATTATTTTGCGCTATCCTTCATGTCACTGATAAATGAAAACCAGCTAGAAGCGTTTGCCAAAAAAGTGAGGGGGGTGTCCTATATTATCATCTGGTGGCAACGTGGGCACGGCCATAAGGAACACTGAATTCAGAATGCGCCTAAATTGGCCTGAAACCGGTCGCGATTTTTATAAAAGAAACTTGCTGCAGCCACACCGGCGTTTTTTGCCTTCTTATAAAAGTTTGATGAAACAGCTTTGCGAGTGAAGCCCTGATCGTCTTGTCCGGACCCATGCTAGCTGTCTGCGACGGTAATGCACACGGATGCTTGCGTTTCAACCCTACGTCGCCGTGCCAGTACCGGTGCCTAACAATACTAACAACGCAAATTCTGCAGCACACTGTCTGAACATTATTCCTATAGAGTTGGGTACCCATACGACGAATGGCTTTGCGTCTACATTGGCTTAAGCAACGAAAGAAGTTTAATTATAACCACTCTTTGAATAAGATCCAAAGAAGACCAACGGGATCTGTGACACGTTCCTTTAGTGAGCGCGAAAGCGTCGCGGCTATACTCATCCATTTTCAGTGGCATCCTAGCAAGAGGGCGTTGTGCATCGCGATGTGGTTTACACTTAAAATTACGAGGAAGTACTTTTCTAGAAGAGTCAGTCCTACGTTCTTAGAAGAGTCAGTTCAAATCAAATGGTTCAAATGGCTCTAAGCACTATGGGACTTAACATCTGAGGTCATCAGTTCCCTAGACTTAAAACTACTTGAACCTAACTAACGTAAGGACATCACACACACCTATGCCCGAGGCAGGATTCGAACCTGCGACCGTAGCAGCAGCGCGGTTCCGGACTGAAGCGCCTAGCACCGCTTGTCCACAGCGTCCGGCAGAAGAGTCAGTCAATATATTGCCTTCACCTACTTATTTTTTTCTTCCAAAGCTTTTCTACTTTCTGATGCTAATACTGGATCCCCTATTTCTTCCCTATGGACTCTTGTTTCTTCTTCTATCGCGTCAGCAGGCAAGTTCTCCGCCTCATAAAGGCATTCAATGTACTCTTAGAACCTGTCATCTCTCTTATTTGCGTTTAACAGAGGAATTACCATTGCACTCCTAATGTTACCACCTTTGCTTTTTATTTCACCGATAGTTGTTTTGACTTTCCTACATGCTGGGCCAGTCCTTCCAACAATTATTTCTTCTTCGATTTATTCACATTTTCCATGCAGCGATTTCACATTAGCTTCTCCGCACTTCCTGTTTATCTCATTCCTAATGACTTGTGTATCTATATTCCTGAATTTCTCTGAACATTTTTGTACTTCCTGCTTTCATCGATCAACTGAAGTATTTCTTCCGTTACTGATGGTTTCTTTGTAGCTACCTTCTTTGTACCTATGTTTTCTTTTAACTTCTGTGATTGCCCTTTTTAGAGACGCCCATTTCCCTTCAACTGAACCGCCTACTGAGCTATTCCTTATCAAAATATGTATAGCCTTAGAGAACTTAAATCGTATCTCTTCATTCCTTAATATTCCCGTATCCCAGTTCTTTGCTGATTGATTTTTCCTGTTTAGTCTCTAGAACTTCAGCCAGAACTTCTACTAAATTGTGGTCTGAGTCTGTATCTGCTCCTGGGTACGCCCTACAATCCAGTATATGATTTCAGAATCTCTGCTTGACCGTGATGTAATCTAATTGATGTCTTCCCTTATCTCCCGACCTTTTCCGCGTATACCTCCTCTTCTTGTGATTCTTGAACAGACTATTCGCTATCACTGGCTGAAATTTATTGCAGAGCTCTATTAGCCTTTCTCCTCTCTCATTCCTAGTACCAAGCCCACATTCTTCTGTAACCCTTCCTTCTACTCCTTCCCCTGCAGCCGCATTCCAGTCCCCCATGACTGTCAGCTTTTCGTCTCCCTGTATCTACTGAATTACTCGTTCAATATCCTTATATTCTTTCTCTGCCTTTTCATCTTCAGCTTGCGACGTCGGCATGTGTACCTGAACTATCGTTGTCGGTGTCGATTTGCTGTCAGTTCTGATGAGAACAAACCTATTACTCAACTGATCACAGTAAAACACACAATTGCCCTACCTTCCTGTTCATAACGAATCCTAATCCCGTTATATCATTTTTCTGCTGCTGTTGATATTAACCTATACTCGTCTGGCCAGAAAGCCTTCTCTTCTTTCCATCTCACTTCACTGAACCCCACTATATCTAAATTGAGCCTTTGCATTTCCCTTTTCAGATTTTATACCCTCCCAACCCCGTTCAAACTTCTTGCATTCCACGCCTTGACTCGTAGAACGTTTTCCTGTTTTCCTTTCGTTGGTTATTCAGTCTTTTCCTCATGGTCACCCATTGGCAGTCCCCGCCTGGAGGTCCGAATGGGGGACTATTTATGAATCTTTTACCAATGGAGAGATCATCGTGACACTTTTTCAGTTACAGGCCACATGTCCTATGGATACATGCTATATGTTTTTAACGCAGTGGTTTCCATTGCCTTCTGCATCCTCATTCCGTTGATCATTACTGATTCTTCCGCCTGAAGGGGCATTTTCCCATCCCAAGGGCAAGAGAGAGCCCTGAACCTCTACCCACTCCTCCGCCCTCTTTGACAAGATCCTTGGCAGAATTAGGGTGACTTCTCATGCTGGAAGTCTTCGGCCGCCAATGCTGATGATTTTTATTCGTAATTCAGCGGTGGCGGGGTTCGAACCTGGGACCGAGGACGTTTAGATTAACTAATCAAAGACGCTACCCCCTTTTTTCATGTTGTTTGCTTTTCTTTGTTGCATTTCGTCGTAGCGGGTTTCACATGACACCCGTTGAAGTTCATCATTGATCCCTTCACTCAGTTTTTTTTTATGTTTTGTTTTATTACAGAGAGCAGCTAGCTATCACCCCTAGACCACGGGCCTTACCCTACCTACAATTCGCGAAAAGACCATGAAGATTAAATGAGAGACATTCGTGCTCTCACAAAGGCTTACCACCAATAGTTCTTCCTGGGCACCTTTGACAACTGAAACAGTGAAGGGGGGAACTGATAATGGCACACAAAGTACCCTCCGCCAACTATCATCATGCGGCTTGCGTAGTACAGATGCATAGTGTAGATTCAGAATATGAGAGTACGTCACTGAGACTGGAAGGATGGTTTCCAGAGTATAAATTCCGACTTTAGATCAAAAGAATGAAGTCTCGAGTCGTGTAATCTGTTTTCGATTTGATTAGAGACACACATTTGGCAGCCCTAGGACCAACAACTCTGTCTGACACGCGAAGGACTTCCAGCATCAAACAAGTATTTCTGACAACTCGCAAGTGTCGCATAAAACTGATAAACGTTTGATAAAGCTTGAAATGTGGAGTGACGCCATAAAACAGAAAAAATGAAAGTTCTAGATGGATGAGTTACAGTAGGATCCAGGTTTTCTTGGAGATAAATTATGAGTCGTCGATTCGTCATGTCATAATAAAAAAAATCAGAGTGCTATAGGGGCTTACAGACTGCTTAATTGCTGCCTGTTAATGAAGAACGGATAAAAAGTGAGCACTACACGTGCCTACATCCACATAACTATTCTGAAATTCACAATTAAGCGCTTGGCAGAGGGTTCATCGAACCACCTTCAAGTTATTTCTCTAGCGTTACACTGACAGAAAAACTGAACACTTTAATCTTTCCGTGCGAGCTCCGATTTCTCTTGTTTTATTGCAACGACTATTTCTCCCTATGTAGGAGGGCCCCAAAAAAATATTTTCGTATTTGGAGGAGAAACCAGGTGATTGAAGTTTCGCGAGAAGACCCTGGCACAACGAAAAACTTCTTTGTTTTAATGACTGCCCCTCCAATTCGAGTACCATATCCGTGGATCTCTGTCCCGTATTTCGCGATAATACCAAACGACCTCCCCTTCTTTGAGCTTTTCGATATCCTCCGTCAATCTTGTCTGATGCGGATCCCACACCGGCAGCATTACTCCAGAAGAGGACGGACAAGCGTAATTATGCAGTTTCTTTCATAGACCCGTTACCTTTTCATGTGTTCTGCCAATAAATCAGTCTTTGGTTCTCTTTCCCCGATCTGCGTTATTGAGATCTGTGTGACTGTGATCCCTAAGAATTTAATTGAATTTACTGCCTTTAGACCAGTATGATTTATCTTCTGATGACTTTACAAGACGGTAAATACCAGCATTATCGGCAAACAATCTAAGAGGGCTACTCAGTCTGTCTCATAAATCGTTCATATAGATCAGGAACAGCAGAGGGCCTATAACGCTTCCTTGGGGAACACCACATATTACTTCTGTTTTACTCGGTGATTTTCTGTCAGTTACTACGAACTGTCACCTTTCTGAAAGGAAGTCACGAATTCAGTCGCATACTTGAGACGATACTCCTTAGACACGAAATTTGGTCAGAAGTAGCTTTTGAGGAACAGTGTCAAATTCGTAATTTATGAGAACATTTCTCGTGGAGAGCAGCGATTTGGCAAAAAGTACTTTAAAAATGAGCGCAGTCTCGACCGCAAAAACATTTATTTTGCGGTATCACTTGACGTTCGTGGAGTTCAAACAACCGCTCCATTCACTGCCACCGCCTACCATCGTGAAATGAGATCTTAAGATAATCAAAAACAGACCGAAACCGGTTACCACAAAATAAATGTTTTTTCTTCTTCTTTATTTTTTTTGCGGATGAGACTGTGCTCACTTTTAAAGTGGCAAAACGCTTCTAGAGATCTAAAGCTGTGGAATCTATTTGACATCCCGTGTCAATAGTACTCATCGGTGGGAAGTGGGAAGAAGCAGTCGTTCATACTCTATAATTACCTGAGAGTAATGTTATGATTAAAAAGCAAAACATAATGTGTGCAGCCTAATATGCTAAGTATCCTGATCTGAATTCTATTCAATAATTGTGGAATATTTCAGAAGGCTGACTTTGTCCCAGACTACAAAGGACTACGCCACCGATTTTCTGTATTACATCAGCACAAATAGTAAGCAACCTTTCTCCTAAAACCTTTTGAAACCTAACCGATTGTGTTCATTCACAAGTGAAGGTTGTAGCAGACACAAGGACCAGCCAGAACCCATGTTACAATCATGACTTCACTTGAAATAGAAACAAGAAAACTTCATTTGGATCGTAAACACCCACGGGTTTCATTCATCAAATACTAATATGTTCATGTTTATCAAATTAAGCCTCTAAGCTATTCAGTAGTCTGTAAACGGACAAATTGTAGCTGTACAGCGAAACAAATTATGTGTACGTAATCTGTAAATTGTCTCGTTCCATCTCATTTCGAAAGAAATCGTGCAAATGATCCACGGGACATTTTACGATGTGACCATTTTGAAGTACGTATTTGTTTCGCGGTTAGAATGTGCACAGGAAACAGCATGTCAGTTCTTTACCATATTCAGCTGACTGGGATGTGTTGTAAAGATAACTGACGACAAGAAATCGCTTTTAAAAGGAGTAGGGGAGACCGGGCCACATTGCCCTGAGGGGCTCTATGGGCAATTGGTATTGTTTCCTTAAACCGCCGTTAGAATACGCCACCAACCAAGGAGAATGGTAGCAACGATACGGTCGTCTTTCCACAAACGCGTCAGTGCAGTCAGACTGTCGAGCGAGGAATAGCTTGTGTTTTATGATTCCTTATTAAAGAAAGTAAATTTTGCTTGTTCAAGATATTTTATTGTATACTCCAAGAAAAATCTCTTACTAAAGAACGAGTGAAGTCCATAGATTAAGGATTATTTTCACATTGTATACAGTGATAAATGTTTAAAATGTTTTCATAAATGAGCTAAAATAATTCCAATATGGCTATGGGGCGCAATGGCCCACTTAAACAGGCGCACATCAGCCAGCATGGTCAACCCGCCCCGCTTTCTTTTTGTAAGTACTCTTACTAAGTTCAGTATGTCCAATATCGTCAAAGTGTAGATCGTAACCAATACAACATTTACGTAAGCAAATTCTGTCCTGCACTGATTTGAAACTGTTACCATCTATGCGAAGTCTAATTTTAATTTTCGTTTCGAGTTTTTGATTTTTACCGATGCCATCGTACATAACAGACAAGTCCGCTTCTAATGCTGTTGCTTGTGGTTTAATTGCTGTAGCTGGCCCTTCAACTGCTCAAGAAAACCATTGTAGCCCCGTGCTGTCAGTTAGAGCACCTGCTAAGTTAAACGTCACATCATCCAACCAACCGTGCTTCCCAACGCCTGAAGAAGACACGCCAGTTGAGAAATCGCAGCCAAGGAAAAAACAGGAAACAAATGAAAATAACTTTACTAATATTGACAGACACTGCAGCGAAACATGCGTTACAGTACGAACAACGAGCCTCCACAGGCAGAAAAGAAAACGCTTTAAACAGAAATACGGATGTTTTGCGTAAAAAAGTTGCCATGATCAAGATAGATAACACAGTGGAATTCCTCAAATAAAACGAAAAAAGAAAACATGTATTTTTAAGAAGGTTCTTCAAGATAAAGATGCGGATGCCCTGTGTCGTAAACCATTTAGCCGGCTGGAGTGGCCGTCCGGTTCTGGGCGCTACAGTCTGGAGCCGAGCGACCGCTACGGTCGCAGGTTCGAACCCTGCCTAGGGCATGGATGTGTGTGATGTCCTTAGGTTAGTTAGGTTTAAGTAGTTCTAAGTTCTAGGCGACTGATGACCTCAGAAGTTAAGTCGCATAGTGCTCAGAGCCATTTTCTTAAACCATTTTCTCACCGCAATCCATGTGATGAATTAATTCAGTGTACAAGTTGTACGCAGTGGGCACATCTGTCATGTGTTAAAATTGAAATGAAAGTTGACTTTTTTTATTTATGTTTCCACTGTGGAGATCCTATCGTGCGCTGAGACGGAGACTGATAAAAATTCTAGACATACTTTTCTGTCGCACTTATTACAACCATGATAACACAATTTATGGCAATAGTTTTTGTCATAAAACTATAGGAATTAATATTAAAATAAACTGTGAGTATTAACTTCGATATATTTTCAGTTAAACAACCAATATCGTAACTAAATTAAATGATACTCTCATAAAGGCCAACTTGGCCCAACTGCTGGGCCAGCTTGCTCTGTGGGTGTGGTAGGTTGGCTCAGGTAGTAATACTGCACCAATTTTTTTTTTGTTAGCCAAACAGTCATAAGCCTTAATTATTAAATTAAATGTTCTGAAACAATATACCAATGTTTCCACATAAAAAGTTAACGGAAATACATAAAATGCAAACTGGAAAAAAATCAGGAAGAGAAAGAGGGCCAACCTGCCCCGGTATCAAAAAAATGGTTCAAATGGTTCTGAGCGCTATGGGACTTAACATCTGAGGTCATTAGTCCCCTAGAACTTAGAACTACTTAAACCTAACTAACCTAAGGACATCACACACATCCATGCCCGAGGCAGGATTCGAACCTGCGACCGTAGCGGTCGCGCGGTTCCAGACTGAAGCGCCTAGAACCGCTCGGCCACACCGGCCGGCTGCCCGGTATCCCCTAAGCTAGGAACAGACAGGAAAGTACAGTTTTCCTAACTAGCCACTCCCAGAGGACATCGAGGCCAGTTAGATCTTGATGTGGCGCCCGAATAGTGGAATTCGAAGGCCAGTGAGCTAAGGAGATTGCGTAGAATTCAATTGTGGTTTGTGAGCAATGGGAAATAAGTTGTTATTAGACTAAAACTAACCTAAATGCTGTCGGGGTTGGTAGTGGAGAGATAAAACGCGTGCGTGGAAACCGATAGTTCGCGGGATCGAACCCCGGCCGAAATTTTCAGTCTGGTTTAATCCAACTTTTACTACTCAACGATGTGCAGAGTGTTCAGGATTGATATTTGGTTCGCATTTCACGTTAAACTGTAGGTCCCCTTCCACTGGTAGAATTGCTGGGATTAGATAGGGACACGCAAGCCACTGGCTTGCGGGGTCCTGATCAGCATATGATACCGACTCCAGGTCTGTCATCTCGACAATGGCTCACGAACTTCACGGGCATGAGAAATATGAGACTCGTGGAAAACCTCGGAAAAGAATGTATAAATTACATACAACATGAAGAATTATTGGAGTTACAGTTAAAGGAGAAAGAGACTACCCGGACGCAAAATTTACACGCTACTGAAGAGTAAGCCAGCAGCGGGAAAGCTTACAGAGATGGTAGAGTTCCCTAGCAGGTAACACCAATAGCACGAAGTGACGGAATCACTCATAAAGCCCGCATCTAGTGGTCGTGCGGTAGCGTTCTCGCTTCCCACGCCCGGATTCCCGGGTTCGATTCCCAGCGGGGTCAGGGATTTTCTCTGCCTCGTGATGGCTGGGTGTTGTGTGCTGTCCTTAGGTTAGTTAGGTTTAAGTAGTTCTAAGTTCTAGGGGACTTATGACCACAGCAGTTGAGTCCCATAGTGCTCAGAGCCATTTGAACCAACCACTCATAAAGTACATGAGACCAATGGCGGCAAAGAGGAAAGGAAGAATGGATACGAACACGAAAACATGGAGCTATGAAGTAGGTCAGAAATTTTTGATATGGAACTATCAATCAGACAGAAAACGGTGTGTCATAAATTTTTTCCGTTATGTTATGGATCAATGAGGATTCTGCCCATTATTCATGCATATGTAATAGAGGTGGAGACGCTCAAGATATGTAAATATGGGGGGAAACATCATATTAGCAATATTAAACATTTGAGGGAACAACTTAAAAATGTGGGCAGGGCCTTCGGGGCAGCAGTGAGTGATGGAATCGAGTCGGTGCAAGTGAAATCAGGAGACAGCGAAACAGATGATAATTCAAATTATGTAAGCATAGGCGGTTGGAAAGAAGAGGCCAACTTGGGATTACAGTGCGCAGCTTCGGATTTATGGTAAAGTTGGGAATAGTGTTAACAACGACGATGAATATTAATCAAGTGCATATGTTTTGCAAAGATCCCTATGAGACCTAACAGAAGGGTGGAAAGTGCGTTATGGGGGCATGGAGACCACGATGTTTAGGAAGGTAAGCGACTTCCGGAAAACTTGTGTTTCGTAATGTGTAAGATTGAATGTGGTGGTCCATGGTCAGAATGGGTGTGTTATTTTTGTGTATATTGTGGAGAGAAGGCGGTGATCTTGTACGAGAGTAGGTTGAAGATTACGGATCAGATATTGCCTTAAAAGTAAGTGGTCGAGAGAGGTGAAGGGCAAAATGATAAGTGGACTACTATGAAGGTGCACGAATGAGCGTCTGACCAAGGGAATCTGCTGGAGTGACGACGACAGGAAAGGGACAGTCTCGGACTTGGTACCCCTGATAGTGTAGAAATTGCGGAATGATGAAAGGAATGAAAAGATACAAAGAAGATATGAAAGTACAGGGATAAGAATGCGGAAGAGAAAAGCCAAGCTTGGAAATGCGGAGTAACTCAAAAAAATGGTTCAAATGGCTCTCAGCACTATGGGACTCAACTGCTGAGGTCATTAGTCCCCTAGAACGTAGAACTAGTTAAACCTAACTAACCTAAGGACATCACAAACATCCATGCCCGAGGCAGGATTCGAACCTGCGACCGTAGCGGTCTTGCGGTTCCAGACTGCAGCGCCTTGAACCGCACGGCCACTTCGGCCGGCCCGGGGTAACTCATGGTGATGGTATCTTCTCATCTCTCTTTTCTATTAAACCGTAAGTAGAAGGTAAATGTATAGAGGAACTAACAGGAGAAGCACGGAGAGGCTGCATGCATATAAAAGACAGGCTACATGACAGCATATGGTCCATTATAAGAAGATAGATAAGATATAAATTAATACATTTTGCATAAAGTAATAAGTTATGCTATTACAACACAAGGTGTTTGGAAATTCCCTTATAAACCTCTAGTACTTGCAGCGGCCAGTGAGTACATAATAGTTTGAATAGGAATCCATGTCCGGAAACGTCATCCAGTGACGCTACAGAGCGTCAAAGTTATAGGCGCAGGCTCCTGTAAATGTTTGTTTGTACAAGGTAATTTCCTGGTGATGTTACAGACTTTCTAAGATGATGGAGAAAGATAAATCTGAGGTAATGACCCCTGTACCGGAAACGAACGATTCGAAAATTAGAAGCGAAAACACTTCTGATACCTCTGACAGTCGAATACATGGACTTATACAGTTTATTGTAGCTAAGATTGTAGGGTGGGCAGTTTTTAGAGGTGATAGTATGGACAAAAACAAGAAAAACTCTGCTACACATGAACTGTAAAATGCGTAAGTTAAGAGCTATGAGCAATTGTTCAATAGGGAAGATGTATTTATCAGTAACGAAGAAGAACAAGTACTCACAGCTTCGCAGGTATGAATTTTAGAGTCCATATATGTTCTTGTTTTGTCTATACTACCACCTCTGAAAGTTGTCCACTCTACAATCTTAGCAACAACAGTACCATTCCATGTATTTCACTGTCAGAAGTATCAGAAGTGTTTTCGCTTCTAATTTTCGACTCGTTCGCTTCCGGTAAAGGGACCATTACCTCAAATTGATACATTTATCTTTCTCCATAATCCTAAAATGTTTGTAACATTATTACGGACTCACTCTGTATATACATACATTTACGGGTACCGGCGCCTATAACTTTGACGGTCTGTAGCGTGGTTGGATGACGTTTCCGCACATGGGTTTCCACTCAAAATACTATATACTCACTCCCCTCTACGAGTCCTAAAACTCTGTGATGGGAATTTCCTAACACCCTTATATTAAAAAGGATGTAAACCTAACATAAATACCGCGCGACCGCTACGGTCGCAGGTCCGAATCCTGCCTCGGGCATGGATGTGTGTGATGTCCTTAGATTAGTTAGGTTTAATTAGTTCTAAGTTCCAGGGGACTGATGACCTTAGAAGTTAAGTCCCCTGCATCTTACAAGCACTCATCTACATACTTTGCAGTGATTTACAACCGGAATTAGGTATCATTTGATAGGTTGTACATCATATACAGGGTGTTACAAAAAGGTACGGCCAAACTTTCAGGAAACATTCCTCACACACAAAGAAAGAAAATATGTTATGTGGACATGTGTCCGGAAACGCTTACTTTCCATGTTAGAGCTCATTTTATTACTTCTCTTCAAATCACATTAATCATGGAATGGAAACACACAGCAACAGAACGTACCAGCGTGACTTCAAACACTTTGTTGCAGGAAATGTTCAAAATGTCCTCCATTAGCGAGGATACATGCATCCACCCTCCGTCGCATGGAATGCCTGATGCGCTGATGCAGCCCTGGAGAATGGCGTATTGTATCACAGCCGTCCACAATACGAGCACGAAGAGTCTCTACATTTGGTACCGGGGTTGCGTAGACAAGAGCTTTCAAATGCTCCCATAAATGACAGTCAAGGGGGTTGAGGTCAGGAGAGCGTGGAGGCCATGGAATTGGTCCGCCTCTACCAATCCATCGGTCACCGAATCTGTTGTTGAGAAGCGTACGAACACTTCGACTGAAATGTGCAGGAGCTCCATCGTGCATGAACCACACGTTGTGTCGTACTTGTAAAGGCACGTGTTCTAGCAGCACAGGTAGAGTATCCCGTATGAAATCATGATAACGTGCTCCATGGAGCGTAGGTGGAAGAACATGGGGCCCAAACTAAAATGAGCTCTAACATGGAAATTAAGCGTTTCCGGTCACATGTCCACATAACATCTTTTCTTTATTTTTTTGTGTGGAATGTTTCCTGAATGTATGGCCGTACCTTTTTGTAACACCCTGTATATGAATATTTAAAGAAGACTGACATTGTCAAGTACACCTTGTAAATAGTTGCTAACGCTTATTGTATGAAAGGTGACAGAGTGTCTTTATTATCAAAACGGTGTAATGAATGATTGCCTATACTAGTAGACGTTGGAACGCCACTGGAAATGAAACGGCAGACATAACTCAAGCCCTGGGTGGAAAAGCCCGCACAGGTGCGTTGGTACTGTTTCACACACGAAGTAGCTAAGACGGACGATCGGGGCACCTGAGCGATGAAGCACAATACAGCGGCGGCTGGCAGGTATTGTAGCATAGCCGGAACAATAACCGGATAATACTTCGGAAACTCTGAAAATCATGGACGCAGCAGAGAGGAACGAGGAAGCGTTACCTCGGAAATCATGCAGGCTGTGTTATTTCCGAGGGTTTTTACTCTGAGAAGTGTACCATTGTATGTATTCCTAATTAACGGGGATAGGCATTTCCTCGCAAACTTTCCGCGCTGGACGACAAAAGACAAAAATATGGTTGGTTGGCGTTCGGAAGAATCTGTAGAGAGGGAGCATATTCCGTGGTTTCGAGAATATGATTCACTTTCTGCAATTACGAGGGAAGGGAGCCGCGCTTTGCTGGGAAGCTAGCAGTGGAGAGAAAGGTCTTCTCTTTAGAGTGCCCGTGTTTGATGGTCGCTCAGTATCAGCTCTTGTTAGTACAGACGAACTTGCTGTCTTTGTTCTCAGGAGATTTTATAGTTAGAACGGTTAGGCACTGTACTGTTGCGAACTTATATGCTTCTTGACTTCGCCTCCGGGTAGGGAGTCGTCGTTGAGTACGCAGCGTTCAGTAAATGGAAATGCCGTGTGACTAGGGCCTCCCGTCG
The DNA here is from genome assembly GCF_023898315.1 of Schistocerca nitens. NCBI lineage: Eukaryota > Metazoa > Arthropoda > Insecta > Orthoptera > Acrididae > Schistocerca > Schistocerca nitens. The sequence continues at coordinate 788,253,377 of NC_064616.1, read as the reverse complement.
GGTAGACCGGTCGCCTCGTGCAAGTCTTTCAAGTTGACACCATTTTGGCGACTTGCGTGTCGATGGGGATGAAATGATGATAAGGACAACGCAACAACGAGTCCCTGAGCAGAGAAAATCTCCGACCTAGCCAGGAATCGAACCCGGGCCGGTAGGTATGACATTCCATCGCGCTGACCACTCAGCTACCAGGGGCGGACAGCGTTCAGTGATTGAGAGCACTTATTCTGTCTATACTCACGTAGAGACGTTATCTGAATTCCGCCCTTGTGGCTGGGAGTTCGCGTTTCTTGTCTGTAGAAAGCGAGGAGAAGACAGTATTAGAGTATACTAATCAGAGGACCGCCTACTGCCATTTTGAGAGTTTATTTTGTGGCTGGAGTTCTTCCATCGTCACAGACGTATACGAGAACCATCACTCCGATGCACCGGAAGCAGTACATACGGTGATATTGCTAATTGCTTCGGCTTATAAGGGCTATAAGGCTAAAGAACTGTGATCACGTAAGTTCTACACTCCTGGAAATGGAAACAAGAACACATTGACACCGGTGTGTCAGACCCACCATACTTGCTCCGGACACTGCGAGAGGGCTGTACAAGCAATGATCACACGCACGGCACAGCGGACACACCAGGAACCGCGGTGTTGGCCGTCGAATGGCGCTAGCTGCGCAGCATTTGTGCACCGCCGCCGTCAGTGTCAGCCAGTTTGCCGTGGCATACGGAGCTCCATCGCAGTCTAACACTGGTAGCATGCCGCGACAGCGTGGACGTGTACCGTATGTGCAGTTGACGGACTTTGAGCGAGGGCGTATAGTGGGCATGCGGGAGGCCGGGTGGACGTACCGCCGAATTGCTCAACACGTGGGGCGTGAGGTCTCCACAGTACATCGATGTTGTCGCCAGTGGTCGGCGGAAGGTGCACGTGCCCGTCGACCTGGGACCGGACCGCAGCGACGCACGGATGCACGCCAAGACCGTAGGATCCTACGCAGTGCCGTAGGGGACCGCACCGCCACTTCCCAGCAAATTAGGGACAGTGTTGCTCCTGGGGTATCGGCGAGGACCATTCGCAACCGTCTCCATGAAGCTGGGCTACGGTCCCGCACACCGTTAGGCCGTCTTCCGCTCACGCCCCAACATCGTGCAGCCCGCCTCCAGTGGTGTCGCGACAGGCGTGAATGGAGGGACGAATGGAGACGTGTCGTCTTCAGCGATGAGAGTCGCTTCTGCCTTGGTGCCAATGATGGTCGTATGCGTGTTTGGCGCCGTGCAGGTGAGCGCCACAATCAGGACTGCATACGACCGAGGCACACAGGGCCAACACCCGGCATCATGGTGTGGGGAGCGATCTCCTACACTGGCCGTACACCACTGGTGATCGTCGAGGGGACACTGAATAGTGCACGGTACATCCAAACCGTCATCGAACCCATCGTTCTACCATTCCTAGACCGGCAAGGGAACTTGCTGTTCCAACAGGACAATGCACGTCCGCATGTATCCCGTGCCACCCAACGTGCTCTAGAAGGTGTAAGTCAACTACCCTGGCCAGCAAGATCTCCGGATCTGTCCCCCATTGAGCATGTTTGGGACTGGATGAAGCGTCGTCTCACGCGGTCTGCACGTCCAGCACGAACGCTGGTCCAACTGAGGCGCCAGGTGGAAATGGCATGGCAAGCCGTTCCACAGGACTACATCCAGCATCTCTACGATCGTCTCCATGGGAGAATAGCAGCCTGCATTGCTGCGAAAGGTGGATATACACTGTACTAGTGCCGACATTGTGCATGCTCTGTTGCCTGTGTCTATGTGCCTGTGGTTCTGTCAGTGTGATCATGTGATGTATCTGACCCCAGGAATGTGTCAATAAAGTTTCCCCTTCCTGGGACAATGAATTCACGGTGTTCTTATTTCAATTTCCAGGAGTGTATTTCCACTGAGGTTGCACACCACTGTAGATCATCTTTGAAAGTAGTGTCTCCTAGTGTTTGGTAAGTAGAAGATGTGAGCAATCTCGCTTTATTTATATTAGATCGCATAGCCATAAAAAGGGGCAGATTTGTGCAGTTGATCAGTAATATTAGTTAGGAAATATAAACATTCGCAATATAAAGGGAATTTAATCTACAATAAATGTATAAGCAGAAACAGCATTTAGCATTTAGTAGTTGCTAGTTCCCTTAATCATTCACAACTAAGAGATCCCAAGATCTGCTTCAGGGGGTAGTCAGACAGGGCCACATCTTGATTTTCGCGTTCAGTATTTTCCGTTGCGCACATTCATTTTACACCCGCCTGGAGTAGCATCTTGGAGTTTGAAAGTAATGTGTGGTGTTACCGCCAGACACCACATTTGCTAGGTGGTAGTCTTTAAATCGGCCGAGGTCCGTTAGTATACGTCGGACCCGCGTGTCAGCACTATGAGTGATTGCAGACCGAGCGCCGCCACACGGCAGGTCTAGTCTAGAGAGATTCCCTAGCACTCGCCCCAGTTGAACAGCCGACTTTGCTAGCGAAGGTTCACTGTCTACATACGCTCTCATTAGTAGAGACGACAGTTTAGCATAGCCTTCAGCTACGTCATTTGCTACGACCTAGCAAGGCGCCATATTCAGTTACTATAATTTCTACAACCAAGAATGTATTCTGAACAGATATTGTTGTGCATCACGTACCGTCAAGAGCGACGTTCATCGTTAATGGATTAAAGTTAAGTATCAAACTAATCACGTCCGCTTTCTGAATTCTGATTCTTTGTCATGTTCCAGACCTCACGTCATTATAGTTCTTCCCTCTTCACGCCAGCCTGCGTGAGCTAAAACGCGTGCATTTCGGCCTCCACTCGTAACACGGTGTTGGCTCTTCTGCTAACACCAAGTAATGGATATGAGAATAAACATGTTGCTGTAAATAAGGAACAGATGTGCTATGAGGATTGTGCAGATACGGGCCGATGAGAATGAGAAAAGCACTGTACGTGACGATGCTGTTGTGGCACACTCGAGTGAGAGAGCCACGCGCGGGACCAGCTGAGGTGAAACGACGAGCAGTTGATGGGCACACAGCAGGGTGCCTGCCTGCTGGTGTGGGCTTGTGAGGGGTAGAATGTGGGCAGTCAGCCGCTCTATTGTCCGGCACACGCCTCGAGCGGCTCAACGGCGGCCGCCCCACAACACTGCGACTACGACCGACCTTTGGGAGCAGTGCGGGACATGTTGGCACCGCCAGCTTAACTGGTAAAACATGCGGCCACCTGCAACACAACGTTGGCACGCGCCGCAAGGTGACGCTACACTCTTGCGACAGGGTGGTACAATACTAAGGCTCTGCATACATACCTCGAGGAACCCTGCAGGGGAAAGATAGACGACTTATTTTTTCCTAATACACTACTGGCCATTAAAATTGCTACACCACGAAGATGACGTGCTACGGGCGCGGAATTTAACCGACAGGAAGAAGATGCTGTGATATGCAAATGATTAGCTTTCCAGAGCATTCACACAAGGTTGGCGCCGGTGGCGACACCTACAACGTGCTGACATGAGGAAGGTTTCCAACCGATTTCTCATACACAAACAGCAGTTGACTGGCGTTGCCTGGTGAAACGTTGTGTGATGCCTCGTGTAAGGAGGAGAAATGCGTACCATCACGTTTCCGACTTTGATAAAGGTCGGATTGTAGCCTATCGCGATTGCGGTTTATCGTATCGCGACATTGCTGCTCGCGTTGGTCGAGATCCAATGACTGTTAGCAGAATATGGAATCGGTGGGTTCAGGAGGGTAATACGGAACGCCGTGCTGGATATCAACGGCCTCGTATCACTTTGAACAGTGGACGTTACATTTCAGATGTGTTACGACCTGTGGCTCTACTCTTCATTCGATCTCTGCGAAACCCAACCTTTCAGCAGGATAATGCACGACTGCAATATTGCAGGTCGTGTACGGGCGTTTCTGGATACAGAAAATGTTCGACTGCTGTCCTGGCCAGCACATTCTCCAGATCTCTCATCAATTGAAAACGTCTGGTCAATGGTGGCCGAGCAACTGGCTTGTCACAATACGCCCTCGTTACTCTTGATGAACTGTGGTATCGTGTTGAAGCTGCATGGGCAGCTGTACCTGTACACTCCACACAAGCTCTGTTTGACTCAATGCCCAGGCGTATCAAGGCCGTTATTAGGGCCAGAGGTGGTTGTTCTGGGTACTGATTTCTCAGTATCTATGAACCCAAATTGCGTGAAAATGTAATCACATGTCAGTTCTAGTATAATATATTTGTCCAATGAATACCCGTTTATCACCTGCATTTCTAATTGCTTTAGAAGTTTTAATGGCCAGTAGTGTATGTCGAAAGGGCCATGCTACAACTCGCAGAAGCACTCTGATAAGAAGTAAACATCTATGATTAATTTTCTCCTAGTGAAAACTAATCCTCCGCTTTCAACCATGCAAGGTAGCTTTGAACAGCAACCCATAGTCTGCCCTACGTAAACATGGATAGCTATAAAACGCCAGGTAGCACTACTCTGTTATTATCGCATGTTTTTTGCTCTTCTGTGAGCCATTCTGCATCTTCCTGCGTTTACGTAGCGTAGATGTCAACCGTAACAGGTTACGGAGTGTAGATAGACTCCATGTGTGATCGCACTACGCAAGGGACAATAATCTGGCCAAAACGCTGCCTTGGCAGAGCCACTCATGCGCGGTAAAGAGCCCATTTGTCGCCATATGAGGTGGAGAAAGCCTGACTCCTAGGCAGGCAGCCGGCCGCTGTGGCCGACCGGTTCTATGCGCTTCAGTCCGGAACCGCGCTGCTGCTACGGTCGCAAGTTCGAGTCCTGCCTCGGGCATGGATGTGTGTCATGTCCTTAGGTTATTTAGGTTTAGGTAGTTCTAAGTCTAGGGGCCTGATGACCTGGGATGTTAAGTAACATTTGAACCATTTTGAGCCTAGGCAGGCCGCGGCCGCGACCATTCCACATCCATGTTGCCGAGGCGACTAGATTCGAGGAGCACAAGCTGACGGTGATTGGCGAGACTCTGCTCTCCTCTCAAACTGAACTCTGTGCCTCCACATGAATTCACATGCCAGTACCGCATAATAGTTTCGCAAGTGAAAGTGAACACTCACTCCATAAATACAATGTGACAGACACAAATGACAGAGACAAATGTAACTTATTTTACATGAGGACAGAACACTATCATTCATTTGTTGTTAGTGTGGCTAGGATTTTCTAGGGATCTTATGACCTGACTCATATTGTATGTATGAAGTGTTGTTGTATAATGTGTTGGTACTTCATTACTCCATTCATTTACCACATTTTATCTAGATTATTTCTTTTCCCAAGATACATAGACACTCAGATTTGGTGCCGACACTGGCATAATGAGTAACTATAAATATCATAGTTATTTTTATGCAGATTTCCATGGCACTTGGATGTCAATACGAAACACTTGCAAGGTGTGATTAAGTTTTTACTGGTGAAAAATATAAAACATTGAGTATGATGAGATGTTCTTACATATGGATTTATGTTGTGTAATTTATCATTGGGCACTATTCTTACTGAAAATAATTGCATATTTTTTTTTATTATTGTCCTTGTGCACAATATGTGAGATTTAGACTGATGAAATGTTCTTGTGTAGATATGTGTGTATATATGTTTCTCTTGATTTTTTTCTTCAATATTACCACAGACACTGTCGTAGAGTTGATATAATGTTCTATTCCATATTCTGCTCGTTGTTTTTAGTTCTGTATTTGTGGGTTTTGATTAAGTAAGAATTATTATTGTACTGGAATTATTTTCTGTATACTACAGTTGTAAAGTGTATGTGTTGATGCGATGAACGTGTAAGATAATCTGTAAGTATGGCTGAACATTACGTCACCAACCTTTTTTCTGCTGAAACAGGTACAGGATTCATGGCACGGGGGACTATAAATTACGTTGACGAAGATGAATGCATAGATATGTTGTGATTCAGTTTTTTCCTTCCATTACAGGGTGAATGTGTTTGTCAAAGAACTGAGCAGCATTTTATTTCTAGTTTTGTTTGTTATTTAGATTTTGTGATCGATGTTTACATGAAGGTTGTGAACTCCACAGCATCAAGTAATTGGCCATCAGCATCATGCCACGTTATAAGTCTGAATTAACAGGGTGGCTCCCAACAGTATGAATGGATATTTTGCGTGCACATTTGTGTTTGTGGTTTGGCGAGGAAATTATTTTGTACCGATTCTCCTATCATGCACCATTTCTATATACGAAAGTAACACCAAAAAATCACAAGGAAGTAAGGAACTGCCAAATTTTGCTTTCAATATGTCACACTAGAAAATTTTGTGTAGACATTTGTGCAAAATTTTATTTGGGAGGAGGGAGTGATGAGGGGTGGCTACTTGTTCCGGCTAGACACATCTCTTTCATGTATGAAATGATGGGCCGAATGAGCGTGTTAATGACAATTAGACTCGACAACTGGACTTGCAATGCAGACGATGGATATGTCAGTGATAGCAATGGCACTGCTCACTCTTTGTACTTTTTACATTTTGATGCTGTTCCCTGAATGCTATAGTAGTTGTGTATTCAGGTAGACAGGAGTCCATTCGGTGTGAGCGCTTGCCCAGGGAAGGACGCCAACTGCACCACAAGATGGGCCCAAGGGACGTGGGAGGCGGCTTGCTTTCAGACTGGACAGTGCATCTGCAGCCAGATAGGGACCGCAAGGACGGGGCTTCAGGCAACGGGGTCTCCAGAGCCACGGGACAATATACTGAAACTCCGTCTGTGCGTTACAACGCAGCCCCTCCCCCCACCCTCATCCCGATGTTCCCCCAAATTTACCTTGCTGGTCGTCTGGTCGTAGCTCGTGCACACAGTATGATGTGAAAAAATTTCCTAGTGAAGTGAGAAACTTCATACAGACGCTGTCGGCATCTGCGAGTCTGTGAAAGCAGAGGCTCCGGTCACAGACAACATTAGAAATCGTACCAAAACATCTCCTAGCTGGAATTATTATCGTATTGCCGGTGGCCCGCCAAGCCGACGCCAGAGGAAGTGCGACGAATTATTAATTTTTGTTTTACCACAGTGGCGAACACTAGCACTCACTTACGGATGTCCTGTGGTGAAGATTCTGTGTCACATATTTTAGACTGATAGGGGCGGGGTGGTAATTCAGTTGATTGGTGGAATAGTGTTATAGAGCCTCTGGAGTGAGAATTGCAATCATTTCAGAAATATACCCTTGGGCAGTATTGGCCGTAAATTTAGCGATTGGTCGAAAAGCTTTGGACGGGTGGAAAGCAGCTGCCAGAACAAGGGAAGCAGTGTATTCGGGGCACTTCGGTTTAGGCCATTGGAGAGACTAGAGAATTTTGGCTAGGGACACGGAAAAGAGAGGTGATTACAGTGACAGACTCCAGAGAGAGAAACACTCTGGCTGCGGCCAGTAGACCTGGGATGTACCCTTTGTAGTGGCCACTACATCTAGGCTCCATGCTCCGAGGAGGGACGCAGGGTACCTTCTGACTACGGTAAGAACACACCGCAGCAGCAGGATTGTAGGGTAGGTTAGGTGCGTTGACTCGGTGAATTTGTGGAATTAGATAACCCTCGACTGGTTGCTTTGCTGCTTGACTTCACTGGCTGTCTACCTTTCGCCTTGTAATCACTGCATACCTGGTGCTAACTCCGTGGTATGATAATGATGATCGAAAACTGCCTTGATCCGTTCACTAACCCCATCCTCCTCAGAACCTTGCCAACAATTAGATGCCACAATCAATTTTAATCACATATGTACTACTTGTTTTAAGTGAACTGTTTATAATTAATGCCGGATTGGCTTAATTGTTCTATGCAGTTTATAAAATAAATCATCAGTATTTTGTATGCCCTGATTTTTCTTTAATAGGTAATGAATTCCTCCCCATCCCTATGCAGAATTAACAGAAAGTTGATTGACACCCACTCGGGATACAGCACTTAGTCCCCGCCTCCCACATAACTTTCGGAGTTCTTTAAAATGCACTGTGCAACATGTATATTCAGCACTGGCTGATGAGAAGCGATCTGAAAATGTTCAAATGTGTGTGAAATCTTATGGGACTTAACTGCTAAGGTCATCAGTTCCTAAGCTTACACACTACTTAACCTAAATTATCCTAAGGACAAACACAAACACCCATGCCCGAGGGAGGACTCGAACCTCCGCCGGGACCAGCCGCACAGTCCATGACTGCAGCGCCCAAAACCGCTCGGCTAATCCCGAGCGGCGAGCGATCTGATACGGTAGCTGTAGAGTACAGATCGTTAATAAAAGGCTGGCTCGCGCGTTCTTACAACCATAATAATGGCGAGCCTCAAGTGTTCAGCTACCCTTCCCTTCATTAAAGCCGGCCAGAGTGGCCGAGCGGTTCTAGGCGCTACAGTCTGGAACCGCGCGACCGCTACGGTCGCAGGTTTGAATCCTGCCTTGGGCATGGATGTGTGTGATGTCCTTAGGTTAGTTAAGTTTAAGTAGTTCTAAGTTCTAGGGGACTGATGACCTCAGAAGTTAGGTCCCATGGTGCTCAGAGCCATTTTTGAACCTTCATTAAATTTATAGTTCTGCCTATAAGAGATGGCCAACTACTGCCCACATTGGCTATATTACATGATTACAACAAAGAAGAATCTATTCAAAGCACACACACACACACACACACACACACACACACACACACACATACACACACAAATTGGGGAATTGATTACCATTTGGCATAAGTAACAAAAACTGAAAAGAAATGGCTGCCGCCACTTATCATCACTAGACAGGTAGATCTTTGTATTCGTTAAGTGCCTAGTTCAGTAGCTTGCTTTCACTGAACGAAACTGCTAAGCGCCTTGGCAATCGTGTGGTCTACGCCAGGTCACCTACCACTGCCTGAAAAGAAATATGTTCAAATGTGTGTGAAATCTTATGAGACTTAACTGCTAAGCTCATCAGTCCCTAAGCTTACACACTACTTAACCTAAATTATCCTAAGGACGAACACACACACCCGTGCCCGAGGGAGGACTCGAACCTCCGCCGGGACGAGCCGCACAGTCCATGACTGCAGCGCTGAGACTGCTCGGCTAATCCCGCGCGGCTGAAAAGAAATAAGATGGTGGTTTATGAAATGCGATCAGAGTTTTTGACAAAGACCTTGAAGAGTGTGTCACGAAGAGAAAAAAAATGTTTTCTGCAAATGAAAGCAACTGGCTGAAAATGCGTAATATCAAACACGATAAGCCGCATGGAACATCTGTTTTTTATAAATAAATCTTGAATGTCAAGATTTAATTTCAGGATCTCGAACTGAGAAAAAGGCATGCTGCTGGAAACAGGGCTGAGCGACTGTCGATGAACTTTTCTCGGAGTCACTTTCAAACAGCTTCCCCTGATGGAAAATTTTTCACAGAAGCAATGAGAAAAAGTGGCTTGCCTATTGAACTTTATAGTTCCTTTCCAGCATCATGTCTTCTTAGGTTTACAATGTATTAGTGGAAACTTTTCTAACAGTGACAAACAATTTGAGGAAACCATGAAAACATCAAAATAATGAGACTGTCTCAATTTTCATTTTGAGTTTTTCAGTTTTCCTTTTTCTTAGTGTCTGTTGACAATAAATAACAATTCTGTCTTTTGAGTAGGTTGCCAAATTGTATTTAAGGTCATTCCTCTTCCCAAATCATTTTTTAAGATAATAATTTTGAAAGTTTTCATTTTTAGGTACTTAAAACATCTCAAGAATAGATTTGTACATTGTGATAGAAAGTTTACAACTACATAGTTTTGCTGTACCATGATTTATTCAAGAAATATATCATTAAAAGCTACAAACTTTAAATTTGCTCTCCTGAGAATGTTAAATTTTGGACATACACTGCTTTGCAACCCGAGAAAAAGTTAAGCAGTCAAAAGAGATGGTCGGAAGTCAGTCTATCTTCATACATGTACACACCATTTGTAATACAATTCTGTGTGTCTGGTAAGAAGGCCATCAGAGTGCATTAGCAGTGTTTGTGTTTCGTTTTGTTACCAGGCCTGTTAGGATATATAAGGGGCGTGAATAGCGTCAAATACTGAGTGATGTCTGTGAAGAGCATCGAGATGCCGCATACTCTTGTGAAACAGCGTTACCAGCAACTAACAGATTTGGAAAGGGCCCCTTTCTGAGTCTCCATTTGGCCAGATAGTCGAATGGCACAACATGTAGATTTGAGGACATTCGGATGTGACAATCACTTGATGTTGAGATGCATGGGAACGTGATAGGAAGCAGAATGGCCGTATTATGCGCCAAGCACATCGTAACGCCTTTATATTTACTCCTGGTATCCGAGAACAAGTAACATTCTATTTCATCCCACACCATTGGTGAGACACTTGCAGCAGCCGGATTACGGAATTACCACCTATGTGTACGCTGCTGTTATCACCACAACACAAACGGCTGCGTCTTGAGTGGTGCGTGCCTGGGAAGCATGCACAGCGTATAAATAGCGTCGCAACGATTAATCGCCATTCTGCACAGCAGTGTTATTCCGGGGGCCATGGTGTGGGAAGCCATCGGGTATGAATTCTGGGCATGGCTGGTAGTGATTGGGGGAACTCTGACGGTACAACGTATCTTATATACTGAAGAGCCAAATAAACTGGTTCATCTGCCTAATATCGTGTAAGGACCCCTCGAGCACGCAGAAGTGCCGCAACTCCGACGTGCCGCGCACTCGACTAATTTCTGAAGTAGTGTTGGAGGGGACTGACACCATGACTCTTGCAGGGCTGTCCATAAATCCGTAAGACTACGAAGGGATGGAGATCTGTTCTGGACAGCATGTTGCAAGGCATGTCAGATATGCTCAATAATGTTCATGTCTGGGGAGTTTGGTGGCCAGCGGAAGTGTTTAAACTTAGGAGAGTGTTCCTGAAGCCACTCTCCAGTAATTCTGGACGTGTGGGGTGTCGTATTGTCCTGCTGGAATGCACAATGGACATGAATGGATGCAGGTGATCAGACAGGATGCTTACGTACTTGTCACCTGTCAGAATCGTGTCTAGTCGTATCAGGGGTCCCATATCACTCTAACTGCACACGCCCCACACCATTAAAGAGCCTCCACCAGCTTTAACAGTCCCCTGCTGACATGCAGGGTCCATGGATTCATGAGGTTGTCTCCATACCCGTATACGTTTATCCGCACGATACAATTTGAACCGAGACTCGTCCTACCAGGCAACACGTTTTCAGTCATCAACAGTCCAATGTCAATATTGATAGGCCCAGACGAAGCGTAAAGTTTTGTGTCGTGCAGTCATCAAAAGTACACGAGTGGGCCTTCAGCTCCGAAACCTGATATCGATGATGTTTCGTTGAATGGTTCGCAAGCTGACACTTGTTGATGGCTCAGCATCCAAATCTGCAGCAATCTGCGGAAAGGTTTCACTTCTGTCACGTTGAACGGTTATCTTCAGTCGTCGTTTTCCCGTTCTGGCAGACTGTTTTTCCGGCCGCAGCTATGTCGCAGATTTGATGCTTTACCGGATCCTTGATATTCACGGTGCACTCGTGAAATGGTCGTAAGGGAAGATCGCCACTTTATCGCTACCTCGGAGATGCTGTGTCCCATCGCTCGTGCGTCAACAATAACACCACGTTCAAACTCACATAAATCTTGATAACATGCCATTGTAGCAGCACTTCGTTATAACTTCGCTACGGAACATGTATAGATTTACTTCGGCACATACCCAGCAGGTTGTTGAGGAGACCAGATTTCGCACATTCATTCTCGATCAGTTCTGTCTGCACATTTCTCATTTGTTTTTAGGATATTGAAGCTCGAACTATAACGTAATCTATTACCCAGAGTTCCAGCAATGGATTTCAAGCTGCAAGGCAAACACGTAACTGCATATCCCCTCCAGCACTATTGTTAACTGGACCTCTGATATCCCTAGTAAAAGATCGCCCTTAAGTTGCTGAGAAGAACAAAGAGCTCTGTAATATCCAGTCCTGATTATTACAGATGAGGAAAAAAAGTACGAGAAAAAATAAGGTACTCCAATAGGTATTTATTCTTGCACTGGTCGTTCTTACTAATTTAAAATAGGCTCCAGCATTCACCCACTTGCTCTACTACTCTGTGTAATTAACTATTTTTCGGAAAGAATTATCGTAGTCAATGCTAATAAGCTTCATTTGTTCAACTCGACACTAGGAAAATCCTCTATACCGTTTTCAATATGCTTTCCACAGAAATGTCTAAGTTATTGAAAATAATATCGTGATCTTCAGTTAAATACCGTTACAATCGAAGGTACATATAACAGGATTTCAACTTAGACGGAGGTGACACAACAACAATTTCTTGATGTCCTTTTAAGTGATTTTGTAAAGCTGTGAAATAATTCGCAAGACAAAATTAGCACTCACAAAATTCTACATATAAGTGAAACGAACTGCGATTTAAGAGAACCGAACTGTTAGCTTGCCTGTCTGAAACGGATTGGAGGCTCCAATATCAGTAGTGTTGGTTACAGAAAGTAGTAATGTGGTAGTGGTTCTGTGGCGTTTGATTCGTACTTGAGAAGACAGTCGTATCAAATGGACTCCGTCTCCTGTCGTAGAAAAACAGTAGTGAAACACGAAACGGTGCACATTAACAATAACTAACAAGTATTCATTCAAGCATCACGCAGCACTGCGCAGAATGATATGAAGCGGTTAGACTATACGAATATAAATGTAATGTCGCGAAGGCAACAGAAGTCTGCATCTCGCTGAAAGAATAACGGAATTGTCTGTTTTGTTGGTAGATGATACCATTTGCAAAGTATTTGTTCATGTTCTCGAGTGTCATTTCGTTGCATAATATCACCATCAAGCTAGTTTGTGGGATAGATGGAACAGATTGCTTGAAGGGTACATCGCGTTCTCAAAACATCCTATATGTTAGTTCATATTTGCATTCAAGTGGAGATGGGCCGTCCCGTTAAGCCAGCTCGCCTGCACAAATATCAACCAGAACGACGCACTTCTCGATCGAATGCACCGCTGTCTTGCGTCTACATTCTCGCTGGATCTAACTATGTAAGTAAAATACAAGTATTTGTCGATTAGCTACTTGTACATATCAAGGCTGCAATATACAATCCATTTAAGAAGTTTAGGAGACAACTTTAACAAAGACGAAAACAGAAATTTATTTCTGGACACACTTCACAGTCTTCTCGAAAGAAAGAAACTACGCCAGGAATGATTTGCATCACGTTACGGTACAATTATCGTTTAACTATGAAAATTAATTTAAATAGCGACTTCTTTTGCATCTGCATCTGCCTAGCAATTTGTGAAAATATCTGCTGCAGTAAAACATCCTTGCAGCGCATATTCATCACGAATAGATATCTGAGTAATGAACCACCAGGAGCAGCTCTGCTACATGAATATCGGTGACGGACTTCTTTGTTTCCAGTGTGATGCCATGGAGTACTTTCTTTCTTTCTAGTAGGTATGATAACCACGTACAGTTGTCGGATCAGATTCTAATGCTGTCCGCATCATCAGATTCGCAATACCGGCAAGATTGACGTTTGAAGACAGGTCAGTAGACAAAAATGAGTTTTGCTAATACGTTGATATCAGTTTTGAGAACTGCTGTACCGTTGTTTCAAAATCTTCAGGTGGTCTACGATGATATAATTAATATTCCGTTTTCAGCTATGGAAGATAATGTAACATCGTTCAAAGAACATACGGTACAGCAAGTCACTGTGAAAATAACACGGCCTGTGAAAACTGAAGAAGCAGGAAAAAAGATTGGGGTTTAACGTCCCAACGACCGCAACGTCGTTAAAGATGGAGTACAAGCTCGGACTGGACAGTGATGGGGAGTCGTGCGGCTATAGCGCTTCTGTCGCACTTGGTTTATAGTTGTGTCGCCCCTTGTTCAATGACGTAATAAGTGTGAGGTCGCTAGCCAAACCCCTTTTTTATGGCATCAACAAGAGATGAATGTGGGATATTTGAAAAATTGGCAGGAAATTAAAGAAAATTAAAGATGGTGGATCACATCACACACACACACACACACACACACACACACACACACACACAGTAAAAAATTATCCATCATCTTTATTATTATTTATTCGTTTCGCCCTCTAAGGAGCATGCGGAACCATTAATTAGCACTGGTCCTCTTAGCTTTCTTGTTCTTCTTTTCTTCCCAAAGCTTCCTCATCCTTTCACTACGGGCCTGTATTCTTTCTTGTCTCCATGCGTTTTTCTCTTTCAGATTCCGTCGGGTTTTTGGTTGTGAACTTATGAGAGTTGATTTTCTGTCTGTACGCAGTTCGTGTGGTTTCTAGTGGGTCAATATTGAGTTCCGTGAGGTCATTTTGGATTTCTGTTAGCTAACATGCCCTGGTTTGGCGAGTTCCTTTGATAATAATGAAGATTTTTTTGGTCATTCTAGAGGCATCCATTCTTGCTAAATGTCCGTGGAGTTCCAAACGTCTTTTCCGTGCAACTCACGTGAAACGTTCAGTACTTGAGTACAGTTCTTCAGAGCTTTTGCGCATCCAGATACCATTTTGAATCTTCGGTCCAAATATTTTCCGGAGTATTTGCATTTCCATTTTCTCAATGTCCTTGATGTTGATAGTTAACGGTGATGTTTCAGTTGCGTAGAGCGCTTCTGGAAGAGTAACTGTATGATAGTGGTGAAGTTTGGCTAGGGTGGATAGCGATTTCTTATTGTATGTGTTCCAGGTCATTGTATAAGCCTTACGTAATTTTTCTGCTAGTGTTTAGTCAGCTACTTTTTCGTTGCCAGTGTTGCTGATCATTTCACCTAAGTACTTGAAGTACTTAACTTGTTTGATGTCACCATATTTTGTTGCAAGTGGTTTCTGATTTGTTCTTTATTATTTACTAAAAATACATGATCACCAAAATTCTACCTCATCCGTAAATTTTTCTTTGTCAGCTGTTTTATATTCCACTAAATGAAAGTTTATCTCAAATACTTCACTGCCTCACCAGTAAATTTCATCTCTCTGTGTTCTACTTCACCAAAAATCTTTATATCAGCTTTCATTTCTCTCTGTAATGGTTACTTGAGTGGAACATCAACATTATATCACAGACGGAAATGGAAAAGGGGAGGGCAGCAAAAATACTCTAGATATAAATTTTATTTAGATTTTCACACAATAAATTGCATTTTCACTCATATACTAAAATCACAGTTAACTTTTAATCCCACGTTTCCAGTCTGAGTGCAGATAGATTTCTATTATGAAAAACATTAAAATTTTTACATTGTTTAACAACAATGCCCATTCTACTCACTGATGTTGTCTGGGAAATCTCGTAAGTGACAAGCACTGTTCAGACAACTTCACATTTAATTCATTGGCCACTTCTTCGTATTTGAAACACATATTTTCGATCGGATGCAAGAAGATTATTGATCTCCTCATTATTATGCCCTTCATATTCTGGCAACATGTCTATGATTCACTTCACTTTATCCAAGCCCTTCATGAAGACACGTGACTCAAGTGGAACAATTGAGCCCATACCATTCAGTGTTGTCTCCAGAGGTACACCAACTGAGCCCATACTGTGATTTTTGTAATTTTTTCATGAGCCATTGTGCTGAAGTTATATTCAACTCACAGTAGGGCGTTGGCCACTGCGGAGTAAAATCACCAGTTGAAACCATGATATTTCAAGAACCATCCAACACCTTAAATGCAGTTTTCTTCAGAAAGAATAGATTGACTGTGGTGTAGAATCCTTGACGATCAAAGAGAATGTAGTACATGATTCTGAAAAAAAAAGTCATAGGGATGAGGAGTTTCACGCTACGGGAAATGGCTGTTTTCTCGAATTATAACAAGTAACTGACAAGCAAAAACACAAGTTTTATTAGTAGTAGTGCATGTTAGACTTAGATTTTTTTTAATTCGACGACACACAGAGGACAGCTGCAGCAGCAGTAACATCAATGACTTATTTTCTACTAGTAGTTATTTGTACTTATTTTCCTATCCAGTTAGCAGAGGTTGACAACTTCCAACAAACAAAAGCATTTAGTCAGCGAGTCAGTACATTTACAATCCCTAAGCATACTACATATCACAGACTGGACAACAATGCATGTGTGCTTTTCTCAGAAAAAAATTGAGTCTTGCAAAAAATGCGTAGTTGGCAAGTTGAGACTTGCTGCTGCCTAATCGGCATGTTTGACGTATTAAGCCAAACAGAGAGTCATATTCAGTGTCTAAAAAAGCGAAGAGACATCAAGCATTACTTCGTTACGTCAACCTACATTCATAGTTTGGTAAATAATGGAAAATTATTAGAACATTTAACAAATCATTCGGTAAACACTTGGATTTTGAACGTGACTGCTTGCCCGAGGCGAGGCACGGCGTAACGAGGCGACAGTCAGAATATCATGCAGCATGCCACCACACATAACTTGAACTCTACGTTTGCCATCTCTCTCGTTTCAATGGCATCGCACGTGTTCAAATTCAGCTGTCTTCCGCGGCCGTAAACTTTTCCCGCGAGCACCTTATTGTGTCTGCAGATTTATCTCATATAGTTCGGAAATTCAGACAAAATCTTCTGCATTTGTTTCGCACATTGCATATAGCATTATCTGCGAGACACATCGATTTCCTGTCTTTCACAACGTATTTTCAGTGTTACCACTTACGAGAGCTACAAATGGCAGTCTTAAAGACGGACAAAATACAACGCTCAAACAACATTGAATTGTTTTTGTATAAATGTTGTGTACTGTCGTGCTGGGAAACAAATGTTGCCAAATTCTGTCAGTGAGTGACAGATGAATAATTTTCATTAGAACGTCGCGAAGTGTTAGATTCTTTGATATGAGACAGATATACTCATCAGTTACTGAGCTGATAATTTCGACATGAGAATTTACTGTGATGTTGAACTGTAGAAAACATATCTTATTTGTTTGATAAACAGCAGTGCGACAGAAATACGCATGAATTTAAAAAATAGAGGACTTTTAAAATGTTCTCAGCTGTACTAATTTCAGTTAACAAAACTTGCTCGTTGACAATGGAAAACTCTCGATGTCGTCGACGCGTAAGCGAGCCTAAATCTTAAATGGTGGAGTAAATACAGATCACCAGCGACATAGAACCTGCAAAATTAGAGACTGAATAGAATGTACGAGATTATCGGAAGCAGTGTATAAGCGTCGTATTAATCTTACTCCAACTAGGGAACTATTCATAAGATACTTCTTGTTCCATTTGCTTGGTTTTTGTCATCGTAAGTTTCACTCAGAAATAGAGAGACTCTCAACATGTCTTCAAATCCGTTAATGGAGACATATTGTGAGGTTCAATGGGGCTTCAGAGTGTGTGATTCCCGTGGGTGGTGTTAATCAGTATTTGGATTTTTGTGGCACTTATGTATGGAAAGCGACTTTGACGTACTTCGATTTTCATCCTTTCTGTTACCAATGTAATTTTAGAGTTTAGCTCCTAACACAGTAAACAGTATTATACAAAACTCACGTAACCATCGTAATTCAATATTAGCAGCATGAACGCTACACTAAACTCGCTCGATAGATGTTTCTAGCGGACACTGCTACATCTACAAGATTTCATTACTTCTTCATATATAGCTTCAACGCTCTATCTCGCACGCAAGGCAGTTTTCTTCTAATTAACACAGAATTCTGCTGCAAATTTTTCTCGTTAGCATTTATGAGAGTTACTAATGACAACTTTAGAAGACAGAAAAATACACTGTACGCGAAAACTAACAGCGTTACTAATACTTAAAAACAACGTAATACACACGTTCTCGCATTTTATCTGTAAAAAAGTCGCCTATCGCTATTCATTCAGTACTTATAATTGGATACATATTTCGGACGTTGAACTTACTGTGGAAAACAATAGGCAAAATACTTGCTGAATGGAGTTTTCGGTCCTGTGTTAATGCATTAGTTTTGTATAGAAACTATGCGTCTGTTTTGATTGAGAAAGATCTCTTGTGCTTACCTTGCAGGCATGAAATCGTTTTTGAGGAAAATGTGTAGAAACACCAAACTTTAAAAACATTTCAAAATGTTTGGTGTGTAATCGGTGTTAAACTAGAATTCCGCACGGATCGCATGGCTCAAGTTGCTGAGTCTTCATACCTACAGAGAACAGTAGCAGCCCAGAGAGAGTTATTTCGAATTTTTGGAATTATCTAACCTCTTTATCACAATTTTGTGCTGCAGGGAGCTATATATCATGCAAGGTAGATAGCGAAAGTTATTTATTGGTTGAAAACGTTTGTGTTCTATGATGTGTCATCATGACAACATTAAAGTAACATAGAGCACTACTGCATAGCTAACTTACAGCATAAAGTAAACCGATAACTAGCAAAGTAAACAATGACACTGAGCGGTTCTAGGCGCTACAGTCTGGAACCGTGCGACCACTGCGGTCGCAGGTTCGAATCCTGCCTCGGGCATGGATGTGTGTGATGTCCTTAGGTTAGTTAGGTTTAAGTAGTTCTAAGTTCTAGGGGACTGATGACCTCCGAAGTTAAGTCCTATAGTGCTCAGAGCCATTTGAACCATTTAAACAATGGCAAAATCGCAAAAAAAAAAAAAAAAACAGTTCGCCATACATCCTGGGATGCATTTAGAATAGCAATGTGATTCGAATGCCTACCACTAGCACTCTGCAAAATGTCTTCAACTTCCACTGTTACACAGTGGAAAACTGCATTCCCTCTGTAACATATGTTATAATGTCGTTACCTCGTTGCATTAACCATTACAGAAAGAGGAAATTTACCGTGGTGTATAAATCAGAGAGATGTTGATGAGGCGGATGTGAAAGTATTGCACCCAGTTTTTTGATGTTGTATACACACATGTGTGGTGAAAATTAATTATGAAGCAGGACAATAGACGACGTGTTTGTGGAAATATCTGACCACTATTACCCTGCATATTATTAGGTGCGGAATGAAGGTCAGTGGAGAATGATAGTCAGTGGTCAATGATGGTTAGTGGTCAGTGATGGTCGTTGGTCAATTTTGGACAGTGGTCAATGATGGTCAGTGTTCATTGATTGTCAGTGGTCAATGATGAAGATCATTAGTCAATGATTTGACTGAATTGGTGATTGATGGTCAGTGGTCAATAATGACAGAAGAATGTTCTACATTTACATCTTCATCCAGACAGATACTCCGAAAGCCACTGTACACTGCGTGGCGAAGTTCCCTGTACCACTACCAGTCATTTCCTTTCCTGTTCCACTCGCAAATAGAGCGAGGGACAAACGACTGTTTATATGCCTCCGTATGAGCTCTAATTTCTCAAATCTTTTCTTCGTGGTTCTTACGCGCAGTGTGTGTTGGCGGCAATAGAGTAGTTCGGCAGTCAGTTTCAAATGCCCGTTCTCTAAATTTTCTCAATAGTATTTCTCGAAAAGAACGTTTCCTTCTCTCCAGGGATATCCATGAGCGCTCCCGAAACATGTCTGTAACACTTACGTGTTGTTCGAACTTACCGGTAACAAATGTAGCAGTACGCCTCTGAAATGATTCGATGTATTCCGTCAATCCGACTTGGCGCGGATCCCAAACTCTCGAGCAGTACTCAGGAACAGGTCACACTAGCGTCCTGCGTTCACTATAACTATTACAAACATTCTGAATCACCGCACGAGTCTCTTCATGTAATCTGCATGTATTCATTGTATAATTTAAAGAGTGGTGGCAGTGTTGTGGATGCATACGGCTTACTGATTCTAAACTTCAGAGGCATGTGCTTAACATCTTTTGGTTCACAGCCGCAAAACAGAGTTATACATTTTATTCCAGGCGTGACTTTAAACTTGATTGGAGAATTATTTCTCAAAATTTTACTAAATCCTCTTCGAGATGCACTCCAAAATTTAGCGTCATGAGTTAAGCACTGAGCGAGGTGGATCAGTATTTAACACACTGTACGGTCATGTTCCACATCGTACACAAGTTGGATAAGCTCTGTCAGAAGAAAGACCGACTTCTCAGTAAGCTGACCTTCCTCTCAAGGTGTTGTGACGAATAAGTTGAACTGAACAAAAGAACATCAAAGTGCGTGGTGGGCGCCAGAAGTCGAACTTACGAGCAGTTATAAATAGCAGCGTAAGACCAACAATAGTTCACAGTCTGTTTGAAGCCCAGACAGAGAGGACACAAAACTTGGAGCAGCGGAAGACGATGACAACGTCGGTCGTCGAAATATTGTACACTATTGCGCTAGTTCAGGTTACCGAACGTTATCATTAATCATTTAAAGTGCATGTCGAAACAGTTCCTTTAGTAAGACCGCTGTCAATTTTTTCTTCGATTGTTCCTTATGGAGCAAGTACTGCGGCTCTGAGGTTGAAGCTGTCGACAATGCTAAACTTACTGTTGTTCCTCTTTCGAATACGTGACTCAGAAGAGACTCGAATAAGTTATTACCGAGGTTTTCTAGTTTTCCCTTATTTTTTATCTATTGGTATGAGTTTACAGCTCAGGAAGCTTACTGATATCACGCCACGTTTTTTCCATAAGTTATGTTGTTGTTGTGCAGAAAGCCGAAAAACCTGTGTTGTGACAAGTCCATATATAAATGTTAATTATGTAAATTATAGTGACTGTATTCTGTGGCGTAAGTTGAAACATCTGTCAGCTACGAGCACGAGCAGGCCCATTAGCGCTCCCCCTGGCATCAAGACAAGCTTTTAAGTGGTGACGTCTAAACTCACGTGTGTAGCACGCTAGGCTATCGCTTCTCCAGAAGATACCGAGCGTAACTCACACACGGGCTGCAGTAGCTCAGCCAGGAATGGGGAGGTAGGAAAGCGTCCCATGCATTACTGACACCGTCTCTTAAATAAAGTTGCCGGTATATTGTAAAATTATCCATTTGGACGTAGCATAGCGCAGAATTAAAATCGACATAACTCCTTCCAGTTAAAACAAGAATGTACAGATAGTCTACGTCACTGACCATGAGTAATGATGAAAGAGGCACGTCCCTTCACAAGTCCGAGTTACTGTTTATCTTTTTGTTGTTTTTTTTTGTAGCCTATACAAACGAGTTAAGAAAAATTAAAAAAGAAAACGAAAAACAAGTATTTATGAATCGTTTAAGTTGAACTCTGAATCATACCACTGACTGTAATGTATGAAATGTACGAAAAGTAATTGGTTACTTTTATCGTCACTGACTTAACGCAACTGTTCATAAATTATCAGAATGGCGGAACGCGTAATATGTCTCCCCAGAGACACAAACCGAGTAAGACGACACAGTAACTACGACACTCATCTCGTACTCGAAACGGTGGCGTCAAACACCTTTGTGGCCTTCTTGACTTGGGTTCATCTGAGTTCCCTAAATCACTACCAACTGAAAGATGGCTGATTACGTTCCTCCAAGAATAAAACAACTGACCGGTCATAGTTACTGTCTTTTTGTTTTTGTGACGTTTAAGTATCAATGCTGTGCAATAATGAAATTCGAGTTTCAAATAGCTCTACTGAATAATATTGTTTATATGAGTTTTAAAGTAATAGAGTTATGTTTAGTTTGGATTAGTGAGAAGTCATGAAATTCTTTGACCTGGAAGGCTTATCGCCAGGTAAAATTCATTTAAAGGTAAAACATGGTCGACTGAATTCAAACAACAATTCTTTTATTTGATTACAAAGGGACGATAACTGCATGAAAAAGATATTTGAACACAGGTTCCTCATAAAGGTGATAATTCGCATAATGCTGTGCGTCTTCACCTGCACGATTCTACACGTTTGCTCTGCCGTTCACACTTAAGTGTTTGATAGAAGACTAACAGAACCACTTTAAGACTATTCCTCAACGGTAGCACTACCGGATAGCACATAAGAAAACTAAACAATTAAATTGCTTCGTGCGAGTTTTGATTTCTCTTATTTTATTACAATGGTCATTTCTCCACATGCAGGTAGGAGTCAACAATTATAGGAATTGTAGTAAGGAAGATGAATGGTCGATTTCGGTTTATTGAGAAAATTTTAGGAAAGTGTGTTTCATCTCTAAAGGAAAGGGCATTTAGAACGTAAGAGCGACCTATTCGTGAGTATTGCTCGAGTGTTTGGGATCCGCACCAGGTCGGATTAAAGGAAGACATTGAACCAATTTAGAGGCGGGTTGCTAGACTTGTTACCGGTAGGTTCGGACGGAGATGCTTCGGAAATTCAAATGGGAATCCCTGGAGGGAAGGCGACGTTCTTTTAGAGGAACAGTCCTGAGAAAATTTAGAGAACTGGCATTTGAAGCTGACTGCAAGACGATCTACTGCTGCCAGCGTACATCTCGTGTAAGGACCATGAAGATAATATAAGAGAAATTAGGGCTCTTAATGAGACATATAGACAGTCGTTTTTCTCTCGCTCTATTTGTGAGTGGAACAGGAAAAGAATAGTAATGGTACGGGTTGCCCTCCGCCGCGAACGTACAGTGGCTTACGGAGTAAGTATGTAGATGTAAATGTACAACAACATGTTTTGGTATCCGGAGGATAAATTTGAGGATTGTAATTTCGTATTTCAATGATTTGCTACCCAATTCGTTTATCATATACGTTACACTCTCTGCACAAGTTTGTGATAATACAAAACGAGCTTCACTTCTTTGAACTTTTTAGATGTCATCTGTCGATAGTATCCAACAAAAATCCTATTCCGGACGGAAAAGCTGCTGAAGAGGACGGACAAGCGAAGTATAGGCAGTCTCTTCAGGATTATACAAAACGAGCTGCTATTCATTGAACTTTTACGGTGTCCTCCGTCAATACAAATTCTCATTGTCGTTATACCATTATGCAGCTGATGGTTGTTCATATTTGTAATCACACATACATTTCATGTATTTCATAACGGCTGTAGTCGCCGCAGTGCTTGTTCCTTCGGACATACATGCATGCCCGAAGGAACATTGCATCGTAATTCGGAATAACACAGGAACTGCCATATCGTAAGACTGTTGTTTCTTATCCGTACAGGTCTTTTAACCGCAAGTGCAGTTTTTGTTGCGGAAGTGGAAGAGTTTCGACTATATGCAGTAAGTCTCAAAGAAGGTGACATGGGGAAATCTAATGCTATCATTAATAGCCATTTTTCATTAACTAAACTAAACTAAACTAAACTCCGTCCGAACAGGCCATGAAGACCCAACGGTACCGACCGGCCACCGCGTCATCCTCAGACCACAGGCGTCAATGGATCCGAATGTGGAGGGGCATGTGGTTAGAGTACCGCTCTGCCGGCCATATCTCAGTTGACGAGATCGATTTTCCATTATCAGCATTACATTTTGACATGTCTTTTTGTTTGGAATAATGTATTTTTTCAAATCTTGCGTCATTCAGTCGGCTTTCTGTATGTCTTTCTGTAAACCATTGTTTTGTACGTATAAGGCTAAAGAGAAATTGCGTGTCGCACAGCAGAGTGACTTTAAAATAATTTCGAAGAATAGCCTTAAGCGAAGTTACACTGCGGGAATCAGAATATGGATGTAACCGCCGTTCATAAATTATTGACTGTTTGGATCAGATCTTTCGCTCGCTGAGTCAACAAGAAATGAAAAATGAAATGCCACAGAGATCACAAATATACGTCCAAAAGTTTTGAAAATGAACCTCTAAAAATTTGGAAAAGGTTAGGGATGGAACAGTCATCGAGGATATCCTCAGAGCCAAGGACGAGACAGACGTGAGAGAGAACGTTCAAAGGTGGTTACATGTCAGGCGCCCAGTGGTTCTCTGTTGAGTTTCATCCACAACTAGAAACTGCGGATGCTCTGATTGTATGCTAAACTGTTTCCTGACCTACGTACTTTGTCACAGTACCATCACATATATCGTTTTTCGTTAATCTGTAAAACTGGCAGCTTAAGATTTATTATTGTTCTGGAGAGAAATACATCGTTAGTGTCTTCTGGTGTAAGACTCGTGAATTTGCCATCGCTGAGGCAGCTCTGTGAGGGTACAGTGACTGAACTATGTCGTCGGAACGCTATGAACGCGGGACAGCTTAAACTCTCCCCTGAAGGGCTGCTGGCTTGCAGAAAATTTGTGGCAACGTGCTGGCCGATTTCCGGTGTCCGAATGGCAGTACCGTCTTGGAAGATAATTGGGCGACCACAGATCCCCTGAGCATGCATAAGGTATGCATCCTTAGATGAGTTCGGCGCTGGGTGTAGCGACCAAGACATGTGGCTGGGAAGGAGAGAACCTATGTTCGATTTCTAGATGGATTCCTCAATTTTCTTTTTCATTTGTATATTTTCCGCATCAAAAGTTGTAGGAATAGGATGGTTAATAAGGTAAGTAAATCAAGAAGGAATAATAGCAAGATAGACAAATAAATTTCTCAAACGACTTGCATTAGTAAAGAATTAAAATATTAGGTCTCGTTTTATGAAAACAATTCCGAGTAAGGCTGCTGAGAAGATGAGCACTCGACGCACATTATCGTATAAGGGAGGAAAACTAACCCTTCTCGCAGTTGGCAGTGTACATAAAATAACACATCGTACACATCCTTATAAGAAACTAATGTTTACTTTGATCCTCGGGCAGCTACTGGATTCCTGTGGTGGACAAGCCAATAGTCAGGTATGATAGTTTGTTTATAGATAACGAGAGTCAACCGACTTGCAAGGTAGGAGTAATACCGCCAAATTCCACACATGTCTGCCAGATACGTGATTTTTATTTTTATCGCCAACTGAAAAACTTTATTTCGAGGCCTGATAATTGAAATCTGGTTCTCGAAACCAACCACAACCGCACGCAGGCAATAACGATTCACAATATAATTCAATACCAACTTCCGGCACCAATTTTCCGCATGCATGGTGTGCACCAAGATTAATTATAAAAAGAAACGTGTTTAAATGTAGACCAAGTCTGTTTTCCGTCGAATATTTGGAAGTAACGATGTATGTGCGCGAAGACTGCATTCAATAGATGTTCTCCAAGTCGTGAGTATGTTTGCTTCGAATATTCGTATGACAAGTACCGTCAACCTAGTTGTTCGAAGAAAATGAGCACATCTAACAGAGTGAGTGAAAGAACCATTGGTGGTTGGTTGGTTGATTTGGGGGAGGGGACCAAAGAGCGAGGTCAGCAGCCCCTTCGGATTAGGGTAGGATAGGGAAGGAAGTCTGCCATGCCCTTTCAAAGGAACCATACCGGCATTTTCCTGAAGCGATTTAGGGAAATCACGGGAAACCTAAATCAGGATGGCCGGTCACGAGTTGGAACCGTCGCCCTCCCGAATGCGAGTCAGGGTGCTGACCACTGCGTCACCTCGCTCGGTGAAAGAGCCATTATAAAGCGACCACGATTAAATTTTTAATTCTTCCCTAATCCAAGTCATTTGAAAAATTTATTTCTGTGTCTTGCTACTATTCCTTATTATTTTACTTGCATTATTAACTCTTTTCTGCCTTCCAATTTAGAAACAGAGAAAAATACAAATGAAAAATAACTTCAGAATGCAATTAGAGACCGAATACAGGTCTCTGCTTTTTTCCATCCCTGGATAGGAAAGGGAAAACTACAAAAAAAGTTCTACTTGCCATTGCCACTTTTGTCCTAACAAAAAAAAAATGCACCTCATCAAGCGTTGGCGCCTATCTAGGCCTATCCCAAAACAACTAACCTATTACTATAAGAGTGTAGGAAGAAAGTAGGGGAGAAGAACATAGAGAGTAGTGATGAAAATGAAGGTAGTGAAACATCCCCTTAGAAGATTTAATGAATTACAGTGGTGATAAACCTCTTACGTTATTTGATTTTCAAACAGCTGAGCAAAACTGAATGTACTCACACGTTTCTGTCTTTACTTATTCTGATCAACACTAAACTGACACACAATATTTTTAGCGCAACGCAATCTGACTTTCAATAATCCCTAAAAAAGAATGGCCCTGACTGACAATAACCCATACCTTTCATGAATCACTTACCTCACAAAAATTTTCGTTACTCGAGCTAGTGCAATACAGCGAGCGCCAATACTGCCAGCTAAATAAAAGATTCTAACTACTGAAGGCACTAACTACTGATAGGCATACTTAGCAGATGAAAGATTTTGATAGAGAACAAACAATGTATTTACCTTAATAGTGTTCAGAAGTCATGCAGTTTTACAAATTTACTCTTTCTGATGGCAACACGTCCAGATCGTCCACTCTCAAAATTCTGCGATCTCTCTCCCCACATCCACCACTGTTGGCGGCTCACCTCCAACTGCGCAACGCTACGCGCTGTTCACCTCCAACTGTCCAACACTACAATAGCGAATATTCCAACAATGCAAACCAGCCACAGACTGCACACAGCACAGTCAGTGATTTTCATACAGAGTGCTACGTGGCGTTACCAACATAAAAACCAAAACAGCCTACTTATAGTAGTTGTGTATGGGCTTTTGTTTTTTTTTAGTTTATTTTATTGCATTTTTTGTTTTTCTGTTTTCTTTGCGTTTTTTTACTTATATTTTTATTTTCTTTTATTTATTTACTTATTTTTTATTTTTTTAAATTAAATTAGTCTCTGTACCAGAATTCCAGGAGTCGCTAGCGCCTTCCGATTGGCGGAATATCCAAACGTGTCTTCTCGAAAATTTAATGGATAGTCCGTTTGTAGTGCGTTCAGAACATTATGTCGGCAAAAAAGTATCAGCATCTCATGGCTTGGGCGTTCCAGTTAGGAGGCGGGTCATGAAAGGCGCTCCATAGAAAATTGGGAAAGAACTGCTTGTATCTGGGGTTGCGATCGTCAAGGTACGTCCAATAACCTAGTTCTGATTTCTCGTCAAGGCCAAAAAGGTAGCGGACCGTATGACCGCGTATCCAATTCGCAGCGTTAGTTTTTGTTGCGGGGTTGAATCACATCCGGGAATAAAAGCGTCAGGAAAACGATCTGAGCAGGTGTCTGTCGGGTAAGGAAATCCAAGATACGCTGCGCGAGCCTCCAGAAGTCAGACGACGGACCACGTGAGAATCGATGAGCGTCTGTGTCCTCTACAGTGAACACAGAGGGGTGTGTCAGCGAGGCGGATGCGGTGCAAACCAAACTGGTGGACTGGACGCTGGTGTCGAGATAACCAGCATGTACCGCTTTCCACACACGACGCCGTATGATCTGGAGAAACTTTTGTTCGATGGCATTGGGGCTCGACACATTTGTAATTTGTCGTGTACAAACTTTGTCTGGAGTATACGTGAATGGCGTAAGGAGTGCAGGATGTAACTTAATTCAAGAAAGAAGTGCCGAAAGTGATAAAAGAGAGATGTAATGTCTGATAACATGACTGGGGCTGACATGGAGACTGGCGCGTATTGATGCAAAAGTAGTCTGGTTAGGCTCGTCGGGCAGCGACGCCAGACTTTCAGTTGGGAGCCAACAAAAATGCTGTAGCTCTGTGTGGCACATGGAATAAACCTACTCCACCACGCTCCCGCGGGAGGGAAAGGGAGGAATATTGAACTTTAAGTAACATCCCGGTACAGACAAGGGATCCCATCGCCATCAACATACTACGTGTGAGGGTAATCGGGACCGAGAACACTATTGCCACATGGGGGATGCGTGAGGCGTGGTAAACATTCAAGTATTGCGCACGCTGTGCAATGTCGAGGGATCTCAGACGGTGGTCCACAAGGTTCAAATGGTTCAAATGGCTCTAAGCACTATGGGACTTAACTTCTGAGTTCATCAGTCCTCTAGACTTAGAACTACTTAAAACTAAACTAACCTAAGGACATCACACACATCCATGCCTGAGGCAGGATTCGAACCTGGGATAGCAGCAGCAGCGCGGTTCACAAGGCCAGTCCTGATCGTTTGGAGGAGACGTCTACTGTTGGTTGCTGCCGAACGACGGAGGTCATTCATAAAATCAATGCCCAAACAGCGGACGCTGGTGGCCACTTTTAGAGGAGCACTCTTAGGTAGACCCTACCAATGAGCAGAACCTTTGATTTGTAACTGTCAAGAGAACTGCCCGATGCCTCCCCATATGTCGCCACCCAAGTCAGAGCCGCGCGAACATAGTCTTCGTTGCGGAGGTAGAGGACTAGATCGTCAGCATAGGCTGTACAACAGAAGCGGTGCCCATGCAAAGTCAGGCCTACCAGGCGTTGACGAAGCCCCTGGACTAGGGGCTCTAATGCCAAAGCATACAGTATCGTGGAAAGTGGGCAGCCCTGTCGTACAGAGAGCTCGATCGCTATAGGCGCGGTTATGCGACCATTTATAGATTATTCTCGAAGTAGCGCCGTTCAAGAGCCGCATTACCACTGTTACTATACGAGCCGGAAAATTCATGTGTCGGACGGCCGATTTCAGAAAGGTATGGTCGAGACGGTGGAATGCCTGACTGAAGCGATGCTAATGCGCCAGGTAAATGTTGGGATCGCGCGAACGCGATCATGTCCCTGTAACGGCAAAGGGCTGTATGGATGTTGCTGTCACCTCCCCCCCCCCCTCCCTCCCTCCCCAGACCCAGAGCGAAGTCTGATCAAGGGAGGTGACGTATCTTGCTGCCTTCTTGAGTCGTGAGGCCAACAAACAGGTAAAATTTTTCATGTCACTGTTGCGCAGAGTGATGGGCCGGAAATCACATATCCGTGATCTCCAATGTGGCTTAGTTGGCTGGGATCGTCGTTGTGGGTGACATCAGTTCGTGACAGATGGACGTCTAAGTATGTATCAAAAGATAGCTAAAACACTTGTAAAATTAGAGGGGGAGGCCGTCAAGTCCAGGGGCTTGCTGACAGCTCCCACCTTGATAGCATCTAGGACTTCGTCGGAGGTCACTTGTTCCTGAAGTTCTTGAGCTACATCCTCTGGCATGGTGTTGACAGTCAGTGCTGCTACCTCTTAAATTAGTGTCGGAGGATGTGGGACGGCAGCATACAGCCGGCGGAAATGAGAATAGCAAGCTTTACCAATGGCGCATTGCGTAGTCTATCGTAGTCCTTCCGAATCGGTGAGGTCGTGGATGAGAGCTCGACGACGGCGTCGACGTTCTGTGAGGAGCTGGTACATCGATGGCATTTCGTGAGGCATATGGTGACGAGTGCAGGATCTGACAAGGGCCCCTTCCAAGCGTCGTCGCATGAGTGAAGTGATCTGCGCTTCAGCACGATGCACTATGGTCTGACGGACAGGGGAGAATGCCATCGAAGTGCAGTCATGAAGCACCACGTAGTAAAACTCCATGGTGCTCTCTCGCCAAGCTTTGAAGTCTTTGCCATACCCCTGCGTAGAGCTGGTTTCGCGCAGGATAGCCACCAGGATAAGGCGGATGTGTATGCGGGGCGTCGCCGACGACAGAGGCTCATGCATCCTCAACGACCCGTCGGCAATCGGGGACAGTCAGGTGGGAAACGTTTAACTTCCACAGGCCGCTGCGGTGCCACACCTGTTGGTGGGCGAGGAAGACATCGCAGATGTAGGCGTCGTGGTCAGAGAAAGCATACTTCAGCATGTCGAGTGCCGGCAGCAAGTGAACGTGTGAGGTATATACAGTCGAAGCGACTGGACGAATGCGCCGTATTGTATGTGAAACGTGCACGGGTGTCATGAACCTTTGTCCGTGTGGCACCAAGCTGAGGTCTGCCGATGATGACAGAGAGGGCCACAAATGGGGAATGACGTGGAAGTTGGTCATTAGGCCTCTGTGTGGAGCTGAAATCGCCACCGAGGACCATTTCGTCCAGAGGGCCCTCAAAAAGCGGCGTTACCTCGTCAGCAAAGAAGGCGTGTCGGTCACGAAGTCGACTGGAGCCGGACGGCGCATATACATTGTGGATGCGGACGCCGAACAGCGTGAGAGTCATACCTCTAGCATTAGGAAGGTACACTACATTTTCAGCAGGGAGGATGGCGACTCCACTACCATTGTCAGAAGCTTGGGAGATGTGTGCCATGTAGCCAGTGGGTTCAAATGGTTCAAATGGCTCTGAGCACTTTGGGACTTAACATCTGAGGTCATCAGTCGCCTAGAACTTAGAACTACTTAAACCTAACTAACCTAAGGACATCACACCATCCATGCCCGAGGTAGTTTTGGAACCTGCGACCGTAGCGGTCGCGCGGTTCCAGACTGAAACACCTAGAACCGCTCGGCCACCACGGCCGGCGTAGCCAGTGGGGGCGTAGAAATTAGCGACGATCACTTCTTGGAGGAGGGCAATGTCTGCATCAGCAGCATGAAAGGTCTCTCTGAACATTGCCAGTTTGTGGGAAGCCCTAATGTGGCCAGATTCATCGTCGCGATGCGGTAGTGTTGTGGGCGGGCTGCCACCATTGGCACAGATGTTCCGGCAGAGACGTCTCGCTGGCGTGTAACATCCGGTGAACTCACTGTAGTTGCAACCTCTTGATGGAATGTGGGTCAGGCACCTCCAAGGGGCACTGCCTGACGGGAGGTGCACCATCTCGATCTGCTCCATCGTCGACATCATCAGCCCAGGAGACTGGAACAGGTGGCAAGCGACTGTCGCACTCATCGAGGACGAGTTATGGTGACGCTGCTGTAGAGGGGCCCAGGGACTCTCCCTCCATGGGATCCTTCGTTGTCAGTTAGGTGGGATTGTTCCTCAGATGGGACATCAGGAGCGGCCACTCCTGTAGTCAGGGTGCTCGAAGGGAGATTACTGTCTTGTATCCGCTCCACTGCCTGTGATGCCACATGAAGTGCGTCGTCGAATAGCATTTGACTTCTCTTCTTCCGTTTTCGGGGCGACCGCTGCTTTCGGAGGTGCTGTTCTGTACCAGAATGTGGACGTTCAACGTCCGAGGTCGCGCCCGGCTGTAAAAAAAGCAGAGGTAGGCACCGCGCTCTCATCGATGTCTATCGCAGTGGGTGGGCTGGTCCTCGAGCTCTGGAGAGGTGGTGGTCTCGTAGCCGTCGGAGGAGATGGTGCCGGTGAGGCCATGGCAGCACCGTCATTTACAGTGGGGAGTGCCGGGGGGGAACAGGTGCTTCCTGAAGTGGCGCATCGGGGCTACGTACGGCTGTGGCGTAGCTATCTGGTAAAGAAGTGACCGTCGCTTTGGACGCTGAGTCACTGGTCGGGACCTGGAGCAAACGTCGGCAGAGACAGTCTGGCAGAACATGGCCCTCTTGTCCGCAACCGGCACACGTCCGCGGCTGGCCACCATACATAGCGATGGCTCGTACACCAGGTAGGATGGTACATGTTTGGAGAGTTCAATTTTGATTTGGTGGAGACCATTCAACACGTGGTATGTCGTGAACGTGTGCCATTTTTCCGCGATGTGCCCCACAACATTGTCGTAAGCTTCGAAGACCACGTCTTGTGGCACTTCGAAAGGGATCTCAAAGACCCGAATTGTTCGAAGACCGAAATCAGCGTGATCTACCGTTACCTCTCTAATGTGCCCATCAGAATGCTTGAAATTGAGTCCGTGTGCGTGTTGTTGAACTACCTCAGCACGTGCTTCCTGCGTCGTCATTTTAATATAGACGATACTGCCAGTGATAGTGAAGTGAATACCTATCACTTTCTGGGGGTTCAGACGTAGATCTCCGGGAATGAATTGTTCAGTTTCATAAGCGCGTGGTCGTGCACGTTCGGCTTGGAATGTTACTTTAAGTGTCGCTCGGCGGTAATAGTGCTCCATGAGGTGCAGTAGTAATGGACGCTAAACAACACGAAATACCGCGACGCGGAAGTGAACAACGGTGCGCTGACCGGCGCGCGGAGCCAGTCCTCACGTGACCACGGCCGAAAGCCCAATGTCTTGGTCTCTATGCCAGCGGCGGTTAAGTTGCACACCGGTTATCTTATGGGTACATAAGCGGCAGTCAAAAAGTTTCCTAGATTTCTAGAAACATATGCGTTTGAAAATCCCACATATATTTATGAAAAATGCTAAGTTTTCAATTAGCCATCGATCCCCTCAGTTCTGAGTCAACTGTGCGTGACGAACTTTAGGGGTAGTTTTCCCAAAAACGGGAGAGGGGAGGGGGATATTGAGCGGAAATGTCTTCTAAGCTTTCATTTTAGATTGTAAACAAGCGACCTGTCACATATGAGCCGAATCGGTTGGCCCTCTCTGAGAACTTCCCCTTGTAAGACAAGAAATAACAGGAAAACTAACTTCCTGACTTTCCTGACCGTTGTCGGAAACGACTGAAAAAAACCGACTTCCTTTCATTTACGCACACACAGTGCCATAGTTTGGAGTTAAGTGGAATACTGATAACGTTGAGTGCATATTTAAATTGTATTTCGTTATTTAGCATCATCGCCAGACTTGGACGTCGAGATCGAGATGGACGCACCACATTTGGCCATCCAGAATTGTTTTGTTTCGCGCCCGCACTGCGGGCGACGTGGACTTCGCCCCAGTTGCAGGACCCTGGGTCGTATTCTTCATTCCAGCATAGCATCTCTC
The DNA here is from genome assembly GCF_023898315.1 of Schistocerca nitens. Taxonomy (NCBI): domain Eukaryota; kingdom Metazoa; phylum Arthropoda; class Insecta; order Orthoptera; family Acrididae; genus Schistocerca; species Schistocerca nitens. Next base: position 788,220,776 of record NC_064616.1, on the reverse strand, counting down.
AACATGTTAAGTCCTAATGTTGCAGAAGTGAAAGCCAAAAGTCATCAAAAATATAATTGCAGAACACAGAAAAATTTTCTTGGTACGTGATGATAGTTCAACAATCGGACAATTGCGTTCATTAATTATTAATACTCGAACAGTGCTACCTGATATAAGAGAGCAAACTAATATTTTCCTACATTTGATTGAAACCGAATTCACGACAGCTGAAGTTGTATTCAATACTTTAATGAATAATTTCAAGTCTTTAGGTTTTCACCAAGAGTTTTTAATTAAAAGCTCATTTCTGTTACCACTAACGGCGCGGCAGATATTTTGGGGAAAATGAAAGGGGCAGCTGCATTACTGAAGCAAGTTTTTCCTCCATGTTTTAAGTTGGACTGCGCCAACCATAAGCTAAAGCTGTCTGTTGGTGATGTTATAAGAAAAGATTTTCCTTCACAAATCACTCATTTTAAAATTTCCTGGATAAGCTATACACCCTCTACCATCAGTCGCCCAAAATGGTAGAGAACTAAGAAGGTATGCAGAAGAACTTGAAATACAAATTCTTAAAACTGGCAGAGTATTGGATACTCGGTGAGTTGCCTCTAGCCTTAAAAATTTTTCAGCAGTTTGGAGAAATTATGAGCAACTAGTTTCACATTTTATTGGCGCTAAGAGTGATATGAGCTGAGACAACACAGACAGGGAAATGTATCAAAGTGTTCTAAAGAAAATCACCAGTTATGAATCAAAACACACACAACATTGGTGTAATATTCTACAACGCTGTTGGGCACTTTTTACGCAGTGGTAAAGACAGCACTTGAGCTTTCGAAAAGAGTGGAATATACAAAATCACTTGTAGCTGTGGCAGATTCTATATAGGTCAGTTTGGTAGAGCAATATGCTTTAAGGAACACAACAGAAGTTGGAAACATAGAACAGGAGACTCTTCTTTTGTAGACCACCTGCTTTAAGAAGGCCATAGTTACAAGCTGCAACATGAAGTATTACATGACATCCACAAAGGAAGGAAGATGAACTGTCTTGCTCGCCACTTCTAACTGCAGATACTACTCACAATCCCATCGGGGTCATGTCGTAAATTACCGCTCTTACTCGCGTGCCCCAGTTGTTCCTTTACTTCGGTTACTATAATTTCTGTTGTTCTGTTAAAATTTTTGCTTTGTATAATCACAGCCGAGTCACTCTACTACTTTCCCCACTAGTATATCTTATCTGTTCGTAATTTAGGAGCTGTTAAAGACAAGATAAGTTTGCTCAGCCTCTTCCTTGGAACATGCCACCAAAGTTTATTGTTCAATTTATTTTCTTCTGAGAACAAATGTATCAATTTTTCATATAGTAACTAGTTAATGTGTCGCATATTTCATCTTAGTTAAACAATCTTGCATAGAATTTTCACTGAAATAATTACTCTCTTTTTATTTCTAAATCTAACATTTACAATTTTCAACTTTGGAAACGCAGATACTCCGTAGAAGCACTAGTTTAAAATCTTTGATCCAACAAAAGTTTCACTGCACCATATATTTATCTTTATAACTGATGATGGCATAACAGCCGAAAACCGGTTTGTGAAGTGAATAATAAATTTTGTAGAATTTTAAACCAGTGTCGTGTCTATTTTCTTTCATAATGTATAAAATATTCTACCAAAAACTGAAGGAACAGTCAATCAATGTAGAATCACCAGTACTGAGTTTATTACGAATCTGGGTTGAATGGGTGATGCGCTACAGGAGTTGTATGACCCTAGCTTAGAACTGCAGGCTCGTGATATCACTCAGGATAAAAATATGAGTACAGCTCAGTGTTTGAAGAGAGAAAGGTAAATAGAGGTCCATATTATAATGAAGCTCTCAAAGCAAAGGAACAATAACAGTTCAAGGGGGTTTCTCTTCAGAAAGGAAGTGAAGAGAGGTGTGTTGGTCGGCCTACATCCATTGATCCGACATCATTTTATGAAAAACTATGCAAGCGAATGGAAGACAGACTTGTAAATGATGAAGATGACATTTATTCACGCACTAAAGTACTGGATTCTTCTTACTGGCCTGACAATCCTGCAGTAACTTTTGGTGAAGAACAAAAAGAAAAAAAATGTCAAAGAGTCAGCTCTCACGAAATAAATGCAATCAGATGTTTTCAAGAGCTCCTATAAAAAAAGAAATGTCCAGCTTCTCTACTACCTCCGATACACACAGTTAACTGCAGACCAACATCCACCAGTAAATGTAAGACGGTATTTTTGCAAATGAACCTCGTTTTAATCCCATTAAGAGCGTCTTTGCACCCGAAGTCTGTTGCCAACTTGAGGTTTATCAGACTAGAAGGACCTCCTTTACGACTGTTCAACCTAACTCTTTATGTGAAGACCTGGTTCCTGGAAGAAAGACGCCTGGCTACATACAGTAAAAGGAGCAGAAGCGGGAGAAATATAGTAGTGATATTCTGATGCCGATTTGGAACATAGTTTTAAAAAAACCTGGCTCGTCTGCAAGGTACCTCTCTTAATCTTAATTGCAGATAATACATATAAATCTGAATTATTTGTTTACTTTAAAGTATGAGTTACAAGTATATAGTAACTTCTTACAGCAATAAATCGTAAAGGTTAGACATTGGCAACAGCTCACTCAGAGTATCACTGCACTTTCTTCCAGAAAATCGGCATCACAAATAGCGTTAGATATTAATGCTTGACGTCTTTAGTGCTACGCATGTCTCAAGTGCTCGTATTTCTGTTGACTGGTAGTAGGGAGGACTAACGCACTCTTACCCTGCTAAACATAAGGTCAATGTCGATGTTTGTGATGTCATAGTAAGGTCATCCTGAAAAGTACCTGACATCATCCTAAGGATACGGGATGTTTTAAACTGATATCAGAAACATCAAGGTGTTGGAGAGGAAGTCTGGAGTTACAAACAGGGCATAAAAGGCACTCGTGATCCCTGAGTAACAGTGTAAGTTCGAAGTGCAGGCCAACTTCCTTTTGCGCAAAGGAAATAACAGTTTAATAAAGATATAAAATAATAACAGGCTTTATTATCTACTTCGGTTACTAAAACAGGGACAAAGTCTGAATTAGTGGTTTTTATCGACTTAATTTGATTATTTTTAGTTTTGCTCCCTGCAGTGTAGGGAAGCGTCTCTTACACCGTGTTCCGTGAAACCCAAGGGTTCCGTGGAGATCACTGAAAGGTACGACGAAACTCATCTGCCTTTTTGTATAAATTGAGAAACAATAACAATGAACATCTCTTTGAAATAGAAAAAGCAGAATAGAAGTTAACACTTTCTTGAACTTGCTACTTTAGGTAGTTGGTACTAATGTGGCACCAATAGCGAATGCGGCTGTGTTTATCAGAGACCAGTCGGCAACCATGCAGACAGCAAAAGCAACAACGAGGGAACGACTATGCGTGCCGTGATTGGAGCCGACCAGCCGAACCGCCGCCGCCGTCTGTCCCTCGACGCACCCGAGTAGTCTGTAGCTCCCTGTCATATATAATCAGAAAGGTTAGCCACACTATGCCTTGTAACATTAATCTATATATTCAGAGAAGGGTGTCTGTGTGTTTGTTCGGTACAGAAGTCTACAGTTTTATTCCTAGCTTCATGAAATTTTGGACACTTGATTCTAAAAACAAAGCACGTCACTGCCTACATTTTAACCGCCTCTTCCTCCGAATTTTCCATTCCTTCAGGCAGATTATATAAAAAGAGTGTTTGTATTAATAAGATTATCTTAATAATTTGCTTCAGTTTTATATTCCGCTATTAGTAATGTTATCGAAGGAAGGAACCATTTAAGCGCTATTAGGTCTTAAAATATAGCTGCCACCGTAGTTTGTGTCTTAAAATCGTTTTCGATGTTTTCCTGCATGAGGATGAAGCGATGGCTTAAGAGAGAGAGAGAGAGAGAGAGAGAGAAGGGAGAGAGACAGAGATAGTAAGAAGGAGAGCGGGAGCGGGGGGGGGGGGGAAGGGAGAAGAAGAAAGAGACGGACAGCAAGAAATAGGGAGGAGAGAGAACGAATACGTTACTAATATCGCTGTTATGTTTACATCCAAAATATTAACTGTATATATTCTGCTTTCTGAATCTCATTTACACGTTGCGCTCATGTAGTCTGTTCGTTCTGAGGCTTAGGTATTGTTCCAACTCAGTCAGTGAATGGTAGTTAAATGATCCATACAACATTTGACACTTGTTACCTAATTTCAATTTTACTCTATATTGTTACGATGATAAGATCCGTGCTGATTACAAAGTGCATCACTCCTCGAAATGATTCCAATGGCTCTGAGCACTATGGGACTTAACATCTGAGGTCATCAGTCCCTTAGAACTTAGAACTACTTAAACCTAACTAACCTAAGGATATCACACACATTCATGCCTGAGGCAGGATTCGAACCTGCGACTGTAGAAGTCGCGCGGTTCCGGACTGAAGGGTCTAGAACCGCATCACTCCTCGGGTCAGTTTTATAAGTGTTTCATCCTCTCCTATACATTACCATCTGGAAGCAGTGGTAAACTCTCCTGCCCGTTTGAAGAGTGTCCAACATACGTTATCTTTCTTCATCTGCTGGTCGTCGTCACTTTCGTTACAGAGTACAGGCAGAGTAAAGCATTAAACAGGTAATAAAGTTTTAAATAGGTATACTGTCAAACATGTCACCTCGCTTTCATGCTATTACTTTCCGACCACAGAGACGACGACAACAACAGAAAAGATCTGATCTTCCCAGTAATCATTTGGTTGACGTTCGCCACACACGTAGTTTTAGTTTGGCAGTAGCATATTTCTCTGACTGTACCATATTGTTCCTTGAATTTCCTTGTATTTCTGACTTGTAAATGCCTTTAATTTCTCTGTAAATACTCAAACATCTGACACTTTCTTCTCTTCTAGCGATCTCTGGAAGCTGAGTCGGCAGTGGTATGACACTTCCTTGAGGGATATTTACTATTCTCACAAGCTTCTATATTCTTGCCTCTATGACATAAATAATTTCTGTAGGTAGCACTGGAATTTTGAACTGAACCTCTGTCAGTAGCAGTACTCTAATTCGCTATCTTAAAACTATATTTTGATTTGGGTGGAATGTTATTTCAGATAATTACTGTGTTCATCGGTCTAACCGAGGTAAAGTTAAGATCATTGATATCAGTCTTCGTGAAGTTAACATCGTAAATACATCGCTATTGGAAATTTGGAAATTTGTGGTAAGTTCCTATGGGACCAAGCTGCTGACGTCATCGGTCCCTAGGCTTATATATTACGTAATCTAACTTAAACTAACTTACGCTAAGGACAACACACACCCATGCCCGACTGAGGACTCGATATCAGTCTTAACCTGCGCATTTTCTCTATTATGATAGGTTGGATATTACCCCGGCTCATTAACGACATAAAGGTTCAGTGCATAAATTAATTTCATCAGACCTACATCAAGCTCTTCTGTTCACTAGTGCGCAAAAGTACCACCTTCGCGTTAACGTAAGTGGTAACAACATGTCACTGTTCACTAATTGTCACTAACATAGCATAAAGACCCCACACCGCGCAGCAATATTCCAGCAGAGGACGGACAAGTGTAATGTAGGCTGTCTCTTTAGTGGGTTTGTCCAACTTCTGTAGTGTACTACAGAACTGTTTGTCATCATGTTTCCAAGTTACTGTTATGTTAATAACAATTTGTGAACAGTGACCAAGAGAGCCACGGAAATGGAAACACCTCAACGCAACACAACGAGACTGCCACGCCAGAAGAACAAAGATGACCACAGCATTTACGAAACGACTATGTAACATCAGTATAACTTTATTGTAAAGTGGTTTTTGTAATACCATTTAGCCTGAAATGAGGCATAACCCTCGAAACATGTCGCTAAATAAATAAGTAATAAAACAGTTGACAAAGTTTGAGACTGGTAGTGCTAATTTAAAAAAAAAGAAAAAAAACCTTTACATTCTTTAGATGCCAATGTCAACCCACTGTTGTACAAAAGAGTACAGACTTGCTTCTGAATCTAGTGCTGAGTTTCTCCTCAGTTACGACAGGTAAGCATTAGCCACCCGGGAAAAGACCCCATCAGTGTTCTCTACCAGATACGTGTGTGAATTTCTAAGGGACCAAACTTCTGAGGTCATCGGTCCCTAGACTTACACACTACCTAAACTAACTTATGCTAAGAACAACACACACAGCCATTCCCGAGGGGGGACTCGAACTTCCGGGGGGAGGGGCCGCGCTCTCTACCAGTTAATACGAAAGTATTTCTCTCGTAAACGGAACAGAAGCGAGCTGTTTCTTTTTTCTGGGAGCAGACAGCAGTCCGGGTGTTTCTTTTTTCCCATTTATGCCCTTCCGTCTCCTCTCGTCTCTTGTCAGTGACCAGACAAATGTAGCCACGTGGCGTTTCGAGAACAAAAATAGTCGTGCACCAGTTTGTTTCTAGTACAAGAAACCAACTTCCCTATAATGTGGCGTCGTGAACACATTCCCGCGCCTAAAGTGAGGAAACAGGGGAAATAATAGGTGGGAGCGACGGAAGGGGAGCGCGCCTCGGGAAGCCGGAAGCGCTAAAAAGCTGGATAGCTGGCCGCACTCAGGCAGGCGCCACGCTTCCGCCGCCGGCGCCGCCCAGCACTCAAAGGAGCCGCGGCTTGTAATCTGCACGCTAACACGTATCGCTGCTCCCCAGTCAGCTGCGTGTGGTCCGCTCCGATGCCATGCTTTGGTGAAGCGCAAGGCGTCTGTCTACACCAGATTACTGGTCGGAAGCAACCCATGTACGTGTGCATCTCCTTTCTTCAGCTGAAATTCTTCCACTTTCATGTATGAAAGTAAATGAGGCTTGGTAGTTATACTGATACGCTTTAATGTAGATGCCTAGGTTTCAAAATCCGAGATTTTTGTTTTTACTTAACATGGTATTCGTCTGTAACAGATCTTCGCAAGCCTGAAAAATGATAACAGTCAATATTACTCGTGACTCCTTAGCCTGTAATAAAAATGTCAAATTTACTTCCTATTTCCACCTCATTTACGTAAATACACAGTAAGAAAGCAGATTAGCTACAGACAAACTATCCTTAGTGCAATACAAGATACGTGTGTCAAAAACAAATAAGGAATGGCGGCAATGATGATATGCAGGATGGCCCTCCCGGCCCCCATCAAAATCGTGTTATCGTAGGACAGTGAAACTTGGTGGAAATATTTGTAAGACCATGAGAAAGAGAAATAACGAATAAGCCATGGAAATAAAGACGAATTAATTTACACGTAAGATGGTAACAATTGTTACTGCGTACCATGTTTACGTACCATTTTACAAACGTTGCTCAGTGTGACGACTACATTCATCCAAGACAACCTGGAACCGCACTTTTCACAACTGTTCGCAGCACTTTCGAATGGTGGAGCATGAAATGTTCAGTTGTCATGACAAACCTCGTGCACAGCTTCAGCATTGCGCATTGCGTCCAGCGTTCTCAGCCATGAAAACAGTAACTTCTTCAATGACTAGCGCCGGCCGCAGTGGCCGTGCGGTTCTAGGCGCTACAGTCTGGAACCGAGCGGCTGCTACGGCGGCAGGTTAGAATCCTGCCTCGGGCGTGGATGTGTGTGATGTCCTTAGGTTAGTTAGGTTTAAGTAGTTCTAAGTTCTAGGCGACTGATGACCTCAGAAGTTAAGTCGCATAGAGCTCAGAGCCATTTGAACCATTTCAATGACTAGCGGCTCAACTGGCTATCGGCCTCTCCGAGGAGCAATTCCCAAATCGTCAGTTAATTCAAACTTCCGAATCATGTTCTTCAATACCGGTGCGGAATGAGGACCTATTCGTATTCCTTTAATGTGTCGATACTCGCGAAGAGCAGCAACACTATCGCTGTTGTTTTGATAAAACAGCTTAACGATTGATGATAATGTTGTGTTTGTGGGACACTCAATTGCGCGGTAATCGGCGCCTGTACAAATTTCAATTTTTACACAATCCAATGATGCCACTGTCACGAATAATGATGACATGGCCGGCCGCGGTGGTCTAGCGGTTCTGGCGCTGCAGTCTGGAACCGCGGGACTGCTACGGTCGCAGGTTCGAATCCTGCCTCGGGCATGGGTGTGTGTGATGTCCTTAGGTTAGTTAGGTTTAAGTAGTTCTGAGTTCTAGGGGACTTATGACCTAAGATGTTGAGTCCCATAGTGCTCAGAGCCATTTGATGACATGATGAGGACAACACAAACATCCAGTCTCCGGACAGAGAAAATCCCCAACATGGCTAGGAATCGTACCGGGGACCCCGTTATCCAGAAGCAGCAGCGCTAGCCACTGGGCCACTAGCTGCGGACTGCTTGACGTGTGAAGCCTTGGTTGGTTCGTTGCTTTGGGGGAGAGGACCAAACAGCGAGTTCATCGGCCCCATCGGATTAGAAAAGGATTCGGAAGGAAGTCGGCCGTGCCCTTCCAAAGGAACCATCCCGACGCATGCCTTGAGTGATTTAAGGAAATCACGGAAAACCTAAATCAGGAGGGCCGGACGCGGGATTGAACCGTCGTCCTCACGAATGCGAGTCCAGTCTGCTATCCACCGCGCCACCTCGCTCGGTGAAAGAGCCATAATATAGTGACCACGATTAAATTTTTAATTCTTCCCTAATCCAATTCATTTGAAAAAAAATTCTGTGTCTTGTTACTATTCCTCATTATTTTACTTGCCTTATTAACCCTTTTCTGCCTTCCAATTTAGAAACGGACAAAAATACAAATCTTGCTCACATTCTCCGTACCCATGCTGACTATCTGCAACTCTAATGCGCCCTGATGCTTATGTTTCGACCTCACGTTGCCATACGAGTACCGTCGCCCAACGGCAATTCGTGGCACTAACATATCAACGCAAATCTTGTTGCACACTGTCTGAAAAGTGAGTTCCGTGTACACTTGCTCAAGTAGCGAAACACCTCTTAAAAAAAAGAAAAAAATCTGTAATTTGAATAGCCTACGAATTCTCTGCCGAATAAAGCTCCTAAACTGAGGGCTCACATATGGAACTGTCGTTAATTTCAAGTTTACTTCATACGACTTATTTGTTTAATTAAAACGAGTAGGAAGAGAGTGTGGATTAGACTTTCTGTGTTTAACATAAGATGTGGACTCACATTTTTCACATGCCTTCAACACTATTTAGGTAGATAGCAGAAGAAATTGTATTGATAAGGTGGCTCTACGTTTGTTATAAATGGTCCTTCAACAAAGCTTTCAATTTTGTTTTCGATTCACTCGTGAAAGCAAAGCACCTCATACAGGGTGGTCCATTGATCGTGACCGGGCCAGATATCTCACGAAATAAGCGTCAAACGAAAAAACTGCAAATAACGAAACTCGTCTAGCTTGAAGGGGGAAACCAGATGGCGCTATGGGTGGCCCGCTAGATGGCGCTGCCATAGGTCAGACGGATATCAACTGCGTTTTTTTAAAACAGGAACCCCCATTTTTATTACATATTCGTGCAGTACGTAAAGAAATATGGATGTTTTAGTTATACCACTTTTTTCGCTTTGTGATAGATGGCGCTGTAATAGTCACAAACATATGGCTCACAATTTTAGACGAACAGTTGGTAGCTGGTAGGTTTTTTAAATTAAAATATATAACGTAGATACGTTTGAACATTTTATTTCGGTTGTTCCAATGTGATACATGTACCTTTGTGAACTTATCATTTCTAAGAACGCATGCTGTTACAGCGTGATTACCTATAAATATCACATTAATGCAATAAATGCTCAAAATGATGTCCGTCAACCTCAATGCATTTGGCAACACGTGTAGCGACATTCCTCTCAACGGTGAGTAGTTCGCCTTCCGTAATGTTCGCACATGCATTGACAATGCGCTGACGCATGTTGTCAGGCGTTGTCGGAGGATCACGACAGCAAATATCCTTCAACTTTCCCCACAGAAAGAAATCCGGGGTCTTCAAATCCGGTGAACGTGCGGGCCATGGTATGGTGCTTCGACGACCAATCCACCTGTCATGAAATATGCTATTCAATACCGCTTCAACCGCACGAGAGAGCTATGTGCCGGACATCCATCATTTTGGAAGTACATCGCCATTCTGTCATGCAGTTAAACATCTTGTAGTAACATCGGTAGAACATTACGTAGGAAATCAGCATACATTACACCATTTAGATTGCCATCGATAAAATGGGGGCCAATTATCCTTCCTCCCATAATGCCGCACCATACATTAACCCGCCAAGGTCGCTGATGTTCCACTTGTCGCAGCCATCGTGGATTTTCCGTAGCCCAATAGTGTATGCTATGCCGGTTTACGTTACCGCTGTTGGTGAATGACGCTTCGTCGCTAAATAGAATGCCTGCAAAAATCTGTCATCGTCCCGTAATTACTCTTGTGCCCAGTGGCAGAACTGTACACGACGTTCAAAGTCGTCGCCATGCTATTCCTGGTGCATAGAAATAAGACGGGTGCAATCGATGTTGATGTAGCACTCTCAACACCGACGTTTTTGAGATTCCCGATTCTCGCGCAATTTGTCTGCTACTGATGTGCGCCGGGCGAGTGGCCGTGCAGTTCTAGGCGCTACAGTCTGGAACCGAGCGACCGCTACGGTCGCAGGATCGAATCCTGCCTCGGGCATGGATGTGTGTGATGTCCTTAGGTTAGTTAGGTTAAATTCGTTCTAAGTTCTAGGCGACTGATGACCTCAGAAGTTAAGTCGCATAGTGCTCAGAGCCATTTGAACCATTTGAACTGGTGTGCGAATTAGCCGCGATAGCAGCTAAAACACCTACTTGGCCATAATGATTTGTTGCAGGTCGTGGTTGAGGTTTCACATGTGGCTGAACACTCTCTTTTTCCTTAAATAACCTAACTACCCGGCGAACTGTCGTCCAGGATACCGAGCAGCATACATAGCACACGCCCGTTGGGGATTTTGATCACAATAGCCATACATCAACACGATATCGACCTTTTCTGCAATTGGTAAACGGTCCATTTTAACACGGGTAATATATCAGAAGCAAATACCGTCCGCACTGGCCGAATGTTACGTCATAGCACGCACTTATACGTTTGTGACTATTACAGCGCCATCTATCACAAAGCGAAAGAAGTGTTCCAACTAAAACATTCGTATTTCTTTACGTACTACAAAAATATGTAGTAAAAAATGGGGGCTCCTATTTAAAAAAAACGCAGTCGATATCCGTTTTACCTGTGACAGCGCCATCTTGCGTGCCAACCACAGCGCCATCTGGTTTCCCCCTTCAAGCTAGACGAGTTTCGTTCTTTGTAGTTTCTTCGTTTGATGCTTATTTCGTGAGCTATTTGGCCCAGTCACTATCAATGGACCACCATGTATATTCTCAGATATTATACTGTTGACACATCTCTTCTGTTACTTAACACTCCTTAACGATCCTCCAATAAAGCTTTTTATCAGCACGTTAATCCTCTCTAGGTGGAGCGATACAACAACCATTTTACATTCTCTTTGAATGATAATCAATGTAATTTGTTTCTTTGCGACATATTTACTAAAGTAGTGTGTGATTCATATTAGGAATGAAGTGTCTCCGGCCGGTGTGGCCGAGCGGTTCTAGGAGCTACAGTCTGGAACCGCGCGACCGCTACGGTCGCAGGTTCGAATCCTGCCTCGGGCATGGATGTGTATGATGTCCTTAGGTTAGTTAGGTTTAAGTAGTTCTAAGTTCTAGGGGACTGATGACCTCAGATCTCAAGTCCTATAGTGCTCAGAGCCATTTGAACCACTTTTAAACGACATAGGCAATGAGACTTATACCGTTTCAAACCAAAAGTACACGCATAACATCAAAGTTTTCTACAGTCTGCTTATGCTTAAATGACTGGCAGAATACCATTAGTCAACAGGAAATTTGCTACAAAACAGCGACTGCACAACATTGGTTTGTCATATTCTCCTCTTTGTCTCATTTGCCCGCAACTCGACACTGATGACCACCGTCCGACACGCGCCTCTTCGCAAGATGTTTGGCTCTTCGTGCAGCAAATCATTTCCTGCTAACCCCGAGTGCCACCAGACTCAATCGAACCGCGAATGTTTCTATACCTGGAGGACAAACATTTTCCCGCCGCCAAATGTAATGCAATTACGTGAGTCAAGGGGTGAGCGGTCGATTACTTCTTTCATGAGGGACGTAAATCCCCCCTCGACTTCTGGACCTATCTACGAACAGCCCATGCAGCTCTCGAAAACACGCCACGTTGCAGAATATTATTTGCTAAGTATCTTTGAGGTGTCTTTGTTAGACCTCCACTAAGTTGGAGGGTGCCTGGAGCTGAGGATGTAGGGACTTATCTCACTAGGGGTAAGATAGATACTGCCTACAGGAAAATTAAAGAGACCTTTGGAGAAAAGAGAACCACTTGTATGAATATCAAGAGTTCAGATGGAAACCCGGTTCCAAGCAAAGAAGAAATGAAAATGTTCAAATGAGTGTGAAATTTTATGGGACTTAACTGCTAAGGTCATCAGTCCCTAAGCTTACACACTACTTAGCCTAAATTATCCTAAGTACAAGCACACAGACCCATGCCCAAGGAAGGACTCGAACCTCCGCCTGGACTAGCCGCACAGTAGCAAAGAAGAGAAAGCAGAAAGGTGGAAAGAGTATATAAGGGGTCTATACAAGGGCGATGTAGTTGAGGACAATATTATGGAAATGGAAGAGGATGTAAATGAAGATGAAATGGGAGATATGATACTGCGTAAAGATTTTGACAGAGCATTGAAAGACCTATGTCGAAACAAGGTCCCGGGAGTAGACAACATTCCATTAGAACTACTGATAGCCTTGGGAGAGCCAGGCCTAACAAGACTCTGCCATCTAGTGAGCAAGATGTATGAGACAGGCGAAACACCCTCAGACTTCAAGAAGAATATAATAATTCCAATCCCAAAGAAAGCAACTGTTGACAGATGTGAAAATTATCGAACTATCAGTTTCATAAATCACAGCTAAAAAATACTAATACGAATTCTTTACAGGCGAATGGAAAAACTGGTAGAAGCCGACCTCGGGGAAGATCAGTTTGGATTCCGTAGAAATATTGGAACACGTGAGGCAATACTGACCTACGACTTATCTCAGAAGAGGTCAGGAGTTCACTACACTCAGCTGGCGGCTACACGGGTAGCGGAGGCTGTGTAGCGTGGACTGGGCGGTTTTTAGGTTAGGAGGCCTCGGGAAAGTACGGGGTAGGCTGCAATCTCAAAGGGTGCATGGCAAATACAGGACGTGCTTGGATCAAGGAACAGTCGGAATTGTAGTTGTAAATTGTTGTAGTTGTGCTGGGAAAGTCCCTGAGCTTCAAGCGCTAATAGAAAGCACAGAAGCTGAAATCGTTATACGTACAGAAAGCTGGCTAAAGCCTGAAATAAGTTCTGCAGAAGTTTTTACAAAGTATCAGACGGTGTTCAGGAAAGATAAATTAGGCAGAATTGGTGGTGGAGTGTTTGTGTCTGTCAGTAGTGGTTTATCTTGTAGTGAAGTCTAAGTAGATACTCAGTGCAAATTGGTATGGGTGGAGGTTATACTTAACAGCCGAACTAAGTTAATAATTGGCTCCTTCTACCGACCCCCAGACTCCGATGATATAGTTGCGGAACAGTTCAGAGAAAATTTGAGTCTCGTAACAAATAAATACCCCACTCATACGTTTATAGTTGGTGGGGACTTCAACCTTCCCTCGATATGTTGGCAAAAATACTTGTTCAAAACCGGTGGTAGGCAGAAAACATCTTCCGAGATTGTCCTAAATGCTTTCTCCGAAAATTATTTCGAGCAGTTAGTCTACGAACCCACGCGAATTGTAAATGGTTGCGAAAACACATTTGACCTCTTAGCCACAAACAATCCTGAGCTGATAGAGAGCATCATGACTGATACAGGGATTAGTGATCACAAGGTCGTTGTAGCTAGGCTCAATACCGTTTCTTCCAAATCCACCAGAAACAAACGCAAAATAATTTTATTTAAAAAAGCGGATAAAGTGTCACTAGAAGGCTTCCTAGGAGACAATCTCCATTCCTTCCGAACTGACTACGCAAATGTGGACGAGATGTGGCTCAAATTCAAAGATATAATAGCAACAGCAATTGAGAGATTCATACCTCATAAATTGGTAAGAGATGGAAATGATCCCCCGTGGTACACAAAACAGGTCCGAACTCTGTTGCAGAGGCAACGGAAAAAGCATGTGAAGTTCAGAAGAACGCGAAATCCCGAAGATTGGCTAAAATTTACAGACGCGCGAAATTTGGCACGGACTTCAATGCGAGATGCCTTTAATAGGTTCCACAACGAAACATTGTCTCGAAATTTGGTAGAAAATCCGAAGAAATTCTGGTCGTATGTAAAGTACACAAGCGGCAAGACGCAGTCAATACCTTCGCTGCGCAGTGCCGATGGTACTGTTACCGACGACTGTGCCGCTAATGCGGAGTTATTGAACGCAGTTTTCCGAAATTCCTTCAGCAGGGAAGACGAATGGAATATTCCAGAATTTGAAACACGAACAGCTGCTTGCATGAGTTTCTTAGAAGTAGATACCTTAGGGGTTGCGAAGCAACTCAAATCGCTTGATACGGGCACGTCTTCAGGTCCAGATTGTATACCGATTAGGTTCCTTTCAGATTACGCTAATACAATAGCTCCCTACTTAGCAATAATATACAACCGCTCCCTCACCGATAGATCTGTGCCTACAGATTGGAAAATTGCGCAGGTCGCACCAGTGTTTAAGAAGGGTAGTAGGAGTGATCCATCAAACTACAGACCTATATCATTGACGTCGGTTTGCAGTAGGGTTTTGGAGCATATACTGTATTCAAACATTATGAATCACCTCGAAGGGAACGATCTATTGATACGTAATCAGCATGGTTTCAGAAAACATCGTTCTTGTGCAACGCAGCTAGCTCTTTATTCGCACGAAGTAATGGCCGCTATCGACAGGGGATCTCAAGTTGTTTCCGTATTTCTAGATTTCCGGAAAGCTTTTGACACCGTTCCTCAAATGCGACTTCTAATCAAGCTGCGGGCCTATGGGATATCGTCTCAGTTGTGCGACTGGATTCGTGATTTCCTGTCAGGAAGGTCGCAGTTCGTAGTAATAGACGGCAAATCATCGAGTATAGCTGAAGTGATATCAGGTGTTCCCCAGGGAAGCGTCCTGGGACCTCTGCTGCTCCTGATCTATATAAATGACCTGGGTGACAATCTGAGCAGTTCTCTTAGGTTGTTCGCAGATGATGCTGTAATTTACCGTCTAGTAAGGTCATCGGAAGACCAGTATCAGTTGCAAAGCGATTTAGAAAAGATTTCTGTATGGTGTGGCAGGTGGCAGTTGACGCTAAATAACGAAAAGTGTGAGGTGATCCACATGAGTTCCAAAATAAATCCGTTGGAATTCGATTACTCGATAAATAGTACAATTCTCAAGGCTGTCAATTCAACTAAGTACCTGGGTGTTAAAATTACGAACAACTTCAGTTGGAAAGACCACACAGATAATATTGTGGGGAAGGCGAGCCAAAGGTTGCGTTTCATTGGCAGGACACTTAGAAGATGCAACAAGTCCACTAAAGAGACAGCTTACACTACACTCGTTCGTCCTCTGTTAGAATATTGCTGCGCGGTGTGGGAACCTTACCAGGTGGGATTGACGGAGGACATCGAAAGGGTGCAAAAAAGGGCAGCTCGTTTTGTATTATCACGTAGTAGGGGAGAGAGTGTGGCAGATATGATACGCGAATTGGGATGGAAGTCATTACAGCAAAGACGTTTTTCGTCTCGGCGAGATCTATTTACGAAATTTCAGTCACCAACTTTCTCTTCCGAATGAGAAAATATTTTGTTGAGCCCAACCTAAATAGGTAGGAATGATCATCAAAATAAAATAAGAGAAATCAGAGCTCGAAAAGAAAAGTTTAGGTGTTCGTTTTTCCCGCGCGCTGTTCGGGAGTGGAATGGTAGAGAGATAGTATGATTGTGGTTCGACGAACCCTCTGCCAAGCACTTAAATGTGAATTGCAGAGTAGTCATGTAGATGTAGATAGATTAAGGAAAGGCAAACCTACGTTTCTAGCATTTGTAGACTTAGATAAAGCTTTTGACAATGTTGACTGGAATACTCTCTTTCAAATTCTGAAGGTGGCAGGGGTAAAATACGGGGAGCGAAAGGCTATTTACAATTTGTACGGAAACCAGATGGCAGTTATAAGAGTCGAGGGGCATGAAAGGAAAGCACTGGTTGGGAAGAGAGTGAGACAGGTTTGTAGCCTATCCCCGACGTTATTCAATCTGTATACTGAGCAAGCAGTAAAGGAAACAAAAGAAAAATTCCGAGTAGGTATTAAAATCCATGGAGAACAAATAAAAATTTTGAGGTTCGCCGATGACATTGTAATTCTGTCAGAGAGAGCAAAGGACCTGGAAGAGCAGATGAACGTAATGGACAGTGTCTTGAAAGGAGGATATAAGATGAACATCAACAAAAGCAAAACGAGGATAATGGAATGTAGTCGAATTAATCCGGGTGATGCTGAGGGAATTAGATTAGGAAATGAGACGCTTAAAGTAGTAAATGAGTTTTGCTATTTGGGGAGCAAAATAACTGATGATGGTCGTAGTAGAGAGGATATAAAATGTAGACTGGCAATGGTTCAAAAGGCTCTGAGCACTATGGGACTTAACATCTGAGATAATCAGTCCCCTAGAACTTAGAACTACTTAAACCTAACTAACCTAAGGACAACACATACATCCATTCCCGATGCAGGATTCGAACCTGCGACCGTAGCGGTCGTGCGGTTCCAGACTGAAGCGCCTAGAACCGCTCGGCCACACCGGCCGGCACTGGCAATTGCAAAGAAAGCGTTTCTGAAGAAGAGAAATTTGTTAACATCGAGTATAGATTAAAGTGTCAGGAGGTCGATTCTGAAAGTATATGTATGGAGCGTATGGAAGTGAAACTTGGAGGATAAATAGTTTGGACAAGAAGAGAATAGAATCTTTCGAAATGTGGTGCTACAGAAGAGTGCTGGAGTTTAGGTGAATAGATGACATAACTAATGAGGAGGCGTTGAATAGAATTGGGGAGAAGAGAAATTTGTGGCACAACTTGATTAGAAGGGATCGGTTGGTAGGACATGTTCTGAGGCATCAAGGGATAACCAATTTAGTATTGATGGGCAGCGTGGAGGGTAAAAATCGTAAAGATGAATACACTAAGCAGATTCAGAAGGTTGTAGGTTGCAGTAGGTACTGGCAGATGAAGAAGTTTGCACAGGATAGAGTAGAATGGAGAGCTGCATCAAACCATTCTCTGGACTGAAGACCACAACAACAACAAGAATAATAATTTACACTTTAGTAACGTACCAAATAGGTGTGATCGTGCCACATGTCGGTTTCTGGAAGGAACCGAGCGTGCCACATGTCGGTTTCTGAGGAACAGTAGGGCCGTAAGGACCGAACCGCACAGACTACGTCGAAAACATTACACAAATCCGAAAGGATAAACCGAGAGTAATACAAAATATGAATTCCAAGGATCGTCAATGGGGTACAAATAAACCCACAATTGCAAACCGAGAGAAAAACAAAGATAAAGCTTGTAACTGCGTGCGAAAATAGCATTAGTTATCGGAAAGCCTCGGAAATGTAAGCACAACTGGGTCACGTATGCGCGCACGCTGTCCTTCTAGTACATCTAATTTCTTAACATCAATTTCCGACTAAAATGTATTTACCCCCTTGATTCCTTTTGGCAAATTTCTAGCCAGTTCTGAAATCTGTAGCTGTCATTGACTTGTCATTCCCTAGTGCCTTAACACTGTCAGATTCCAAAGATTTTTCACCTGCTGCAGGCAATATTTTCAAAGCAGCTTTATGGACTTTCTTTGTGTTTAAAGATTTTCTTGGGAGGTATGTCATCTGATCTGTTTTGCTTTCACTAATGCATGACACTGAAATTTTTATCATTGTTGTGAAATACATATTGCTCATTTACTTCTTTCTGGCCCGAGTATCCCATTTTTCTTACAACGTTTGCATCCCTGTTTCTAAAAAAACTTTCATTCTGTTTCACTGTCCAATAGTTAGGAAGATCACAATCGTCAATATTTACAGAAGTAGGATCACCCGTTCATTGCCGATTTTCAGCACATGCGATTTAATTTCCACTCTTTCCTTACCTTCATCATATCTGCCAGTTTCATCATCAAAGACAACTAATTTTCCGTTCGCTGGGGATCAGAAATACTGCATAATTGTACGATGCATTTCCACTCTGAAACTCTAATAGAATTTCACACTTCGCCTTAACCTCTTCAACACTGAATACGGAAGTCAACAAACGACATTATGACATCACTTCATAAGAATGAAACCAGTGTCTTCTCGAGAAGTATTTTAAAATGTGACCGCATAGTACTATTATTTATTTCGGTGGCTGTTAACATTTACATGTGGGACGATTTCAATACCACTGTACAGATCGATATTCTGAGTCACACTTCGAAAATGCTGTTGAGATTGGCGGCCATGACACCTAAAAAGAATACCAACATACCATTTACAAATGCCCCACGCATAGACAGTATCTTAGATGTTTACCTGTTTTTGCTAGCAGTATCATTGATGTATGAGTTTTCGAAATTTTAGTGTAAATAAAATGTAGGTTTTCTTCCCTCTGAGGATTCAAAATGTTAAGGGGGACGCATCCCGAAGAGTACGCCCGGACACTCAGTAACGCTTACTTGCACTTACCCCTACATGCAAGAAGTAATCGTTCATTAATATAGTCATAGCTCGATACTGCTTGACGCTCCTGCAGCAGCATCAACGAATAGAGGCTTATAGATCCTTCGAAGAATAGAATCTTTCGAAATGTGGTGCTACAGAAGAATGCTGAAGATTAGATGGGTAGATCACATAACGAATGAGGAGGTACTGAATAGGATTGGGGAGAAGAGGAGTTTGTGGCACAACTTGACTAGAAGAAGGGATCGGTTGGTAGGACATGTTCTGAGGCATCAAGGGATCACAAATTTAGTATTCGAGGGCACCGTGGAGGGTAAAAATCGTAGAGGGAGTCCAAGAGATGAATACACTAAGCAGATTCAGAAGGATGTAGGTTGCAGTAGGTACTGGGAGATGAAGAAACTTGCACAGGATAGAGTAGCGTGGAGAGCTGCATCAAACCAGTCTCAGGGCTGAAGACCACAACAACAACCACAACAGATCCTTCGAACAGATGACTAGAAGGACTCGTCCTGAATCTGGAAATAGTTTCATCATTATAGCCGCATGTGGATCAGACAAGATGAAGTCAAGATACGATCACGGTAGGTGGGGGGAGGAGAACGCATTTTTCGTTTTACTAAATACACTCCTGGAAATTGAAATAAGAACACCGTGAATTCATTGTCCCAGGAAGGGGAAACTTTATTGACACATTCCTGGGGTCAGATACATCACATGATCACACTGACAGAACCACAGGCACATAGACACAGGCAACAGAGCATGCACAATGTCGGCACTAGTACAGTGTATATCCACCTTTCGCAGCAATGCAGGCTGCTATTCTCCCATGGAGACGATCGTAGAGATGCTGGATGTAGTCCTGTGGAACGGCTTGCCATGCCATTTCCACCTGGCGCCTCAGTTGGACCAGCGTTCGTGCTGGACGTGCAGACCGCGTGAGACGACGCTTCATCCAGTCCCAAACATGCTCAATGGGGGACAGATCCGGAGATCTTGCTGGCCAGGGTAGTTGACTTACACCTTCTAGAGCACGTTGGGTGGCACGGGATACATGCGGACGTGCATTGTCCTGTTGGAACAGCAAGTTCCCTTGCCGGTCTAGGAATGGTAGAACGATGGGTTCGATGACGGTTTGGATGTACCGTGCACTATTCAGTGTCCCCTCGACGATCACCAGTGGTGTACGGCCAGTGTAGGAGATCGCTCCCCACACCATGATGCCGGGTGTTGGCCCTGTGTGCCTCGGTCGTATGCAGTCCTGATTGTGGCGCTCACCTGCACGGCGGCAAACACGCATACGACCATCATTGGCACCAAGGCAGAAGCGACTCTCATCGCTGAAGACGACACGTCTCCATTCGTCCCTCCATTCACGCCTGTCGCGACACCACTGGAGGCGGGCTGCACGATGTTGGGGCGTGAGCGGAAGACGGCCTAACGGTGTGCGGGACCGTAGCCCAGCTTCATGGAGACGGTTGCGAATGGTCCTCGCCGATACCCCAGGAGCAACAGTGTCCCTAATTTGCTGGGAAGTGGCGGTGCGGTCCCCTACGGCACTGCGTAGGATCCTACGGTCTTGGCGTGCATCCGTGCGTCGCTGCGGTCCGGTCCCAGGTCGACGGGCACGTGCACCTTCCGCCGACCACTGGCGACAACATCGATGTACTGTGGAGACCTCACGCCCCACGTGTTGAGCAATTCGGCGGTACGTCCACCCGGCCTCCCGCATGCCCACTATACGCCCTCGCTCAAAGTCCGTCAACTGCACATACGGTTCACGTCCACGCTGTCGCGGCATGCTACCAGTGTTAAAGACTGCGATGGAGCTCCGTATGCCACGGCAAACTGGCTGACACTGACGGCGGCGGTGCACAAATGCTGCGCAGCTAGCGCCATTCGACGGCCAACACCGCGGTTCCTGGTGTGTCCGCTGTGCCGTGCGTGTGATCATTGCTTGTACAGCCCTCTCGCAGTGTCCGGAGCAAGTATGGTGGGTCTGACACACCGGTGTCAATGTGTTCTGTTTTCCATTTCCAGGAGTGTATTTTTAAAAAACCTGCAGCAAAATTATACCTATGACACATGCAACAGCTAATTTGACATCTTGGTAACTTTTTGTAAATATGTCATTGTCATCCAATTATTGTTAAACGAGTAATAAAAGTTTTCCTAAAAGTAATTTGGAGTGCTGCCACCTGATGTTGTGGTATAAGACTCCTTGGGCCTTGGGCAAAAGTATGCAGTGCGTACTTTTTACCCCAACTGAAGGATAAAAAAAGGATTAAAATAAAGAGATGGGAAAAACAACTTTTTAAAAAAATATCACATGTCCATATTTATAATTAGTAACAGCCTTTTCTGTATTGCAGTCTTACAAACTAAAACTAGTTGACTAGCTAGGATTACTGTTCCCAACTTTGGATATCGTCATAACTAAGAAGGACAATGAAACAAAACGCAAATTACGCTAATGGAACAGTGTAAATGAATAAAAAAGAACCAGTTTGAAATTAAGGAACTTTAATACAATTAAATAGAAATGGGAAAGCAGAAAAAATAGATGTTACCTGTCCAAACTTACATTTTAACGATACTTTTAGCAAACTAGTAAGCTGGACAGGTCTTCTGAAAAGCTGATAGATTGGCAAACATTCCAGGGCCTTTATAAATTGGTTTTCATAGTTTTTTTCAAATGTCTTTATTTTCGAGGGAGCCTTAATCGATTGTTTCCTGAAATCTCTATGTTTCCGGGAGGCAATTGTAACAAAATTCCATCTTAGCCATGATGGAAAGAATGAACCACTTTAAATAGGTAAAGCCGAAACGAAGTTTTAATTTTTCCGCGAACTTTTGTAACTGCGAATTCGCATGTAGTGCCTTCTAAAAAAGCTTCATCCTGAGAAAAATTCATGTCCAAGTCAGAACTGCTGTTATCAGAGACATATTTGGCTCCGATTCCGACAAAGACGGCGAAAGAGTTTGTTCCTTTGAAGTTTTTTTTAACAGTAGATAATTTTAACTTAATTTTACTACGTATGGCTAGGGCTTTCTTTTTCTTCTCTTCGTCCAACGTCTTCTTTTCAGCAGATTTCACCTCCCAAATTGCCTTATGAGGGATCAAAGTCAACCACTTTGATGAACACCGCTTCCTACTAGAAATTTTGGAAGTGGAATTATTTCTCCTCGTGATAGCAATGGCGCGACGGATGTAGGATTAGCAAAAAAGGATGATGAGCTGGAACAGGAGCCAGCACGGCAATTATCAGATGGGGAGTTTGAAGAAGAAAGACGAGTAGACGACTCACTTATGATGGGAGAAACACTTGGAGGTCCTGGTTCAGAAGTAATAACCTGCGGATCTTGTCTGATACCCGGCATCGTGCTCCTTATCTCCTACAGTGATTCCATCATTCGTTGTTTATTTATCTCTCTATTTCCACCAATGACTATGAAGTCTCGTTCATCAACCTCGAGGAGCCATCGTCGAAACCTTGATCGGCCACATCTGACGGCGCAAAATCTAAAAATTTGTTAATGGCTCTGTCATTAGTTGCAGAATTGATATTCTCGGTCGGTTTCTGAAAATAAAATACTACTAAGGAGGACGTTATTATATTCGAAGTGTGTTTAAGAGATAGGTATGTTTGAAGAAACCGCTACCCATCGAAAGAAAAAGTGGAGCAAGGAAAAATTAATTTTAGTTCCCTAAAGTGAATAATGAGGCATGAAAGGTCAATAAGCATCAATAAAAATACTTGAAAACGCTAGAAGGGAGTACACAAGACAAAGTACAGGTTATGGGGTAAAAGTACGCTCTGCGAACTTGTACCCCATTAGATCTTCTTATTTTTATCGCATTCCGATTTTTCGGCAGTCTACAGGTAACACCCACAACCAGAGGCACGGAGATCAAGGAGAATATTGGAAGTCTATTAGCGACAGGTCAGGTGCCGAGTTGTCCACCCCCATAGCTGAGTGCACTCAGCGTGTTCGGACAGAGGGTTTAGCTACCCTCTGTAATAAAAACAAAATCCTGAGTGAATGGATCAGCGAACAACCTGAACGAGTGTCATCGGACGCCCGCCATGAACAAAGTCAACGAACAATATAGGACAAAATGAGATTAAAAAAAAAATGGTCAGCGTGACGGATTGCCGTCCTACGGGCCCGGGTTCGATTCCCGGCTGGGTCGGGGATTTTCTCCGTTCAGGGACTGGGTGTTGTGTTGTCTTCATCATCATTTCATCCCCATCCGGAGGGCAGGTCGCCCAATGTGGCGTCGAATGTAATAAGACTTGCACCAAGGCGGCCGGTCCCGTAACGGGACTACCGGCCAATGACGCCAAAAGCTCATTTCCATTTTTCATGTACCGAGTTTATCCAATTTTAAAATAGATTTAGCTTCACCTAACGCTCAATCATCACTATAGAAATTTCACATCACAAACGTACAAAAGTGACTTATCGCATTTCCTCGAGTTGTGAGCGCCCGACTGCCACGAGGTTCCAGAACTGAACTGAGTAGATAATGACGTATGCGCTGCCGTGTGGGAGAGTGATGTGCTTCTGGTTTAGGGACCCGAAAGCTTAATGTGTACTCTTGCATCATGTGTACTTGTGCCTCCACTTACCAGATGGCAATCAACAAAATGTTCATTGGTCCAGTCGAGCAAAGCGGAAATTGTCTGTGATTACAGATAGAAAGTCATGATGATCTTTACCGAATCCTGTCCGGATGTAACCTGCCAAAAGAACCATAACAAAGGAAGCTATAGTCTGAAAACGAGATCCACAGTTGATTTTAGATTCACTGCCTGACAAAAAAAGCGAAGCGCGCAAAAGGAGAGAAGGAAACGAAATTCAACTCCAATGGTACGGCTATGTGATGTTATTTCAGTGATTAAAAAATCCAGTCATATTTACAAAGAAGCTGACAGTATGAGCGTACTATCAACATGAAAATTGTTATTTAGGCTGGAGTCACTGTCACGGTAAAATGATGCTGGCGTCATTTCTCTGTAATAATAATTATTTTATTGTTATACGATCCAGATTTCGACCTTAGGCCACTTACGAGTACAAAAACTTGACATATAAATAAATTTTTGTATTTGAAAATTGCCGATGGCCGAAATATGGATCGTATAATATTAAAATAAAAATAATTACAATCAAATGGCGGCAGCATCGTTCACAGAATATCAATACGAAGTTGCAGCTCCTCTGACCTGGAGGCATGCACTGATTCCTGTAACCTCCCCTAAGGCCATCTGGCCCACAACTGTTGTAACTGGTGCTTGATATCCTGGATACTGACGCTATGACTGGGTTGACGTCCGCTCGGGTTCCACACATGTTCTATCAGGGACAGCTCTGGGGCATCTTGATGACTACTGGAATATCTCATCGTCACGCAGACAGTTCATAGAGACACGTGCCATGTATGGACGAGCATTGTCCTGTTAAAAATGACACGACGAAATTGTCACGTGAGTGGTAACACATTAGAACTCAGGATGACAGTGACATAGCGTTGTACCACCAGAATTCCCTAAATCCCTACAACCCGTGATCTGAAGTAATACCTGATGGCTTCCCACACCATGGCACATGGAGTAACACGCTGTGCCCCTCCAAGACACTGGAACATACTCATCGACCACTTTCTTCCTATGTAGTGCATAAACCGCGATTCATCGCTGAAGACAAACCGACGTCATTTATCAGAATCCATGTCCTTCGGTCATGGAACTACTCCAAACGCAGCAGTTTGTGTTGTGGTATTAACGACAGCCTAAGCATGGAATGGTAATTCCCTACTCCGGCAGCTCATAGTCACCGACCAATGGTGGAGGATGACACAGAATGTTGCAGGGATTCCATTACTTGTTCTCAAATGATAGGCGCAGATATGACATGAGTTAGATATGTTTTGCATACAACACGGCGCCTCTCCCGTGTGATGGTCAAACTTGATCTACCGGTATGCTGACGACAAGGATGCCTGCCCACACGTTCTCATGCAGCCCAACATCGGGCCTTTGTCACATCCGAATGCCCCTCAGATCTGGATATTGCACGATTCGACCAGCCGCCCAAATGGAGACCCACAATGTGGCTCCTTTCAAACATTTTTAGGTGCTGATAACGCTTTGTCATACGAGTACACAGCATCTCCGTGTCTTTCACAGAGCTCATAATGATCGTATGGCATTGTTGGGGAGGATTCCCCGCCTGAGGAAATTCGGTTGCCGAGGTACAAGTCTTTTCAGTTGACACCATATTGGGCGACTTAGGTGGCGATGATGATGTAAGGATGGGGACCACACAACACCTAGTCCCCTAGCGGAGAAAATCTCCGACCCTGCGGGGAATCGAACCCGGGCTGCTGCATGGCAGTCAGACGCGCTGAGCACTTAGCTAAGGTGGGCGGACTTCCTTCACAGTGATTAATCAACATCTGGCGCCGTTCACGCTGTTTATATACCGTAAGAGGGCCGGTACTAACAACACTAAACACGGACAATACTAATGTACTCTTGTGGGCGATCTACCTGTCGCAGAAATTTGCAGATTTAATTATTTACATACTCGTTGATGATGTGAACGTGCATGAAGTTATACTGACATGGGGCCATGAATTCTGGGTGCTTCACTTTTCTGTCAGGCAGTGTGGTTATATCTCGAGATTGTTTAAAGCAGAGAAAGCAGCTGAGTATCATCTATCCTCCGTACAGGTGGATTGGAAGACTCTACTTGAATCAAGGACAAATTTCATGCCTTGTATTTGCACGTTGATCAGGATAGATGAAGTCAAGGCACGATTTAGCAAGACACATCACATTCATCAAAGTCGAACAAAGAGGAAGTTGGCAGTGAATAAAGGTGGGAAGTGAAGAGAACCGTTAGACAGGGAAATATCGTGAAAAAATGAGCGCCCGCATCTCGTGGTCGTGCGGTAGCGTTCTCGCTTCCCACGCCCGGGTTCCCGGGTTCGATTCCCGGCGGGGTCAGGGATTTTCTCTGCCTCGTGATGGCTGGGTGTTGTGTGCTGTCCTTAGGTTAGTTAGGTTTAAGTAGTTCTAAGTTCTAGGGGACTTATGACCACAGCAGTTGAGTCCCATAGTGCTCAGAGCCATTTTTTTGAAAAAATGAGCTGCGCAGTTATTTTGATATATTCATGGTTTAACGTGTTCTTGCTGTTTAAGAAACATGAATTGACTAGGATAATGTTTTATGCATATGTGGTTGCAATACGTCTTTTGTACTTGTTAGATGCCAACGAAAAGCACATGCAATAAGAAATACAATGTTTGGCCCTTTTCGAAAAGAATCCAACTGATGTTTGCACAGATTTTTTGCTATGTATGAAGCATGGGTTCGCCACTTTACGCCAGGAATGAAACAGCAAAAAGTTTTCACCGTAACTTTGCAATTTCCCGAAGTGGAAAAATAATTTCTACAGCTGGAAGAAAGTTAGTAAGTATTTACTGTGTAATCATCTATGTAGGCTTGATCCCGTTTAGCTGGATGCAGACTGCGCCCCATATATGACAAGGTAATCTGCTGCTTATTTATATAGATATACGTACTTCCTGTGAGACTAAGCCGGGTATTTGTTTTTTAATACTTCCTGACTATTCTCGAGATGATGTATTTAACAGAACACCGGCGAGACATTTAAAAAAAAAATGACCAATGCAACTACATGCGAGGGCTTTCATGTGTTTTAGGCACGGTTTCCCATGTATTTCAAATCTTCTACATCAGTAAGTTGTTTTTATATATTTTTAAACTTAGTTTGAGTATGTTTTGGGCTTTTATTGTAGCAGACTGTTTACTGGCTTCTGAACATTTTATCGGCCATATACCGATATATTTTAATGCAGAATGTTTTTTTTTTCCTTTCAAATTCTCACCACGGCTGTGTCCTGCTGGGACATATGAATGCGCGGCGTCCTGTGTGCTTAACAACGTATTTTTCCAGTAAGTTGTTATATTTTTTCCTTGGCAATCCAATTTTGCTAAATTAGTCATGCCATTTTTTCTCGTAGGCCAATCTGAACGCATCATTGGAGGGCAAATAAAGTAAAAAGTCCAGTTTTGCAACCAAGACTGTTTGTTCTTTCATATTGTTACCATTGGTTTCTGGGTCACATCGTCATGTATTGGTAAAAATCTCCTCTGCCGTCACGGATAATGCCGTTAAAAAACTATACGAGTAATTCTTCTTTCCCTGCTGACAAGTAGAAAACCTAAAAACGTTATTTTTACGGTTTGGGAAACAAGCTAGTTTCCTTATGTAAGCACAATGCCTTTGTAAACCTTAAAGAAGGGTGACCCAAATTACTTTAATATGGGCAAAACAAGGAACATCGAGAATAGGAAGTGGTTTCTTCGCAGTAACGGATCTCCGTTAAAGGATTTAGGAGACAGCATTATAAAAAACAGTTTTAGCGACACGGAGCCGGAAACATAAAGTCAGTGTGGGGCGTGGGTGGCAGGGCGCTGGTGTTTTAGAGCGGCGATGCTTCCCTCTCGGCTTAATGCGAGCTGGCGCCATTGCTTTCAGGCGCCGTGCGGCGGCGGGGGTGGCATGATGAAACGGCGGCGGCGCAATATACGGGCCTTTAGCAGCTCCATTATAAGGCCAGGCCACGGCCGCTAATTCTGCGCGCCCGCCGCTATTAAAACTGAATAACTTAGGCTTTACATATTATCATACATCCTGCGGCCACCGTTGTCTTGGCTTTGCGGTGGCTAATTCACGAGTATACCTGCGCCCACTCGGCGATGCGCCCTGCTTGCACTGAATACCGTACACCACGTTCGTACTTCATCCTATCAAGAATACAGTTGCGAATCGCTGAGATGGGTGATGCCACATAATAATCATAGACGGACTCTATTTAACTGTTTCTCTTGGTATAAATCACCTTACTACTCCGCTTTTATCCCAAGGAGAAAAAAAGACCGTGAAATAATCTGCACAAGAAGAGATACCAAATAGGAAAATGTAACGGCAGAG
The DNA here is from genome assembly GCF_023898315.1 of Schistocerca nitens. Taxonomy (NCBI): domain Eukaryota; kingdom Metazoa; phylum Arthropoda; class Insecta; order Orthoptera; family Acrididae; genus Schistocerca; species Schistocerca nitens. The sequence continues at coordinate 788,192,866 of NC_064616.1, read as the reverse complement.
GTACTTCGGAACTTTTCTGTGCACCAAATGTACGTCCTGCTATAGATTTGGAATAGTTTCCAAAGTTGGTGCGAAAGTATGTGCTTCATTGCTTGTCGTTGCAACCTAGAACTTGCAAATATGTAAGATGGCAGCACACCTTCTTCCAGCCACTTATAATGAAGTCATTTAGGCACGTCTTCGAACAGGATAGAGCTGTACGCTTTCAACCTTAAGTGATGGCCGTTGGCCACTGCGTTGCCCGTGGTGAGAGGTAATGCCTGAAATTTGGTATTCTCTTGACACTGTGGATTTCGGGATATTGAATTCCCTAACGAATTACGAAATTTAGTGTCCCATGCGTCTAGCTCAAACTATCATTCCGCGTCCAAAGTCTGTTAACTCCCGTCGTGCTGTCATAATCACGTCGGAAACCTTTTCTCATGGATCACCTGAGTGCAAATGACAGCTCCGAAACAGATTTCCCTTTTACACCTTGTGTATGCTATACTATCGCCATCTGTATATGTGCATACAGCTATCCCAAGACTTTTGTCACCTCAGTGTAACTGAGCGAGTTTTATGTCTTGATAAGAGGGTAGTAATTGGTAAGCATACTTATGAGCTGTTCGATATTGAGACGACTGTAATACGTGTTTTCTGCGTTATATTTGATATTGTACTCAAACTGTTAGGTGGCCGCCGGCCGGAGTGGCCGAGCGGTTCTAGGCGCTACAGTCTAGAACCGCGCGACCGCTACGGTCGCAGGTTCGAATCCTGACTCGGGCATGGATGTGTGTGATGTCCTTAGGTTAGTTAGGTTTAAGTAGTTCTAAGTTCTAGGGTACTGACGACCACAGCAGTTAAGTCCCATAGTGCTCGGAGCCATTTAAACCATTTGTTAGGTGGCAGACTTCAAAAATCTCTCTAAGTTAGTGGCTCATCTGTTTACCAGTGATCAGCCAGATACATTTTACTGCGTTACTGTATTAATCGTTTTGTATGAATACGTAGACAGTACGTTTTTAGACAATAACTGCTCTGCCCGCATCTCGTGGTCGTGCGGTAGCGTTCTCGCTTCCCACGCCCGGTTTCCCGGGTTCGATTCCCGGCGGGGTCAGGGATTTTCTCTGCCTCGTGATGGCTGGGTGTTGTGTGCTGTCCTTAGTTAGGTTTAAGTAGTTCTAAGTTCTAGGGGACTTATGACCACAGCAGTTGAGTCCCATAGTGCTCAGAGCCATTTGAACCATTTTGAATGACTGCTTTACCAGTTTACGAATTTCTCTATTTCAGAGTAACTTTGTGTGCCAGTGTGAGGGAAGAAGATCAAATAGTGAGTTTTTGAAATTGTGGTACTTTAACACATTCATCTTATACTAGTTCTGTCAGGAAGTTAATGATAAACGAGCCAAAAGCTGTCGTAGATAGTAGACGTGTGACAGATACAATAATTGTTCATGGTGTCTACTCTGTTTAATAAACCAATAAAAGCAGTAACTTCGTCTGGATCACATCCAGCTAAACAGCTAATAAAGATTTGTTTCTTCCTTTGCCTTCCCCTGTATCTGTCTTTTTTTCTTTATTATTGTTTCTTATCATTTAATGTGTCCCAATCTTTTTTCTCTTCTTATTATGCTGTTACGGCTTCATTGAATCACTTCAGTCAATCATTTTCTGGTCACCTTCTCCGGCAAGTTTTCTTTCCGAATTGCCTAGTACACTACTGGCCATTAATATTGCTACACGAAGAAGAAATGCAGATGATAAACCGGTATTCATTGGACAAATGCATTATACTAGAACTCACATGTGATTACATTTTCACGCAGTTTGGGTGCATAGATCCTGAGAAATCAGTACCCAGAACAACCACTTCTGGCCGTAATAACGGCCTTGATACGCCTGGGCATTTAGTCAAACAGAGCTTGGACGCCGTGTACAGGTACAGCTGCCCATGCAGCTTCAACAAGATACCACAGTTCATCAAGAGTGGTGACTGGCGTATTGCGACGAGCCAGTTGTTCGGCCACCATTGAGCAGACGTTTTCAGTTGGTGAGAGATCTGGAGAATGTGCTGGCCAGGGCAACAGTCGAACATTTTCTGTATCCAGAAAGGCCCGTACAGGACCTGAAACATGCGGTCGTGCATTATCCTGCTGAAATGTAGGGTTCCGCAGGGATCGAATGAAGGGTAGAGCCACGGGTCGTAACACATCTGAAATGTAACGTCAACTGTTCAAAGTGCCGTCAATGCGAACAAGATATGACCGAGACGTGTAACCAATGGCACCCCATACCATCACGCCGGGTGATACGCCAGTATGACGATGACGAATACACGCTTCCAATGTGCTTTCACCGCGATGTCGCCAAACACGGATTCGACCATCATGATTCTGTAAACAGAACCTGGATTCATCCGAAAAAATGACGTTTTGCCATTCGTGGACCCAGGTTGGTCGTTGAGTACACCATCTCAGGCGCTCCTGTCTGTGATGCAGCGTCAAGGCTAACCGCAGCCATGGTCTCCGAGCTGATAGTCCATGCTGCTCCAAACGCCGTCGAACTGTTCGTGCAGATGGTTGTTGTCTTTCAAACGTCCCCATCTGTTTACCCAGGGATCGAGACGCGGCTGTACGATCCGTTACAGCCATGCGGATAAGATGCCTGTTATCTCGAGTGCTAGTGATACGAGGCCGTTGGGATCCATCACGGCGTTCCGTATTACCCTCCTGAACCCATCGATTCCATATTCTGCTAACAGTCATTGGATCTCGACCAACGCGAGCAGCAATGTCGCGATACGATAAACCGCAATCCGACCTTTATCAAAGTAGGAAACGTGATGGTACGCATTTCTCCTCTTTACACGAGGCATCACAACAATGTTTCACCGGGCAACGCCGGTCAACTGCTGTTTGTGTATGAGAAATCGGCTGGAAACTTTCCTCATGTCAGCACGTTGTAGGTGTCGCCACCGGCGCCAACCTTGTGTGAATGCTCCGAAAAGCTAATCATTTGCATATGACAGCATCTTCTTCCTGTCGGTTAAATTTCGCGTCTGTAGCACGTCGTCTTCGTGGTGTAGCAATTTTAATGGCTAGTAGTGTACCTTTTCATTCGCTCTGATCTTTTCTGTCGTTCCTCACCTGTAAATACACTGATCAGCCAGAACATTATGACAACCGACGTAATATCGATACAAACCCGTCCAGGCGATAGCAGCATCACCTGGCGAGGAATGACAGTAGACACACGAACGGTGCATCTAGTATCAGTGAGCGTGCTGTCAGTGTGTAGAATGGGGAAAGCGCGCGATCTATCTGAGTTTGGCCGAGGGAAGACTGTGATGGCGCGGAGCTCGGCACGAGCATTTAGGAAACTGCACGACTTGTCGGATGTTCGAGGAATGATGTTCTAGGAATGCTGTGGTGTCGTAGTGGGGTTGGGCGGCCACCGCTCAATACGTCGTAGGCTGTGTAGACTGGTAAAACAGGACAGGCGGCGAACTTTGGCGGAACTAACATCAGACTGTAATGCTGGGTAGAGAACAAGTGTGTCTATACAGTGCACCGAACACTCCTAACGATGGGCCTCTGTAGCCGACGACCCATGCATGTGTCAATGTTAACACGACGACAGCGACAACAACGACTGAAATGGACAGGTGACCATAGGCACTGAACATTGGTGCAGTGGCAGAGCGTTGCATGGCCTGATGAATCCCGATACATTCTTCATCATGCCGATGGGAGGGCGCGAATCCGCCGTCTTCCAGGAGAGCAGTTCCTTGACGCCTGAACTGCGGGATGGAGGCAAGCTGTCGGCGGCTCCATTATGCTCTGGGGAACATTCGAGTGGGCATCCATGGCTCCAGGTGAGCTCGTGCAAGGCACCACGACGGCCGTGGAACATCAACACTGGTTGCAAACTAGGTACACCCATCCATGATCATCATGTTTCCCGATGGCAGTGGCAGTTCTCAACATGATACTGAGCCATGTCACAAGGCACGGAGTGTGATGGAATGGTCCGGGAAACACAGTGGCGAGTTCCAGCTGATGTGCTCGCCCCCAACTAGCCAGATTTGAACCCGATAGAACACATCTAAGATGTGATTGAACGTGGCGTCATAGCTCATCGCTCCCCTCCCTGAAATTTACGGGAATTAGGTGACCTGTGTGTGCAGATGTTTTGGCAACTCCCTCCAGCGACCTACAAAGGCGTCATATTTTCCATGCCACGACGCTTTGCCGCTGTTATCTGTGCCAAAGGAGGGCATACCAGCTATTAGGCAGATGGTCATAATTTTCTGACTGAGCCGTGTACCATTGTTATTGTATGTTGTTTGTCAGTTCTTGGTTTAAATATTATTTTTATGTTTTTCATTTGGTGTAATTTCGTTTGTTTTACAAATCGTCCAGCATCAATACTAGCTCCTTCATAGCCTCCCTTATTTCATTTATCCATCCTATTTGTTGCTTCATGTTGTAAAGTTTCTCTATAATTTTTATTGCTAATCTAGTTTCTGGTGTCCTCACAATGTGACGAAAAAAAGATCCTTTTCTTCCATGTAGTATCTGTAATGGGCTTCAGTTCACTGTAGACCACTTAATTTGGCACCATCAACATTGTCCATCCTTCTGATATTTTTTATTTATATATATTCTAGCTATTCTTCTCTTCACTTTTATGATTTCGTCGATTCTGTTCTGAGTGACTTTAAAAAGAGTTTCACTTCCGTATGTCATCTCTGGTAGACCCACAGCTTTGTAATGTTTTAATTTAGTTCAGATTGATAGACATTTTTATTGTGTGTAAATAACGTTAATTTTTGAGCTTTTGTCATTTTATTAGCTCTTTCTAGGTTTTGCTTCCAAATTGTACGTATTTAAATTGTTTTATTACTTTTTCTTTCTCGTGATTTACTGTTATTTGGTTGATTACTAGTGGATCTGCCACCATCATCTCAGCCTTTTCTAATGATAACTGGTGTCCTATTTTTTACGTTATTTTTGTGGGCTATCTATTGGACTTCTGTCTTCTTGAGCGTTATTATCTGCGAATCCCATGCAATTTAAGTTTATGTGAGTTTTCTTGGTTCAGATTCTTATGGTTTTAAGATCTTACTTGTACCATTCTTTCATCACATACTCCAGTTCACAGTTGAAAATTAATGGCGATAAACCACCTCCCTGTCTTAACCCTGTTTTATTCGTCAATGGCTCAGATATTTCTCCTCTGAACTTTACTTTAGATATGGTGCTCGTTAGAGCTAATTTTATCATTTTTATTAGTTTGGCTTCACTCCGAAACTCCTTCATCATGGAAGAACTGTGGATATAATCACAAGCTTTCGTGAAGTCAACTAAGGTTATGACATGTTGTTTTTGTCTTCTTTTGTAGTAATACACTACCAGTCTCAAAGTGATTATCTGTTTTGGGCAGCTTTTCCTGGGCCTGAATCCTCCTTGGTATTCTCCTGCTTCCAGAGCAAGTTGATCTTTACAACGATTGTATATAATTCTTGACATGACGTAATATGTGATATCCAAAAGGGAAATTCCTCTGTAGTTGACTAGATTTGATTTGCCTCCTTTTCTGTGTAATAGATGGATTATAGCGATAGCCAAAAGTTCTGGTAGTTCTTCTTTCTTCCAGATTTTTACTGTGCATTGATGTAATGATATCTTGACTGGTTTTGCTGCATATTTCCAAATTTCCGCAAATGTTAGAACTTCTCCATTTGCTTTGCACTATTTTAGCTCTTCCAAGGCTTTGTAGAATTTATGTATGGCGGGTGGCTTTTTCCTGCTGGTGTTTTAATAGGGGTATTTGTGTTTATTTTAAGCAGTTCTGGGGAATCTTCGCAATTTAGTAATTTTTTAAATTTTTTGCTAAAATTACTGTATTTTTTCTGTCGCTGTGAACTGTCTTATTATTTTTATTCTTTAACATTAATGTTGGAGGGTTGCAGTTTTGTAGTTGTGTTCTAAATATTTTGTAATGGTCTCATGAGTTTCTTCTGTAGCTATATCTTTCGCCGGCCGGGGTGGCCGAGCGGTTCTAGGCGCTACAGTCTGGAACCGCGCGACCGCTACGGTTGCAGGTTCGAATCCTGCCTCGGGCATGGATGTGTGTGATGTCCTTAGGTTAGTTAGGTTTAAATAGTTCTAAGTTCTAGGGGACTGATGACCTCAGAAGTTAAGTCCCATAGTGCTCAGAGCCATTTTTTTCCTTTCTATCATTAGAATGATACCTTTCTTGTACTGCCGTTTAATCCTTCTTATTACTTTTTGTGTTATCTTTCTTTGTTCTGTAGGTTCCAAGTGTGATTCTTTTGTGTTATCACTCGAAACATTAACCACGCTTGGTGTATATTTACCATTGTTTTATCACACTCATCGTTCCGCCAGTGGTGTTTTTTCCTTGGATTTCTTGGGGCTACTTGTTCAGGCGTTTGTTCAACTCGGAAACTATTTCCTCTATGTTATCCGTTACTTTTATTTCCCTCGTTTGTTCTTCGTATTCCTTCTCATTTGTCAATTTATGAGGGTCGTTGGCTCTATCCTTTTTTGAAGTGGAATTTTCTTTTCGTCAATGGCGTGAATTCAGTTTTTATTTTTATCATGTCATGATCTGATCCAGTATCTGTTCCTCTCGGAATTTTTACATTATATATTTCCCCGGTATAATTTTTAACCGTAAAGATATGACCCAGTTGCCATTCTACGTTTTCCGGTCTGAATGTTTCCAAGTTTTGAGCTTATTTGGTCTTCTCTTGAAGTATGTCGACTTTGAGATCATGACCTGATTTCTGCAGAATTCCATCAGTGTCATGCCATTCCTGTTTGCTCTTCTTTATGCTGGCCATTTTCCCATTATGTCTCTATATTGTTTCCCCTCCTAACAGGGAATTAAAATCTGCAATTAGATTTTGTGGTATTTTCATTTATCTTCGCGGTCGTCTGATGTAAAAGCTCCCAAAATCCATCCACTTATTCTCTGTGTTCTTTTTTATTATTTTATCGTTAGTTGGGGCGAGGGCATTTATTGTTGTGTATACTTTATTTTCAGCTTTTATAGTTAGGGTTGATAGCCTGGGAGATTATCCATCCCGTCTTGAGCCTAAATTTTGATCTTCTCTCAGTATTGGGTGTCTTCAGATGCTCCGACTCATCCAAATGATCTTTCAAAGGACTGCCCAGCGTAACCGGAAATTGCCAAGCGATCGATTTTTCCTTAAAAGCTTCGAGTTACAGTTACAATTATTAACCGTGGACGTTGTGTGTGTGGTCCCCGAGAGCTATTTTATTTCGATGAAGTCCGCCGGAACGCTTATGAGGACTCCCTTTCCGGCACTTGGGACGCACCACGTCACCTTCCGCCTGCTGCGACTGCGTAGTAGGTTCATAGTTCTACCTACTTATTACGGTTTATAGGAAGTAAAAAGTGTAGTTCAGTCGTCATGTGATAATGTTAGACTCTCTGGCAATCCACCCACTTCTTTTAACTGTGTGTTAACGTATCCTATGTAATATTTTCGCTCTAGACGTACAATTTATATTAATTTCAAATTTAGCCCACCGTGTCTTACAGTTTACCCATTGCAGAATATAGTACTGTTTACGAGAGAAATCATTCCTCTATAAACTTCATATTGTAGTGTATGTTTCCAAATAAACAACGTGAAGCTTAACTTTGAGGCAATTCAGTTCTTACGTGAGTGCATATGAAAATAGTGATGCAAAGCACAATCAAAGCCACTATGATGAATATGAATTCGGATGTTAGATTTACCACGTATTTAAACCCATATAAATTCGTCTCAGTTGGCAGAGAAGCAAATAACATCTGTTTCCCATCAAGCTCGCTTCTTCTCGACACGTAAACCACTGAATCAAAGGGATAATTTCAAAAACTCTTCTGCAGGGTCTCTTGTGGACAACACGAGAGAAAAAAGACGTTAGAAGAATAGCAGAAATAATTACAATGATTAGTGCTTCGGTTTAAATTGTCGTCAGTTAATTCAATTATGCTGCAAAGAGAAAATACCGCGTGATCAAAAAGTCAGGATAAATTTGAAAACTGAATAAATCATGGAATAATGTAGATAGAGAGGTACAAATTGACACACATGCTTGGAATGACATGGGGTTTTATTAGAACCAAAAAAATACAAAAGCTCAAAAAATGTCCGACAGATGACGCTTCATCTGATCAGAATAGCAATAATTAGCATAACAAAGTAAGACAAAGCAAAGATGATGTTATTTACGGGAAATGCTCAATATGTCCACCATCATTCCTCAAAAATAGCTGTAGTCGAGGAATAATGTCGTGCACAGCACTGTAAAGCATGTCCGGAGTTATGGTGAGGCATTGGCGTCGGATGTTGTCTTTCAGCATCCCTAGAGATGTCGGTCGATCACGATACACTTGCGACTTCCAGTAACCCCAAAGCCAATAATAGCACGGACTGAGTCTGGGGACCTGGGAGGCCAAGCATGACGAAAGTGGTGGCTGAGCACACGATCATCATCAAACGACGAGCACAAGAGATCTTTCACGCGTCTAGCAATATGTGGTGGAGCGCCATGCTGCATAAACATCGTACGTTCCAGCAGGTGTTTATCAGCCCGGCTGGGGATGATGCGATTCCGTTATATATCGGCGAACCTCTCACCCGTCACGGTAGCAGTTACATAACCAGAATCACACATTTCCTCGAAGAAAAAAGGTCCGATAACGGTAGATGTGATAAATCCAACCCATACCGTGACTTTCTCGTTGTGCAATTGAGTTTCCACGACAGTTCTAGGATTTTCGGTAGCCCCAATTCTGCAGTTGTGGGCGTTGATAGACCCTCGGAGCGAGAAATGAGCTTCGTCTGTCCACAACACGATACTCAACCAATAGTCATCTTCCGCCATCTTTTGAAACGCCCACACCTCAAATGCCCTCCGCTTCACTAAATCGCCAGGTAACAGTTCATGATGCCGATGGATTTTGTACGGATAGCATCGGAAGGTACGCCTCAGTGCCAACCAAACACTAGTATATGGAATGCCGGTGCGACGTGCGACTGCAAGAGCGCTGGCTTCCCCGTGCATAGATGAACCCGCTACAGTCTCCATTTCTACCTGAACTGTCTCAGCAGCATTACGCCTTGTGCTCGGTCGGCCACTACGGGGTCTATCGAACTTCGAAATCATTTTCGCCACAGCTTCATTTGTCAACGGACCTTTACCCGTTCGTATCCTCTTCCTATGGCGATAGGATCGTAACGCTGAACTAGCAAATTCCCCATTCTGATAATACAGCTTCACTAAAAGCGACTTTTCACGTAACGTCAACATGCTGCGACTGCTGGCGCATCTGATTCTCTCTCTCATTACAGCTCCTTTTAGACATGATTGTCATGCGCAGTCACTGACGTTTTGCTGTTTGACATTTTATGAACTTTGTTTTCTTTTTTTTTTTTTTTTTTGTTGTTCTAAGCATGTTTGTCAATTTTTACCTCTCTATCTACATATTCCGTGGTTTATTAAGTTTTCAAATTTATACTGACTTTTTGATCACCCGGTATATGCAGTCGAAGAAACAGTAAATAAAATTCTTCTATCACGTAAAATATGTTCAGTTTCTTCAATTAAAAATCACCCTCTCTTTAAATACCCCCTATATACTTCCCCTGACATCTTTACTTCATGAAAATGAAATACATGTTTAGATGAAAACTAATATTTGTCCTCTCAACAAATCAGCTTACTACTCTCAGATGATAATATTCAACTCCAAATAAAATGATGTCTACGATCTGCAGTCAACATGAACTAACTTTTTAATCCATTAAGCACAATATAAATTATACAGAGTGCGACAGTACCTAATGGTTTTCTACTGATGAGTTGCTCTTGTAAATAATATCCCACACTAGTAAACCAGTTGCGTCTTTAACTATGATTACTCGTACTTTACGTGCTGGAGCTATGCACGGCACTCTTTAAAAAGAATAGCTCGATTTAGTCATACGGTCGAGCCACGCACGTCTGCTTTCATGCCCCGCATCTAAAATGCTGCAACCAAAAACCTGTAGCTGTAATACTGCAATCAAATAGTATATGCATCGGCTACAATTACCAGTTAATAAAATACACAGAAATACAAAATAAATGTGAAGTGAATAATTTAATATCGAAGGTTCTATTCTAACATCTGTAAATGATGTAGACGACAGAACATTATGTTTAATGTTTATTCAAGAAATGACATCTCAAATAAACGATAAGTGTTACTCCTATATCAAATTAAATTACGGAAAGAAAATACCCTTATAAAATGCAATAAAATTACATTGAGAGCGAAAGAGAATGGTAGCAAAATCCGCAAACTAAATAGTCATCAGAGATACTCGAAAACTAAGAACATTACGTGATCACAAAACGCAAAATATTCACCAGCTCAAAGCAGTTCAGAGTTCAACATGATGATTCACAAATTAACACATGTGATAAAAAGAATAGTACTTCATACTCTGAATATCGTCATTTCCGTAATATAACCGAAAAAAGTTAGTCCTATATTAGAGCACATTCAGACCTTTCGAAATATACTGAAGCGCCAAAGAAACTGGTATAGGCACGCTTATTCAAATACAGACAAATGTAAACAGGCAGAATACGGCGCTGCGCTCGACAACGCCTATATAAGACAACAAGTGTCTGGCGCAGTTGTTAGACCGATTACTGCTGCTACAATGGTAGGTTATCAAGATTTAAGTGAGTCTGAACGTGGTGTAATAGTCGGCGCACGATCGATGGGGCACAGCACCTCCGAGGTAGCAATGAAGTGAGGATCTTCCCCGTACGACTATTTCACGAGTGCATCGTGAATATCAGGAATCCGGTAAAACATCTAACTTTCGACATCGCTGCCGTCCTTAAAACATCCTTCAAGAACGGGACCAACGACAACTGAAGAGAATCGTGCAACGTGACAGAGGTGCAACCCTTCCGTGAATTGCTGCCGATTTCAGTGCTGGGCCATCAACAAATGTCAGCGTGTGAACCATTCAACGAAACATCATCGATATGGGCTTTCGGAGTTGAAGGCCTACTCGTGTACCCTTGTTTGCACGACACAAAGCTTTACGCCTCGCATGGGCCCACCAACACCGACATTGGACTGTTGATGACTGGAAACATGTTGCCTGGTCGGACGAGTATCGTTTCAAATTGTATCGAGCGGATAGACGTTTACGGGTATGGTGACAACCTCATGAATCCATGGACCCTGCATGTTATCAGGGGATTGTGCAAGCTGATGCAGGCTCTGTAATGGCGTGAAACGTGTGCAGTTGGAGTGATATAGGACCCCTGATACGTCTAGATACGACTCTTACAGGTAATACGTACGTAATCGTCCTGTCTGATCACCTGCATCCATTCATGTCCACTGAGCATTCCGACGGACTTGGGTAATTCCAGCAGGACAGTCCGACACCCTGCACGACCAGAATTGCTACAGAATGGCTCCAGGGACACTCTTCCGAGTTTAAACACTTCCGCTGGCCATTGAACTCCGCAGACATGAACATTATTGAGCATGTCTGGGATGCCTTGTAACGTACTGTTCAGAAGAGATCTCCACGTCCGAGTACTCTTCCGGATTTATGGACAGCCGTGCATGACTCATGGTGTCAATTCGCTCCAGCACTACTTCAGACATTAGTCGAGTCCATGTCTGTTGTGTCCTGGCCTCTCGTCTAATATAGGGTGCCTAGGAAACCAGCTTTCTCAGCTAGCTAGATAAAAATTCAAAAAAAAAAAACGTATTAATAAATTTCTATTTTATCATGCTAAACGACAATACTTAGCTTTGGGAATTTACAATGGTGTGTCGCAAGTAATTGGCGACAGACAAATAAGAAGTCTCTTCAGTGTGTATAACTCCTAATACAAGTGAAACAATACGCTGCTGTAGTGTTCGTAGAACGGCTAGTCTTCAACTGGACCGCGTTCAGGCGGCGCGGGCGCTACTGTCTCGTTGTCATCCTAGAGAGGGGTCGGTCGTGTACTACTGACCGACGCTGTCTCACAGCCCTCTCTGTTCTAAAGTTCTTGCCCGTCGTGCCGGCGCTTGACTTTACGCCGGAACAATGCCACGTCGTGTTGTGGCAGTTCTGCGTGCACGCGGGGGTCCTACACGATTTTAAGCAGGTGTACCAGTTTCTTTGGCTCTTCAGTGTATAAAGTTCCTTCAGAGGTTCAAGTACAGTAGCTGCCATCCACCGCCATTCAATCACCTACGCAATCTAATACCACTCGTTACCGTAGACAGGTTTGGCTCTTTCAAGTGTGAAGGTGCCACGAATCTCTCCCTTGAGCTCTTCACCTGAAAAAGTCCGCTTAATTCCCGTAGTGTTTCGCTGCTGTTTGCTTTTCCATTGGCTGAAGACCGTCCCCACCAAAAATACATCGTTCTTAAATTCTACAGACATCATTTGACTCACTTGATCACTTCCCACACTAAAATAAAAAATTACAGCAATTTTTAAATAAAGAATTGTTATTACCATTCAGTCACACTCAGACCATTCACAAAAAATATAAATAAAGATTTGTCCACAAATAAATAAGCCAGTATTCTTGCGCAAATGCACTCATGACAAATGACAACAGATTGTCATTAAATATTGTTTAAACAATTATTTACTCCTGCTTGTCAGAAGCGTCCTTTGGCAGTCTTTTACAAGGTGGTGTCAGCCAACATAGTGGCAACATAGTAAACTGAAAGATATAAAAAACGTAATATATCATGAAATAAAATAGATATAGATACGTGGCTTTCAGGAAAGATATCGATGGGGCAATGCTATCATCGGAGATATTGTTTGTGGAAGTCGCATGAAGCTTTTAAAAGTTGTTAATTTGAGTTTCACCATGAAATGTTTATTCACTGTAAAATATTAACTTCTCTAGTTTTAAAGATAGTGGAAATATTGTTGTGTCACTGGATGTGCGTCATTTTTCTGAGATCGCAGATGTATTCAGATTTGCATTTATATTTGACTGTGGATTACTATAGATGCTCAAAGAACTGTAACTTAGCCATCTTGTAGGTTCTCTGACATTCGGCCATTTTTTATATCTCTCATGCAAAAAGGGAATATGAGTCGTCCAAACTCCCAGCTTTGGTAATTATCCACTTCTCGTGATTGTGATTGTCTTTGTACGTGGACTTGCCCATACCAGTCACCTAGCCGGACCTGCTGTGGCACGCCCTGAGCCCTGAGCCCTAGTATTCAGCCATACACCAGATTCACCTTACCTTGTACTGGGTGGCCAGATCGTTCACCTACATATGCGTAACGTTAGAAGAGTCTTTATCATAATTGTTATTCGTGTGCACCACGATTGATGGGAGGTTACAGAGACAAATCACAAGCACTTCTCTGAAAAGAAACAGCCTCTAACACAATACAGTTGGCGACCAGGTACTCAACAGCACTGCCAGAGCCTGGGCTGAGATCCTTACAGTTGCAGGAGAATGAAATGAGGAGTATGTTGGTGTTGGCCAGTTGCTGCTCTGTATGCTAATCAAATACCATTAACAAGACATACGGCGGCGGGGCGGGGTCGGTCGTCTCCGTTCTCTCTGTGAATTATCGAAAGTCCACCTACCTCGATATTCCTTACTTCCGACGTCCCTTACGTGCTAGGCAGTGTAAAGCAGCGTTGATGAAACCACCACCTAATACCTACCACACAGAGGCCGCGTAACTCGAGTTGAAAGTCAGTTTCTGGAAGTTCATATTTAAAAAATCGTGCGTTCGGAGGATGCAGTCTACTTGCAGAAAGCATTTAAAATTTAGATTGAATCTGCTTTTTATTCATACGGAAACACATGAAATGGTTATCGAGGCCGTACTTAATATGGTAAACTTTATCCTTCAAAATTCACTGTCTGTACAACACACTTTTACTCGAAAAGTAGCCAGAATTTTTACAAGTCCGACCCGACTAAGTTTCACGATATGACAGTCACAGATCTACCACTCTTCCCGAGTTAAACATTCGGTCGTTTCAGTGATCTTCGTAGTAAGAAGTGCTCGCCACAGTATTCCGTACAGAGCACGAAATATGCCATGCGGAATTGTTACTACGACCAGAAAGTTCACACGCCCATAAATCTCCAACTATTGAATTTAGAAACACCAAACTTTAATTACAATGTTCATAAATCCAGTCGCTTCAGTCACGACACGTTCCAACCGAAATGAGCTCACAAGTTCTTCATCTTGATCTAAACGGTTGATCTAAACGACCAATCAGAATATTCCTTCCAGATCATTCTCGCGGCAAAACTTGCCTTATCCAATCACTAATCTGACAGTAATTAATGTCATTCAAACTTCAATTTCTAGTATATTGTCCGCAGCTCGTGGTCGTGCGGTAGCGTTCTCGCTTCCCACGCCCGGGTTCCCGGGTTCGATTCCCGGCGGGGACAGGGATTTTCTCTGCCTCGTGATGACTGGGTGTTGTGTGCTGTCCTTAGGTTAGTTAGGTTTAAGTAGTTCTAAGTTCTAGGGGACTGATGACCATAGATGTTAAGTCCCATAGTGCTCAGAGCCATTTGAACTATTTTTTCTAGTATATTGTTTAATCAAAATAAGTGAACTGCGAGATATTCTTCAAATTCACAAATAAACTTATTCCGCCTGTAACTTCCATTCTGGCTGCTTTTATACAAAAGCAAGCTCACACCGACATATGTCATCTGAATCGTGGTTGCACCATGACTTTCCCAAGGTTTACTTGTACAAGATTTTATGAAAAAAAACATATTAAGTTTTAACGTATGTCCCACATACACTCTCTCAGTCATTCTCACGCACTCACACAGCAAAATTATAAATAAATAATTTTGAGCGATTTTTGTATTACGTAAAATAAAATAACTAAAGTTTTCAAAAGAAAATTCTAATTTATTGATTTTATGCACTGATAACTTTGTAATGGCTTCAGATGATAATGAAATTCAATTTGTTATTGTTCCTAACTGAGTTTTAAAACACAGGCGTCGGTTTGAGGACTTTTAGGTAATTTTCATTATCTCCGGAACTATAATACATAAAAATCTGAAATTTTGGCAGTATCATTCCATTAATAACAAAAGGCTCTGTACCAAATTTGAACAAAATCGAATAATAACTAACATTGATTATTTAGATTCGTAGAGGGTATGAATTTTCGTACCGACTGAATGTTACTCTATGCAGCTGTCACGGCAGGCAGCTTCAGCTGCACTGTGAGCAAAGCGAAAAAAAACTTAGCCATCCTGCAGCCACCGTACCAAACGGCTGCGTGCCTTACTGCAGCGAATGTCATCTCGTAATAACTTGCTACGTTACAATACATTAATTCGATTTAAGTCTTACATCTGAATCGTCTTCACCATGGCCTTACTTAGGGCAGTGGACACAGCACACAGAATGCAATGACTCATCCACCTCATCGGAGTCGTTGTCTCATTCGTAGCTGCTTATGAAACACAGTGGCACCATGCAGTGCCAAAACTGTTTCACAGAGGAAGACTGCACTGTAATTCCTTCTCTAGATTGTCGCACAAATGACAAAATAGTACATATCGAAATAGATGACAGAGGGATAGAAAAAAAAATTAAAATCGCTCAAAAGAGGAAAGGCCGCTGCACCTGATGGGATACCAGTTCGATTTTACACAGAGTACGCGAAGAAACTTGGCCCCTTCTTGCAGCGGTGTACCGTAGGTCTCTAGAAGAACGTACTGTTCCAAAAGATTGGAAAAGGGCACAAATCATTCCCGTTCTCAATAAGGGACGTCGAACAGATGTGCAGCACTATAGACCCATATCTCTAACGTCGATCAGTTGTAGAATTTTGGAACACGTATTATGTTCGAGTATAATGACTTTTCTGGAGACTAGAAATCTACTCTGTAGGAATCAGCATGGGTTTCGAAAAAGACGATCGTGTGTAACCTAGCTCACGCTATTTGTCCACGAGACTCAGAGGGCCATAGACACGGGTTTCCAGGTAGATGCCGTGTTTCTTGACTTCTGCAGTTCCCCACAGTCGTTTAATGAACAAAGTAAGAGCATATGGACTATCAGAACAATTGTGTGATTGGATTGAAGAGTTCCTAGATAACAGAATGCAGCATCTCATTCTAAATGGAGAGAAGTCTTCCGAAGTAAGAGTGATTTCAGGTGTGCCGCAGGGGAGTGTCGTAGGACCGTTGCTATTCACAATATATATAAATGACCTTGTGGATAACATCGGAAGTTCACTGAGGGTTTTTGCGGATGATGCTGTCGTACATCCAGAGGTTGTAACAATGGAAAATTGTACTAAAATATAGGAGGATCTGCAACGAATTGACGCATGGTGCAAGGAATGGCAATTTAATCTCAATGGAGAAAAGTGTAATGTGCTGCGAATACATAGAAGGAAAGATTCTTTATCATTTAGCTACAACATAGCAGGTCAGCAACTGGAAGCAGTTAATTCCATAAATTATCTGGGAGTAGGCATTAGGAGTGATTTAAAATGGAATGACCATATAAAATTAATCGTCGGTAAAGCAGATGCCAGACTGAGATTCATTGGAAGAATCCTAAGGAAATGCAGTCCGAAAACAAAGGAAGTAGGTTACAGTACACTTGTTCGCCCACTGCTTGAATACTGCTCACTGGCGTGGTATCCGTACCAGATAGGGTTGATAGAAGAGATAGAGAAGATCCAACGGAGAGCAGCGCGCTTCCCTACAGGATCATTTAGTAATCGCGAAAGCGTTACGGAGATGATAGATAAACTCCAGTGGAAGACTCTGCAAGAGAGACGCTCAGTAGCTCGGTACGGGCTTTTATTGAAGTTTCGAGAACATACCTTGACCGAGGAGTCAAGCAGTATATTGCTCCCTCCTACGTATACCTCACGAAGAGACCATGAGGATAAAATCAGAGAGATTAGAGCCCACACAGAGGCATACCCACAATCTTTCTTTCCACGAACAATACGAGAGTGGAATAGAAAGGAGAACCGATAGAGTTACTCAAGGTACCCTCCGCTACACACCGTCAGGTGGCTTGCGGATTATGGATGTAGATGTAGATGTAGTTCGTACAGTGGCATCGACCACCAGATCGTCGACTGCTTTTTGCAAGGATACTCTTATGGACATTGAAGGGATGTGTGCAAATAAACTCCTACAGCTCTGCTTGGGATGGAGATGGGAGTGCAATACTATAGCATGGCCCCTCCACCAAACTTAGGCTGTGGACACCGATGTCTGCTTACAGATGCAAGTCAGGGGCAGTAGCCTTTACCATTCCTCCTGGACACAGTGACAATTTGGTGGTGCACGAAACACATTCTGTTTGGCTCTGGAAGCCGGAGGTAAAAGTCACCAAGACATAAGATTTGGCAGCTCACAGAGACCAGGTTTGGCAAACCAAGTGGGTAGCAATCTTGAAGGCAAAAGTCATCTAGCGAATGGTATACAGAACATCACAGGGTTGGCATCATAGCTGGCTCTGCGCAAGTGAACATCATATATGCTTGCAAGTCCGAGTACTTATTGCTGTCCTTGTAAGGCAATAACGTTATGTCTTGCTGGGTATGACTGCATGTGTCTTCGTTTTCTAGGCTCATCAGCACTCTTCACCAAACCTCAGTGTCACATCAGTAGCTTTCAGTGCTTCAGCTTGGTCCTTTTCCGCCATGTCACTGGGCTGATAGGTATTCTTGTGGAACATTTACTCGTTCTTGTGTCATCATGTTGTGCAGCCAGAAAGACATTACGATCCCTCCTCAGTGAGGACCTTTGGTCCTAATACGAGGAGTTATTCGGCTTGGCACTGACTGCTAGAGTTGTTGGGTGTCATCCTGAGGGATATAGTGCCAAATTCTGTCCAACCGCCCTCTTAGATTGTCAAAATCACGAGCTAGTTACAGTGCCCTGCCAATAATGCTCCAAACGTTCTCAGTTTGGGAGAGATCCATCAACCTTGTTGGCCAAGACAGGGTTTGGCAAGCATGCAGACAAGCAGTACAAACTCTCGTTGTGTTAGGGCGGGCATTATCTTGCTGAAATGTAGACCGACCAGTACTTGCCATGAAGGGCAATAAAACAAGGCGTAGAATATCGTCGACGTTCCAATGTGCTGGAAGGGCGCCGCGGATGACAACCAGAGGGGTGCTACTATGAAAAGGAAAGGTACCCCAGGCCATCACTACTGTTTGTCAGACTGTATGACGGGCGACAGTGAGGGAGGTGTCCCACTGCTTTCCAGGGCATCTCCAGTGGCGTCCTCGGCCTAGAATCTCATTGACTGGTGTCAAATAGTTTTCGGCTATAAGCCCCACTTCGAACAGAGTCCCAATGACCAGCGAAGATGTGTTTGGGGGCACCCCAGACAGTGGTGTGATACCAATCTGACTGTCGCCTGCCGTATTGTCCGACAACCAGAAGTGATGGTCTGAGGTGCCCTTTCTTTTTATAGCATAACGCCTTTGTGTTTCATCGACAGCACCCTTACAGCACAGCAGTACGTCGACGATATTCTACGCCCCGTTTTGTTGCCCTTCATGGCAAGTCGTCTTGGGAACATATTTCAGCAAGATAATGCCCGCCCGCACACAGATAGGGTTTCTGCTGCTTGTCTTGGTACCTGCCGAAGCCTACCTTGGCCAGATAGGTAGCCGGATCTCTCCCCCCCCCCCCCCACCCCAACCGACCCTTGCCCACCCGCACCCCCCCCTCCCCCTTGCCTGCCCGCTCCCCCACCCCCCACCCCGCGAGAGATGGTGCAGTGGTTAGCACACTGGACTCACATTCGGGAGGGAAACAGTTCATACCCGCGTCTGGCCATCTTGATTTAGGTTTTGCGATTTTCCTAAATCGCTTCAGGCAAATGCCGGAATGGCTCCTTTGAAAGGACACCGCCGACTTCATTCCCCATCCTTCCCTAACCACGTGGGACTGATGACCTCACTGTATGTTCCTCTCCCCTGTATCAACCAATGTCTCCCCAGTTGAGAACGTTTGGAGCATTATGGGCAGAGATTTCCAACCATCTCGGGATTTTGAGAATGTAACGTGCCAATTGGACAGAATTTGACACGATATCCCTCAGGAGGACGTCCAACAACTCTATCAGTCTATGCCAAGTCGAATAACTGCTTGCATAAGAGCCAGACATTGACCAACGCGATATTGACTTTCTCAATTTGTGAAGAACTTCCTCTTGAATAAATGATCAATTTTTTTCTCAAATTGTAATCGTTTGTTTGTCTGAACACGTACATCTACCGATTTTTCCCACTCAAATAATTTCTTTGTGGTTCGTTGTTTTCTTTTTTCGTAAAATTTGCTATTTAGCCACTCACAGGTATTTGATATATTGGTGAATCAGGGGATTTGACAGTCTACATCAATTATTTTCCCAGATTTTGGAAAAATTATCGATGTAGATTGTAAGAGCATCTGACTGGAAAAGTAATCGATGTAGAATGTCAGATCACCTGAAAATGAGCTTCAAGGGCTCGAAATGCATCGTACATTGGAATAAAATCACGATTGTGACTGAAGGTGGTTTTTCTTTATTTTACGAAGGTAATACAATAACGGAAGAAACATTGACAGCAAAGGATAAAATTAGAATATGAGTTGTTTTTTATCATACTTCTGAACATTTTATAAGTCCACCTACCACCCCCGTAAACTGTTAAATTGATTTACTTGCTTCGATTGAGAATAATATCACAATACATTGTCTGTACAACTGCGAACAAAATACTACAGGCAGATCAGCTTTCAGGGTACATACTTGTTTTAACTGCGTACACCTCCTTCATATTCTTATAATATTTTAATCTATAGTGCTGAAATTCTATTACACGCTTAATTATTCTTAGCATTTATTGGGTTGTCTTTCAGATCACATTACCACACAAATGACCGCTGTCTACTTTTATCACCCTCGCTTCATGGGGATGCTTTCCTCGATAGACATTATCTGACTGCAAGAGACCTTAAGCAGCAGATGCTCCACCGATCATAGCTCTGGATTTCAGAATCCATTCCAAACGATGCATTCTATCAAATGAACCGATGTAACTATGCAGTTCATTTCCCCATTGTCAAAGAAGCGAGCGACAACTCATCTAACTTCTTCCTGTTACACCTCAAAATTCATATCTATATAAGTAGTCTGAAAGAGACTGTGCACCGGATGGTGGTGAATTTGCTGTAATTATAACAGTAGCCTCCCTTCTCATTCCGTTTGTGTATGGGCCAAAGGTAAACTTTTTGTATATGGAGGTTTTCTTCTTTTTCCTGGCCTTTATTTGGCCTGGGTTTTGTATCCCCATTTTGCCAGGATAGCCCGTGATCTGCCCACTCCTGACCTCAGCCTATTCAAGGACTTCCAGAGTGGCCAAATATCATCATGACCAGAGGGTAAAGATTCCGAAAATCTTTTCCAGCCAGGAGGATCGGATGTCTCAGCCCTCCGTAGTTCTTCGGATTTGGTAATGCTAGTGGTAAAGGGTGGCTGCATTCGACTTCGTGTCGCCACCCCTTCCGGTCTATCCCCTTCCCCTCATCCCTTCATCCCTCCCCCACCCCCCTCACCCCCCACCCCTGTACGGAATTTGTGTATGCTTGAAGAAGTGGAATGACGTTGTGTTTATTGATAGTTGCATCCCGCTGGTGTTCAGCAATTTTTTTTTTTTACCTACTCCGTTCCTCCAGCAGAGTCGGATGAAGGTTGGCTCTTACGTGACAATGAAATGAAATGTCGTGTGGCTAGGGCCTCTCGTCGGGTAGACCGGTCGCCTGCTGCAAGTCTTTTTAGTTGACGCCACTTCGGCAACTTGCGTGTCGATGGGGACGAGATGATGACGACAACACAACACCCAGTTCCTTAGCGGCGAAAATCTCCGACCCAGCTGGGTATCGAACTCGGGCCCGTTTGCATGGCATTCCGTCGCACTGACCACTCAGCTATCGGGGCGGACTACGTGACAATGATAATTCATATGTACTCTATCTTGCTGGAATTAAATTTCATCATAACAGAGCGTTTCGCTAAAGCTTGGGACGAGGAATTCCTGTAACAAATTTGGAAACATTTACCAGTGAATGTATGAACGTTAAAAAAGAATCACTGCTAGAGACTCGACGTTGTTCTTCCACACCATCTAGAAAACCTCTAAATGTATTAGAAATTTGGTGTTTTTAATTGTTTGTTATTTTATTTTAGTGTTTTATTCAGATACAACAACAGAACAAATATTGCACATGAACTACCATGAATATAGCACGTAATATTTTAACATAATTTCAAATGTCTTATTATTATTACTCTGGTGTCATAAACATACATAAAACACAGTTTATACAATTATTGACAGATCTACACAGTTTATGTAATCTTTGACCAAAATTTGGCCACTTGCAGTGCATTGTTCGTTGCCTGGTGAAGGTCATCTTCTGTGCAGCTGGCGGGACACAGTCGACGCTGAAGCATTTTCTTCCCCGCAGTCACACTGGGTTTTGTTTTCTTCAGTGTATCCCCATTTTGCCAGGTTAGCCCGTGATCTGCCCACTCCTGACCTCAGCCTATTCAAGGACTTCCAGATTGGCTAATTCTCATCATGACCATGGGGTAAAGATTCCGAAAATCTTTTTCAACCAGGAGTACAGGATGTCTCAGCCCTCCATAGTTTCAGCCTGGCTTCTTGATCAGTGGTTCTTAGTTTCTCCGATGTTCTGAGGAAACTTCTCTTTGACCTTAGTCATCGTGACTAGGGTTGTTGCCTATGCATGGGATGAGTTTTTTCCTGCTCCAGTTTCGTCCTTTCCCTGTTTGCAGCTATTTCTCTTCGAACAGAAGGTGGTGCAATTTCTGCAAGGTGCAGAGCCATTCGACTGGAGTTGACTTCAAGCATCCTGATATAATTTTGCACGTGTCGTTTAGGGCAATATCCACCTGTCTGGCATGTGTTGACTTATACCAAACAGGACAGGCATACTCTGCAGCGGAGTAGCATAATGCCACTGCATAAGTTCGGATGGTTTCAACTTGGCTGCCCCACTATGAACTGGCCAGTTTTCTCAGTAGGTTGTTCCTGGTGGAGACTTTTGATTTGAAATTCATGCAGTGCTTATTGAACGTTAGAGAACTGTCGAGTTTTATTTCTAGAAATTTTGGAACGTCACAGTCTTACGATTTAACCCCTGACTATTGTATCTGCGAGTGATTTCCCTATTTCTCAGATGGAAAGCACGCACTTAAGTTTTTGATGGGTTTGGTTGAAGCTGGTTTATTCTGTACTATTCTGACAGATCTTCAAGAGCACTATTTAGGGTGATTTCTATTGAATCGAAGCTAGTGGTTTGGGTTGCCAGACGGAGATCATCAGCATACAAGAAACTCCTGCTGTTAGGGACGATGGGTTGGTTGTTAGTATATATACCGAACAAAACTGTAGCCAACACACTTCCCTGGGAAAGGCCATTTTTCTGCAGCCTCCATCGGCTGTGCTGTTCTTTGAGGTCAACGAAGAAACTACGTTTCTGCAGAAGAGTGGCGATGAGCCTGGTGAGGCTGAAATCCTTGGTAAAATGGTTCAAATGGCTCTGAGCACTATGGGACTTTACTTCTGAGGTCATCAGTCCCCTAGAACTTAGAACTACTTAAACCCAACTAACCTAAGGACATCACACACATCTATGCCCGAGGCAGGATTCGAACCTGCGACCGTAGCGGTCAAAATCCTTAGTCGGTTGTAGACTTTGTTTGATAGTAATTGGTGTTTGACGGTGTCGTGTGCTGCTGTCAAGTCCACGACTACCAGTTCTGTCACCTTACAGGCTCCAAAGCCATCTTCTATGAACTGTGTAAGGCTGAGTAAATCTCCTGTGTAGTTTTCACCAGGGCGGCACCCAGCTTGCTGAGATACAAGCAAGGGACCAGAAACATGTGAGAGACTGTTTAAGATTATTGTCTCTAGCAGTTTATAGAGGTGACACAGCAGTGCGATTGGTCTAAAATTCTTTGGATTTTCTTCTTTAGCATGTTTCAGTATAGCAATTACTCGGCTATTCCGAAATATCTTTGGAATTTGACACCTTTCAACACTTTTATTGAAGATTTGGAGAATCCATTTCTTTCTTGCTAATCCATGAAAGAAACCTCCCCGAAGATTGCGATTGTAAAAAGCAATCGGGCGTACCCTGGGCGTCAAGAAATGACGGCTCATCCTTTCACGCCAGAAACATCCATATAAAAGCCCCTTTTAGGGCCACAGCTACGAGTTATCTCAAATATGTTAGTATAACTAAGCGTTATGGTGTTTAAGGTGAAAAAAATCTACTTAAAATATCTACATAAACGAAAAAAATTTAGAAGAAGAAAGTCTCCTTAGTCCATTTGGCCATCTGTCGCACAAATATATGTTCATCTGGAATCCAGAAGGCACGTGCTACTTGTCTGTTACACTATGATGCATTGCTGGATCACAAATTTTGTAATTTATAGCTTTGAACTACACTACCGCACCACAACACTACACTACACTACACTATAAAGCACTACACTACACGACACAAGACTACATTTCTGTACTTGGTCATAAAACGAAGCTAATTTTCTCCTTTGTCTGAATAATTAGCCCCCGGCGCGCTGAAGTACAACTCGATTCACAGGGGCTGTTGTGCTGTGCCACCCCAGCTGTAGAAATTGGGAGATGACTGTCAGGGTATCAGTAAATCCTTCCTGGTCGTCACTGAGGCTCATCTCCTCACTGCTTTAAGAAGATTGTTGCAGGTGGATGATCAGCCGTGGTGCGTCTCGTTGTCATATGTATGTCCTCTTCTAGCTTCTCTCCAGCCATGTCGGCTTTTAGTTGATAAGCTGATATCTTAGCTGTCAGCGAGTTCAGCTTATGCCACAGTTCCTCAATTCTTATTATGTTATAGATTGTTGTATTACCAAAGACGTTCCTGTCCTGGTCTGTAACACGTTCCAGGACGATGTGGTCCGGGGTGCCGACTGCTCCCTATTCACAAGAGTCTGTGGCACGTTTTCGTATTTTCAGTAGGTTACTTGGATATGACCATGTCCCGACAGGTAGTTTACAGCTCCCTTGCTCGGAAGACAGTATGACATTCTTGGTCTTTCCTCTATGTCAGGAAGTAACTGGTAAGCTCTCCTAGTTGTTTCTGTCCTGTCCCAGATATCTTGTCAGTCTCTATCAATGCTAGTATTTATTTTCTTATTCGATATGGCACTTGTGCCCAATACCTCATTTACCTTATCATATTCGCTTTTTTTTTTAACCAATGTTGTGCACCACAATTTCTTACGACCAAGTCCAGAGGTAGCAAGCCCAGTTTCACCAGCAGCGCCTTAATCAGTGTTGCTCTATGAGAGCCTGTCAGGGGCAAGAGAACACTTCTCTGTGCCCGCCTTAGAGCCTGTGCTGTCCTTAACTAGGAGCCCAAACGCTCGATCCGTGGCCCACAATAACAATTAAGATTGCGCTGTGGCACGTCCTTATTGCACTCAGTGGTAGCTGAAAACTTCTTTGGCCAATTGTTGCTATTTTGTTCAGGATTTTAATGCCTCTCTGGCATGAAAGTTGTGCTTTTCGCCAATTATTATACCTAGGTACCTATACACTTCCTTTCTTTTCACAGGTTGGTCGTTTATTCTGCTCGTGACGTATCTCGTTATTGATAATGTTTTTTTAGCAACTCATAAACCATATCGTTAGTTTGCTTTCTATTTCTGGTATCGATTAATTGCTATTTTAAATATTTTCTAGTCGTTGCAGACCATTTTATTTAGAAGCGCGGGGGCTTAGACATCTTTTACGGGGAACTGTTTACAAAAATTTCAACTCTTGGTCAGGATGATTGATAGTTTGCATAACTCCTGAAGTGATGTGTTATACTTCCAACAGGCTTACTTGAAAACCTAAAGTACCGAGTCGTTATAATTAAACTTTCACTGTTTAACATGTTATAACGGAAACTAATTACCGTTCCAGTACCAAACGTTGTAACACTAATGTCAAGGACACGGGAAAGAGAGCCGGCCGAGGTGGCCGAGCGGTTCTAGGCGCTACGGTCTGGAACCGCGCGACCGCTACAGTCGCAGGTTCGAATCATGCCTCGGGCATGGGTGTGTGTGATGTCCTTAGGTTAGTTAGGTTTAAGTAGTTCTAAGTTCTAGGGGACTGATGACCTTAGAAGTTAAGTCCCATAGTGCTCAGAGCCATTTGAACCATTTTGAACGGGGAAGAGAAATAATGCAGAATCAGTTCAGTTGAAATACTTTTAATGTGCTGCTACGGTACATCATACCATTACGTACCGGTACCATTACTGCTACAAAGGGGCTCAATATGGCACCCATCAGTATCCAGAAGAGTCTGGAAGCTCGGTATTGCATTCTTCACAGCAGGACGAAACATGTCAATAGATATACTGGCTACCTCTCTTGACATGCTGCGCTTCAAATCAGCACATGTGTGAATGTTGCCCTGGTAAACCCTGTCCTCCAGGTAGCCCCACAACCAGAAATCGCAGGGAGTGAGATCAGGTGATGGTGTTGGCCAAGCTTTTGGAAACGATCGGTTGATAATTCGACCGTTTCCAAATGAGTTTCACAGAAGCAGTTGAACTTTACGAGCGATATGCGGTGGGGCCCCATCTTGCATGAAAACTGTTGAGTTCAATGCGTCTCTCTCCCATAGGGGGGGGGGGGGGGGGGGTATGACATGCTGGCGAAGCATATCGCAGTAACGCTGGCGAGTCACACTGCACGTCTGTGGTCCTTGAGTGCAAACCTTTTCAAAAAGAATGGGCCAATGAGAACGTAGCCGTGAAGCCACACCATACGGGACACGTTCACCATAGAGGGGAGATTCATGCACAGTGACTGGAGGTGAAGTTCCTCGCACTCAGCAATTCCGTGCGTTCACCTCACCCGTCAGACAAAAATTAGCTTCGTCTGTCCATAGGATGGTCCAGGGCCACCCTCGTCAACTTCAATCCTTTCGAGAAAGTCGAGAGTGTAGTCAACACGTCGTTGCACTATATGGATCTTGTACGGATACCATTTGAGAATGGTTCGTAGCACATTCTGTACAGTGGACCATTGGATATTCAACTATCGCGACACAGCACGCGAACTGTCTCACGATCGAGAATTGAGTACAGCGTTGTCTGCCATAGCAACAGCGATTTCATCAACCAACTGTGGTGCATCCGGTCGTCGGCCTCTTCCCGGAGCGACGCCCAGTTCTCCAGGTGATTCGAAATTCTTCACCTTGCCCCCAACAGCAGGTAGAAAAAGAGTACCCTTCAGAAATCCTTTCAGCCGGCGATATTCTTGAATTGCAGCTGCAGCATTACTGTTGTTTTGATAATACAGCTTCACCGATAATACCATGCTCCTTTTGCCCAAGCTCATGTTGACACGTCAACAAGTGCACTGCGACTGGTCAGGTGTGTGAGACTCTGAATCACGATGACTGATCACGGCACCTGGTGGCCATAGTTGGAACTGGACGGTGACGCTGTGACTCATGGAAATCATGCGCCCCATACGCTAGACATTAATGCTACCTAGCTTGGTACTCGTACGGTAGTTAGTTTCCGTGTTATAACTTGTTAAACAGGGAATGTTTGATTGTAACCACCCGGTACTCATCATCTCGTAATTTTCGTGTCACAACCCGCTTGCAACACAAATTTCATTGAGGAGGATGTCGTAGCTGTTTTTCTCTTCCGGCACAATTAGAGATAGTGGTCTTATTTAGGACCATTGTCTTCAACACTACAGTTGCTTCAAAATTATTCCTGGTGTGAGGAATGATCCAACACGTCGATGAATTTTTGTTTAGTTAACATCCGAATTATCTCTATATGATAATGGGATTTTCGTTTCTCCATCAACTCATTCTTTCATTATTATTTCAAGATAGCTGCATTGAAACCTTTCAGAGAGTACAACTTCTTTAAAGAAAGTAGTTTTCATCATTATTGAAATGATTTTCTCAAAGAAGAGACAGTTTCTGTATTCTTTATCACAGAACGGTACCATCTGCGATGAGAGCCTTTGTGCATTTCTTCACTGACATCAGCTTGAAATACTTGCTCTTTATGGACCACTCATTACGAAAATCGCTTGGAAACTACTCAGAGCTTCCTTCCAAGACCACGATTACGTGTTAACTATCTGATAATTGTCTCGGAAACTTTTTGCATTGTAAAGCAATTGCTACAGACAATTCACAATTTTTAGGTCATTCTCTAAGGATGGAACTCTTTGGCTCTAAGCACTATGGGACTTAACATCTGAGGTCATCAGTCCCCTAGACTTACAACTACTTAAACCTAACTAACCTAAGGACATCACACACATCCATGCCCGAGGCAGGATTCGAACCTGCGACCGTAGCAGCAGCGCGGCTCCTGACTGAGCGCCTAGAACCGCTCGGCCACACCGGCCGGCATTGTCTAAGGGAAAAGACGTCCCAGAAGAGAGTGCATTTGATCTTACGTGTTCACACAGCCGGATCAGGTTTATTTTTCAGCGACAATTTAAAGTGTTTCCTATGCATAAATTATTCTTTGGTTCAAAAGCTATGTGATACACCTGCATCCCTCTACGGTGACACTGTCTGCAAAAGCCTCAACATTTCATGTGATACAGTCTCAAGTATCATCACCCTGTACGAGTAAAAATATGAAACTCTGTAAGATAAGTCACGACGTGAATTCGAACTGCGTGTAGAATACGAAAAAAGTAACCCAACTGTGAACCGATCGGCCCAACTAGTTTTTGTCGCGCTGACACGGCACGTGATTCTTGACCTCTGATGGACGACTGCCATGTTACTACTCATTTACTACTACGTTAATTTAAGTATTAATTATATTTTTCTTACTTGTCACTTCTTCTTCCGTGTGTTTTTGCTTTTAGGAAGCTTTAATTGTCGAGTGCTAGTAATAGTGTTCCATAGATTTCGTGTTTGTTTTGAATACAGTCAGAGAGAGTCCCTTTAGTCAACCATAGTGCCAGTAGTGCTAGTGTTTGTTTTCAATACAGTCCAGAGACAGGTAGTGCTAATTTCATTGTTTCCTACAAGAAGTGTCTAGTAACCACAGTTTAGTCAACTATCAGCCGGCTTTAGTGAATTAGCACTCTAGTTAAAAGTTGATTAACTATCTACAGTAAATTGATTTCTTAGGATGGATAGGATGTGTGACTGCTGTGTACGGACGCAGGAGGAGCTGGCCGCTGTTCGCGAACAGCTGAACGTGTTGATGGCCGCGGTCAGCCGTCTTCAGGCTGCTACCTCGGAGTGTAGCGGCAGTGGGGAGTCTGGTGCGTCGCATGGTACACCCTAGGTGTTACATGCTTCACCCACTGTCCCTGCTGTCGAGACATCTTCGCGGGTACCGGGCGCGGTTGGGCCACCCTCTCCCCAAGGGGAGTGGAGGGTTCAGCGGCGTTCGCGGCGCACGAGGCGGAGGGTCAATATGGAGGCTGGCCGTGTGGCATCGCCCGCTCTACCTGTGAGTGGACATGTGGCCGCTCCTTCAGGAAGGTCCGAGCAGGCACACGGGGAGAGGGGTTTATTAGTTATTGGGAGCTCCAACGTTACGCAGGTGATGGAGCCCCTTAGAGAAATAGCGGAAAGGTCGGGGAAGAAGGCCAGTGTTCACTCTGTCTGCTTGCCGGGGGGTCTCATCCGAGATGTGGAGGCACTGCCGGCGGCGATAGAGAGCACTGGGTGCATCCGACTGCAAATTGTTGCTCATGTCGGTACCAATGACTCCTGCCGTCTGGGTTCAGAGGTCATCCTCAGTTCGTACAGGCGGTTGGCGGAGTTGGTGAAGGCGGAAAGCCTCGCTCGCGGGGTGGAACCTGAGCTATTTGTAGTATCGTTCCCAGAACCATCGCGGTCCTCTGGTTTGGAACCGAGTGGAAGGCTTAAACCAGAGGCTCAGACGATTCTGCGGAGATCTGGGGTGCAAATTTTTCGACCTCCGCTATCGGGTGGAGAAATGTAGGGTCCCCCTGAATAGGTCAGGCGTGCACTACACGCAGGAAGCGGCTACAAGGGTAGCGGAGTACGTGTGGAGTGCACATGTGGCTTTTTTAGGTTAGAGAATTTCCTCCCTAGGCCCGACAAGACGCCTCCTGAGACGCGGCAAGGTAGGAGAAGGCAAAATGCAACAGGGAATAACAATATTAATGTGCTAATAGTAAACTGCAGGAGCGTCTATAGAAAGGTCCCAGAACTGCTCTCATTAATAAACGGTCACAATGCCCACATAGCACTAGGGACAGAAAGTTGGCTGAAACCAGATGTAAACAGTAATGAAATTCTAAACTCAGATTGGAATGTATACCGCAGAGACAGGCTGGACAGTGAAGGGGGAGGCGTGTTTATAGCGATAAGAAGTGCAATAGTATCGAAGGAAATTGACGGAGATCCGAAATGTGAAATAATTTGGGTGAAGGACACGGTTAAAGCAGGCTCAGACATGGTAATTGGATGTCTCTATAGGCCCCCTGGCTCAGCAACTGTTGTGGCTGAGCACCTGAAGGATAATTTGGAAAATATTTCGGGTAGATTTCCCCACCATGTTATAGTTCTGGGTGGAGATTTTAATTTGCCGGATATAGACTGGGAGACTCAAACGTTCATAACGGGTGGCAGGGACAAAGAATCCAGTGAAATTTTTTTAAGTGCTTTATCTGAAAACTACCTTGAGCAGTTAAACAGAGAACCGACTCGTGGCGATAACATATTAGACCTTCTGGTGACTAACAGACCCGAACTATTTGAAACAGTTAACGCAGAACAAGGAATCAGCGATCATAAAACGGTTACTGCATCGATGATTTCAGCCGTAAATAGAAATATTAAAAAAGGTAGGAAGATTTTTCTGTTTAGCAAAAGTGAGAAAAAGCAGATTTCAGAGTACCTGACGGCTCAACACAAAAGTTTTGTTGTAAGTACAGATAGTGTTGAGGATCAGTGGACAAAGTTCAAAACCATCGTACAATATGCGTTAGATGAGTATATGCCAAGCAAGATCGTAAGAGATGGAAAAGAGCCACCGTGGTACAACAACCGAGTTAGAAATCTGCTGCGGAAGCAAAGGGAACTTCAAAGCAAACATAAACATAGCCAACGCCTTGCAGACTAACAAAAATTACGCGAAGCGAAATGTAATGTGAGGAGGGTCATGCGAGAGGCGTTCAATAAATTCGAGAGTAAAGTTCTATGTACTGACTTGGCAGAAAATCCTAAGAAATTTTGATCTTATGTCAAAGCGGTAGGTGGATCAAAACAAAATGTCCAGACACTCTGTGACCAAAATGGTACTGAAACAGAGGATGACAGACTAAAGGCCGAAATACTAAATGTCTTTTTCCAAAGCTGTTTCACAGAGGAAGACTGCACTGTAGTTCCTTCTCTAGATTATCGCACAGATGACAAACTGGTAGATGTCGAAACAGACGACAAAGGGATAGAGAAACAATTAAAATCGCTCAAT
Organism: Schistocerca nitens; assembly: GCF_023898315.1. Taxonomy (NCBI): domain Eukaryota; kingdom Metazoa; phylum Arthropoda; class Insecta; order Orthoptera; family Acrididae; genus Schistocerca; species Schistocerca nitens. The sequence continues at coordinate 788,162,251 of NC_064616.1, read as the reverse complement.
AGAGGAAAGGCCGCTGGACCTGATGGGATACCAGTTCGATTTTACACAGAGTACGCGAAGGAACTTGCCCCCTTCTTGCAGCGGTGTACCGTAGGTCTCTAGAAGAGCGCAGCGTTCCAAAGGATTGGAAAAGGGCACAGGTCATCCCCGTTTTCAAGTAGGGACGTCGAACAGATGTGCAGAACTATAGACCTATATCTCTATCGTCGATCAGTTGTAGAATTTTGGAACACGTATTGTGTTCGAGTATAATGACTTTTCTCGGAACTAGAATCTACTCTGTAGGAATCAGCATGGGTTTCGAAAAAAACGATCGTGTGAAACCCAGCTCGCGCTATTCGTCCACGAGACTCAGAGGGCCATAGACACGGTTTCCCAGGTAGATGCCGTGTTTATTGACTTCCGCAAGGCGTTCGATACAGCTCCCCACAGTCATTTAATGAACAAAGTAAGAACATATGGACTATCAGACCAATTGTGTGATTGGATTGAAGATTTCATAGATAAGAGAACGCAGCATGTCATTCTAAATGGAGAGAAGTCTTCCGAAGTAAGAGTGATTTCAGGTGTGCGGCAGGGGAGTGTCGTAGGACGTTGCTATTCACAACATACATAAATGACCTTGTGGATGACATCGGAAGTTCACTGAGGCTTTTTGCGGATGATGCTGTGGTATATCGAGAGGTTGTAACAATGGAAAATTGTACTGAAATGCAGGAGGATCTGCAGCGAATTGACGCATGGTGCAGGGAATGGCAATTAAATCTCAATGTAGACAAGTGTAATGTGCTGCGAATACATAGAAAGAAAGATCCCATATCATTTAGCTACAATATAGCAGGTCAGCAACTGGAAACAGTTAATTCCATAAATTATCCTGGAGTACGCATTAGGAGTGATTTAAAATGGAATGATCACATAAAGTTGATCGTCGGGAAAGGAGATGCCAGACTGAGATTCATTGGAAGAATCTTAAGGAAATGCAATCCGAAAACAAAGGAAGTAGGTTACAGTACGCTTGTTCGCCCACTGCTTGAATACTACTGAGCAGTGTGGGATCAGTACCAGATAGGTTTGATAGAAGAGATAGAGAAGATCCAACGGAGAGCGACGCGCTTCGTTACAGGATCATTTAGTAATCGCGAAAGCGTTACGGAGATGATAGATAAACTCCAGTGGAAGACTCTGCAGGAGAGACGCTCAGTAGCTCGATACGGACTTTTATTGTAGTTCCGAGAACATACCTTGACCGAGGAGTCAAGCAGTATATTGCTCCCTCCTACGTATATCTCGCGAAGAGACCATGAGGATAAAATCAGAGAGATTAGAGCCCACACCGAGGAATACCGACAATCCTTCTTTCCACGAACAATACGAGACTGGCATAGAATGGAGAACCGATAGAGGTACTCAAGGTACCCTCCGCCACGCACCGTCAGGTGGCTTGCGGAGTATGGATGTAGATGTAGATGTAGATGTTCACTGCGACATCTCCTTCCAAATGTATCACTCATTTGCTTACTATTTCGTGGAAAACCTCGTACAGTCGACATTAAATATACGCTAATCTGAGATTCCCCACACCCAAGAAAACGTTCACTTAATTTGCCCCACCGCCGAAGAACTATTCTGTTATCACGAAATGTTTGCACAGTCAGTAGGACTAACATAAGATTGTCTTTGACAAATTCATACAACCGGTCTCTGTAAATGAAATTGGTCATTGTGGCACGATTTTATCGACGTGTCTCCAAAAACAAGAACTCATCTCCAATGTTAGATTGTGGAATGCTTGCAAAAACAATCATATACGATGGTTCAAAGCATTTATCAGCCAAAAATTTCTATAGCAGTGGGAGTAGGAAGATGTCGGAGGCGCGAAATAGGGCGGCTAGGATTGATGTTCCAACTTTTTTCTTTTGTAACTTCGCCTCTTCCCTCGTATTTTTTCATTTACTTGGTCTAGAAGATTTGCGTAGTTTATCATCATCATCATATATAGGGTATTCTACGGCTGGGCACCGCTTCTCACTTCTAGTAATCTACTTCCTCCGATCATGCTAGACTCCTTTTTTAGTCCTCTGGCATCTATTACGTTCCGGACATCTAGATAGCATCCCAAGTAGCTCTCCCGTTCATCTTCCCTCAGGGGTCCACTGCCACAGACCTTTTGGCTATCGCTATCGTCCAACCGTTCCAGATGTCAATATAATTTTAGACGTCTCAACTCAATGGTGTCTATTATTGATTTATTGACACTCATAACCTAATTTTACCCTTCTCAAGGTAATAATTAAGAAGAGTATATTTATCGTGCTAGAAAATACTGGTCATTATATTTAATGAAGATTAAATTAATTTCGCCTTTTGTGTTGCAGTGCCATCGGCAGCCATACACAACTTGGAATGCTGTTTCATTTCTGTTGTGCAATAATGGACCCACGTCTCATTAGTAATAAAATTCCGGTGTTCAGTATCAGTTGGATTTCTTTCTAAAAAGTTTAAAAAAACCATTATGCATTTAATTATGGTAAGCAAATGGAGGATTAGCCATGCAAAAGCCGTCTACGTGTACAAAAACATCTGCTTGACTACCCTGAAACTCAAACATAGGTGCTGGCAGAGGGTTCAACGAACCACGTTCAGGCTATTTCTCTACCGTTCCACTCTCTAACAGCGCGCGAAAAAAGCAAACAGTTGAATGTTTCCGTGCGAGCTCTGACTTCTCTTATTTTATTAGGATGATCATTTCTCTCTCTGTAGGTGGGTGCCAGTAAAATATTTTCGCATTCCGAGGAGAATGTTGCTGATTGAAATATATTAAAAAGGTCTCACCACAACGAAAGAGGCCTTAGTTTTAATGACTACCATTCCAACCCGCTTATTATATCCGTGACAAGCTCTCATCATTTCTGGATGGTACAAAACGACCTTTCCTTCATTGAACTTTTTCGACGTCCTCCGTCAATCCTTCCTGCTAAGGATCCCATACCGCGCAGTAATACTACAGAAGAGGACGGAAAAGAGTAGTGTTGGCAGTCTCTTTAATAGATCTGTTGCATCTTCTAAGCGTTCTGCCAATGAAACGCAATCTTTGGTTCAACTTCCCCAGAATTTTATCTATGTGATCATTCCAATTTACATTGTTCGTAGTTGTAATCCCTCGATATTTAGTAGCATTGACTACCTTTAGAATTCTGTGATTTATTGTGTAACCGAAATTTACCGGATTCATTTTAATACTCATTTTGATGATTTCGGTTTTCATTATTTAGAATGAACTGTCACTTCCGCACAATAGAGCAACTTGCCTAAATCATTTTGTAATTAGTTTTATCATCTGATCATTTTTCTAGACGATAAATGACAGCATCATCTGTAAACAATGCAAGATGGCTACTCAGATTGTCTCCTAAATTGTTTACATGGATTAAGAATGACAGAGGATCTAAAACACTGCCTTATGGGTCGCCAGATATCAGTTCTGCTTTACTCGAAGACTTTCCTTCATTTACTACCAACTGTGATCTTTCTGACAGGAAATAACGAATCTAATCACACAAGGGAGACGATACTCCACAGGCACGCAGTTTGATTAGAAGTTTCTTGTGAGGAACGGTATCAAAAGCCATTTTTAAATCTAGAAACATGGCATCAATCTGAGATCTCTTGTCGGTAGCAGTCGTTACTTTGTGAAAATAAAGAGCTAGTTGTGTTACAAAAGAAAGATATTTTCTGAATACAAGCTGACTACTTGGCAATAGATAGATTTTTGAGGTAATGTTTGAACACAGCATATGTTTCAAAATCCTACTGCAACTTGACGTCAGTGACATTGGTCTGTAATTCAGCAGTTTCCTCCTATTTCCTTTCTTGAGTATTGGTCTCACGTGTGTAATTTTCCAGTCTTTCGGAACGGATCTTTCGTCAAGCGAACAGTTGTAAATGACTGGTAATTGTGGAGCTATTATATCAATATACTCGGAAAGGAACCTAAGTGTTATACAATTTTGGCCGGAAGATTTGGCTTTATAAAGTGATTTAAATTGTTTCCCTACACCGAGGATATCTACGTGTAAGTTACTCATGTTGGCAGCAGTTCTTGATTCGAATTCTTGAATATATTTTTCTTCTTCTTTGATGGAGGAATTTTGGAAAGCAATATTTAGTAACTCCACTTTAGTGCACTGTCGTCGGTACATTATAATTGCTATCGTTCAGTAAAGTTATTGAAGATGTCTTGCTGCTGGTGGACTTTACACACGACCAGAATCTCTTTGGATTTTCGACCAGACTTCAAGACAGAATTTTGTTGTGGAAACTATTAAAAGCATTTCAGTCGTCGTCGATTTGTTTGGATTCAAGCCACATCTGGTCTATGCTTACATAGTTAATTTGGAAGGAATGGAGACTGTCTCTTAGGAAAGCGTCAAGCGAAATTTTTATCTGCTTTTTAACATAGATTTTTCGTGAATTTGGATGTTACCGTATTCACTCTTGCTGCACCGATGTTGTGGTCACTAAACGCTTTATCCGTCATGATGCTTCCCATTTGTTCGGGATTATTTGTTGTTGACAGGTCGAGTACGTTTTCGTAACCATTTACACTTCAAGTGGGCTCCTTAACTAATTGCTCAACATAATTTTCGGAGAAAGCATTTAGTACAATTTGCCTACCACTGATTTTCAACATTTATTTTCAACAGTTTTCGGCTGTTCAGAAATAGTGATGTCTTTCTGCTGATATGGCTATGACATCGTATATTTCATATGTCTAGTTCCATTTTGTATAAGGTCTCACTTTATTAACAATAGGTTTAGGATGGCAAGCATCCATCGTCAAGTTTTCTATGAAAAAATAAAAGCTAAGTTTTCTGATGTTAATCTGTAAACTCTACAAGAAATCTGCTTACATCATTGAGCTGGTGCACTGCTTGGAACCAGTGAGTAAGACACCACTGGTGTACCATGAAGTTTACCTGAATAACTGTAATTTCTGATGCCTATACTGTATATATGATACTGTAAACCAAATCTGTAGTACTCATTTCTCTGACTAAATGGTTTATGCCAAACGCCAATTAATTGAAAAAATGAGACACCACGTCGATTTTACAAAGAGTTGGTAGAGGCTTTGAAAAGGGCTTACAGTGTAAACCTGAGTCCAAAATTATAGTAGCCATAACATAAAAATGCTGAGTTGAAATAGCATATAAGCCAATAAAAAGTAATCTCTTCCAGAGTACATTTCAGAATACAAAGAAATTCCTTGCTGTACTCAAATTTCAGAAAAGGGGGGCCTGTTTGAAGGTAAGTTGCCGAAATTGCTTATTCGACTGCTGCGTGCACAGTTGCTTTGAGATACCGCGGTACTTGGTCCCTCACGTTCTAACTGGCGAGTGCTTTAATTAAAATTCTTTTCGTGGTTTCTGTTTCCGTGCTGAGCCTGAAAGCCTACTTATTGTCTTCCTCGAAAGATGGGATAAAAACCACTTATTTTGTACTCGTCATGATTGTTGAGTGGTGATTAAGATTTCCTTTTTTTCATAAAAGTTGATTTTATCTCATCAATAGATGCTTGCCATTTAAAACTAGTCATTACCAAAATTTAATAGGGAGGTAATACTGAATACTGCATACCTTATTCTGAACGTGTTGATATGGTATTCCAATTAACTTGTTTTAAAGATTACACAAAACACGAATAATTTGAAGAGCTAAACCTTGACACTGGAATGTCTTGGCCACAATTTGGGGTGCCAAAATCTTCTGTCTTGGCCAATGCTTTGGGCCTCAAAATACGGTAGCTATTGAGCCTGAAATCATTATTTAATAAAATAGACATTTAGGTTTGAATTTAAGACTAAGTCATTTGAATGGTGTCAATTCACGCTAACTGATTCAATCAATTCACTGAACTAGACGCCAGGCTGATTAATTCAAGCCAATTGAAACATCCTACCGAGTGTGTACAATAATTCTGAAAGAAAGATGATTCGAGTGCCATACGGAAATGTGGGATATCAGGCAATGGAAAACTTAACGTTGTAATTTCGTTAGAGGGGAGAAGGGGTCATCAGTTTTCTGACTAGTTCGATGCAGCCCACTACGACGTACTCTCCTATGCCAGCCTCTTCATCTCAGTGTAGCATTTACATCGAATGTCTTCAATTATTTATTGGATACATTCCAAACCCTGTCTTCCCCTACCGTGTTTACTCTCTAAAGTTCCCTTCTATCACCATGTTAGTTATTTCCTAATGTCTTAACACATTTCCTGTCAAGCTGCCCCTTCTCCTTGTCAATATTTTCGACATATTTCTACCCTCTCCGATCCTGCTAAGAACCTTTTGATATCTTATCTTATCATTCCAGCTAATTTTCAGCATCCTTCATCCTTCAGCATAACATCTCAAATGCTTTGATTTTCTTCTTCTCAGCTTCCCCACTCTTCTGAGTATAAAACTATACTTTTCAACATAACCTCAGTTCAATGTGACGGCCTTACGCCCCCACTCTACTGGTCGACGTCGGAGGCAGCGTCGTGCTGCATCAGTAACCTCTTCATCATCCCAGTACTGCTTCCCGCGGGGTGTATCCGTCTGTTGTAAGACGGGGGGGGGGGGGGGGGGGGGCGGGGGGGGGGGGTTGAGGCGAGCAACCCAGCGGGCACACACCTTTGAGTATCCCAAATGGTGGATGAGTGTGTCAGCGCTACCAACAGAGACGACCAGTTGAGCAGCGAAGTGTTTGATGGTGATCCGTTGATCATCTCGAATGAGCGAGTCTCAACCGTGTGTGTGGCCGACCGGCACACGGAAGATCGGATAGGTTCGCGCGACTTTGTTCCGATGATGGCAGACGCCTCGCCAAAAGACTCACCGTGCTTTTGTTCACTGTCAGATCTACGTAGACGTTCCGTAAGGGTCTATGAATATCTGTGATGCTCTGGTTTTTCGCCAAAAGAAACTCAATGACAGCTCTGCTTGGTACTGACCTCCGTTACAGACACAATTTTGAAAGCTACGTATATGACCGCCACCGATCGGGACTTCATGAAACTGCAGGAGCTGAAGCGGGAATATACCACAATGTTCCGCAACAAATTCCGCATTTTTTTCAGCCGAAACTTTCCGAGAAAAGGAAGTGTTACATTACTTATTGAATGCCCCTCGTGCATTGTGTGTTTGTAAGACGACAAATACTGTAAAGATACCTTGATTTTTCTTGAGTCTTGCTTCCATTATCAAGCGCAACGTAAGAACTGCCTCTCTGATGCTTTTACCTTTCTCAAAGCCAAACCGATCGTTGTCTAACAGATCCTCAATTTTCTTTTCCATAGTCGGCCGAAGTGGTCGTGCGGTTAAAGGCGCTGCAGTCTGGAACCGCGAGATCGCTACGGTCGCAGGTTCGAATCCTGCCTCGGGCATGGATGTTTGTGATGTCCTTAGGTTAGTTAGGTTTAACTAGTTCTAAGTTCTAGGGGACTAATGACCTCAGCAGTTGAGTCCCATAGTGCTCAGAGCCATTTTTTTTCTTTTCCATTATTCTGTATGTTATTCTTGTAAACAGCTTTGATACATGAGCTGTTAAGCTGATCGTAGTATAGTTTTTGCACTTACCTGCCCTTGCTGTCTTCGGGATTGTGTGTTTGATCGCAAGGCATCCAAAGCTCTGTTAAATTGTGATTCTGTCACTGGTCTCTTATGTCCTCCATATCGTCTCTCATATCTTCTTCTGTCGTGTTATAAGACAGTTCCTCCGCATCGCACAGGCCTTCAGTGTATTCTTTACTCCTGTCTGCTGTCTCCCTTGCATTTACTTACTTACTTACTGACTGGTCATACCGGATTCGAGAGTCCATTACCGCACCAACGTATTTTCGCCATCTGTCCCTGTCTTGGGCTATTTCCATCCATTCACCTTCAATACCTAGGGTCCTCAAATCAGCCTTCACATTGTCCTCCCATCTACGCCTCGGTCTCCCCACAGCACGTTTTCCCTCTAGGTGCCCTACCAGTACTCTGCGCGCTGCCCAGCCCTCATCCATTCGAGCTACCTGACCCGCCCATCGCAGCCTACATGATTTAATAATACTGATTATGTCAGGGCTTGAACAGAGTTCGTGAACCTCTTCATTATGCAGTTTTCGCCACTCTCCGCTAATGTCAACCCTTTTTGCTCCGAAAATTTTCCTCAAAATTTTGTTTTTAAATGCTGGAAACGGCTTTTCATTTTGCACAGTGAGAGACCAAGGGTCACACCCATACAACATAACTGGTAGAATAATAGTTTTGTATATTCTAATCTTTAAATTCCTAGACAATCTCCGTGATGAAAGAAATCTATTCAGTGAGAAGTAGCACGCATTTCCCGCCCGTAATCTCTTCTTCAGTTCGGATTCAATCTCATTTCTCGAAGTGATGTCCACGCCTAGATACTTAAATGTGTTCACGTTTTCAAACTGCATGTCTCCAACTCTTAACATTTCCTGATCTACAGCTGTTGGCATTCTAGTAGTAACCAGGTATTTAGTTTTGTCTTCACTTATCCTTAGACCTACATCTTCACTAGCCTTGATTAACGCATTCGCATTTGCTGTTACAGATTCTTTCCTATCGCTAATGATGTTTAGATCATCCGCATACCCTAATATGTTAATATTTCCATTTAACTCCACACCCTCTGAATTATCTGCTGCCATTCGTACAATATATTCTAGGACTAAATTAAAAAGTAGCGGAGACAGGGCATCTCCCTGCTTAAGTCCGTTCTTTATTACAAATTCTTCTGAATCCAATTTCCTGACGCGTACTCTACCTTTCGTGTTTTTAAACTCGCTTCTATTAGTCTAACATACTTCTTTGGTATTCCAAGTTCCAAAAGAATTCTGTATAATTTTGACTGCAACACGGAATCATATGCTTTTGTAAAATCTATGAAAAGATTATGAACTGGTTTATTGCATTCCCATTTCTTTTCCAAAATTTGACGCAGGGTGAATATTTGGTCTATACTTGATCTGTTCATCCGAAAGCCGGCTTGGCAATCCCCCACAATTTCATCTACATATTGTATAAGCCTGCTTAGCAGAATATTCGAGAAAATTTTGGAACATACAGTGAATAGCGATATCCCTCTATAATTACTACAATCCATTTTGTCACCTTTCTTAAAAATTGGGATCAGAATAGACTCCTGCCACTCTTCAGGTATCATCTCTGAGTTCCCTACTTTAGTTATCACTTTGTGAATTACTTCCACCAATTTCTGTCCCCCATTTTTAACTAATTCTGCAGTTATGCAATCTGATCCTGGTGCTTTATGGTTTTTCAATTTGTTGATTGCATCTCTTACTTCCTTTAACGTTGCCTCAGGTATCTGGGGTTCTGCTGTATGTATTTCGTAGGCCTGCTCATTTCCTGCTTCCTGGTGTACATTTAATAGATGCTCAAAATACGCCCTCCATTTACTTAATATAGCAATGGGGTCTGTCAGTATTCCCGCAGCATCCCCTCGAAGTGCATTTGTCTTAGCCTTGAGGCCCTTCCTATACCCATTTATGTCTAGGTAAAGTTGCCTAATGTTTTTTGTTTTACTGTTTGTTTCCATTTTTGTAATCTGATTGTTCAAATAATCCCTCTTCTTTGCCCGTAGCCTACGACCAACTTCCCTTCTCAAGTTCAAGAACTCCTCTCATTTTCTGTCTCCCATTCTATCCCAATCTAATCGCGCTTTTCTCCTTTCCTCTAACAATTTCTTGCATTCCTCATCAAACCACGGTTTCCTCCTGTTCTTCTTAATTGTACCTATTGTGACCTTCGCTGCCTCTTTGATATTATTCCTCACAGTGATCCACTGTTTATTTACATCCTCGTCTTGATCTTTGTGTGTCCTGAGAGCATCAAACCTATTTGAAATTTCTACCATGTACCTTCTTCTAAAGTTTTCATCATTTAACTTGTCAGTGTCGAACCTAACAAGTTCTGCATTGTGACACCTTGATGGTGCTGTAGATAGCCGTTGGTGAACTTTGGCAACTACAAGAAAATGATCAGAATCGCAGTCTCCCCCACTTCCGGAGAGACCCCAGTTGCTTTATGAATGTCCTTCCTTTTGAAATATGTGCTCTCAACGATCATGTTCTTTGAAACAGCAAAATTAACCACCCTTGTGCCATTATCATTCGAAATGTTACGCAAACTTTCTTTCCCAATTGTAGGCCGGAATGCTTCCTCCTTCCCTATCTTCGCATTAAAATCACCTATGATTAATTTTGTATCATACGAGGAGAACTCATCCCACAGTTGATCTAGTTCTTCATAAAAGCCGTCTTTAACAACCTCTTCAGTGTCCTCAGTTGGTGCGTGTACATTAATTACTACTAGTCTGTTCCACCTGCCGGACAATACTATAACTGATAGTAGGTCACTAATGAACCTTACATCTGTGATTGCGTGAAGCACTTTTCTCTGTACTGCGAAACCTATTCCGAAACTGTGAGCTTCCGCACCTCCATAGAAAAATGTATAGTTACCCCTCTTTATGCTACCCTCACCCTGACCCCGAGTTTCTCGAATAGCTGTAATGTCTACATCGTATCTATCTAATTCGTCTAATAATGTCTGGAATGTTCCTGGCCTGTTCAAACTTTTAACGTTCCATGTTCCCAACTTGAAAGTTCCTTTCGGCCTGAATCTCTTCGAAGTAGGTTCCGCCCGGAGATCCGAATGGGAACCTAGTTTACCTCCGGAATATTTTACTTCAAAGGGACCCATGCCCATTAATGTTGTTAATTCTTGATGAATAGATATGATAGTAAGAGAAGAAGAAACAGGGATGGTTAATCACGCCATCGCCTGCTCCCCACCGGCTGTCCGCGACTGCTTATTTTTTTGTATTCGCAGCTACCCTTCATATCTGAAGGCCGTATCCCCTATCTGCAACCTGGGGACGCGCTGTGCCGTGGTGGTAGGGGCCCACGAGACAGCATTTAACAATGGAATTCCACTTACGCTCTTAATGTTGATGCCTTTGACCGAATGTTGTTAAGATTTTCCTGTACGCTGAATCAGCCCTTCCGACGACCATTGCTTTTTCAATTTCTTCGCATGTTTCTTGCAGCCATTTTCTTTTGCTTCCCTACACTTGCTATTCATTTACTTCCTAAGTGACGTATATTCCTGTAACGTTGTATATTCCCGAACATTTTTATACTTTCTTCTTTCGTCAATTAGTTGAAGTATTTCTTCTATTAGCCAAGGCTGGTTCGCAGTTATTTTCTTCATACTTATATTTGCCTGTCCAGCTTCTGTTTTTCCCTCCTTAGAGATATCCATTCCTCTTCACGTTAACTGCCTACTGTAGTATTCACTATCGCAGTATCTATAGCTTAGAGAACTTTAATTGTAGATTATCATTCCTCAGTTCTTCAGAATCCCTCTTCTTTCCACGTTGATTATTCCTGGCGATCCTATCAAACTTCAGCTCACTTATCGTCTTTACTAAATTGTAGTCTGAGTCTGTATCTGCTTCTGGGTACGCCTTACAATCCAATATCTAAATCTGGAGTCCCTGTCTGAGTATGGTCTTATCCAGCTAATATCTCCCCGTGTCTCCAGTCCTTTTCCAAGTGTACCTCTTTCTCTTGTGATTTATGAACACTGTATTGGCTATCACTAGTTGAAGTTCACCATAGATCTCTATTAGTCTCTCTCTCTCTCACACACACACCCATATCCTCCTTTAACTGTTTTCTGTTCTTTCACCTACTAATGTATTCATATCACCCATGGTTATTAGATATTCATCTAATTTTCCTTACCGAGTTGCACGTTCAATATCTACATCTACATCCATACTCCGCAAGCCACCTGAAGGTGTGTGGCAGAGGGTACCTTGGGTACCTCTGTCGGTTCTCCCTTCTATTCCAGTCTCGTATTGTTCGTGGAAAGAAAGATTGTCGGCATGCCTCTGTGTGTGCTCTAATATCTCTGATTTTATCCTCATGGACTCTTCGCGAGATACTTATATGTAGGAGGGAGCAATATACTGCTTGACTCCTCGGTGCAAGTATGTTCTCGAAACTTCAACAAAAGCCCATACCGAGCTACTGAGCGTCTCTTGCAGAGTCTTCCACTGGAGTTTATCTATTATCTCCACAAAGCTTTCGCGATTACGAAATGATCCTGTAATGAAGCGTGCTGCTCTCTCCGTTGGAGCTTCTCTATCTCTTCTATCAACCCTGTCTGGTACGGATCCCACACCGGTGAGCTGTACCCAAGCAATGGGCAAACAAGAGTACTGTAACCTAATTCCTTTGTTTTCGGACTACATTTCCTTAGGATTCTTCCAATGAATCTGTCTGGCATCTGCTTTACCGACGATTAATTTTATATCGTCATTCCATTTTAAATCACTCCTAGTGCCTACTCCCAGATAATTTATGCAATTAACTGCTTCCAGTTGCTGACCTGCTATATTGTAGCTAAATGATATGGGATCTTTCTTTCTATGTATTCGCAGCACATTACACTTGTCTACACTGAGATTCAATTGCCATTTCCTGCACCATGCGTCAATTCGTTCCGGTTCTGCCTGCATTTCAGTACAATTTTCCATTGTTACAACCTCTCGATATACTACAGCATCATCCGCAAAAAGCCTCAGTAAACTTCCGATGTTATCCACAATGTCATTTATATATATTGTGAATAGCAACGGTCCTACGGTCCTCTTACTTCGGAAAGCTTCTCTCCATTGAGAATGACATGCTGCGTTCTGTTATCTAGGAGCTCTTAATTCCAATCACACAATTGTTCTGATAGTCCATACGCTCTTACTTTGTTCATTAAACGACTGTGGGGAACTGTATCAAACGCCTTGCGGAAGTCAATTAACACGGCATCTACCTGGGAAACCGTGTCTATGGCCGCCCTCTGAGTCTCGTGGACGAATAGCGCAAGCTGGGTTTCCTCTATTTACTTGTAACGTCGCTAGGTATACCTGAGCTATTGCTGATGGCGTTCGTTGGCTGTCGAGTCTTATGAGCACAATACTATCACTGAACTGTTTTCAAACTAACTCACCCTTTGTCTTACCTTCCCATTCATAACGAATCCTACTCTAGTAACAGTATTTCCTGCTGCTGCCGGCCGCGGTGGTCTCGCGGTTCTAGGCGCGCAGTCCGGAACCGTGCGACTGCTACGGTCGCAGGTTCGAATCCTGCCTCGGGCATGGATGTGTGTGATGTCCTTAGGTTAGTTAGATTTAAGTAGTTCTAAGTTCTAGGGGACTGATGACCACAGCAGTTGAGTCCCATAGTGCTCAGAGCCATTTGAACCATTTGAACCTGCTGCTGTAGATGTTATCGTATAGTTTCTTGATCAGGAATCCTTATCTTTTTCCATTACACTCCACCGATCCTCACTATTTATAGATTGAGCCTTTGCATTTCTCTCTTCTGATTTTCTAGTTTCCCTACCACGTTTAAACTTTGACACTTTTGTCCGAGCTGAAGCAGGTAGAGGAGGCTTTGGGTGGCTGACAGCCACGGCGAGCAGAATGACGCACATGCGGCGAATATCGGAGCATGAGAATGACCAGGAGTCAGTGGTAGTCATTGGCAACGCTACCATCTCGAAGTAGCACCAGCTAGTGAGACATCCTGACTCCCCAAAAATTTCAACAGAACAGAACTCTCCAAGATTTATCCTCTGAATTTTCACCTGAACTTAACTGTCTCACAATTTGTTCCCATGCCTCCAATAATCTTTTCTTGCCATGGTTTACTGTCGTTGGTTAGCCCATTCTACGTTCTCCAGCCAATGGAGAGTGTCGTTAAAAACCCGATCTCCTTGGTGCCACTTGGTGCATTCATCGAACTAATTCCCGCAAAACACGGTGATCTAAACTTCCATGTTTCGCTACCACGTGCATATAATCACGGGAAAATCCATTCTTCCACAGCCATCTTCCTTCCGAATCGCCATATTTCAGTGGTGTTGGGTTGGGTTGTTTGGGGGAGGAGACCAAACAGCGAGGTCATCGGTCTCATCGGATTAGGGAAGGATGGGGAAGGAAGTCGGCCGTGCCCTTTCAAAGGAACCATCCCGGCATTTGCCTAGAACGATTTAGGGAAATCACGGAAAACATAAATCAGGATGGCCGGACGCAGGATTGAACCGTCGTCCTCCTGAATGCGAGTCCAGTGTCCAGTGGTGTCTCTGGTATGGTTTTTCTGCGTTGCCGCAGTAGTTTCCCAAGGATTGACGTTTGCTGTGTCCAAGCACGGCCGGTTTAAGGCTCAAGCGATACAAGCCGCCGCTTTGGGCGACAAGACGACAAGGGTGCAAGAGGCGCCACAATTGTAAGATTCCTCTGGAAGACGTATCACAATTGGAGGTCGTTTGGGGCGTAAAGCTGAGAGGAGCGCCAGGAGCTCAAATGCAAGATTTGTGAACAGTTGAATGACGTTTAATATGCGGGGAACCTTGTGGATATCCTAGCAGGGTGAGCTAAAGGAAAGCGTTCTGCTATTATCGAATAGGATGGAGGTACTTAGTATCCTTTTGCTGCCACGGCCTACTACTTAATCAGTACAAGAGTTGCCAGATATCTGAGCATACATAAGTGATACAAAATAAAGGAATATATCCTATAGTCTGTATGCTGATCGGAAACCATCTCTTATTTAAAATAAGATTCGCTCCATAGAATTTTCATACGAAACAATGTCCCTAACATATAAGTACAGCTGATGGCCTTGGTTAGCCTATATTCAAATGAACTTGGCTCAGTTGACTACGGAGATCTAAACATGTGCGAAAAGCTAAACATGGAGAACGTCTTCGTACAAAATAACATGAAGTTAGAAATACATGAATTATTAAACTGTCTCTGTTTCAAGTAATGCACGTATGGTGGGTCTGCAAGGTACTGGGAAATACTGTGTAAAAGAGGCGCTGATTCCAGAGATCACGACTGAATAGACTTTAAATTATGGGCATAAATAATATTCGTTATCCATGCTATTAAGGGGAGATTAGACATGCACTAGAATTAATACATGCACCAACGAGTTAACGAGCAAGTCGATGATAGCTCATGATTCACTGTAATAAGCGTTGCTTCCCAAAACGCGAAACAATTGAAATGAAAATTTAAAAATCGTGACAATGACTGTGAAACGACGTAATTTAGTAGACTTAATCAGCAGACTGTCAACTTTCTACAGGCACCAGCTTGTCGCCAGGGGGCGTACAAGGTCGTCAGTTTCTGAGGTGTCTTTTCGGGGCTGGAGCCATCGCATCTGCTAGAGACGTGTCTCCATAGTTAATTAATAAAGTGTCCTCCCCGGTGCATACAGCCGAGAACGGAACATGGCGAACCCTAAGCAGCACCTACGCTGAATGCGTTACACAAAGGTTCTGCACTGTTTGAGGGACACAAGGATGGCCGCTTTGGCGGAAAGAATGCGCGACTCGGATGTGAAACTCGCCCATCCTACCAGTACCTCATACGAACGAAAAACTGTTATTTCAATAAGATCTGATTCCCTTGTTCCCTGGCCCGTTAAGAGGAGTATCAAATTGTCTATCTAGATTCTATTAAAAGGAGCTAATTCAATGACATTTAATAACAGTAGGATTATGTCTCGGTCAAAATGCAAGTAGTGTGACACAAGCCAGCATCTTCCCATGTTCCTTTTATTAATTTACCTCTTTGTCATTTGTTGTCAGATTGGATTTTCATATTACTTGCATTAGGAAGGAAGTAAGGAATGCAGAGACAGATTATCATTTATCCAACATGCAAATCTGTAGCAAACAATGACACAATTCTTTCCGAGACGTTGGTTATTTTCGCAAACATTTAGCAAATTGCAAGAGACAATGAACATTTTAGAAAAGCAAAAACATACGAGAGGGATCTGACGTATCTCTCTCACAGTGCGAACCATAATTAATCGTGAAAACTGACTCAGGTGAAAACGTACGAGAGTGAAGGTGGCGGGCGCAGGACGTCAAATGAAAACTCGTTTGTGTGGGAAGACGTTCACAAACCACCCCCGTGTCCAAGTGGATATCTAGGGCTTAGTTATGTCAACAAACAGAGCAGGAGAAGTTTCCAGGAGAGCTCTTCTTGTAGTAGATATATTCCTTCCTCTACCACGAACTATACTCGTGAACTGAATCGAATACGGTGCCTGCATCCACGTATGGAGTGTAGCCATGTATGGAAGTGAAACATGGACGATAAATAGTTTGGACAGGAAGAGAATAGAAGCTTTCGAAATGTGGTGCTACAGAAGAATGCTGAAGATTAGATGGGTAGATCACATAACTAATGAGGAGGTATTGAATAGAATTGGGGAGAAGAGGAGTTTGTGGCACAACTTGACGAGAAGAAGGGACCGGTTGGTAGGACATGTTCTGAGGTATCAAGGGATCACAAATTTAGCATTGGAGGGCAGCGTGGAGGGTAAAAATCGGAGAGGGAGACCAAGAGATGAATACACTAAGCAGATTCAGAAGGATTTAGGTTGCAGTACGTACTGGGAGATGAAGAAACTTGCACAGGATAGGGTAGCATGGAGAGCTGCATCAAACCAGTCTCAGGACTGAAGACCACAACAACAACATCAACAACATCATCGTATGGAATCATATCAGCTGAAATTAAAATCACCCATGCACCATATCATTTCATTCCTATGTTTGTTAACACATAAACACAAATCTGTCTTGGAAGGGCAGAGGTGCCATATTACTCCAGATCTTTGGTGATATAAATTTTGTATAAAATATTTATATCATGCGAAATCGAATCACCGACGAAATAGTTCACTTTGATGCGTTCTAGGAGTACATTTCCTTACAAGGGGCATCAACCAATTGACCTCTTTGTCTCAGTGTTTTAGTTAAGTTTGTGTTACAAATACTCACCGCCACCACACCAAAGAAACAAAAAATACAATTTTGGAAAGCAACGCTTGTTGCAGTGAACAACCAGCATATCCGAATACTTTCCTGATAAAGTAACATAATGTTAAATAACATCACTACGCAAACGTACACGAAATATATAACTAACAACACCGCATAAATCGAGTCTACGTTAAAATGAATCAGGACGTATGCAGATTTTTAGTGGTAAAATACTAGTCACGTATAACTGTGACTAAATGTAAATGTCGTGTGACTGGGGCCTCCCGTCGGGTAGACCGTTCGCCGAGTGCAAGTCTTTCGATTTGACGCCACTTCGGCGACTTGCGCGTCAATGGGGATGAAATGATGGTGATCAGGACAACACAACACCCAGTCCCTGAGCGAAGATAAATCTCCGACCCAGCCGGGAATCCAAGCCGGGCCCTTAGGATTGACGTTATGTCACGCTGACCACTTTTTTTTAATCTATTTTTGTTCGCTTTTGTTCTTTGCATCTGCTCAGGGTGGACGTCGTAAGACATCCGTTTAGGTTCATTGTTGATCCATTAACTTCGTTTTTTTTACATATATATATATATATATATATATATATATATATATATATATATATATATATATATATATAGAGAGAGAGAGAGAGAGAGAGAGAGAGAGAGAGAGCAGCTAACCCTTTGACTGAACAAGCTGAGCTCCGTGCCGGCATGATAAGGACAACACAACACCCAGTACCTGAGCGGAGAAAATCTCCGACCCAGCCGGGAATCGAACCCGGGCCGTTAGGTATGGGGGCGGACACTGTGACTAAGCGGTTAGCATGTGAATATCTTATAAGATTCTACTGAGAGGTAGCTAGTTATCCCGGCTAGCCAAATATCATTCATGTATGAGATAGTGGGACAAATTTGCGTGTTAATGACCTTTAGACTCAGAGAACCGCACTTGGAATCTAAACAATGGATATTTCAGTGATTGCAATGGCACTGTGCTTTTTACATTCTGACTAGATTTCCTGTATGCTGTGGTAATTGTGTGTTGAGGCAGACAAGAGTCTACAAAATTGTTAAGGCTTTCGTGGCCACTTGTTGACAAACTGCCTATTGGCTGCTGTCTCGGGTTCTTCGGCCGACGTTCATCTAATGATTTTTCTGACGTTTCGCCAGCACGAGTGGCTGTCATTGTCAAAGCTTCATCGTCCATTGCCGGTGGTGAACTGGAGCCGAGCTCGCGGGCGCAGACTATATGTACCTGGCGCGCCAACGTCCGAGGGCTTCTCCGCGGTCATTTCCGGTGCGGTTCTCCTCTTGCTACCTGCGACGGTCGTTCGCTGCAGTACGGGAAGCCAGGATCCGTTGACCTTAAGGCTTTCCTCTTTCTTGTTCAAACTGTTCGCGTAGAAATACAAAAACACGCGAACAGTTTGAACAAGAAAGAGGAAAGCCTTAAGGTCAACGGATCCTGGCTTCCCGTACTGCAGCGAACGACCGACGCAGGTAGCAAGAGGAGAACCGCACCCGAAATGACCGCGGAGAAGCCCTCGGACGTTGGCGCGCCAGGTACATATAGTCTGCGCCCGCGAGCTCGGCTCCAGTTCACCACCGACAATGGAGGGTGAAGCTTTGACAATGCCAGCCACTCGTGCTGGCGAAACGTCAGAAAAATCATTAAATGAACGTCGGCCGAAGAACCCGAGACAGAAGCCAATAGGCAGTTTGTAGACAAGAGTCTATTCGGGGTGAGCGAGTTCTCAAGGGAGGAACGACCGACCACACCATGGGGTGGCCCCGGTGGACACAGGAAGCCGCTTCCTCTCAGACTGGGCAGTGTACTTGTGGCCAGGTAGGGACCGGACAGACGGGAGCTCCAGGCAACGGCACCTCCAGAGCTGTGGGACAACGTACTGAGTCTCTGTCGCTAGCTGTAGCTTGCGCCCACAGGGTGACGTGAGAAACTTTCCTGGTGGAGTGAAAGACTTCGTAGAAACGCTGTCGGCATCTTTGAGATCATGAAAGTAGAGGGTCTGGTCGCACGCCAGATCTTTATAAAGCATAGCGAAATACCACATAGCTGGAAATATTATGTGATTTGTGGCGCATCAAGCAGGTGACAAAAAATAAGATGATTTCTCCTTTTTTCCCATGGCGCCAAAACGCGACGCCGGGAGAAACATTAGCACTCATTGGTGGATGTCCTGTGATGTAGTCCCACTTTTTAGACTGAGGATGGCAGTAAGTCAATGGACTGAAGCAATAACTCTACAGAGCCTCTGGAGGGAGGAGTGCAATCATTAGAAAAATATGTTCTTTGCAGTGGTGACGGGATGTCACTCGCTGCCGAGTATGATTGTCTTCTTCGAAACGAACTTTCTTCAGAACAACGCCTGTGCGTGATCTCGTTTAGTGTGGGAATGCTGCTGCACAGCTGCAGTCACACATTTCTTGACAGGTTCGGGACTTGTACCCAGTGGCATAGTGGTTACGACGACGGGAGATTCCGAACCTGCTACAGTCTTCGTCCACTTTTCCAACCGCGGGGGAAACTTTGGTTGTTCATGCGCCTGGTCTTCCGTTGAGGACTTTAAGTTTCAACCAGCGCATCCGCCTTCCAATGAAGCCGTTGGTGTAGTAGAGGGGACTCTTTATGTCGAGAGTATATGAGGATTTTCTGTCAGGCTTTACTCTCTCAGCCTTCGAGGTTCCCTCCTCATCCCACAAGACAGTGGTTTCCATCTGTATTAGCCCCAGAAAGATGGGTTGCTTCTTCCACCAGCTCCGCCGTTCTGAATTACACTCTCTCCGCCTCATTGGCAGTATTGGCGATAAATTTAGCGAATGATCGAAAAACATTGGATTTGTGGGAAACAGATGCCAGAACGAGGGAGATTGTGTTCTTTGAGGTTCTTGTCGGCGGATTCTGGACTGAGAGAAACACGTAGGCTCAGATGACATGGGCTGTGTGCTTTGGAGAGGCCACCACATCTGGATTCCAGACTCTGAGGAGCATATTGCAGCAACAGCATATTAGGAAAGGATGGCGTATTAACATAGTGAATTTGTGGAATTAGGGAAACGGCGTGATCGGTTTACTACTACCCACCCAGAACCTTGCTAACCATTAGTTATCACAACAGATTTTGATCAGCTTTTAGTGAACTGTTTGCTATCAACACTAAATTACTTTCGCTTTTGCTATGCCATTTATAAAATAAAACCTAAATATATTATATGCCTTTACGAGGGTTGGATCTTTAATAGTGGCAAATATTTATTTACAGTTCGTACAAAATAGATACATGTTTCAAAGTTTTACTGACCTTCAAAGTAGTCACCAGCATTGTGTATAACCCGTTGCCAGCGATGTGGAAGTCGTAGGATACTCTTAGCAGTACCAGTTGTGTTGACAGTTCGAGCGGCGCGGTCTATTGCCCGACGAATTTGTAGCAGTTCTGAAACGAATGCCATGAAGTTTTTCCTTCAGTTTAGAAATCGAGTTGAACTCACGAGGGCTTCAGTCAGGGGAATGCAGTAGGTGGTATAGCACTTAGCAGCCCCACCAGTAAAGAAAATCATTAACAGATTGCACTGTACCTGCTTGAGCGTTGTCCTGCAAAATGGTCAGGTCCAACAGAAGTGTCATCACTTCTGTCTCTAAACTGGTCGTAGATTGTGTTCCAAAAATGAACAGCATAGAGACAGAAATGATGACACTTTCTGCAGGACCTGACCATCATTTTGCAGGACAACGCTCAAGCACGTACAGTCTTCACTCTGCCCACGGCCGCTGGATTTCTGTGTGTCGTACCGTGCAGCCATCTCTCTCATGCAATCACGATTGCAAGCGTATTACAAGACAAACCACATGTTTCTATCTGTTTCCAGTCATGAGAAAAAAGTCGGAGGTGTTATAACGCGAATGCACTTCGTACGTTATTGCGTAACATATACGAGGGGCGTTCAATTAGTAATGCAACACGTATTTTCCTGAAAGCAGGTTGGTTTTATTCAGGACTCCAATACACCATATTATTCCCCATTCTTTTGGCTACAAAACCCTATTTTTCAACTTAATCGCCGTTCAATGCGATGGCCTTTCGCCACTTTACGGGGAGGGCCTGTATGTCCGCATGGTAAAGGAGACCGCTTATAAAACACTAATACGACCTATTCTTGAGTACTGCTCGAGCGTTTGGGATCCCTATCAGGTCGGATTGAGGGAGGACATAGAAGCAATTCAGAGGCGGGCTGCTAGATTTGTTACTGGTAGGTTTGAAGGTTTGATCATCATGCGAGTGTTACGGGAATGCTTCAGGAACTCGGGTGGGAGTCTCTAGAGGAAAGGAGGCGTTCTTTTCGTGAATCGCTACTGAGGAAATTTAGAGAACCAGCATTTGAGGCTGACTGCAGTACAATTTTTCTGCCGCCAACTTACATTTCGCGGAAAGACCACAAAGATAAGATAAGAGAGATTAGGGCTCGTACACAGGCATATAGGCAGTCATTTTTCCCTCGTTCTGTTTTGGAGTGGAACAGCGAGAGAAGATGCTAGTTGTGGTACGAGGTACCCTCCGCCACCCACCGTATGGTGGATTGCGGAGTATGTATGTAGATGTAGATGGTATCACTCTATTCGTCAACGTCGGAGTCAACGTCTTGCTACATTAATAGCCTCCCCATCATACATGTACCATACTGCTTCCCGCTGAGTGCATCTTTCATTGGGCCAAACAGATGGAAGTCGGAAGGGTGTGAGATACAGGTTGTAGAGCCGGCCGCTGTGGCCAAGCGGTTCTAGGCGCTTCAGTCCGGAATCGTGCTGCTGCTACGGTCGCAGGTTCGAATCCTGCCTCGGGCATGGATGTGTGTGATTTCCTTAGGTTAGTTAGGTTTAAACGTTGTTAAGTCCCATAGTGCTTAGAGCCATTTGAACAGGTTGTAAGGTGGATGAGGAAGAACAGTCCAATGACGTTTTGTGAGGTGCTCTCGGGTGCACAGACTTGTGTGAGGCCTTGCATTGTCAAGAAGTAGGAAAATTTCGTTTATATTTCTGTGACGATGAACACGCTGAAGTTGTTTCTTCAGTTTCCTGAGGATAGCACAATACATTTCAGAGTTGATCGCTGTATCATTAGAGAGGACATCATACAGAACGAACCATCACCTAGAACGAGAGTACCCGCACGTTCTAACATTGCAGGAGTCACAACTATGTGTGGCCGGCCGTCACGCGGGAGATGGAACAGGTTTGCGTGACCTTGTTGCGATGATGGCAGACGTTTCGCCCAACGACTCATCGTGCTTTTGTTCACTGGCAGATCTCCGTAGACATTTTGCAAGCACCTGTGAATATCTGCAGCTATCTGGTTTTACGTAAAAAAACGTTTCGCCCAACGACTCATCGTGCTTTTGTTCACTGGCAGATCTCCGTAGACATTTTGCAAGCACCTGTGAATATCTGCAGCTCTCTGGTTTTACGTAAAAAAAAAAAAACTCAATGACAGCTCTCTGCTTGGAAAGCTCCTCCGTTAGAGCGCCATTTTGAACGCTACATATAGCGCCACCCCATATCGGAGATTCGTGAAATTATACGGTCTGAAGCGGGAAGCTTCCACGATGTCCCACAACAAATTCCGCATTTTTTCAACCGAAGTTGGACGAGAAAAAAAAATGTGTCGCATTACTTACTGAAAGCAGCACGTACAGACTTAGAAAAAAAAAATGGAAATGAGCGTTGGCGTCATTGTCCGGGAGGCCCCTTGCGGGACAGGACCGCCCGCCTTGGTGCAGGTCTTATTACATTCGACGCCACATTGGGCGACCTGCGCGGCGGATGGGGATGAAATGATGAAGACAACACTCAGTGCCTCAGCGGAGAAAACTCCGACCCAGCCGGCAATGGAACCCGGGCCCGTAGGACGGCAATTCGTCACGCTCACCACTCCGCTATCGGCGCGGACTACAAAATTAGAAAAAGAGTACGTACCAACAGAGTCTCTGCGTCAGGATGACAAATTTCTTCTCGTTCCCCGATGTTACTTGACTGCTAAAATGCACCTCAAAGATATCTTCGCTAAATTACGAATTTTATTTAGAACTATTCTCTGTCGATATTAGAAGGCCTAGTACACGCACTCTCATCATACCGTCTGGTCCGCGCAGTTTCCATAAGCCGACGAGGGCCTGCGGGGGCGTGACGGCAGCGGACAGTTGCCGGCCGCTGTCGCGTCAGGACGGCGCAGTTGGTTCGGCATGTGTTTGTTTTACGAACCCCCGCAGCGTGTCTGCGTCGAGAATAAATCGGAAAGGCTACAGTTTAATCCGCGAAGCGATTAAGTCGTCGGCAGCGGCGCGCGGGCGCCAGCTGAGGCCGCCCCTGGCCCTGGGGACCCCGCGCTATCGATCATGGCGCCAGATGACGACCTGTCCCGCCCCCGCGCCGCAGCCGGCAGCCTGCAGCGTGCAGCCTGACAAGTAATAACGCCATTACGCTGCAAGCCGGCTTGTAATCTCCGCCTCTCTCTGCTCTCCGAGCTTAGTGGATAATTATTTAATGACAGAGCGCTTAGCCCGGTGAAGAGTGACCCCGTCAACGCCGCCTCCATTTACCGAGGGCGATGGATGTGCTCCAGCTCCCATGTTTAATCACAGATTTCGCAGCAATTGGAAATTATGGGATACATTCGTCACTTCTCTTGCAAAATATCGCCTCTCTCCTCTGTAGATAATAAGTTTTTCAACAGGTTCGTTTTTGGAAAAAAAAAACCGATGTAGTACATCGAACGCAACTCGTAGTAACTTGCCGTTACAAAATCCACTTACTCGCATTTCTGTAGTGAGAAACGTGGGTAACATGGAGTAAATTATAGTGTCCGATTGAAGGTAATTCTCGTACCGTTTCTCTGAGTGCTTTGTGCAGATTAAGGGGGGTAGGACGTCAAACGGGCCGACTTGGAGCAGGAGAGGCACCACAGGAGATTTTAATTTCCAGTGCCTATACTTTTGCAAATAAATTCACAAAACTTTGTCAGCATGACCAGGAAGGATTCAGGATTCACACTCATAGCAGTGGAAGTTCAAAAACATAGCAAAATAATTTTTTTTTACATGTGAAATTTCATCATTTTTTTCACTTACAATTGGCTGCATTTGTTGCTATAGGTATATTTTTCATCACAAGTAAGAGAGATTCTTTTGATGAATTTTGCACAGCATTCAAACCATACTTACAGGTGTATGAAACTCCAGAATTTTCCAAATCTATTAAAAACTATGGTAAAAATTGAGATAATTAATTACAAAATTTTATTTATTTTTATACATAAAGCTTAAAACGTAAGAGCTCATTTATCTGTTCATAAATTAAATGGATTCTAGAGTTTCAGACACCTGTAAGTATGGTTTGTATGCTGTGCAAAATTCATCGAACAGTCTCTCTTAATTATGAAGGAAAGTGTACCTATAGCAACAAATACAGCCAATAGTAAGTGAAAAAATGATGAAATTTCACATGTAAAAAAATTTATTTTGTTATGTTTTTGAACTTCCGCTGTTATGAGTGTGAATACTGAATCCTTCCTGGTCATGCTGACAAAGTTTTATGAATTTACTTGTAAAAGTATACACAGTGGAAATTAAAATGTCCTGTGGTGCCTCTCCTGCTCCAAGTCGCCTGTTTGACGTCCTACCCCCCCTTAAAGCGTTGCAACACCACTTTCGTCACACCTACAAACAGGGTTGGTAGGCTACTGCACAGGGGCATGTTAGAAGGTACTTTATGACAACATTGCCCATTCCCTACACCACTTCAGTTTAGCATGTCGCTAAGAAAAAATTCTGTGTACGTTCGTAAGCACCCTAAACTTTCTCATCATAGTTGTAGTGTTCCTAAGCGACATATACGATGGTGTGTCTAGAATTTACTTCGAGTACTGTTTCAATAAGTTTACACAACAGGATTTTGTGATGTGTTCAAATGTGTGTGAAATCTTATGGGACTTAACTGCTAAGGTCATCAGCCCCTAAGCTTACACACTACTTAACCTAAATTATCCTAAGGACAAACACACACACCCACGCCCGAGGGAGGACTCGAACCTCCGCCGGGACCAGCCGCACAGTCCATGACTGCAGCGCCTCAGACCGCTCGGCTAATCCCGCGCGGCAGGGTTTTGTGAGCTCACATCACCATTCTCCCAGTTGTTCGCGTGAACTGTACCGGTATATTACGGTCTTAGCAAAGCGTCTTTGAATATCTTCGATATCTTCTCTAACGTTTATTTGATAATGAGTGCAGATATTAATATAGTACTCTATAATAGCTAGAATTAGCTCCTTGTCTGCAGTTCCTTCAACAGATGCAACGCACCATCCCAGAAAACTTCCAACAAATCTAAGTCTTCCATTCGACTTCACTAATGCTACTTTCACGTATTCGTTCCATAATACAGCGTGGCAGGTTCCAGAAGCTTACGACAAATGTTCTAACTTGATACTATCTGGTTCTTTAATTGATTTCACAAAGAAATGACTCCTCTATTGTAAATTAGTTTCGATATCTCGTTACCGAATGTAAATTTTTCTTATGGTATCCCAGAAACCATATACAGGACGTTATGGGTAAAGGTACAGATACTGTTGTCATTGGTACCTTAATATGTTCCCACTTCAGTGTGACAG
The DNA here is from genome assembly GCF_023898315.1 of Schistocerca nitens. Taxonomy (NCBI): domain Eukaryota; kingdom Metazoa; phylum Arthropoda; class Insecta; order Orthoptera; family Acrididae; genus Schistocerca; species Schistocerca nitens. Next base: position 788,136,633 of record NC_064616.1, on the reverse strand, counting down.
TTGTTTTTTTCTCTGCATCCCACAATCTTCCCACAAAAAATCACATACACTCCTGGAAATTGAAATAAGAACACCGTGAATTCATTGTCCCAGGAAGGGGAAACTTTATTGACACATTCCTGGGGTCAGATACATCACATGATCACACTGACAGAACCACAGGCACATAGACACAGGCAACAGAGCACGCACAATGTCGGCACTAGTACAGTGTATATCCACCTTTCGCAGCAATGCAGGCTGCTATTCTCCCATGGAGACGATCGTAGAGATGCTGGATGTAGTCCTGTGGAACGGCTTGCCATGCCATTTCCACCTGGCGCCTCAGTTGGACCAGCGTTCGTGCCGGACGTGAGACGACGCTTCATCCAGTCCCAAACATGCTCAATGGGGGACAGATCCGGAGATCTTGCTGGCCAGGGTAGTTGACTTACACCTTCTAGAGCACGTTGGGTGGCACGGGATACATGCGGACGTGCATTGTCCTGTTGGAACAGCAAGTTCCCTTGCCGGTCTAGGAATGGTAGAACGATGGGTTCGATGACGGTTTGGATGTACCGTGCACTATTCAGTGTCCCCTCGACGATCACCAGTGGTGTACGGCCATTGTAGGAGATCGCTCCCCACACCATGATGCCGGGTGTTGGCCCTGTGTGCCTCGGTCGTATGCAGTCCTGATTGTGGCGCTCACCTGCACGGCGCCAAACACGCATACGACCATCATTCGCACCAAGGCAGAAGCGACTCTCATCGCTGAAGACGACACGTCTCCATTCGTCCCTCCATTCACGCCTGTCGCGACACCACTGGAGGCGGGCTGCACGATGTTGGGGCGTGAGCGGAAGACGGCCTAACGGTGTGCGGGACCGTAGCCCAGCTTCATGGAGACGGTTGCGAATGGTCCTCGCCGATACCCCAGGAGCAACAGTGTCCCTAATTTGCTGGGAAGTGGCGGTGCGGTCCCCTACGGCACTGCGTAGGATCCTACGGTCTTGGCGTGCATCCGTGCGTCGCTGCGGTCCGGTCCCAGGTCGACGGGCACGTGCACCTTCCGCCGACCACTGGCGACAACATCGATGTACTGTGGAGACCTCACGCCCCACGTGTTGAGCAATTCGGCGGTACGTCCACCCGGCCTCCCGCATGCCCACTATACGCCCTCGCTCAAAGTCCGTCAACTGCACATACGGTTCACGTCCACGCTGTCGCGGCATGCTACCAGTGTTAAAGACTGCGATGGAGCTCCGTATGCCACGGCAAACTGGCTGACACTGACGGCGGCGGTGCACAAATGCTGCGCAGCTAGCGCCATTCGACGGCCAACACCGCGGTTCCTGGTGTGTCCGCTGTGCCGTGCGTGTGATCATTGCTTGTACAGCCCTCTCGCAGTGTCCGGAGCAAGTATGGTGGGTCTGACACACCGGTGTCAATGTGTTCTTTTTTCCATTTCCAGGAGTGTAATTTACTACATAATGTTTCCTGCACGGCCTAACTGCGCCCGGAAGTGGACTACACCTTTCAGTACGGACTACCCGTTTTGCACACATGTGTCCACACTTCAACACGTGACCTGCTGCCCAGTGGAAAAGGAACATTAATGGCTGCCTTGTGCCACTAGTACTTAGAGGTACGAACCTACGTTAACACATTATATTCCTAATAGCTATAAATATTAGTCCGTAAATGTAGTAAATACTGATGTAATGTTGTTCAGTACAGTGTCCTCAGTCATCTGTAGAAGTATCTCCATTTATACCCCAACACCCAGTGTATATGTATACCTTTCACAGTGATTTGTGCTGTTCATCAGCTCAGATGTATTTGTTGGCAAGATTTACAGTAATCGAATAATGATATTCTGTACGATAAAAAGAAACAGTTTGTCTTAGTCATAAACAGCTCTGAAGTTGATGCTAAAACTCAGTGCAAGACATACTGCAAAATACTGAAGATACTAATACAGACATCAAAGCAAATGCATTATGAGAGAAATATGGTCACACCAGGTAACAAAACAGATAGAACTAGATAGAATGGAAGAGGGGACTAATAGAACCAGGGATGAAGAGGAGCAGGTTGCATTAAGAGTGCATAATGCATTGGTAAGAGATGTGTGCGCTGTTGCAAAACTTTGAATCAAGTATTTCATAGCTGTCCCTGAAAAACGGGGTTTTCAGGTACAGTAGTTACAGCCAGAGAATATTTCAAACCAACCACTACAAATAACTTCAGTAATATGAATATGACCCTCACTACACCGCAGGAAGTAATGTCCACCATAAAATTATTAAAGTCAATAAATTCTTGTGATTGTGACAAATATCAACGAAATTAATTAAGCTGCATTTTTTAGAGTTATTAACATACATACCTAACCAATCATTTATCAGCGGAACGTTTCCAGAGTGATTGAAGCACGCTGATGTTAAGGATTTATACAAGAAAGGAGACGGAAAGCCAAATTTCCGTCCATTTTTTTTCGGCAACATTCCCGTAAATTTTATAAAAGGTAATATACAGTCTGTTTCTCAACCTTCTGTTTATAAATAACGTATTATCAAAGTCACAGTTCAGATTATTATAGAGTTCAGAAATTGAAGAGGCTGTTTATACATACAGCTGCAATGTATTTAAATTATTAAACAATAAATTATAGGTTATTGGTGTATATTGTGATCTGTTCATTGCACTCGACTTTGTTAATCACAATATCCTTTTAAGTAAATTATAATATTACGGTGTAATAGTAAATGTTGCAAAATGGTTTAAATTGTGTCTATCTGACAGGAAACAAAAGGTGTCAGTAGGAAAGGGTCTTGTATTAAGCTATCAGGCATCATCCAGATGTAAGCTAATTACATGTGGTGTCCCACAAAGTTCTATTTTAGGATCCTTAATTTTTCTTATATATATCAATGACCTTTCATTATAACATTACCAGACGCCATTTTGTTTTGTTTGTAGAAGATACAATCATTGCAGCAGACAGCTATCAAGTATAAATTTAGAATGATCTGTTAACAAAATTTTCATGGACTTTTCCTGGACAATTCCTTGTCACTGAACTTTGAATAAACACACTTCATACAAGCAGAACTTGAAAGAGGCTTCCCCTCAAGATATGCCTAAAATATGACGACAACGAAATCGACGAGGTAGCCAATGTGAAATTCTTGGAAATACAGCTTGATAGTAAATATAACTGGGAGGGGCATACTGCCGAACTGCTCAAGAGTTTAAACAAATTTTTATTTGTCATTCGGATGTTATAGACATAGGAGATGCAATTATAAAAAAAAGCTACCTTATTTCGCTTACTTTCATTCCATAATGTCATAAGGGATAATTTTTTGTGTAACTCATCAAGCCAAGTCAAAGTTGCCCGTATCCAAGAACGTGTAATACGAATTATTTGTGGTCTGAACTTACGAACTTCCAGCAGAGACTTGTTCAAGGAACTGGGGATACTAAATATTGCTTTCCAATATTTTTACTCCTTAATGACGTTTGTCATAAAAATATATCTCTTTTTCATACCAACTGCTCAGTTCATAGAATCAATACTAGAAATAAGAATAACCTTCACAGATATTTTAAATCACTTCCTTTTGCCCAGAAAGATTTCTATTATTCAGTAACTCACATTTTTAACAACATGAGGAAGCCACACAAATACTAACTACAAACAGAGTTTAGTTTAAATGGAGCCTAAATGATTTATCGATGGGCGACTCTTACTCCATCGACGAATTTCTTAGTGGAACCGACTAACGCGTATATATTATCAACAAGATCAAATAATGTGAGTAGTATGTAAAATTTGACTTATGCGCTTCTACAGCTACATCAACATCTACAAATTGGTTCAAATGGCTCTGAGAACTATGGGACTTAACTGCTGAGGTCATCAGTCCCCTAAAATCAACATCTATAAACATACTCCTGAAGCCACCGACCGGTGCATGGCAGACGGTACCACGTGCCACTCCAAGTCATGTCTTTTCCTGTTCCACTCGTAAACAGGATCTGAAAGCCTCCTTACGAGACCCAATTTCTCGTAACTTGCCATCGTGCTCCTTACGCGAAATGTACAGAGGCGGCAGTGGAATCGTTCTGCAGATGGTCTCAGATGCCGGTTCTCAAAATTTCCGCAAAATTGCCCAGCCAAAGAGCGACGTCTTCCCTCCAGGGATTCCAATTTGAGTTCACGAAGTTTCTCCGTAATGCATAAGTGCTGATCGAACCTACCGGTAACAAATCTAGCAACATGCCTCTGAATTGCTTCGATGTCTTCCTTTAATCCGAGCTGGCTGGGATCCCAAATACTCGAAAAGTACTCAAGAATGAGTCGTACTAGTGTTATATATGCCGTCTCTTTTATGGATGAACTACACTTTCCCAAAATTTTCCCAGTAAAACGAAGTCGAGCATTCGCTTTCCTACTACTAACCTGGCGTGATCATTCATTTCATAACGCTTTGCAACGTTACATGTAGATATTTAATCTACATCTACATTTATACTCCGCAAGCCACCCAACGGTGTGTGGCGGAGGGCACGAATAAGGGCTCGAATAAGCATTAGTGCAACGCTACTAGACACTAGATTTCCTGAAAGTGAAATTTAAAACTTCAGCTTTCCGTTTGGTGTCTTCTATTGCCACCCCAGACCGGTCGAAGAGTGACTGGATAGAAGTATTGCCCGAATTTTCTCGGGTTCTTGGCAAGATCTTTCGCTAAGGTATGACCGTGGAAGTTGTTGTATGCTTCGCCCATTGGTCTTTCTACAGACGCACGAATCTCTCCTAACCCTTGCCAGTCGACATTTGCGTGCCTTTCTTTCAGCCGAGAGTGCAATAATATCAGTTTCTTCAGCGTTTTCCAAATTTGATTATTAAACTGCGGAGGATCCTTTCCGTCCATCATCCACTTGCTTGGCAGATACGCGATTGACAGTCAGCTTAAGCTTTGCACGTAATGTCTCTACGTCCTTCATATTGGAGCTAAACGATGTCTATTCATTGTGTAAGTGGGTTGATAACAATCGCTTATCCGATTTTTCTACTATAAATACTCTCCTACCCTTCTTGACAGATTTATTAACTTTATTAACCATCGTGGATATGATGACATAATGATCACTAATCCCTATCTCTGTACTGACACTGTCGGTAAGGTCAGACCTGTTTGTAGCTACATGGTCTAAAAAATTTTCATTACGTGTGGGTTGTCGAACTAACTGCTCAAGACAGTTTTCGGAAAACGTATTCAGAACTAATTACTTTCGGCCATAATGGCTACGTTCATGTACCGCGACTGTGTGGGAGAATTATTTATTTTTAATTTCTGCTACTAGTCACTTTTGTTTTTTATGTTTAATCTAACATAATACAACACTTTTCGAACATGTTCTGTTCATTATCAGGTGTTATACGTACATACATACAGAGAAATGTTACTTAAAAATAAATTGTCTTAAACTAAATTAACCTAGAATTTTTTATCCATTGTTCGTGACTGTAGTGGCTGGTGTGGCATTTTGGGGAGGGAGCAGTGGATGATCAGAAATCGATGTCAGTGATGTCATCGGCTGGTTTTTCTTGTTGTTGGTTATGTATAACATCACAGCCTGTATGGGACGCAGATAGTTTTGTATCAGTTAAGTGTTGCGAAAATCGTCTGAAAGGCTTTTATGTGGCAGTTGATCACTTACGATTTTATAGCCTTGTAGCTTCACTTGCATCACTGGTGTAATAGCGCAGATGTTAAGTAACATTGTACTGCATCCTATACAGACTGTGATGTCATACACAACCAACAACAACAGAAGGCACCACTGACATCGATTACTGGTCATCCACCGTCCCCCTCCCCCCCCCCCCCCAAAAATGACACACGAGCTACTACAGTAACGAACAATGGACAAAAATTTCTAGGTTAATTTAGTTTAAGACAATTTATTTTTAAGCAACATTTCTCTGTATGTATGTCCGTATAAACGCCTGATGATGAACAAAACATGATCTAAACGCGTTGTATTATGTTAGATGAAAAGTGTTAAGAACTATTTCACGAAATTGTCTTTTCGTACCATCTGCAGTGAATTCATAGACGTCTCAATTTAAACTAAGTAGGTTAAAGTCGTCTCCAACTAATATTTCAGCGCTTGCAAGCGCAGACTTTCTTTGAATGAGTCTACAGTTGTTACGTCGTAATTGTGTGGTAAGCAAAAAGAAGTTCCATCAATTAATTTGAGTTCACCTAGGCCGATTACTTCTATCCACATAACTTCATGGTTAGACTCTATTTCAGCCGGAATAGACGTAACACTATCTTCGACTGCTATGAACATTCCCTCTCCTACGGTGTCTAACCTGTCTTTCCGATATACGTTCCATGCCTCGTTCAACACTTCGGACCTTTCTACTTCGAATTTCATGCCCCTCGGTTCTGAAAATAATTGGAACGCGACAACTTTCCTAGCGGATAGAAAATTCAGGAACTTTGTTAAGAATGTTACGGCAATTTACTGTTAAAATTATGACAGTCGAAGTGCTTCTACTTAGGACGCCATCTCATTTTGCTCTCTGCATATAGTGTGGCGAGCGTTCATCAGAGGACCTCAAACTATCGTCTAGCCTCTAAAACACATGTGCACTCCACATGTACTCCGTTAAGTGAGTAGCTGCTATCTGTGTGTAGTTCGCCCCTGGCATATGAAGGGGAATCCAACGATTCTCCGCCCCATAACGCAAGACAGTAATCAACAGCCAAGTCCGTTACAGGATCGATGGAACCCCTGGCTGACACCCTTCACTCGGCTCCATACCAAAGGATTATCATCCATCCTGGGTACGATACTGCAGATCGTGAGCCCTGCTCGCACCCCGCGAGCGAGGCTAACAACCCTCAGCACTTCTGCTAGCTGCCCATATGAACTGAGGATGACCTCAGAACCCAAGCGACAGACGTCACGAGTCACAACCTGCAACCTGCAAATGACTACACCCTGCACCCTCGATAGCTGCAAACAGGGCATCCTCCACGTCTCTGCTACAGTCGACCCCCCGAGCGCACACTGGGGCTTCCGGTAACTAGCAAACCCCACCCCTACCCACGTGTGACTGCTCGTATCCTGCTGAAAGAGCGACCGCCTGTCCACACACAGGGTGGACGCGCGAGGATAGGCGGTCAGCCTCCACATTCACCCTTCGCTTCGAGCGCATCCGTTACAACCAGCGACTCACCCTACTGTGAGGGAGGATCCCCCGCGTCGCGCACACTGCAAGGTGCCCCTCCCCGATAGTAGAGCCCGTGGCCGAAACAAGCGACACTTGAGTTGTCCAATGCGACGCACGAGGTTCTCCGCCGGCGCTACACCCCGAGCCAGCAGCCTGCAGACGGCAGATCACGGCCAACACTGTCTTCAGTTTTTACCGAACTGCGGCCCCCCTTTCCTGCGTACGCATACAACATGCTTACACATATCCATCCTACTACGACTTAAAGGGTAAAAATACACAGAAAAACCTAGCTATGCAACTTGTTACAATCCCGATGTGTCACAAGCGGCAGCTGGAGCCTGACTGAGCTGTTTCCAACGATCGCTAGTTATTCAAAACAAACGATAACTACCTTACAGACTGCGCGAATTTACATTACACAGTTAACTGATTCAACTGAGTCACAGTATATATATATATATATATATATATATATATATATATATATATACCATTTTAGTCCATAATGAGGAATTGTTCGGGATAAAGATGAGATACAGCAAAATGTTTCAGGTAAAAGCTGTATGTAGGTGGTCAAGAGGCTCAGGCATTGCTTCTAATGGCCATGACCTCGAACGTTATTTTCAAGGAGATTTGAATCTTAAAGTGATTTTTTTTTTAAAAAATTGGGTCCCTAATATTTGATTTATCACGTGGAAAGCACAACAAACTGTACGTATAAAATGATATATTGTTCAAGGTCATGGCAAAATTAAATCAAGATCAAATAAGCAAATATGTTTTCAGTTCTATTTCGGATTAACTCGAATAGGGGAGTGATAAAGCAAAATACAATGTTAAATACAGATCGGAAGGGCATTCCTAGGAGTAAGACACGAGGGGACTCATTCAACGACTTGTAAATCAATTATATACGTTTTATTTTTGTTTTTTGTTTCTTGCAAACGTCAGAATAACAGTCATACGTTTTGATATAGTTATTTTGGCCAATAAACACATAATTAAAACTTAAAGTTCAAACCTCTCTTAGTTCTTTCCAAATCCGACGTCACAAATAGGGGTTTCCATGAAACAAAACACAATCTCCAAATGACCTTACAGAAATACCTTTAAGATCATGGTTCCTGGTAATGATAAGTGACACCTTGTGCCCCTTCAAATTTGTATCTAACATTGTATTTTGCATTATACCTCTTGTATTCAGGATATTCCCTACTAGAACTAAAAACATGTTTGCTGATTTGGCCTTCATAGAACCTTGCCATGATCTTGAATAATGTATCATTTTGTACGTAAAATTTGTCGCTCTCTTCAAATCTTAAATCAAATATTAGGGTTCCCATTTAAAAAATCACTTTCAGCTCCAAATCACCTTGAAAATAACGTTCAAGGCCACGGGCATTAGCCCAATGCATGACTCTATTTTCCACCTACAACGTTTATCTAAAACATTTTGTTGCATCCCATCTCTATCCTTAGTTATTCCACATTATGGATTGAAGTTGTCTACCCATATAACTTTTTTCTGGTGAATTGAATGAAAATTTATTTCAACCAATGTTTTTAACGTACGTAGTTGGGTAGTCCTTGCTGAGGGTATGTGTTTTATGTTTCCCCACAGATATAGGAAATATGGAGTAGACGATAAATTTTTATATGAAACCATGTACATTTTATTCAAGAATACGCTTACCCTCTCCAAGAGCTATTCTAAAATGTATCACATAGTATCCTTTTATCCACGAAACTAGTAGCTACAGAAATGATAAATACTACACAACTCTAATTTAAATATCACTTCAGCGCATTTCATTAACTAATTTATTTAACCTTTTCAAGGCTCATTTTAACATTTTCCAAATTACCAGTAAATAATTAACGCAACAGTCCTATACTGTACTGTACTTACGACAATGCAGAAGTAACATCGGCTTGTGTAGTAACTTTTACTGTGATACTACCACTACATGAAAAACAGAGCGTTTACATCACATGCTCAAAGTGGTGACCATTTTCACGTGTACAGAGGGTCAGCCTCTGGATGAAGGAGGCCCTACATTGTGCTACTACTCCCTCTGTGATGGCTGTACTAGCATCAGTAATGCGGTGCTGTGAGTCCTCTAGTGTTGTTGGAACATTTTGGTAGACGGCATTCATGGCTGCTCCCCACAGAAAAAAATTCCAGCTGTGTAAGGTCTAGAGACCGGGCAAGCCAACTAACTGGCCCACCACATTCAATCCACCTACCACGGTATTTACAGTCCAGGGTACGTCGTGCTCGTAAGTCGTTATGTGCAGGACATCCACCATGCTGATACCACAAGACCATCACCTGATTCAGAGGTACAATGCGCAAGAGAACTGGAAGAGTGTGTCTTAAAAATCGGTCATATTGGCTGTCATTTAGACTTACATTCACAAAAATAGGCCCGATAATGGTATCTCCAATAATTCCGTTCCAAACATTAATGTTCCATAGACATTGGTGTTCTACCTGTCGGTGCCATCGTGGACTGTTGATGGGCTAGTAATTTATATTTCTCATATTGACAATTCCTTTGTTGTAGAATGACTTCTCGTCGGTACAAAGAACATCTGAGAAGAAACTAGGTTTAGTCAGAAGATGTTGCTGAGACCACTGACAAAATTGAACCCTATTGTTGAAGTAATTTCCATGAAGTTCTTGGTGTAAATGGACATGGTAAAGATGGAATTTTTGACATTGCAGAATGCGACGTGCACTTGTTTTCGAGACACGAACTTCATGTTGAATTCGTCGTGTACTGACTTCAGGAGTCACGGCTACGGCAGCGAGGCGCGGAGTAGCCGCACGGTCTAGGGTGCCTTGTCACAGTTCGCACGGCTACCTCCGTCGGAGGTTCGTGTCCTCCTTCGGGCATGGAAATGTGTGTTGTCCTTAGCGTAAGTTAGTTTAAGTTAGATTAACTAGTGTGTAATCCTAGGGACCGATGACCTCAGCAGTTTGGTCCCATAGGAACTTACCACCACGGCAGCGAGCAAAGCGACCTCAGCAGCTTCCTCAATTCGTTTTATGCGACGATTTACAAGCCTTGCATTTAAACTTCCCATCTCACGTAGACGAAAAATGAGACAACCAAACATCCAGCTGGAAGGCGATGGCTTGTCAGAGAATCGTCTGCTGCAGAGGAGTTGTACTTGAACAGAATTTCGCACGCCTACAGCAAAGTACAGTACAGGTATGTAGAGTAGAGTACAAGACGGACACAATAACATAATAATCATAATGTAGTATTGTATGTTAACCGGTGGCCTAGAAACGACGGAGAGGCTCCGTCCCCGCCGCAGTCTCAGTGGTCCACAACCCTACGACGACTACCGCAGTCCTCTTCACCCCTCCGCCGCCGCACACCGAACTACTCATTCAGGGTTATTGTGCGGTTCCGCCCCTGGTGCCCCCCCCCCCCCTCCCTCAGGTAACGTCTCACATCAGACGAGTGTATCCCCTATGTTTGCGTGGTAGAGTAATGGTGGTGTACGCGTACGTGGAGAACTTGTTTGCGCAGCAATCGCCGACATAGTGTAGCTGAGAGGAATAAGGGGAACCAGTCCGCATTCGCTGAGGCAGATGAAAAACCGCCTAAAAACCATCCACAGACTGGCCGGTTTACCGGACTTCGACGCAAGTCCGCCAGGCGGATTCGTGCCGGGGACCAGGCGCTCCTTCCCGCAACGGAAACCCGGGCGCTAGATCGCTCGGCTAACCGGGCGGGCTCTCTAATAGTACTAAACATAAAAATGGAAGTTACTAAATTATTTCCTGTCAAGGTACTTTCTCCGTAGATCAGCAGCGTTTCTACCTTATCTTCATGCGTATACACCACACACCTTCACACAACAAAACTTGCATTTACAATGCGTAGTATCGCCATGCAGCTACTAAGTTACGCTGGTGCACGACTACACTGGTATGTAGTGTAATGTACGCTAAAACAACAACAAATGAGGTGCGCGGGGAGGGGAAGGGGAGAGAGATAAGTACCTGTCTTTACATGACTCGGAAGCCATGAACGAAACCCACATCCTTACAACAGCACTGCATGCGGTACGTAATGTGTACAGTGAAGGCAGTAAACAGGTCCGTTTCTTCATAGCCTGTGTACTTTTTATCGTTTGCGCATCTACGTGTACTGACAAAAAGGGTGCACTGTGATGCATTTTTGAATAGCGCTTGTAGAAGGTAAGTGTATTCTCGAATAAAATGTACATGGTTCCATTTTAAAAATTTAACCTCTACCTCGTATCTCCTACATCTGCGGCAATACGTAAACCGTACACCCTCAGGAAGAACTAACCAACAATGTTAAACTGTGGGTGAAACAATTTTTCAAATGGTTCAAATGGCTCTGAGCACTATGGGACTCAACTTCTGAGGCCATTAGTCCCCTAGAACTTAGAACTAGTTAAACCTAACTAACCTAAGGACATCACAAACATCCATGCCCGAGGCAGGATTGGAACCTGCGACCGTAGCGGTCTTGCGGTTCCAGACTGCAGCGCCTTTAACCGCACGGCCACTTCGGCCGGCTAAACAATTTTTCATTTAACGCATCAGAAAAAAAAGTTATTTTGATTGAGCAAGATACTCTATATATGTATAAAGGATGATCAAGAAGTTCCCGTCTAAGGCTGTTGGTGCAACAAATATGCAACGTAGTGTGACTCCGATGCGGGTATACAAGCACCTACATTCAGACAAGGGATCAGTGTGGCATTCCGGCGTGCGCGCTGTACATGTGAATACGTGAACTATCGCGACGTTACTACCAAATTCGTTCGAACAGGACCAACATGCTGTTACTCTTTTCTTGGCTTCCGAAGGACAAACACCAATAAAGAAAATATATAGGTGTGCAATTAAGGTGAAACGTCCGGGAAAACTGCGACAAGGGGTGCTTTGTACTTTGTTTGGTTTCGTGTCACAATTAGCTTTGTATCTGTACTGTACTGAAAACAGTGGTCACGGTGCCTGTTGTGGACAACAGTAATGGTCTCGTACCTTCTTCCTCTCACGTCTGCATTAACTAATTTATTTAACCTCTTCAAGGCGCATTTCAAAATTTGTTAAAGTACAAATTAGAACAATAATCTTATTTGTAAAAGAAGGATTAAGGATAAACTATAATGCTACTAAGGACGAATGCTAGTGTTCACTAAACAATTTCTGTTTAAATAAAAGCCCATAAATTTACCGACACAAATTAGAAATAATACTTGTCTTGTGGACTCAAATAATTATGAAATAAATGGACTTAATTAATATTGGGAAACTTCTGCGTGCTTCTTCCAGAAGTGGATAACGCTATCTCAGAAATACTAGACGATATAAGTTACTTCGTGTGTCGTACCAAAAACTAAAAGAAGCTCCTTCATCGGCTTGTAATCTCAGTGAAGTAACCCTTATACGCGATCCCAACAGTTTAATCTCTATCTGTCCTAAGAAACCTGTGCCGTTGGTTGTTTCACAGTAGCAAAAGCGTAATCGTTGAACGTAATGATGATATTCGATGTAACTGCCGCTGGCGAAAAAGCTGCAGACCCGCAAATGTGGTGAGAACTAAAACCTAAGACCTTAGACAGCAGACTGCTGCCTGTAACTGGTAAGGCAAAATTTAATCTTGTCACTTTACTGCCAGCAACAACGTAGGACCTGAACTCTCAGCACAAGATGGAATTCCGTAACGTCTTAAGCGCAAGTGAATAACAGAAAAGGGCTTCCAAGAAGTGTATGCCAGACGCAAGGCGAGGACTCCCAACACAAGGCGGAGTACAGTATCGTCTTTAATAGTACAGCAAACTACACTGCCATAACTCATCTCTATGACAGAAGTTCTGCATCGCACTACGGCTAAAACAGAATTCTTCTGTACGCCTGAGAGCAAAGACAAGAAAATATTCCTTTTCTTTCGAGAGCTGAGACAGGGTGTCCCGCTCCTTCCAGGGTTCAGACAGGAATCTCGTAGCTAAAACTGCCAGTTCACCAGCTCGACTCTCTTTACCTCCACCGAGGGTATCATTGCTTAGAAGTTACAGTGCATACTCTCTCTCTTCTCATAAAAAAGGGCTCTGGCAATCACACTCAAGTTTTCGTCGAATTTTCCAGAAGGCATCCCTTCTACCAACGGCTTTAAGCAAATGTGTCTCTCCGGAACGTGCGACTTAAAATTTCGCGGGAACAAGCCTGGTTACGTTCCAAAACAGCTAACGGCTTGAGGTACGAGACTATCGCCTGGCCGCTTCCAATTCGCCACAGTATTGTTTGAAAGAATTTGCGTCCACGACTACACAGCGCCTGTCACCCTGCACCCATGACTGTGGACCGACTGTCGCCATTCATACAACTCCTGCGCCCCTCATAAAACATCTTATCTCGGCCCTCAATCAGGTCGACGACCGCGTTCATACATTGTTCTGCGTTTCGGCGACCGCCCATGGCTCCACTAAGCTTATGCAGACATTCTATATGAAAGCCCATCAACCAACAAATAAGTGAACTATAAGTATTGGTATATAGGTGTACTTGCCGATGTTAGTCATGTTCCTCATCTTTAATAAACGGTTCGAAGCCCGTCAACAGATGTTATATCACTATACAGTCGCATGTATAGGAATGGGACGGAATTTTTGTAAGGTGCCAAATTACTGCCATCTCACAACACCCCTTCCCCGTCATGCATTTTGTACTCCCATGAGGTGATTCTTACAGCGTTATCTCATGAAGTACAAAATGATCCAAACATCGGACATTCCCTTACCTCGTCACTACAATTATCCTACTAGGCATCTCCTAATATACCCCTTCGACATTCAGTCAACAATTCTCCCATGGGTAACTGCCTCAATTATTTATATTTAAGACAGGGTTACCATTTACATTAAATATTTCGGCTGTTTTGACGAAGGGAACACCGTTTTGACATTCGTCTATACAAAATAAAAAGCAAAATAATTCCTGTCAGAAAAGCAAAAGTTAAAAGAATCTGTACAAAGCCTTAATATTTTGGTTCTAACTGCAAATGGCAGCACCCTTATTTAGACGTAAGGTTCATTCGTTGTTCATTCAACCGTCTCTAACCATATTCCATTTTAGTACAAGTTGTATTGAGGAGCACATACAATGATTTAAGTATAATAAATACATATAATAAACGAACACTGTGTTTTGTATAAAAAAATTAGGCAATAGCTTCTACCATCGTATAAGAGGGAGATCAAGAGATGAATACAGTAAGCAGATTGAGAAGGATGTAGGTTGCGGTAGTTACTCAGAGATGAAGAGGCTTGCACAGGATAGAGTAGCATGGAGAGCTGCATCGAACCAGTCTTTGGACTGAATACCACAACAACAACAACAACAACAACAACATAGGTAGTGACCACTAAATCTTAGTTCATTCTAAGATACATGAACAAAGTGTGTGTAAAAGTGTTGGCATCACTAAGACATAAACAGATACCGATGGACACCACAATGAACACAACATACAATAATTTCATAAGCAATAAAAAAAATTACAAAATATGAACGTATTAATGTGTAACGGTCGATGTTTTCGCTGGTATGTAACAGAATACTCGTGAGAACACAGGACACTTTACAGTTGTTCACGAGAAGAATGAATCACTAAGGCACAGACACACTACACACACTTTTCTGGAGGAAGTTTGTAGGTGGGAACGGAATTGCAGAGTACATGCGAGGAGCAATATAGCTCATGAAGACTCATGGTTGTTACGAGGAAGAACCCATGCATGGGGCGATGAATGACCCATGGACCCACAGCTCTTTGGTGACCCTACCAAGGACCCACAGCATGTACCATGACCCTTGGACGATAACCAGCACCCTCAGAATATGCAGGAAGGTTAGTGAGCAAACTGCTCGTCTGACTGTCCCAATGTCAAATGGTTCAAATGGCTCTGAGCACTATGGGACTTAACTGCTGAGGTCATCAGTCCCCTAGAACTTAGAACTACTTAAACCTAACTAACCTAAGGACATCACACACATCCATGCCCGAGGCAGGATTCGAACCTGCGACCGTAGCGGTCGCGCGGTTCCAGACTGTAGCGCCTAGAACCGCTCCGGTCGGCTGTCCCAATGTCAGTCACGTATTTCCCAAGACAGATCTTGTAGACGTTTAAGCTGGGGGTGCACATAGTTTTCAACGCAAATGACAATCAGGTAAGATGTTGGGGACCTACAGTCTCTTCTGCGACAACTAGGGATATGTGTGTTAATGGTTCAAATGGCTCTGAGCACTATGGGACTTAACATCTATGGTCATCAGTCCCCTAGAACGTAGAACTACTTAAACCTAACTAACCTAAGGACAGTACACAACACCCAGTCACCGCGAGGCAGAGAAAATCCCTGACCCCGCCGGGAATCGAACCCGGGAACCCGGGCGTGGGAAGCGAGAACGCTACCGTACGACCGCGAGCTGCGGACTGTGTGTTAATGTTCCTACTCTGCTTTTATTCATGTAATTAACTTCTCGCTTCGTCAACAATTGTGACTGAAATCGGATATAGGGTGGTTGCAATATGGTAGGTTTTGCTTTTGCAGTTTCATTCGATTGTTTTTGGACAGGATTGTTTTTTGGGAAGCGATAATTGTGTGTGGCTGCATTTCCTCAGAAAATGGTCCAGGCTACCAATGGACGTTAATAAAATTGATCCAGTGACGTGACTCTCTGTCCTCGTAGCGACTGTTAGGCAGAAGACGAGAGGGGCTTCTCCGTTTATCATATAGGCATCCTCAGCCTAGCCGTGGCTTGCCTATTGACTGTCCTCACTAGAGCAGAAAATTTTTCTGTCTCGGTATTACGGCACAGCTGTTGAGACAAGTTTCTTACTTACAGTTCTCTCTCACGTGCCGTCGTATCAGCTGGCCCAGTACGTGTTATGCCATTAGCGGCCCACTCGCTGGTGCCACGGAACGTGTAATCCTCGAATGCCCGTCTTTTGTTGTTGCCCTACAGAGGAAATGCAAACCAGCTCTCCGTGCCGCTCCTTTATTGACCCGTCGTATCAATGACCCACCTGCGTCATTCAGTTCCACTTCCCTCAGCAGCGGCCTTGCCGAAGGCCGTGTTTCACCTGTTCGTGTGTGTGGGTATCTTTACTGCGCCGTGTGCCTCACTCAAGTCAGAATACTGCCCTTTGTGACCTGGACTCACTAACATAAACTAATTTCATTGACCGATGCACTTACAGATGATACAATGAGATTCGTACATAATATTGAAACAAAAATTAAATCAACATTTTATGAATTTATTTAAAAAATTGCGGTTCCCTTTTTTGGTTAATTCAAAAAAAAATAACAATTTTTTATAAAAATTGCTCAATTTCAGTACACTAGCTTGCATTTAAGTGTAATGAAGTCTGTAATCTATTTCTACACAGAAACTATGCACCTCCTACACTTTTTTTTTTTTTTACCTGTTCACAAGAAGAGGGAGAAACACTTATTAGACATGCGTGTTTCTGCTTGCCATCCAAAAACTTTTACCACACATGCAGCACCTTAGTTGGTAACTACTTCGTTATGCTAATTACTCATATTACTGCCTACGTCTTGCGCCAGAAACTACTCTAAAATTTTAGTATCCTCCTTACAACCATTTGTTCCAGTTGGTGGAAATTCGTCTCCCAAAGATTCGAGGCCGCCCTATGTCGCGGCACCTCTGTTAGCTGTCGACGTCGTGGTGACAGCGCCTGACAAGACGAAAACATACGACTGCGAAACAGTATATGAAACTGACGTAATCGTGGGCGTCTCTTCCACTATGAGATTGCTTGTCAAGCTGCACTATCTTGACACAATATGCACAAAATATGCGTTAAGTGGATTGCTAGCCTAATATGTGCTCTTTCTTCGGTATTTGTTTTTAAATACCATCGTTGACATTTGCGCTACCTTCATCTTCATATCATTCCCTCCTCTTCGTTCTGCACGTTGTGGTTCTTTATTTGTGCTGGAGTCCCTTTACGGGCCTTACCAGTCAGACCATATTATCTGCAAGATGAGTCCTCCAAAATATAATTTCATTATTACACATTTGTTGTTGTTGTGTTCTTCAGTCCTGAGACTAGTTTGATGCAGCTCTCCATGCTACTCTATCCTGTGCAAGCTTCTTCATCTCCCAGTACTTACTGCAACCTACATCCTTCTGAATCTGCTTAGTGTATTCATCTCTTGGTCTCCCTCTACGATTTTTACCCTCCACACTGCCCTCCAACGCTAAATTTGTGATCCCCTGATGCCTCAGAACATGTCCTACCAACCGGTCCCTTCTTCTTGTCAAGTTATGCCACAAACTCCTCTTCTCCCCAATTCTATTCAATACCTCCTCATTAGTTATGTGATCTACCCATCTAATCTTCAGCATTCTTCTGTAGCACCACATTTCGAAAGCTTCTATTCTCTTCTTGTCTAAACTATTTATCGTCCACGTTTCACTTCCATACATGGCTACACTCCATACAAATACTTTCAGAAACGACTTCCTGACACTTAAATTTATACTCGATGTTAACAAATTTCGCTTCTTCAGAAACATTTTCCTTGCCATTGCCAGTCTTCATTTTATGTCCTCTCTACTTCGACCATCATAAGTTATTTTGCTCCCAAAATAGCAAAATTCCTTTACTACTTTAAGTGTCTCATTTTCTAATCTAATTCCCTCAGCATCACCCGACCTAATTCGACTACATTCCATTATCCTCGTTTTGCTTCTGTTGATGTTCATCTTATATCCTCCTTTCAAGACACTGTCCATTCCGTTCATCTGCTCTTCTAAGTCCTTTGCTGTCTCTGACAGAATTACAATGTTTTTATTTCTTCTCCATGGATTTTAATACCTACTCCGAATTTTTCTTTTGTTTCCTTTACTTCTTGCTCAATATACAGATTGAGTAACATCGGGGAGAGGCTACAGCCCTGTCTCACTCCCTTCCCAACCACTGCTTCAATTTCATGTCCCTCGACTCTTATAACTGCTATCTACTTTCTGTACAAATTGTAAATAGCCTTTCGCTCCCTGTATTTTACCCCTGCCACCTTCAGAATTTGAAAGAGAGTATCCCAGTCAACATTGTCAAAAGCTTTCTATAAGTCTACAAATGCTAGAAACGTAGGTTTGCCTTTCCATAATCTATCTTCTGATAAGTCGTAAGGTCAGTATGGCCTGACGTGTTCCAACATTTCTACAGAGTCCAAACTTATCTTCCCCGAGGTCGGCTTCTACTAGTTTCTCCATTCGCCTGTAAAGAATTCGCGTTAGTATTTTGCAGCTGTGACTTTCTAAACAGATAGTTCGGTAATTTTCACATCTGTAAACACCCGCTTTCTTAGGGATTGGAATTATTATATTCTTTCTGAAGTCTGTGGGTATATCGCCTGTCTCATACATCTTCCTCACCAGATGGTAGTGTTTTGTCAGGACTGGCTCTCCCAAGACCGTCAGTAGTTCTAATGGAATGTTGTCTACTCCCGGGGCCTTGTTCCGACTCAGGTCTTTCAGTGCTCTGTGAAACTCTTCACGCAGTATCGTATCTCCCATTTCATCTTCATCTACATCCTCTTCCATTTCTGGAATATTGTCCTCAAGTACATCGTCCTTGTATAGACCTTCTATATACTCCTTCCACCTTTCTGCTTTCCCTTCTTTGCTTAGAACTGGGTTTCCATCTGAGCTCTTGATATTCATACAAGTGGCTCTCTTTTCTCCAAAGGTCTCTTTAATTTTCCTGTAGGCAGTATCTATCTTGCCTCTAGTGAGATAAGCCTCTACATCCTTACATTTGTCCTCTAGCCATCCCCGCTTAGCCATTTTGCACTTCCTGTCGATCTCATTTTTGAGACGTTTTTATTCCTTTTTGCCTGCTCCATTTACTGCATTTTTATATTTTCTGCTTTCATCAATTAAATTCAATATTTCTTCTGTTACCCAAGGATTTCTACTATCCCTGGTCTTTTTACCTACTTGATCCTCTGCTACCTTCACGACTTCATCCCTCAGAGCTACCCATTCTTCTTCTACTGTATTTCTTTCCCCCATTCCTGTCAATTGTTCCCTTATGCTCTCCCTGAAACTCTGTACAACCTCTGGTTTAGTTAGTGTATCCAGGTCCCATCTCCTTAAATTCCCACCTTTTTGCAGTTTCTTCAGTTTTAATCTACAGTTGATAACCAATAGATTGTGGTCAGAATCCACATCTGCCCCTGGAAATATCTTACAATTTAAAGCCTGGTTAATAAATCTCTGTCTTACCATTATTTAATCTATCTGATACCTACTAGTATCTATTACACAGAACGATGTAAATCGTACATGCTCATTATCGCGACTGTCTTGTCACTAATCTTTATATTTGCCTTGTGCATTAAGGGTGACGTATATTCGGAACTTCCTTCCACCTCAGCAATTGTAGAAACATAATCTCTCTCTCGTTTTTAAGATCTCACATGTCATTACTATGAATTCCATATAACGTCCTTTACTCAAACCAAAAGCTCATCCATATGAGAACGGTGCGCGTATACACCTACATGCAGAGCAGGCCACCTCATAAAGTATCCCGTCCCTTCCGACGGAGACAAACTAAAATCACATCTTTACTCTACATAGCGGTGCGCTCATAAGGCACACGTCACAGCTGGCCACCTAACAAAAATTTCTGTCTCTCAGGACGGAGAGAAAATCAGTTTGCAACAATCTGCACAAATAACGGTGCGCTCTCAGGTTCCACGCGGAGCAGACCACCTTATATCTCTTCATCACCTTCGACAGAGACAAACACACTAACGGTCGACTCATTTGTGTGCCGCCACAAACAACAAACGACAAATCACCCTCTTGTGAGGCCATCTACATAATGCGAAATTCATAAAAACTCTCCCTTTTACGAAGCATTTTCGAAATCAGTGTTTCCAAACGCATTAACACTTTCTGGCGTCATACAATTCCTCTGTGGCATTTCTCTCTCTTGCAGCTCATTTTATTTCATTTATGGTTACATTGAATATTGACTAGGTACCAAAAGTACTGAGGACAAACATACTCCGTACAGATTATTGTGACATCAAACGTTTCACATTTCACTGTTTCCCTCGTTAGAAAGAGACGCATCAATTTTCGGGCTCCAGATAGCTTTTTAAATTGTACGACAAATGTGCTGTGTATCTGGTTATAGAATACAAAAGCACAGTTATGTAATAATACATTTGCGTGCGACATCCTGCCTTACGTCAACCTGTCATTCGTCATTTTCCAGCATAGTCTTGTACACACAATAAAGGAATGCATCTAAACATTACCTAAATTGTATAACTGACTCACTAAATGTATACAACTACTTACTATTTCTGTTCACCTTGCATGTTCCTCATACTCGATTATATCCATCTGACTCGCTCCAAAACTAGTCATGGGTTCATTATCAGTCATGCCCGTACCGCTGCCTAGTCAGTCTTGTCAACCATTGTTTTCCTGATGCTCTCGTCCTGGGTTTCTAAGTCTTATCTCTACACATTGTGTCCTGCTCCCAGCGGAATCCGGTTCTTGCCACCTCCGTTGGAAATTGGCTCGGTTATCTCTGTCATTATTTCCCCATCGCGAATTATTTGGCTGTTGCCACCTCTGATCAAACTGCTGACGATTGTCACGTCTATCATTTCTCCACTGTGAACTGTTTCAACCTCGGTTCCTTTCAGCCAGATTGTACTCATGCTGTCCGTTCCCATTATTTTGCCAGTTCTGGCCTCTGTGAGAGCTGTTGTTCCAATCTCCCCCCTCCTGCTTAGGTTCAGAACCGTCTAGCCTTATGAGTGTCTGTGTATGTTCTATGCTTATGTTCTAAGATCATTTATTTCTTTCCAGTAGCTTGATAGAATGGAATCCAAACACTACAGCAGTCAGCACAAGCGATTTATGTAAAATGTTTCAAACGCCTTCCGTCTGGAGCTCTATTACGCATAAGTGGTGTGTTTCTCCTTATCCATAAAAGTCTGTTATATCACCACAATACTCTCAAATGTGTGAGCTCGCATGTACTACACATCAATAATGAGTGCTAAATTCCTCAGCATGCAAGCATCCAGAGAGATTGTATGTAATGGGTAGACCGCGGATTTTAGGTAAAAACCTATTTTGTTCCTGAGTTCCTATTTGCATAAAAATTTGTACTTATGCGTTTCATGACTATTTACATTTAATAGCGATAATTCTATAGGACCTAAAAAAGCCTATTTCGACGTTAGTGCCTATTTTTGCCTATATCGGCTTTAATATCCTATAAAGTCCCTATTTCATCATATAAGACAGTGGCTCCAAGTTTTTCCACACTATACGACAGATAGAAAAAAATATTTTCTGCCCAGCGTGCAGCAAGGTGACTAGCTGATATGCGCTCATGCTTCGTATTTGCCTAACACTTCGGTCTTTTTTTATTTTTTTATATCGATATCCCTGTTAATACCAAATACTTTTTCTAGGTGTTTTATTATTCATATGTAAAAAATAGATCACGGATCTTTAGGTTAAACCCTATTTTTTTTCCTAAGCTCCAATTTGCATATAAGTTGGTACTTATACGTTTCATGACTAACTAAACTGAATACCGTTAGTTCTATAGGATCTAAAATTGCGTATTTCGACGTTGACGCCTAATTTTGCCTATTTCGGCATCAAAATCCTAAAAAGTACCTATTTCGTTAATCTGACATAGAGTTCTTGTGTTTTCAAAGATTAGAAAGAGGAAGTAAACTTTGGGCTTTACGTCTCGTCGAAGGCGACGGTCGTTAGAGACTGATTACAATTCCTTTGCTTGCCTTACTACCACCAGCACTCGGCACGGTTGAATGGTCACCCATCTAAGTACGCGCCGAGCGCGACGGTGCTTATCTTCGGTGAGCGAATGGGAACCGGTCAAAGATTTGAATTACACATTACAATCGAACGTGGGAGTACTAAATGTTATATTTGAAAATATTTCGTTCGTAGGATTCTGGCCAGCTGTGTATTTTCGCAAAAAAAAAAAAAAAAAGAAAAGAAAACGGTTTCATAGGCCTTAAGCTGAGCACGGATTAAAAAATCACAATGTTAATCGTAGACGCCCTCTATAGCTAAATTACTGCCCTTCGCTCGTTTTCTCGCTGCTGTCTACAGGCAGTCCTATCGAACTACTGTTTCGTGAAAGGTATTATACGTGAATTTTCCGGTTCGAAAAATAATTTGCCAGTCGTGAGATGTTTTCATTGGAGCACCGGTAGATTCCATTCGCTTGTTCAGAAGGGGCGACCATCTGTCAGGTGCCATATTATGTCCAGCAACGAGTACGGTACTTCCCCTATCGCTCCAATGCACCGCAGTAAAAGGGAAAAAAAAAACAGGTCATCGTTCACTTTTTCCCAGCGAAAACAAATCAGTACATTGTGTAGCGACCGACGTGTTAAATGTTACTGACGTTCTAAGTGCAAAATAAATTTTAGTTTCTGTGTGAGAATACTACGCCATGCCGAAAACAGCTAGTTCAAAGTCTACTCAAATAAGGCAGTGGCTGCAAGATTTTCCGCATTATACAACAGATGGGAAAATTATTTTCTGCCAAGCATGCAACAAGGAGGTTAGTTGATGTTTTTCTTAGATTGTCACATAGATTCTTTTTTATCGCTATCCTTTAGTAATACGAAATACTCTTTATATGCGATTCTAAACTGCATTTCCCTTTTCTCTCGTATTAGGTTTCGAGTGTTAAGAAATCTCACTTAACTCAGCATGCAGATGGAATCGCACATAAAGCTAATGTTGAACGAAAGTCAAAATTGAAGCAAACTCTTTTAACCAATAAATCTGGTGGAAAAAAAAACCAACAACTTCTGCAGTGATTTGTGTCATGCACTTGTGGCAGCAAACATCCGCTTTCGGAAACGAGAAAACCCTATTTTCAGAGGTTTTCTTGAGAAGTACTGCCATCAGTCTATTCCTGCAGAGTCAACTTTACGTAAGAATTATGTGGATTCAGCTTACAATGCTGCATTGCACAGAATCCGAGAAGATGTTGGAGAATCTTGTATATGGATTTCTGTGTTGAAACTGCTGACAGTCTTGGCCGTTACATTGCAAACCTGATTATTGGCAAGCTAGATCCAGATGCTCCCTCCAGGGCTCATTTGATTTACTCAAAACAGCTTGCAAAAACTAACCAACAAACAATAGCACAGTTTGTGAACAATGGGCTTAAGGTGCCTTACCCAAACGGAGTGGATGAGAATAAGGTGCTTCTGGCCGTCACTAATGCTGCTGCATGTGTGATAAGCAGCGTTTCAACTATTAAAAAAGTATTCTACCCATTGATGCTGCACGTAACTTGTGTAGTGTATGGGATCAACCGCATAGCAGAGCAAGTAAGGCTACAATTTCCTAAAGTAAATAAAGTAATATCTACGGCGAAGAAAATTTTTGTTAAGGCACCATCAAGAATACAGGCATTCAAAGAACATCTTCCAGATGTTCCATTGTCGCTGGATCCTGTTGTCACCCGCTGGGGCACGTGGCTGATAGCAGCAGAATACTATAGTACGCATCTCTCAGCTGTCCAGAAGGTGGTTGAAAATGTACCGGAGGATGCTGCATCCGTAACTGCAGCAATGGACTTACTCAAAGATTCTTCTTTAAAACGGGACTTATCTTACATTAGGGCCCACTACACATTTATGGCAAGAATAATTTCACAACTAGAAGGCTCATAGAGACCTATCTACGACAATAATTCTTTGCTTGAAGAAGTCAAAATGAAAATTAATGAAGGAAGTAGGGGAAAAAGTACGGGCAAAAATGCAAACGGTTTTGCAGAAGAACACTGGCCTGAAGGAGTTGTGTGCAGCTGCCGACATACTTAGTGGAAAATCCAGCACTCCTGACTGCAGCAATCCTGTCCAACATGTGCCGAAAATGAAGAACGCCCCTGTCACATCTGTTGATGTAGAACGTTCTTTTTTAGCGTATAAATTGATTCTGACTGACAAGCGCCACAGTTTTTCACTAGAAAAACCTAGAAAAGATTTTGGTTATTTATTATGAAGCCAACTATGGTTAGAATATGTGAAACTACGAATGTATTAATTAAACCATTGCCACATCTTTTTTACGGAGATCTTTATCTTGCAGGAACTCAAAAACATTTGGAGTTATGTTCAACATTAATGTTGTAAAGTGCTGTGCTCTGTAACTGTGTAAATATTCATTCTCCTTGTTTTAATGACTAATAAGATGTTCATACTGTCAACACTGTGTATTTTAATTTATTTTTATTTTCTCTCCACTGTCAACACTGTGTATTTTAATTTATTTTTATTTTCTCTCCATGAGAGCCTATTTTAGGTTTTATATAGCCTAAATGACTTACTGAAGGAGCCTATTTTAGGTGCCTAAAACACACTTTTTTACGACCTAAAAATCCGTGGTATAGTAATGGGTAAGGCTGGTACAGAACAGTGTGCGCAGAATGGCAGTTATAGTGCTGGAATGACTATACAGGTCTATATCACTGGCGTCGGTCAGGACAAGTTTGGAACACATGTTATACTCTTTATGAGAACAAAATTTCAAAGTGTCTTGATTACATGGAACTCTGCTCGTTCTGTTCTTTCTCGAGACATCAGATGTAGTGGGTGTTGTACCTTACTACTTCTGGTCAGTTCCAAATTAAATCGGACACAATGTTGCAGGGAGGATTGGTTCAAGACGGAGAAAGAGTTACGAGGTGCCTGCAGAGAGGCCAACTAGAATTTTTCTCAGGGTCCTTAGCCGATAGGTTCGATGAAGGGGCAGTTCGTTTCGAAATAGAGGGCGAAGTGCTAGATCTTTGAATCTCCGACTTTATCCCTACGTGTGTGAGAATACTTTGTGACTCCCACCCACATCGAGGGAGAGGAAAATGGTAATAAAGTTTAACCGAATTTAAAAAAGTGTTTTGGCTAAGGAATTTAGTTTTTGCACCTCCTCTCTGCTGACGGCTATTTTCTACACTAAGAAACAGTATTTGCGTCATGTGATGTAGGCAGTGTAATAGGGTTCACAATATGTCCACATATATATGACACTCGCAAAGTAATGGAGAGGGTGGTTCAGCACTGATAGAGAAATTCAGAACAGAGTTGCAATATCATTGGCAGATAAAATCACGATATCGACGCAATGACACGTTTTGTAGACGTGATTACTCGTCGAGAGAGGTGGTTTGGACCTCGAATAATTGAATAAAATGCGTTGAAATTACGAAAAACTTGGTAGAATTACGAACATTGGTGGAAAATACGTAAAATTGATGAAAATATGACAAAAAAATGTGGAGGGATAAAGGCACTTCCATGCTCGCCTGGGTGTGTGAAAATCATTACTTTCCTCGACTGGTTTGATTGGAAACGGATGGTGCATACTACCCATCCTCTATGAGGTTAAGTCCTGCAGAATCCCCCCTTGTTCCACATGCAGTTATGCACTGTAAGTCATCAACATGAAACACACAGTGTCCAAATATTTGGGGTTCAGGATACCTAGGACTCCGAAACATCGATTACATACCTGGGTGCAGTATGCACCACCAAAATGAGGAATCAGTGCTCTGGGTCTCTCCAAAAACAGAACACCGAGACATCTGCTACCCCGTCACTGTGGAAGATGGGATTAAATGCATAGGATAGTTTTTCGGAATCTCTCCACAATGAGTTTGCTCAGCGTGGTAAACATGCGAAAACTATAAAGGAGATTAGGACATGTACAAGCCGATATTTATCGACTGTCATTCGGTATCGATGAATTGAAGGTGTTATGTTTCTGAATTTCTTCGTACAGTCTGCGTATACTCTACATGGTTGTGAATTTCGTCCTGTAAGTTAGTGCGCAAATTTTCTTGTTGAGATAAGTCTCTACCTAGTCAGTGGCGGATGAAGGACTAGACAGCCTTAACTATGGAACTGTGGTGCTGGAATGTGATGGAATTTCGAGAGAATTAGCAGGGGTCTGTGACTTGGTTGGGGTTATCAGTTCTTCCAGCTTTGGCAAACGCCGGCTACGGTGCAAAAACGTACATAACATAAATTACGTCCTTTATTCCTAAACAAATACGTGATAACGACGACGTGGCGTGATGGTTCTGCTGCTAGAAAGGTATCGTAGGCCATGTGAAACGACACGCAGCAAGTGTGAATGTGGAGATACCATAATTTTTCGGATTCTATGCACCTGAAATTAAAATCAAGCTATTTGTCAGGACTGTTATCCTGTTGGAATGTAGCGTTGGTGTAGTCAGCGTTGCGGCATGTGTAAAGAGTTGATATGGGAAGTTGCGATTTCAGTGCGTCGATAGCCGTAAGGGGTATCACACATTTTACCTCGTAAATTATGTCCAGTCACAAGGAGGATATACACTCCTGGAAATGGAAAAAAGAACACATTGACACCGGTGTGTCAGACCCACCATACTTGCTCCGGACACTGCGAGAGGGCTGTACAAGCAATGATCACACGCACGGCACAGCGGACACACCAGGAACCGCGGTGTTGGCCGTCGAATGGCGCTAGCTGCGCAGCATTTGTGCACCGCCGCCGTCAGTGTCAGCCAGTTTGCCGTGGCATACGGAGCTCCATCGCAGTCTTTAACACTGGTAGCATGCCGCGATAGCGTGGACGTGAACCGTATGTGCAGTTGACGGACTTTGAGCGAGGGCGTATAGTGGGCATGCGGGAGGCCGGGTGGACGTACCGCCGAATTGCTCAACACGTGGGGCGTGAGGTCTCCACAGTACATCGATGTTGTCGCCAGTGGTCGGCGGAAGGTGCACGTGCCCGTCGACCTGGGACCGGACCGCAGCGACGCACGGATGCACGCCAAGACCGTAGGATCCTACGCAGTGCCGTAGGGGACCGCACCGCCACTTCCCAGCAAATTAGGGACACTGTTGCTCCTGGGGTATCGGCGAGGACCATTCGCAACCGTCTCCATGAAGCTGGGCTACGGTCCCGCAACCGTTAGGCCGTCTTCCGCTCACGCCCCAACATAGTGCAGCCCGCCTCCAGTGGTGTCGCGACAGGCGTGAATGGAGGGACGAATGGAGACGTGTCGTCTTCAGCGATGAGAATCGCTTCTGCCTTGGTGCCAATGATGGTCGTATGCGTGTTTGGCGCCGTGCAGGTGAGCGCCACAATCACGACTGCATACGACCGAGGCACACAGGGCCAACACCCGGCATCATGGTGTGGGGAGCGATCTCCTACACTGGCCGTACACCACTGGTGATCGTCGAGGGGACACTGAATAGTGCACGGTACATCCAAACCGTCATCGAACCCATCGTTCTACCATTCCTAGACCGGCAAGGGAACTTGCTGTTCCAACAGGACAATGCACGTCCGCATGTATCCCGTGCCACCCAACGTGCTCTAGAAGGTGTAAGTCAACTACCCTGGCCAGCAAGATCTCCGGATCTGTCCCCCATTGAGCATGTTTGGGACTGGATGAAGCGTCGTCTCACGCGGTCTGCACGTCCAGCACGAACGCTGGTCCAACTGAGGTGCCAGGTGGAAATGGCATGGCAAGCCGTTCCACAGGACTACATCCAGCATCTCTACGATCGTCTCCATGGGAGAATAGCAGCCTGCATTGCTGCGAAAGCTGGATATACACTGTACTAGTGCCGACATTGTGCATGCTCTGTTGCCTGTGTCTATGTGCCTGTGGTTCTGTCAGTGTGATCATGTGATGTATCTGACCCCAGGAATGTGTCAATAAAGTTTCCCCTTCCTGGGACAATGAATTCACGGTGTTCTTATTTCAATTTCCAGGAGTGTAGATTTAGGTGGTAAATTGATATTTCCAGAGCCGCAATAGTCAGCAGAAGGTATTTCCGATACCTTGTTCATTGTCAAATGTCACCAGATTGCTGCTGCAATCTTTATATTCAGTTTCATTAAACTGATAAATACATGGCTAGTTTCCCAGGACGACTCTGCTTGGCATGCGGGGCGCTTGGCGGAGGTAGACGGAAGCCAGAAAGAATGAATATTTCCAGCTTAAGGTGACGGCCGCTGCTGAGCCTCCCAAACCGGTCAAGTGGGGAACGGGGATGCAGTTGACCTAACCGTGTCGCCCTTTGGGTATGTGAATAGCGAAGTAATACCCAGTTTGTGTTGTGCAACCTTTGTGATCGCGTGTGTTGCGAGTATTCTCCGCATTGTGTGTGTGTGTGTGTGTGTGTGTGTGAGGAAATTTGAGAAGATTCAATATAGCGAGTGTCTGCGCTGGACAATTGTTCCCCATCCATGTAAATTGACCAATTAGCTGCTTGTACTGCCATTCTACACATTGTGTGTCTTTAAGTGGTTGACAGAACATAGATTGTGATGTGTGGTTTGCATCGAGAGAGTGAAACACAGGTGGAAGAGACATTTGCTGGTTCTCTAGTCATGAAAAAAAAAATACGATTATGAGTATTAAAGGCTTAGATGACTTCGTTAAGTACAGGGATGATACGCGATCTGTTAGATCATTGACAATGGTACTCATTAAAAATACGAGTGGAACCACCATTTTTCTCTATTGTCGAGTTTTCACAAAAAAATCTTCAAAGACGAGATGAGTTTCTAGTTACTTAATGGTTTGCATCTCACCCCACATAATGAGTCTGGTGAATTTGGCACCCGACATTCGAGAAATAAACATTTTTTGCGGGTTTCCTGATAGGAATACCATAGTTCCAGAGTTCTCTGTACAAAAATTGAATAGTTATGCAGAATTTCTCGAAGAAAGAAATTTAGGGAAAATTTTAATCTTGTAGAAAAAATTATTGCCACACTAGCGAAAAAAATAATAATTATGACTAGCGCTCCAAGAGTTCTACAGAAAGCTCTAATGCCATTTTTTGTGAGGGTAATACTTTATGAAACAATTGCAATAATGAGCGACTCATTTCCACGTTCGTGTGAAGTTGGCACCCGTCTTTCGAGAAAGATACATTTCTTTTCAGAGTTCTTGGTAGACATCTATAGTTCTAGAGTTCCCTGTAAATATTTTAAGAGTTCTTTAGAATTTTGCGAAAATAATTATGATCATAATTCAGAGTAGCTGATTTGCTGTGATGTTGGCAACCGATTTTCGAGAAACTTACATTTTTTCAGAGTTATTTACAGATATGCTATAGTTCTAGAGTTTTCTGCACAGATTTTGAATAGTCCTGTAGAATTTTGCGAAAAAATTATAATCACATTTATGAATAGTTGACGTGTGAAGTTAGCACTGGACTTTCAAGAAGTATACATTTTGCTTCAGAGTTTTTGGTAAATATACTATAGTTCTAGTGTTCTTTGTATTAAATTTGAATTGCTCTGCAGCATTTCGCAAAGAAGACGCTAGTAATTGGAAAATTTTAATGTTGTAAAAAATATATATCGATTTGCGAAAGTAAAATTGTGGTCACAATTCTGAAAACCTCCCCAAGAGTTTTACAGTAAACCTTAATGACACTTTCCTGTGCACATAATAGTTAATGAGATAACTGAAATAATGAGAAACCTATTTTCACTACCTAAAATATAAGAAATCGTACTAGATTTTTGATGACAGTTCTGACCATAGCACACCAAGAGTTTTATCGAAAATCTTGTTAAGATGTTCGCTTACAACTGCAGTAATGTGGGAGCTACGTCACTAACATAAGGCTTTGAGATCAGAAGCTGACCATTCAGCTGTCCACCTCGATAAGTGAGAGGTTAGCGCGACAGAATGTCATGCATAGGGCCAGGATACGATTCCCAGCTGAGTCGGATATTTTCTCCGCTCGGCGACTGAGTGTTGTGTTGTCATTATATCATACTCTTCGAAACACAAGTCGCCGAAGTGGCGACAGTTAGGAAGACTTGCACCAGGCGACTGGACTACCCTAGCCACACGACATTTCATTTCATATTCATCGGAAGCTGAGTTTCGATGTCTTGAGTGTGTTCAGTGCATGTAGGTATACGTAGGTACAAGTCGCAAATATCGTGTCGACTGTCGTTATGTATACGAGTGCTGACAAAGTCTGCAATGTAACGGTAGGTGTCATTTTTCGTCTCCTTATTGTATTAGAACAAATTTAATTTAGAGTTATATTCTTTGCTACAATTGAGTACCGGGTTTGAAGATAACATTTAGCAAGACCTACGCTATATTTTTCACAGAGGAATTCAGATGCGTTATACCATCATTGCCAGAGTTGGAGAACAGAGATAGGGGTAGGATCTTCTCCACGCAGAGGTGATACAAGAATAACTAATCACGCATTTAAATCAATCAATTTTCTTCATTTCAAAAGACAGACGTTTATTGGAGCACTGGTCATCAATAGTCGGAAATCATCTTGTCCATGAGAGGGTGAGTGCTGTCGTGCTATACCTGCCGAATAGTGTCGTTTGGTGAAGACAACTCAGAACCAGATTTTTTGATGCAAAGAGTGTGGGAGAGAGAGAGAGAGAGAGAGAGAGAGAGAGAGAGTAGGAGGGAGAGAGAACTCTGAGCGAGATAGAGTACTGAATTGTCTGTCCTCTCTGCTCACCAGAAGGAGTCCCAGCATACGCTTAATTGCCTAAGTATGTTTGTAGACCAAATTAACATTTTTAAATGATTTAATTAATGTATTTAAACAGCATCTGTTACAGCACAGGAACCTTACATGCTATTAATTTGATTCTTTTATGTGGGACGTTGTTTTGCCTTTAATAAATGTCATGGATGAAGAGCCTTGTTCTCATCTGAAGTCGTCTCAAAGAGACAGATGCCTATACAACCACCTGCAAATGTTCTTAATTCTAAGAAATGTTCACTACGTAATGAATGATAGAAATTAACTATGGCAGAATCATTTTGATATGAAAACAGCTTATCGGAGTTCATTTTATCAATGAAATTGTTTTTAAACTCATCAGTTCTATTTCTGTGTCACTAGGAAGTCTGCAACATATTTTGCTCATTAACTGTAAATTGGTTTAAAACTTATGAAAACAACTTTCAGATGATCCTTACAATATTTACGTCTTTCAAAATATTTGTTTATATTGCTGTTATCTGCAACTCAATCACTCTTTTCTTTCAGCTACGGAAATTGACTAAAATCCTCATTTTATAACTGAGAGATGACCAGTTCTAATATAATTCTGAATGGACTGACGCTTTTGCCTTCTAGTTTTAAATTTGGGGTTTGAGATGGCAACTAACTTCAGGTAAGAATTCCAAATCAGATTGCTAGTTGTTATTTCATAGCGCTCTTTTTTCAGATATTGTATTTTCCTATACTAAAAAAAGCAGAAACTGCTGTCCAAAAATGTATTCAGAAACTTTCATTTAAAAATAATGCGTCTCACAAAATAGGACAAGTTAACCATTCTCCGAATCCTACAATTCACATTATCCTCAGAATTCTTGTGTAGTTACTGCTGTAGCACAGGTTTACTCATGTACTTCAGAATCGGTGGGATACCATGGTGCATATTTCAGGTTTCAAGGGCTTTCCGCACAGTGACACTTCGTGTTTAATACAGTAATATATTAGTATAGGATGAGTTAAAATTTTTTCGAGCAACCTTATAGAGTCGTTGATTCTATCACTGACAATTCCCGTCAGTACACACATTGGTGACTTTACTGTAAACTACTTTAAAATTTTTGTAGGTATAATTTATTTTTTCGAATATTTCTGGACCTCTTGTTTTAGCATGTATTGGTTTCAGAGTGGCAAGATCTTCGAAGACATCAAAATTAACGTCAGTTCCAGTTATAAAAATGGTATATTGGGCAACATCGCGTGTGTCCGTTGATCCATCCAAAGCTAGAGAAAAGAAAGTACAAGAATGGACAATGTCTTCCACCTGCTAGTTGCGTCCTGAGAGAATTCCTCGTCTCGTCTCGTAACAATCTGTCTTGATATAGCATTTTATTTCGCTTTCATTTCAATACCCTTATTACGAAGATGGCGTGCAAACATCTGAAGTTAGAGTACAGCAATCGAAGAGATGATTTCCTACTATTGATGATCGGGGCTCCAGGAAGCGTGTATCTTTTGAACTGACGTAAATTAATTGATTTAAATGCGTGAGTCGGTTCTTCTTGTATCACCTCTGCGCGGAGAAGACCCTACCTCTATCTTTGTTGTCCAACCCTGGCAATGGACTTGTGAAGATGCAAAAGGTGCTTGAATTGTATGACGAGTCCGAACTCCTCTGTAATATATATATATATATATATATATATATATATATATATATATATATATATATATATATATATAGAGAGAGAGAGAGAGAGAGAGAGAGAGAGAGAGAGAGAGAGAGAGAGTACGTCTTGGTAAATGTTGGAAAACCCCAGTATGTACCGAACACTGGAGTAACAGGAGTTCGTGAAGGAATATATATAGACAGTTATCTTCAAAACCGGTACTCGATTGCAGCAAGGAAAATAAATTAAATTAAAATTGTTGTAATACAAAGCAATAAGTAGACGAAAAAATGGTATCTCCCGTTCGCTGCTGAGATTGTCAGCACTCGAATACATAACGACAGTCCACACGATGTTTGCCTAACGCA
The DNA here is from genome assembly GCF_023898315.1 of Schistocerca nitens. Lineage (NCBI taxonomy): Eukaryota > Metazoa > Arthropoda > Insecta > Orthoptera > Acrididae > Schistocerca > Schistocerca nitens. The sequence continues at coordinate 788,103,729 of NC_064616.1, read as the reverse complement.
CCGAACACAACTAGGGCAGCGAAGGTCAGCTTCCGATGAATATGAAATGGAATGTCGTGTGGCTAGGGTAGTGCAGTCGCGTGGTGCAAGTCCTCGTAGTTGACGCCAATCCGGCGACTTGCGTTTCGATGAGGATGGTATGAGCATAACACAACACTCAGTCCCAGAACGGGGAAAAATCTCCATCCCAGCCGGGTATCTTTCTCAGGCTCTGTACATATCATTCTGTGGCGTTGACTACTCACCTATCGAGGTGGACAGCTTCTGATCGCAAAGCTGTATGAGTTTTCGATAAAACTCTTGGTGTGCTGTGATCGGAACTGCCAAATCTAGTACGATTTCGTATATTTTCGGTAGTGAAGATGGATCCCTCATTATTTCAATTATCTCATAAATTATTACCCGCACAGAAAAGTGTCGTTAAAGTTTTCTGGAGAACTCTTGGGGAGCTATTCAGAATTGTGATCACAATTTTACTTTTGCGAGCTGATAAATATTTTCTTTGCAACATTAAAATTTCCCGACTACTGGCTTTCTCTCTGCGAAATTTTGTAGAACTACTCATATTTAGCACAGAGAACACTAGAATTATGGAGTAGCCACCAAGTACTCTGAAAAAATATATACACTCCTGGAAATGGAAAAAAGAACACATTGACACCGGTGTGTCAGACCCACCATACTTGCTCCGGACACTGCGAGAGGGCTGTACAAGCAATGATCACACGCACGGCACAGCGGACACACCAGGAACCGCGGTGTTGGCCGTCGAATGGCGCTAGCTGCGCAGCATTTGTGCACCGCCGCCGTCAGTGTCAGCCAGTTTGCCGTGGCATACGGAGCTCCATCGCAGTCTTTAACACTGGTAACATGCCGCGACAGCGTGGACGTGAACCGTATGTGCAGTTGACGGACTTTGAGCGAGGGCGTATAGTGGGCATGCGGGAGGCCGGGTGGACGTACCGCCGAATTGCTCAACACGTGGGGCGAGAGGTCTCCACAGTACATCGATGTTGTCGCCAGTGGTCGGCGGAAGGTGCACGTGCCCGTCGACCTGGGACCGGACCGTAGCGACGCACGGATGCACGCCATGACCGTAGGATCCTACGCAGTGCCGTAGGGGACCGCACCGCCACTTCCCAGCAAATTAGGGACACTGTTGCTCCTGGGGTATCGGCGAGGACCATTCGCAACCGTCTCCATGAAGCTGGGCTACGGTCCCGCACACCGTTAGGCCGTCTTCCGCTCACGCCCCAACATCGTGCAGCCCGCCTCCAGTGGTGTCGCGACAGGCGTGAATGGAGGGACGAATGGAGACGTGTCGTCTTCAGCGATGAGAGTCGCTTCTGCCTTGGTGCGAATGATGGTCGTATGCGTGTTTGGCGCCGTGCAGGTGAGCGCCACAATCAGGACTGCATACGACCGAGGCACACAGGGCCAACACCCGGCATCATGGTGTGGGGAGCGATCTCCAACACTGGCCGTACACCACTGGTGATCGTCGAGGGGACACTGAATAGTGCACGGTACATCCAAACCGTCATCGAACCCATCGTTCTACCATTCCTAGACCGGCAAGGGAACTTGCTGTTCCAACAGGACAATGCACGTCCGCATGTATCCCGTGCCACCCAACGTGCTCTAGAAGGTGTAAGTCAACTACCCTGGCCAGCAAGATCTCCGGATCTGTCCCCCATTGAGCATGTTTGGGACTGGATGAAGCGTCGTCTCACCCGGTCTGCACGTCCAGCACGAACGCTGGTCCAACTGAGGCGCCAGGTGGAAATGGCATGGCAAGCCGTTCCACAGGACTACATCCAGCATCTCTACGATCGTCTCCATGGGAGAATAAATCAAATGGCTCTGAGCACTATGGGACTCAACTGCTGAGGTCATTAGTCCCCTAGAACTTAGAACTAGGTAAACCTAACTACCCTAAGGACATCACACACATCCATGCCCGAGGCAGGATTCGAACCCGCGACCGTAGCGGTCTCGCGGTTCCAGACTGCAGCGCCAGAACCGCGCGGCCACTTCGGCCGGCCATGGGAGAATAGCAGCCTGCATTGCTGCGAAAGGTGGATATACACTGTACTAGTGCCGACATTGTGTATGCTCTGTTGCCTGTGTCTATGTGCCTGTGGTTCTGTCAGTGTGATCATGTGATGTATCTGACCCCAGGAATGTGTCAATAAAGTTACCCCTTCCTGGGACAATGAATTCACGGTGTTCTTATTTCAATTTCCAGGAGTGTATTTCTCGAAAGTCGGGCGCCAACTTCACAAAACTCACTCACGTAATGACCTCACTAATGTTTCGGCTTTCCAGAGATGTAATTTCCACTCTTTATCGTCGGAATTGTACTGTGTAAGCAATCGATAGCATACTGCTATGTGGTTGACATCGCATATAGTCGTGTATATGGTATGATATTCTAGGAAACCATGTGAAAATATGTGAAATTCTGAAAATTCATGTGCTACTCGATTTCAGCATAAAAATGTCACATTATGTCGTTTTTTGGTGTGTAAATTTGGATATTGCTGCTGATATAGGTTTCGAGATTGGTAAATAAATTCGCTTTTGACGAAGCATTTCTCATCGACAGAGCTCAGAAAGTAAATGTTCTTGTAATCCCACAGTCTGGAGATGGTCGCAGTTCATTGCAGAAACCACGGCAGCAAGCAGGCCAGACCGGAAACAATACCGTTAGTGGACGCCTTTGCGCCCGGGGAGCCAGTTCAGTGAGTGGCGACTGTCCGCAGACGGAGCTCTGATCACGTACCAGGCCAGTGTGTGCGGGGACAGTTGCCTCGTGATCGCTGGCCGTGGTGGATGACCGACGGACCTAGCGGGGAATATCTAATGCTGCGGCTACGTACGGTGCATGTGCTTATTTTTTTTGGGCTTTGTGTATCTTTGCGGTGTATGTATGAGTGTCTTGTGGTCGATAAGCATATGCAGGATACGGAAGTGATGATCTTATATGGTGCAGGATACGAATTGTGTTAACTACAACTATATGGTACGATGGTGCAATCGTTTTTGGTGTATAGCCTTGTTAGAGATCGGTTTCACGTCGAAAACTTGAAGCTTTCCTCGACAGTAGCAGAGCAGTGTAACTGACGAAGTGTCTTTGGCCATAGTTATCATATTTCGTGATCTGTAGACCACTTTTACAGGGTTTAAATGTCAGTGCACCTGACTGCTGTATGTTTATCGATCTGTATAAAATAGTCTTCCGCTGAAATTCTCGCAATTTGTCCACCTGTTGAAAGTGGCGGGCAGTGCTCCCGTACCAGAAGCAGCAATTTGGCGGGTAAATTCAATAAGAACCAATCAGAATACTCCATTCGCAGCAAGTTCCATGGCGTCAGAGAGTCGCAAGACATCCTCTGTGGGGGGCGTAGGTGTCTCTACGGTGTCCTGAAATTCGCATCCAGTGAAATTCGAGGAACGATCCTCTAATCTCTAGGCCCGATCTCCGCCTGGCAGGTAGAATCGCCACTCGGCAGGTAGGAGAGCCGGAGGCCTTAATTTACGGCTATGTGTGGCCGCAATAGTGTTCCCAGCAACACTGCTGCAACACGTCAATGCCCAGGCCATATCCGTCTTAGTTCTTGCCTGTATGTGTGTGCCTTTCACTCTCAGCCTCGATTCTTCTTTCTCAGCCGACAGTGCCGCTGTGTCAAGTCACGTGAAACACAATTATTTCGTTCTTGGAGATTAGGTTCGTCTAATGAATTACCCGAAACGCTGATTCAAGAATACATAAGCAGCTACAGGTATGTAAAACTGGGCGAATGAGACAACCAACGAGAAATCCATGAACGTGATAAATACAGCTACAACTAGAAAGAAAGAAAGTAATGTGTACAAAGAGTGAATTCTGAAAAAGGACATTCTCACTGCTATCGTTATAGAAGATCTGCAGTACTGAATAGAAATTTTTTTCTACATCGGTTATTAAGACGCCTGAACGTTTTTGAAGCTTTGTCACGCGTTTTAAATGGGCAGCAATTTGACAACTGTTATTATTGTATTGCGATAGTTGTATGCACTACTTTGCACGCCCTGTAACTCTGGTCAGCTATGGTCTACTACTTTAATTTATTCTTTGAGCCCTTCCACCAAAGCACTGCAAATGCCTTGTACCAATAAGCATATGGATGAGAAATGAACTTTAAGATATAAAATTTTTCAATGCATCGTGTCTGACAACTCAAAAATGTGGAAGAAAAGACATTTGTAAACATTTACTACAAAGTTGCTAATTAATTATTTAGTGCTGGTTGACTAGTTTCGGACGTCGCCCATTTTCACAAGCCACAACTTATACAGATCAAAATCTGTTTCGAGTGGATGCATCGATTGTAGATAATAAAGGTACCATAAATAATATGGTTCATATGGTAAATATTTACGTATTTTGTATTTAAAATGTGTTTGATGCGGACAGTTTTGTTTATGTCACCACAGTTGACTGTATCTCAGATCTGCGTTAGAAGATGTCACAATCGTATTTACACCTTACTGTACCGTATTATATTAATGTATGTGCAATATATATGTATTTAATTGTGGTACTTAATTACCCAGCATGGTGTAATCCACGTGACATCGATATTTTATATACAGTGGAAAATCTGTTCTCACTGGATTTCACTGGCTTATTTATTGCAGGCATTATCGCAGTTTTGACAGAAACACACTCGGCACCGACATCATTTATAATGTAGCCAAAACATGATGATATAACTATTCAGACAGTTAGAAAAACGAATGTAACAGACGGATAGACGAGTGGAAAGACGGACGTTTAAGGGAACCTGGACGTGAAATGACTGAAATTTTCGAAAACATATTTTTGCCACCATCTGAAAGACAAATTTCTCCCGTTTTAAAAATGTATTTTTTTGCCTACTTTTCAGTTGTCATTTGGTCTTAAACGCTCTTTGAACAAATGTCTGCGAACCAGCAACGCTCATGCAACAGGCAAGGAATATCACCTTAAACATTTGTTGCCTACCACAGTCGTGGAAAGAATAAAGCTAATATACAGGGACCTTGCAGATAAAAATTACATAGCAGATGTATACATGGCCATACACCAAACACTAATGAGAGTTTCAACAGCTGCATCTGACAAAGAGTACCAAAAGCAGTGTTTGTTCGATTGACAGTATTCAGGTGGAATTGATGCTGTCATCTGTTTCAGTGATGGTGTAGTTAGCAAGGCAAAACTAATGGACAAATTAGGCATCCAAACCAGGAAATAATATCACAGCTGTGTTGAAAGCCAAAGATTGTCAGCAAGTAGTTGAAGCTGAAAGGGTTGCGAAAGTCAGCACTAACGGTCCAGATTAAGGAAAAGATTCCTGAAAAAGTCGACAGAGGATGAAGAAGCAGCTGGGCAGCAAGAATAGTGGTGATGGAATGTTCTGAAAGAGGCATACAGTGAGTCAGAAACACTGAGAACAATCTTTTCTGATTTTCTCGAAACTACGTTTTCAGGACTTTAGGTACGTATGTCTTCAAAATGACATGAGCTATGTTCACCAAACTGCTCCAGAGTGAACCGTCTATTATACAGAGTGTCGTATTTCTTAAACTATAACAGACAATTAAATAGCTTGCCTTGTACTGCTTTAGTTAATGTTATTCACTCTTGGTACAAAACCGCAACTTCCTTCGCATTGTAGATCAAGAGTAACACGCGATGAAAGCGAGGCGTAGATATGCAGCCCGTTGAACTCCAGGTCCCCTTAAAACGAGATATACAGGATACAAAACAGAAGCGAGAATAACCTTTCAATTTTGAGCACGCACCTCAGAGAATAATACACACTCCATTGAAAATATCGAGAGAAATTTCACTGCTTTACAGATGTCTAGGAAGGCCAATTGATGGACATGCTAGAAGGATTCCTGTACAAATCTACATTCACACGAATAAGCTCCCAGAACAAATGTTAAATCAACAAACAGAACCGCGCAGAAAGAAAAATCATAGAAAATTTCCATAGCACCTTAATCAGCACATGAAAGGCACTCCACCATGCATTAATCATCAACTACTCGACTACAAACGATTTATAGAAACCTTCAAGGGTACCTTAATCAGCATATGAATCTCAATCTATACAGTGAGAATTATAACAGTAATCAGCATATGAATCTCAATCTATACAGTGAGAATTATAACAGTAGAATACTACTGTATGTACATTTCATTGAAATACAAATTAAACAATATGTTTGCTTTCAGATAGTGCTGAAAGGAAATGAAATATTTATTGTACAAGTGTGATGTGATGGAACACTGTCTTACTCTGGATATAGTCATTGATGTTAATACAATCACGAAGTAAACTGAATACATCAAAGGCTAAATAAGACATATAATAAAATTCGTTGCAACAACATCTGTCAAAATTGTGATAATATTTAGGATAAATCAGCCAGCGTGACGCACAGTACAGTCACTGATGAACTTCTCCATTGCATATGAAATATCGCTGTCACGTGAATCACACCATGCTGGGTAATGAAAGCACAGCAATTAAGGAAAATAAGTATTATGCAGATATGTTAACATACACTCCTGGAAATTGAAATAAGAACACCGTGAATTCATTGTCCCAGGAAGGGGAAACTTTATTGACACATTCCTGGGGTCAGATACATCACATGATCACACTGACAGAACCACAGGCACATAGACACAGGCAACAGAGCATGCACAATGTCGGCACTAGTACAGTGTATATCCACCTTTCGCAGCAATGCAGGCTGCTATTCTCCCATGGAGACGATCGTAGAGATGCTGGATGTAGTCCTGTGGAACGGCTTGCCATGCCATTTCCACCTGGCGCCTCAGTTGGACCAGCGTTCGTGCTGGACGTGCAGACCGCGTGAGACGACGCTTCATCCAGTCCCAAACATGCTCAATGGGGGACAGATCCGGAGATCTTGCTGGCCAGGGTAGTTGACTTACACCTTCTAGAGCACGTTGGGTGGCACGGGATACATGCGGACGTGCATTGTCCTGTTGGAACAGCAAGTTCCCTTGCCGGTCTAGGAATGGTAGAACGATGGGTTCGATGACGGTTTGGATGTACCGTGCACTATTCAGTGTCCCCTCGACGATCACCAGTGGTGTACGGCCAGTGTAGGAGATCGCTCCCCACACCATGATGCCGGGTGTTGGCCCTGTGTGCCTCGGTCGTATGCAGTCCTGATTGTGGCGCTCACCTGCACGGCGCCAAACACGCATACGACCATCATTGGCACCAAGGCAGAAGCGACTCTCATCGCTGAAGACGACACGTCTCCATTCGTCCCTCCATTCACGCCTGTCGCGACACCACTGGAGGCGGGCTGCACGATGTTGGGGCGTGAGCGGAAGACGGCCTAACGGTGTGCGGGACCGTAGCCCAGCTTCATGGAGACGGTTGCGAATGGTCCTCGCCGATACCCCAGGAGCAACAGTGTCCCTAATTTGCTGGGAAGTGGCGGTGCGGTCCCCTACGGCACTGCGTAGGATCCTACGGTCTTGGCGTGCATCCGTGCGTCGCTGCGGTCCGGTCCCAGGTCGACGGGCACGTGCACCTTCCGCCGACCACTGGCGACAACATCGATGTACTGTGGAGACCTCACGCCCCACGTGTTGAGCAATTCGGCGGTACGTCCACCCGGCCTCCCGCATGCCCACTATACGCCCTCGCTCAAAGTCCGTCAACTGCACATACGGTTCACGTCCACGCTGTCGCGGCATGCTACCAGTGTTAAAGACTGCGATGGAGCTCCGTATGCCACGGCAAACTGGTTGACACTGACGGCGGCGGTGCACAAATGCTGCGCAGCTAGCGCCATTCGACGGCCAACACCGCGGTTCCTGGTGTGTCCGCTGTGCCGTGCGTGTGATCATTGCTTGTACAGCCCTCTCGCAGTGTCCGGAGCAAGTATGGTGGGTCTGACACACCGGTGTCAATGTGTTCTTTTTTCCATTTCCAGGAGTGTAATACACTATGATGTAGCTACAGTTGTGACATATTTTAACGCAGATCTGAGATAAATGTGTTATGACATAAATAGAACTGTCCACACCAAACACCTCCTAAATACAAAATACGTAAGTAGTTACCATATGAGCCATGCTATTACTGACAGACTAGGTTTATTATCCACATTCGACGCATCGACTCATTACAAATTTTGTTCTCTGTAACAGATGGCATCTAAAAATAGTGAAAGCCGAAACTTGTCAGCCAACTCCAAATAACTAGCAGCTCTGGTGTAAACTTTTAGAAGTGTATTTTTTTCAGCTATTGAAAGAGGTATATCAGACCTCTGTTATCAACCCCCACTAGCCGAAAACTGAACGGTTGCAACTCGTATGTAGTAGATAATTGTGGTATTGGTTTTTCTTACTCTCCGACGAATTACTTTTAAACGATATATTCGAAATCGGACTTCAGCATTCAGGAAAAGATATGTTCCCAGTATCATTTAACAAGCTAAAGTTTCGGAAGCAGTTCGCCTGCTTCAAAAAAGAAAGCATCCATGATGCCCTATTTCTTTTGTTCTTGCTAATTTTTTTCCTTGTAGAATGCAAATGTAGAAGAGCTTCACTCATTCACTATCTTGCTTTTGTTCACTACGCGGCCATAGCGTGGCTCACGTAAACACATTTGGCCCGGAAATGTTTTGCCGCAAACATTGCCAGGCAACAGTGGCCGGCAACGTTGCAGTACATTTGGCTGTAATTCGTATGGCCGTGATATTGCTGGACAACACTGCCGGCCTATATTTTCAGCAATAGCCAATTTTACAGTCCGTGTAAACGTACTTTTACGTGCTGTACAGCTGAAGGGGACTAGTGATGATCGGATAAGATTCGTAATGCCACATTACTTATTATGAGAAGTGATCATTTTTTCTGTTATATGATTTTTACTTAGTACTATATCTTCAGAGACTACAATCTAAAACAGAACAAACAATTTACAAACACAGAATTTAAAAATATAATCACTTCTACTTCACAAAGAATGCTTTAAAATAAACATAAAGTAAAATATGGTCCACAGCCGTGAATCAGCATATGATACATGTAATGTATCTAAGACGCGTTCTCATACCAATTAAAAGTCCAGGGTTAGCCACGAATATAGGTGAAATTACCAGTACACGGCTTCTGACGTCACTCCTAGCGCTACGTACGTGCAGCTCTTGTACAAGGCGCCCTCATCTTCGCACATTATGCGACAAGACATGTTATGTAATTTACATTACACTATCCGTAGTTATGAGCCATACTTTATTTTATGTTTATTTGAAAGTATACTTTTGCCAATAGAAGAGATACGACTTTTAAATTATATGTTTGTAATTTTATATACAGAGTGTATCATAATTAATGGCGTAAACGCAGACAGTTGAAAGTACACGATACTAGAAGCAAAAAAGAGTCAGTAAACATAGGGTCGAAAATGCATACCTTAAGAGCTACGAGCAATTGTTCATTTTCGATACTGTGAAACAAATTTCTTCTACTGCACATTCTTGAGCAAAATAAGAAAAAAATGTCCAGAAAACATGTGCTCTAAAATGTATACCTTAAAAGTTACGAGCACTTGATCATGAGAAGAGTTGTGTTTCAAAGTAGGAAAGATGAACAAGTGCTCATAGCTCTTAAGGACTGCATTTTAGAGCACATGTTTACTCGACTTTTTTTCCTTGTTATGGTCCATACAACCAGTTCCCAAAATACGAAAAGCAAAGAACTTGCAGTAGAAGAGATTTGTTTCACAGTATCGAAGATGAAAAATTGCTCGTAGATTTTAAGGTATGCATTTTCGACCCTATGTTTACTGAGACTTTTTTGCTTCTAGTATCTTGTACTTTCAACTGTATGCGTTTACGCCATTAATTATAATACCCTGTTCATGTTTTACATTGTTTCTGGGGATGGACGACGTTGGCCGATACAGGGCATATGCGAAAATTTTTTGAATGCGTCAGAGAGGAAAAAAGAAATATCAAACAGTCAATCATGGTCATAGCGTGTAGGCTTTCACGGCCGGCGTCTTCAGTAATTAAAACTTCCGGGCTAAGAGGCCGTGGTCCAATAGTAGGAATACTTCTCCCTGACGTTTCGTTGCCAGCTGCGGGCAACATCATCTGAGGTGAGTCTACGACTGGCTGCTAGGCCGTGGAGGTCCTGTTTATATAGAGTGTGTAGAGGGCGCCACCACTCGTCACGTGTTGTCAACCGTAAAACTCCATACATGAGACATCGTTTCTTATAAGAAGTGATAATGTTGTGTCTATGGATTTTTCGTAATGAACAAACTCCCATCACATTTTCTCCAGGCTTTTAACTGGTTAAATCGCAAGAGCAAACTGTCATTTAGGCGTGTTTAAAATCAGTTTTTTATATTTTTTAAATATTTTTTTAATTTAATTTTTTAAATTTTATATTTTATTTCCAAATTAGTAACTTACTACCAGTATCTACATTTTTTACATTATTTTCATATATATCGTCCAAAACTAGCATATGGCTTCATTCAAATTTTTGGAGATAAAAGATTGCTTTGAAACAAGTCCTGATGTCACTCTTTTCTACTATTTTTTCCAGCCTTTCATCAAGTTTTGTATAAGTTGTTTTCTTTCGTTTGCCTTCCATACTTAATTCTGACCTCATTAACGCACATTCCTAGTTCTCTGGTTCTGTCTTCATACACTCGATCACATCTTTAATTTTAGGATTCGGTTTTCCGAGAAGATTATTAATTTTGTTGTGCCAACCTGCTACAGCGTTGGTGGTACGATGGCGCCGTCTGTAGCAGCTCCAAAGAGTGATCGGGTTTTCATCATTTTCCAACCATCTATCCACAAAATAGTAGAAAAACTCAGAAAGCTTGGCGATATCCGGTGCTTGTTGTGAATGTATCAGGAGCCAGCCATCGCAGACATCTTCAGGTCGAAGAAAAGCCAGAGCAGCACACATGCGAATTTGCAGCCTTACATCTTCGTTTTCTCTGTATTCGCAAGGACGTCCCAAATCTTGTACTTTCTTCCACAGAGATTTCCTCATATGGAAATGGCAACCATGTACTAGAAACGACGGGACCACAACCTTTAGCGCAGAAATCGTAGCTCATTCGAAATCGACGGCGACATTATTAGGTTTTCATTCTGGTACACTATTCACAACGTTGTGGGAAAGACGAGTATGCGTTCCTTTTCTTTTGTTTGGTAAGAATGCAAAAGCCACCGGATAGATGTTTGTTTCGTACTTTGAACTTCCGACGTCTACATGAATAGTATATATTTGTGAAAATTATTTGCTACAGCATCTGAAGGTCCCATACATAAAAAGTATTGTTTAGTCTTTAGAGCCTCTCATCTTGCTTTTGCGCTGAAAACTATGATCCTATCTCCAGAGCTGTCATCACTTAAGAGAAAACTGCTGCCGTCATTCATGGTTAGTAAGTATGCTCGAAGATCAACTCCTTGCCGTGTTTCTGGTTCTTTCCGATTGCCGTGTGATTTGGCCTGGCGCATGTATAGTATTCATTCCATTGCTTGCTTTTCTGGCACTTCAGTAACAAAATCATATCCTCGATTGTGCAAGTCGCCTAACTCTTCCGTATATATTTTAGAAATCGAAGTCTCTTCCTCTTGTGATCTCTTCTTCGCCTGATTCAACGTCTTTTTTACTTCTAAGGGAGCTTCAATCGGTGCCCTACATTGATGCTCGTTTGAACTAAGCAGGATAAAGTCTTTGGTCTTAAGCATTTCTTGGTAATATGTTGTTCTATGTCTCGAACAGCACCATATCACAGTCCCATCTGCTTTGGTTCTCTTTCCGGTGTACCAGTAACCATCATACACTCATGCTCATAAATTAAGGATAATGCTGATACATGGTGAAACAACGCTCTGGTTGGCGGTTTGCGGGTTTAAATCACCTCGGGGTATGACCATACGGCGCATTTGACCTGCAGTCGTGGCACGGTGGCGCTGGCAGCAGTCAACATACGCAGAGGTGTGTTGGTGCATGTCAGAGTACGGTGCAGTGAGTAAGTGTGCAGACGTTTTCAGACGTGCTTATGGTGACTGTGTGTTGAAAATGGCTCAAAGAACACATATTGATGACGTTATGAGGGGTAGAATACTATGGCGACTGGAGGCTGGTCAAACACAGCAGGTCGTAGCACGGGCCCTCCGTGTGCCACAATGTGTGATCTCAGGATTATGGCAACGATTCCAGCAGACAGGAAACGTGTCCAGGCGGTACAGTACGGGACGTCCACAGTGTAAAACACCACAAGAAGACCGATAGCTCGCCATCAGTGCCCGCAGAAGGCCACGGAGTATTGCAGGTAGCTTTGCTTGGCACATGATTTACCATGGGTGGTTGTTGACAGTTCCATATCGAACGTATAAGCACACAGAGACACAAGGCGAATGAGCTGAACATTCCGAAAGTTAACTCACACTGACAGTGACTAGCCAAGCTGTCAGTCACTTGAGTGGACTACGACTCCCAAGTGCAGGCAGGCCGTGCCGCACAGGGATCGTTTCCGGTGAATGACAAATCCCGGGGGCGCAAGTAGGCTCTGCCCTTGAGCAGGTAGCTTCCAGAAAAACTGGGAGCGAATTTCGCAGATTTCTGGCTGGGTGCGATTTTCACTGGGTGCCATTTTCACATATCCGTCTCTACTGACTTTTTCGAACGAGACAAGGACACAAAAAGATGTCTACGGAAAGTTCTGTGTCATCAGAGAGCCACGTGATGTCTTTTTGGTTCGAGTGCTCCGAGACAAGCCCAAGCAGACCAGCCTCCTATGGTTCGGACAAGTGGGATGCTGCCCCCAGTCGCCATTGTGGATTTGAGCATCTCCATACCAGCAGCTGCAGGACATCGAAAATTCACCGAAAATTCCAGCCATTTTTCTCATTTGTAAGAGAGTCCGTCGAATTGTAGGAGAATCTTTTGGGTATCCAGTCTGTTGTTTGTCTGTGTTTTCTTTACGGGTTTCAAAATACTTCATGAAATTTTATGTATGAAATTGTTATGAGTACTCCATCTGTGTATCGAAGGCAGTGTGCTTCGAGAAGTGAGGAAAATAAAAAATAAGTGCCTATCATCCCTGACACCAGCAGCAAATATAAACTAAGCCAACATGGCGTTTCAGAAGAGTGATGAACACCGCAGCAGCTGTAGGACTCAGAAATTTTTTCTCTCTTATAATGACTTCAAAGAAGCAGCTAAAACTCGAAATTTGGTGAGTGTCCTGTTTAGACTTACAATGATATTTATTTATTTACTTCGGGTTGTAGGTGAAGGGGGCGCTCTATGTAGAGGTTTAGTATGCCTGCTACTAGTTTCAAGTGGTACTGTGAATTCTTTTTCACCAGGATAACACCAGCTGTCTGACATCGTCAGTTTCGAGCTGTATTGTGATTTTAGAAATAAACTGTTTAAAATCCATCCCTGCAAATTCTTTCAAATGGATCAAATGTCTCTAAGCACTATGGGACTTAACATCTGAGGTCATCAGTCCCCTAGACATAGAACTACTTAAACCTAACTAACCTAAGGGCATCACACAGATCCATGCCCGAGGCAGGATTCGAACCTGAAACCGTAGCAGCAGCGCGGTTCCGGACTGAAGCGCCTAGAACTGCTCGGCCTCAGCGGCCGGCTGCAAATTCTTTAAATATATAATATTCCACATTGCTTTGGTTCCTGCACATTGTTTAAGTAAGCAATATCACTGAAAATTGTTTGAACAGTATTCCAATGCCTTAAATTGTTTAATGCATGTGACTGACGATTTATTAGCCTACTCTCATGAGGTCCTCCCAGTCCAACAGTCCAGCACTGACTTAGCGATTTTTCTTGGGGTGGAGGGTGGTGGGGTTGGGTGAGGAGGGGGGTTGAGGGAGTTGGTGATGTCATAGGAATGGGGGGATTAGGTTAGTTCAAAAATGGTTCAAATGGCTCTGAGCACTATGGGACTCAACATCGGAGGTCATCAGTCCCCTAGAACTTAGAACTACTTAAACCTAACTAACCTAAGGACATCAATGCTCGAGGCAGGATTCGAACCTGCGACCGTAGCAGTCGCGTGGTTCCAGACTGCAGCGCCTAAAACCCCTCGGCCACCCCGGCCGGCGATTTGGTTAGTGAAGGTACCGCAGTTGCCCTATTTCTCTGAAGATGGAGCGGCAGGGCAGGATTTCCCAGTGGAATGGTAGGGGACATGTGCTAGCTGGAGAAAAGCTATGAGGTCGTCAAGGGGTGGAGTAATTTTTGATTAATTAATTAATTTGCATAATTAAATTGATGTCAATTTGATATCAGAAGTGTCCTCGTATCCCTTTTATTCCACTACTTGCGATTTTTTTTCTGTCAGTGTATAAGGGGAGTCAAATAAAAGCAAGACAAACGAAAAAAAAGTAAACTGTGTACTATTTCTAAAGTAATCGCCATAACTTTTTATACATTTACCTCACTGTGAGAGGAGACAGCCAGCACTTTCACGGAAATATGTTAGCCTATGGGACCATGATTGTAGCCAGGTGTGCACCTCTTCGTTCGAAGCAAATTGACGACCACAAATGTACCGGGTGATCAAAAAGTCAGTATAAATTTGAAAACATAATAAACCACGGAATAATTTAGATAGAGAGGTAAAAATTTACACACATATTTGGAATGACATGGGGTTTTATTAGAACCAAAAAAAAAGACAAAGTATTGCTAGACGCGTGAAAGATCTCTTGCGCGCGTCGTTTGGTGATGATCGTGTGCTCAGCCACCACTTTCGTCATGCTTGGCCTCCCAGGTCCCCAGACTTCAGTCCGTGTGATTATTGGCTTTGGGGTTACCTGAAGTCGCAAATGTATCGTGATGGACCGACATCTCTAGGGATGCTGAAAGACAACGTCCGACGCGAATGCCTCACCATAACTCCGGACATGCTTTACAGTGCTGTTCACAACATTATTCCTCGACTACAGCTATTGTTGAGGAATGATGGTGGACATATTGAGGATTTCCTGTAAAGAAAATCATCTTTGCTTTGTCTTACTTTGTTATGCTAATTATTGCTATTCTAATCAGATGAAGCACCATCTGTCGGACATTTTTTGAACGTTTGTATCTTTTTGGTTCTAATAATACCCCATGACATTCCAAGCATGTGTCAATTTGTACCTCTATGTCTACATTATTCCGAGATTTATTCAGTTTTCAAATTTATACTGACTTTTTGATCACCCGGTATTTATTCAGGGCTCTAAAAGTATGGAAATCGCATGGGGAGCGATCGGTACTGCGTGGGCCATGTGTAAGGGCTTCCCAGGGAAATTTCTGCAGCGTAGTCAAATCAGCCTTGGCAAAATGTGGTTTTGTATACCCTCTATGGCCTCTGACCGAAACTACTCAGGTGTGCCAAACTTCAGGACGAAAGTATCTTTTGTATGATGTGTCACCACCAAGTCGCATAGCTCGATGAAACTTTGATCATAAAAAGAACTGATACTGTATAGTATCAAAGGTAACCGAAAGAAATATGCAGTGAGGTGATTTACACTGAAGTTACCACGATGTATGATGGTCACCTGGACAATACAAAAGGAGGGACATGTTTCTTAATAGGACGTGTGGGCACCTCGGACGGTAATGCGTGGTCTGCAACGTGCTCTCCTGCTGTCCAGAAGGTCGGTAAGGAGTTCTTGTTGTAGGGAGTTCCATTTCTCCACCAGTGTGGTTAACAGCTGCTGGATGGTCGCTGGTGCACGTGCACGCGCTGAAATACGTCGCCCCAAGGCATCCCACGCGTGCTCAATGAGATTTAAGTCGAAGGCAGGCCTGTCCATTCACCGAATATCCCACCATTCCAAGAGTTCCGCGGTGGCGCAGTGTCATGCACAAAAATGAATTCAGGGCCGAATACACGCATGGAAACACGCACATGGGAAAGGAGTACAGTGTGACAATAATGTTGGCTGGAGAGTCTACTGTGTTCAAATATTTGGAGCTCAGTAAGTTATGCAATATAATACCTCCCCAGACCATAACAGCTCGACCACCAAAACGAACACGTTCGGCAATTTTGATGAGTGAATTACTTGATCCTAGCTCTCACCATATGAGATTACGACCAACACGGTCTAACATTATCGATGAAGTAGTCTGCGTAAGATGATACTGTAAAATCTCGACTCCACGATGGAAGGCCCGAACCGAATTTCGCGGTCTTCGCTTCCGATTTGATAAGACAGATATTTTTTTTTATTTATGAATTTGGCCAGCTATGGACCGCATACATCTTAAGACTTATGGTGTTTCTTTTTATTCCGTTCTTCCCAGTACTTCTTCATTTTTTCGCCAACTGCTCGACTCTGCTCATCCGTCCACACTCTCTTGGGTCGAGGTTTTGGATCATCTTCTTCATAGTTTGCGTTTTCTATAAGTAGCCTAAAGTGATTCCTGTCACGTATTATTTCTTCTGCAACACCTATTTTGTTGGCGTCTTTCTTTACTGCTTCTATCCATCCTACAGTTTTTTTCAGCTTACTAACGTAATTAAAATTTTTCTTTGTAATCCGTGTTTCTTCCATTCTTTTTAAATGTCCATAAAAGTTTAGCTGTCTCTTCCTCATTGTATTTGTGATCTTTTCTGTATTTTTGTATAGGTCTTCATTTCTCCTTTTAATCCACCTATTTGCCTTGTTTTTCTCAGGACCTACAATTTTTCTTAGTATTTTTCTCTCTCTTTTTTCTAGCTTTCTTAATTCACCTTTCTTAGTCAATGTCAGGCATTCTGATCTATACGTTGCTTGTGTCCTAATACCTGAATTGTAATGTTTAATCTTCGTTTGGTTTTGGATAAAATAGTAAAAACAAGGGAAAGGACATTAAAAAACAGAGGCACAAAGGGTAAGCATGGGCCAAGGAAAGAACAAATTTGAAGTGAAATGTGTAGCCTTTGCCGATGATATGGCATTGGTAACTGAAAACCGAACAGACGCAACAGTTATGCTCGATCTGTTACACGAGATTGCTGAAAAGACTGGGCTAAAAATATCCTATGAAAAAACCGAGTATATAGAACACAAACATAATACAGAAAAGCTTAGGAAAACAAAGTATGGAAAAATTAAAAGAGTTGATAGATTCAAATACCTGGGGGAGTGGATCCAAGCCAATGGACTGGATAACACAACAAATAAATAAAGAATAAAAAAGTTAGCATTTGCATATAAATTAACACAAAACTACTACAATAAGAAATCAATAACCATAAGACAGATATAATGTATAAAGTAGCGCAATTCAGTAAATTTTGCTCTTAGAATTATTTCTTATTGTTCTCACTTGATTTTGGAGTACTACCTTATTTTGTACAGTTTTTCTCCCTGACAGCTTGTGAAATCTTCTGGGGCTGGACAGCTACCGTACAGAAAATATTTATTCACAAAAAGCGAGCAATAAAAAAATTGTCTAAAGTAGTCAATATTTCGACAATAAACTATAATTCAAGTCAGTACTTGAGAAATGTTTCTCGGGCCCTATGGATTCATTCGATGCTATTTCTTGTGACAAAGTACACATTCTGGTAGAAAGTCTCAAGACAGTAAACTGTGTAACGTCACGTCGTACATCTGAGTGTAAGTATGTGCAGTTAATATATATCAGTATCACAGACCGCTAATTTTATTCAGAATAAGCTTACAAAGAAGTGTCCGAGTTCAAATGGCTTATAATTTTAGAGGCCAACACCTCCTGATATTCCAACAGACAGTTTTCTTCATGGGACCCATGGGCCCACAGACATTTATGGCCACACAGAATATTCAAGCCCAAGCCGGCCGTTGTGGCCGAGAGGTTCTAGGCGCTTCAGTCTGTAACCGAGCGACCGCTACGGTAGAAGGTTCGAATCCTGCCTCGGGCATGGATGTGTGTGATGTCCTTAGGTTAGTTAGGTTTAAGTAGTTCTAAGTTCTAGGGGACTGATGACCTCAGATGTTAAGTCCCATAGTGCTCAGAGCCATCATCTGAATATTCAAGCGCTAGATCACGAACCTTCTGATATCTACTAATAAAATATGTCTCAAACGCTTAATTTATCTAGTTGATGCACACAAAGGCAATGAAATATCACAAATGAGAATGCAGTATAGTAATCGTAGCAATGAATGTAATTTTTCATATCAGCAGCGAAATTTCCGTGGATCTTCACTTTAAAATGCTTGTATTAAGAATCGTCACGTTACAAGTGATTCATATGGACCTAAATACATTATTTGTTAATAAAGTTATGTCTGTGACCGAAACTAATGTTGCTTACGATGGAAAATAAACACAGTAGGTGTTTAAACATGTCGGCAAAGATGAAGTGAAATCCTCATGGTTTTATTTTGATTTTTGTTTTAGTTCTTCAGAGAAATTACACTCAAATTAAATTCATTCCTAAGTACAACTGACTGCAAGTGGAAGCGATTTTATGTACTCCTTTAGTGGCAAGCGGCGGGCGTAGGTCCTCTTCAGTGTTCAAATATTCGTGGACATTTCTTGCTGGTTTTAAACATTGTACCAATTGCGTATCTTCTGAGTACACTTCCTGATGCGATCTGTGATAATTTTTACAAATGGAAGGAAAACGTTAGTACTGGGGCAGCAGGGGTTCTCGTCCATTTTGTTAGTGTGGGTTGCCTACATCAGGGGCAGATATGCACTCAGGGGCAAACCTATAGTTCTAATTTGATTGACAGGTCCTTAACCTATTCTTCTGTTAAAAGGATCCTTCCTTTTCATTGACAGGCACTTAACCTATTGTTTCCCCACCCCCTCCCACTCCCCTTCCCCATCAGGAAACCTCCAACCCACCTCCTCCCCCTCATTTCCACAGGTAACCTTTCATGTGTGAGTTACTGGAATAGCCCCTCTCACTCTTACCAGTTTGATTGACTACTTAATTAAATTGATCAATTAATTAACCTCTCCCCCTCTGGTAAGCCCTCAACCCCTCCCACCCTCCCTACCGGAATCTGGAGTGAAAAAGACTCAGTTGATCGGTCATTTGGAGGGAATCGATTGCTGTGTATGGAATATTGTTTAAACAATTTAGATGATGTGTGGAGTATTGTTTATTTTAACAATTTAGGGGATTCAAGGCAGTGTATGGAATATATGGAATCTGGCGGCTCTTTGGTGGAGAGGAAGGATCTCATAACAGGAAATTCAAGGGTATATTGTTTATTTAAAAAAAAATCAGTTTGTGGGGGTTGGATTTCCCTTGCTCGTTTTTCTCTGCTGTTTGGAAACATGTAGGTCTTGTAAGAAGTAATTACATGGTGCAAACATGTTGGATAAACTAATGTTTGGCACTGTACTCTTGGTGTCTTAACCTAATGTTTGGCCCTTTGTTGGCACTTAACCTATTGGTCTATTAAGTAGTGTTCCATGTCACCCTCATTTCCTTAAACTATTGTACTGCCTTTGATACCAAATTAACTAATTAGTTATGTCCTCCCACCATTTTCTGGTACACTTTTCGAATTTCACATGCTTTTGAACGACATTTCATGCACATTCCTCTTTGTCACCTGCACCCTTAAACAACTGTACTATGTTTTACATAAAAATTGTGCAAATTAACCTATTGTTCTGCACTTAACCTGCTGTTCTGTTCCATGTCACCCACTCACACACACATTCCCCTTAACTAACGTACCACTAACACCACATTGATATAAAAAATTTATGCAAATTAATTAAATCGAAATTTTTCAGATTAATGAGGTAGTTTCTTTTTTAATTTACAGCACCCTATTGGTCGGTTAAACCAATGGAATATAGTTCAAACAAAAGATCGCTAATAAGAAACACATCCCTCCACCGAATGCCCGACGCTGACACTGAAGTTGGGGGTGCACTACAGCCCCCACGAAGTGACGACGTGGCCGTCAGCTGCAGAGCCACGCACAGGTGTCCGTTAGTGTCCCGCACCTGTCGAAATAAGTGTTCACCTAGGCAACGTTGGCAACGGCCTTGCCACAGGGTATACACCGGTTCCCGTGAGTTCACCAAAGTTAAGAGCTGTTGGGCGTGGCCGGCATTTGGATGGGTGACCATCCAGGCCGCCATGCGCTGTTGCCATTTTTCGGGGTACACTCAGCCTCGTGATGCCAATTGAGGAGCTACTCGACCGAATAGTAGCGGCTTCGGTCATGAATACCATCATAACGACCGGGAGAGCGGTGTGCTGACCACACACCCCTCCTATCCGTATCCTCCACTGAGGATGACACGGCGGTCGGATGGTCCCGGAGTGCTTTTTTAGGCAACGTTGCTGTCGCGATGATGAAGAGCAGCGGTGCGGGTCCAGCGCTATAGAAATCTGTTCCAATGCTTCCCAGAATAGCTCAGAGTTCATTGTTCATAGTGATCCTAATGGGACACGTGAGACGCATCGGCTGTGGTAATGTTTTTGCCTGCCCAGCAAGCCTGATGCATCGCCACGAGATGTATGCGTAGCGTGGCTGGAATTTTCGGTGTCCTACAGCTACTGGTCTGGAGATCTGATACCACAATGTCAGATGAGGGACAGCATTATGCCAGAGATGGACGGGCTGCTTCAACTTGTCTTTGAACACATCAACAAAGAATACATCATCTTACACTCAGAACTTTTCGTAGATAAACCCCACAAAAGTTGTCTACAGGTCATCAAATACATACAAGACTCACAAGAATATTGGGAACCAGGAAAGTATTTACCAGTGTAATTGCAATTAAATACTACGATTGTTGGTGCAGTCTGACACCGTTCGATGTGCAGGTAATGCCTCCTCTTGACATCTGTGGTTCTGGAACAAACCTCAGTATCTATAGTGCACATAATTTTCCACATAAAAATATCTCTCACACCCTCGCAGTATCGATGTTTGTACACTATACCAGGTCTAGTTGAATACTTGCATTGCTATATTGTACAGCTGTTTATGAAGTGAATCTATCACCACTTTCATTCGGATATACTCCTCAGAGCGTTGAAATCACCATTCACCATGTCCTATCGATCCTCCCATTATTACTAGGCATACGTATTTCTATTTGTTTTTACGTTAATAGGAGTTTGATTACTTCCCACAAAGATATGTCGGAATATAAGCCATGGTACCTTTACGTTCAAGCAGCAGCATAACATTTCTGACTATCAATTACAAGTACATACAAAAAATTATGATATATTCACACTTGCATCAGCCATTAGGTATTTGTCGATGAATAAATGATGTAATTATAATTTAAGAAAGCGCTAGCATCTTTTCGGTATCGATTTCACCACTTCCACAAAACCGTTTGGTATTTTCAATACTTGTAAATCCAGCCAACATAGAGTGGCGTCTTATATATACGAACCAATAAGTTGGCGTTTGTGCCAGTGCATTTCATGCACAGCTTCCACCATCCTGATCACACAATTTTTCCCTGAGTAAGAAATCATTGTGAGCCCTGAGTAACTAGAAACTTCTGTCTGTGAAGACCTTTACGTAAAAACTCGAAAAAAATAGAGGAAACTGATATTTCCATTCGCGAATACCTATGTCAGTGACATAACAGATTCCAAATCATCCTTATAATTTACAAAGTCAACTAAGGTGTTTCTCATGTCTAGAGAACCAGAAAACGTGTCCTCCACTCGTCTTTCACCTGCTAGATGCACACCACAATCGATCTTCTCTCAACCAACGGAAGACAGGAAATGAGAAGAAGCAGTCAATCGGACAATTTACATGGGAGGGAATAATGGTCCAGCGCAAACACATGTCCATATTGAATCTTCTCAAATTTCCACACGATCACGAAATCTGTCCAACACATACTAAGTATTAGTCTGCTATTCAGCCGTCTAGAGGACGACATGGTTAAGTCAACTACATTCCTGCATTCCAACAGGCCTCTCCATTCGGACGGCTCCTGCCATTAGCGGGAAACGTGAATCCTTCCCGCCACAGGCCACCGCCGCGCCAAGTACACATAGACAGAATCGTACTACGAAACCGGCCACATATATATTTGATAGCTATACTTACAGTTAAATGCTACGATTGCGATCTCAGTTGAACGACATTCGATAATGAGCGAATTATATTGGAAATATACCCTGCTGATGGATGTGGCTTTGGAAATAGAAATATGTGTACCATTCTTATGACTTGACATACTCTTCCCTTTTTCTATCACAGTATTTATCGTCAAGTTCATACCTTCCTTACGAATGGACATAGTCATTTCCTTTGCACATGTCGGAACACAAACACATACTTTATAAGCCTGATGCTCAAGGCGAACCTATCACTCATCCCATACTACTAAGTATAATACTGCGCCGATAACTAATTGTTGGCGATACGAAATAATACCGACCGAAAATCAGTGATGGATGGACATGTCTCATAAGTTTTTCTTGCGAGTGGTACCACTGTGTGTTAGAAAGAGAGAAGTAATCGTCTAAAAACCTCCAGATATTAAAAAACCCGATCGCAACAACTACTGTATGTTACTGTCACAAGCGGTCTTGGATCTACAGCTGGATACAAGTATACATGTTGCAAACTATACTTTCTTTTTAAATCGAAGTATGGCATTACCTCTGAATGGAGTGCTATTTCCAGACAAATACTGCGACACTGAATATGGACGGTGCTCGCCATAGTGTATATTATCAGACCAACATTATGGTTACATGTCGCCGACGGTGCAACATGATAACAGAATTACCGAATTTATAAGGTGATTTGGCTAAGGAACGTGGTATGAAACTGATATCTGCAACTCCGTCACGCCGCTGATTGATATTTATTTCTTCAGTATTTGTAACGCATTCAGACTCGATGCCACGTCAGAGGTTGGGTGATACATCGACTGGGTTATAGGCGATGGTTGATTGAGAAGGATCATAAACAGTAGATGGTGTGCTGATAGATGTTGTTAGAAATGCACACTAGCTTTCCAGAACTGCAATGCTACGCTTTCTGGTAGATATGATGTCTATGTTTTGGAGTCAAGTCTTTTCATTCAACACTTACCTGCATTGGATCCTATGGAGAAGTCCTTCAATCATTACAGCCCCTAGTGAATCATATTTCTGGCAATCTCATATCCTAAAACTAGTCACCTTTTTCGAACCTATCAGCTAGAGTAAAATTTTAAATAGTCCCTATGCCTCTTGCAACTGCCGTCATTTCTGCAGCTTTGCACAAGTGATCGTTCCAGTTCAAGTAGGGACTTAGCAGAAATTGGAGAGAGCTGTATCTACCACTTTCTGCATCCCGTGTAGAAACAGAATTATGGCAATACATGCACATACGCGGACAAACAGGGCTCACGCACTGTAGATGTGGAATCCTTGGGTGGAGGCGGCTGGATTCAATCGAA
Organism: Schistocerca nitens; assembly: GCF_023898315.1. Classification (NCBI taxonomy): domain Eukaryota; kingdom Metazoa; phylum Arthropoda; class Insecta; order Orthoptera; family Acrididae; genus Schistocerca; species Schistocerca nitens. The sequence continues at coordinate 788,080,256 of NC_064616.1, read as the reverse complement.
TATATATATATATATATATATATATATATATATATATATATATATATATATATATATATATGGTGAGTCACCTAACGTTACCGCTGGATATATTTCGTAAACCACATCAAATACTGACGAATCGATTCCACAGACCGAACGTGAGGAGAGGGGCTAGTGTAATTGGTTAATACAAACCATACAAAAATGCACGGAAGTATGTTTTTTAACACAAACCTACGTTTTTTTAAATGGAACCCCGTTAGTTTTGTTAGCACATCTGAACATATAAACAAATACGTAATCAGTGCCGTTTGTTGCATTGTAAAATGTTAATTACATCCGGAGATATTGTAACCTAAAGTTGACGCTTGAGTACCACTCCTCCGCTGTTCGATCGTGTGTATCGGAGAGCACCGAATTACGTAGGGATCCAAAGGGAACGGTGATGGACCTTAGGTACAGAAGAGACTGGAATAGCACATTACGTCCACATGCTAACACCTTTTTATTGGTCTTTTTCACTGACGCACATGTACATTACCATGAGGGGTGAGGTACACGTACACCCGTGGTTTCCGTTTTCAATTACGGAGTGGAATAGAGTGTGTCCCGACATGTCAGGCCAATAGATTTTCAATGTGGTGACCATCATTTGCTGCACACAATTGCAATCTCTGGCGTAATGAATGTCGTACACGCCGCAGTACATCTGGTGTAATGTCGCCGCAGGCTGCCACAATACGTTGTTTCATATCCTCTGGGGTTGTAAGCACATCACGGTACACATTCTCCTTTAACGTACCCCACAGAAATAAGTCCAGAGGTGTAAGATCAGGAGAACGGGCTGGCCAATTTATGCGTCCTCCACGTCCTATGAAACGCCCGTCGAACGTGTACCTCACCCCTCATGGTAATGTACATGTGCGTCAGTGAAAAAGACCAATAAAAAGGTGTTAGCATGTGGACGTAATGTGCTGTTCCAGTCTCTTCTGTACCTAAGGTCCATCACCGTTCCCTTTGGATCCCTACGTAATTCGGTGCTCTCCGATACACACGATCGAACAGCGGAGGAGTGGTACTCAAGCGTCAACTTTAGGTTACAATATCTCCGGATGTAATTAACATTTTACAATGCAACAAACGGTACTGATTACGTATTTGTTTATACGTTCAGATGTGCTAACAAAACTAACGGGGTTCCATTTAAAAAAACGTAGGTTTGTGTTAAAAAACATACTTCCGTGCATTTTTGTATGGTTTGTATTAACCAATTACACTAGCCCCTCTCCTCACGTTCGGTCTGTGGAATCGATTCGTCAGTATTTGATGTGGTTTACGAAATATATCCAGCGGTAATGTTAGGTGACTCACCCTGTATATGGTGGTCCATTGATCGGGACTGGGCCAAATATCTCACGAAATAAGCGTCAAATGAAAAAACTACAAAGAACGAAACTCCTCTAGCTTGAAGGGGGAAACCAGATGGTGGTATGGTTGGCTTGCTAGATGGCGCTGCAATAGGTCAAACGGATATCAACGGCGTTTTTTTAAGTAGGAACCCCCATTTTTATTACATGTTCGTGTAGTACGTAAAGAAATATGAATGTGATAGTTGGACCACTTTTTTCACTTTGTGATAGATGGCGCTGTAATAGTCGCAAACGTATAAGTACGTGGTATCACGCAACATTCCGCCAGTGCGCACGGTATTTGCTTCGTGATACATTACCCATGTTAAAATGGACCGTTTACCAACACACACACACACACACACACACACACACACACACACATATATATATATATATATATATATATATATATATATATATATATATGTTGGTAATATATATATAACGCCACTCTATGTTGCCTGGGTTTTGGGTTTACAAGTAACAAAAATACCAAAAGGTTTAGTGCAAGTGGTGAAATCGATGAACTAAAAAGACGCCAGGGCTTTTCTAAAATATTGTAATTACACCATTTATTTATCGACAAATACAAAATGGTGGGAGGCTATTTTGCAGGGTGGTCCATTGATCGTGACTGGGCCAAATATCTCACAAAACAAGTGTCAAATGAAAAAACCACAAAGAACGAAACTTGTCTAGCTTGAAGGGGGAATTTCTTTTAGACACCTATAATTGATAGTCAGAAATGTTATGCTGCTGCTTGAAAGTAAATGTACCGTGGCTTATGATCTGAAATATGTTTGTGGACAGTAATCAAACTACTAAACACGTAAAAACAAAACAAAAACGTATGTCTAGTCATAATGGAAGGATAGATAGGACATGGTGAATTATGATTTCAACGCACTGAGGAGTATATCTGAACGTAAAAGGTGATAGATTCATTTCATAAACAGCTGCATCATATAGCAATACAAGTGTTCAACAGGACCTGCTATAGTGTACAAACAGGACGGGCAATACAGCTGTAGCAATACGTCGCTCATTGGCACCCCTAAGTGTACCCTCGCATTTTCGTTCTTGTTCTATCGATAGTGTTGTTGATTACAATACACCAACCCATGTCGGTGATGTCTTTACAAGCATTACATCCGCGGGTGCGGTATTCATTCACAGTACCGGAAGCCTGTCCTTCATAACACTTGTTTGAGAGAATCTTGGCAGGATGCAGCACCTTCCAGAAGCACTGATTCGAAGACTTTGTCAGATAATTTCCTAGGACTGAGGAGAATCTAGACATATAGCCAGTGTGAGTGTAGGCATACCATAATTTTTTCAGGTGCTGTACATATATAAAACATAACAGCACTGTTCGTGTAAAATGTGTATATACTATAGTGTAATCTTACTGTGGCTTACCGAGCGAGGTGGCGCAGTGGTTAGCACACTGGACTCGCATTCGGGAGGACGACGGTTCAATCCCGTCTCCAGCCATCCTGATTTAGGTTTTCCGTGATTTCCCTAAATCGCTTCAGGCAAATGCCGGGATGGTTCCTTTGAAAGGGCACGGCCGATTTCCTTCCCAATCCTTCCCTAACCCGAGCATGAGCTCCGTCTCTAATGACCTCGTTGTTGACGGGACGTTAAACACTAACCACCACCACCTTACTGTGGCTTACGTTGTGGCATGACCAGAGAAAATAAGTGTATGTTCTATTGTGAGGGACATATAGATTTAGCGCATTGCTAACTGCGAGGGTATGATGGAGGTTTTTATGTGGAAAATTATATGCGCTGTAAATATTGAGATTTATTCCAGAACCATAGCTGTCAAGAGGGGACATTACCTGTACATTGATCGGTGTCAGACTGCAGCAGCAGTCGTAATATTTAATTGCAATTACACTGGTAAATACGTTCCTGGCTCCCAATATTCTTGTGAGTCTTGTATGTATTTGATGACCTGTAGACAACTTTTGTGGGGTTTATCTACGAAAAGTTCTGAGTGTAAGGTGATGTATTCTTTGTTCATGTATTCAAAGACAAGATGAAGCAGCCCGTCCATCTCTGTCATGATGCTGTCCCTCATTTGACATTGTTGTATTAATGGATCTCCAGACCAGTAGCTGTAGGACACCGAAAATTCCAGCCACGCTACGCATACATCTCGTGGCGATGCATCAGGCTTGCTGGGCAGGTAAAAACATGCACACAGCCGATGCGTCTCGCGTGTCTCATTAGGATCATTAGGAACAATGCACCCTGAGCTATTCTGCGAAGCATTGGAACGGATTTCTATAGCGATGGACCCGCACCGCAGCTCTGCCTCATCCTGCCAGCTACGGTGCATAGGTGAACATGTATTTCGACAGGAATTTCTCATGTCTCAAGTATGAAAGGGATGCCGCCGCCTCACACTTGTGGGACCCAAACAGCCACCTGTGCGTGGCAGTAGCTGATGGCCGTGTCGTCACTTCGCGGGGGCCGCTGGTGCACCAAGACTCTGGCATAGGTGTCATGCGTCTGGTGGCAGGATGTGTTTTTCATTAACGATCCTTTGTTTGAACTATATTCCATCGATTTTACTGCCCAATAGGATGCTGTGAAAAAAAACTACCCCATAGATGTGAAGAATATCGATTTAATTAATTTGCATAATTTTTTTATATCAGCGTGGTGTTAGCGATGCAATAGTTAAGGGGAGGGTGTGCATGAGTGGGTGATATCTATCAGAACAGTAGGTTAAGTGCATGTTAATTTGTATAATTTTTATGTAAAATGCAGTACAATAGTTTAAAGGTGTGGGTGACAAAGAAAAATACGCCAGAAATGGCGTTCAAAAGTACGTGAAATTCGAAAATGGTGGGAGGACATAAATAACTACCTAATTTGGTATCAAAGGTGGTACAATAGTTTAAGGAAATGGGGGTGATATGGAAAACCACTTAGCAGAACAGTAGGTTAAGTGCTGACAAAGGGCCGAACATTAGGTTAAGACACCCAACGTACAGTGCTGAACATTAGTGTATGCAATATGTTTGCCCCATGTAATTACTTCTTACAAGATGTACATGTTTCCAAACAGCAGAGAATGATTAGCAAGAGAAATCCAACCCCCACAATCTGAATTTTGTGTAAATAAACACTATACCCTTGAATTTCCTGTTACGAGATCCTTTCTCTCCACCAAAGAGCCACCAGTTTCCATATATTCTGTACACTGCCTTGACTCACCTAAATTGTTGAAATAAAGAATATTGTGCACATTGTCTAAATTGTTTAAACAATATTCCATACATAACAATCGATTTCCCTCCAAATGACCGATCAACTGAGTCTTTTTCCCACAAATTTCCAGGAGGGAGTGTGGGAGGGGTTGGGGGTTTACCAGGGGGGGAGAGGTTAATTAATTATTCAATTTAATTTAGTAGTCAATCAAACTGATAAGAGTGAGAGAGGCTATTCCAATAACACACACCTGAAAGTCTGCCTGTAGAAGCGAGGGGGAGGGGGTGGGTTGGAGGTTTCCTGAGTGTGGAGGGGAGTTGAAGGAGGTGGGGGAACAATAGGTTAATTTCCTGTCTATCAATGGAGAATAATAGGTTAATCACCTGTTAATCAAAGAAGAATAGGTTTTCCTCTGAGTGCATAACTGCCCCTTATGTAGGCAACCTGCACTAACCAAATGGACCAGCTCTCCTGCTGCCCCACTACTAACATTCCCCTTAGCAGGTTCTTTTTCATTAGAAACTCTAGATCTTTTAAAATGGGAGACCTATATATCTCTTTGTAACAGTTGCCATTTCTTCTGAAGGCTGTTCTTAAATGATCTATCTGTCCTCCAAGTACTGCGTTTCACAGATTCTTTTAGCTTGAGTCACTCCTCTTTTCTGCTTAGGTTGGTGATTAGAATTTTTGTGGAAGTATTGAGCCATTTGAGTCGGCTGTAGACCTTATGCTTTAAAGTTCTGTCAATCAACTCCAGACAATACCAAAACTTTTGTATATGCAGACGACCTGGCAATAACAGTTCAAGGCAACAGGTTTGAAGCCATCGTGGAGAAACTAGAAACCGCCCTTTCTATAATGTCAACCTACTACAAAAAGAATTCTCTAAAACCCAATCCCTCCAAAACTGAAGTGAGTGCATTCCATCTGAACTCGAGGCAGGCAAAGTACAGGCTCAATGTTACCTGGGATGGGACATTACCAGAACACACAGATACTCCCACCTACCTTGGCGTCGTGCTGGACAGAACATTGACATACAAATATCATTGCGAAAAAACACGCAAAGAAGTAGGAGCACGAAATTCCCTAATAAGAAAGCTGTCCAACAGCAAATGGGGTGCTAAACCTACCGTGGTCAGAACTTCAGCCCCAGCTTTGTGCTTCTCAACTGCCGAATATGCCTGCCTGGTATGGTGCAGATCCGCCCACGCAAAAAAGGTAGATATTAGCTTGAATGAAACATGCAGGATAGTGACAAAGCTGCATGAAACCTACCCCCATAGAAAATCTTTACAGGGCCGCAGGTTTCACAAACCCTGACTCACGTAGGAAAGCCCATGAACATACCGAGAAGCTAAAACAAACCTTTGATGCTCGTCACTCAATATTTGGCCTAGAGTGTGGCCTCAGCAGACTCAAATCCACACGCCGTTTCCTAAGTTGCGCCTTAGATGAGCCCCCCATCAACTATCCACTAAGAGAGGACCCACCAAGTGGCGTTTCTGGTGATTGGAAAACCTGGAGAATGCTTAACCGCATAAGAACTGGGGTGGCTCCTGTGAAATCAAATCTGATCAAATGGGGTTTGTTGGACGAAAATGACGACAAATGCGACTGCGGCACTCGAGAGGACATGGAACATCTCCTACAATGCCCAACCTGCCCGCACAGATGCACCCTCGGCGATCTATGGCTGGCTAAAGAAGAAGCATTGGACATTGCCCAATATTGGGCAAACAAATTGTAGTTTCCGGACACGAAAAAGTAAAAGTAAAGTCTGTCAGATTTCCTAATTATCTGTATATCCAGAAATGAAATTCGGCTGTCTTTTTCTTTTTCTATAGTGAAATTTATATTAGAATTAATATTATTCAGAAAATTTAGAATTTCAGAGAGTTCTTCTTCTCCAACAGGCTATACAACAGAAGTATCATCCACATACCGAAGCCAACTTGAGGGTTTCTTCATCGTCGTCTGAAGGGCTGCTTCTTCAAATTTTCCCATTTAAAAATTCGCTACAACAGCGCTGTTAGTGTTGTGACTTGAGCGAAGAGACTCACATAAGCTGCTGGGGACCAACTTCAAAAGGATCCACAGTCTGGCGCAGATCTGTTATCTGTGTGCCTGTTTTTCGTTTCATAACCAGTCGATGGTTATGCCATTTGCACACACGTCAGTTAAGAAATTTTTTGTTGCGATTTTGATGGATCTATGAGACAGTCTCTCGAAATACACATACCTCAACAGAAGTTTGAAATATCATAGAGTTTACTACAACGACGTGTTATACTACACACGTTGATGTTTGTACAATAACTTACTAAATCAATAATCATAATTTCCTCTGAAAACAAGAACGATTTCGGTTAGTTACAAAAATCATTACAGAACAAAGCAAGCTCTCTCCTAAGTGTACATCTTTATAAAACAAAAACAGTGAAAATCTTCATCTCATGATGATTATCAGAATTTAGTAGTGAGTATATCCTCGCCACACACGAATGAGATCTTCCACTCTGTGAGGCATGCGTTGGATGAGACCATCAAGTTTATCTTTGGATATGAGGTCCCACTCGTTAATGGCAGCTTCAGTGAAGTCTTGAAGACTGTCAGGTGGATTCGGACACTGTGCAATGGCCACCTTCAACAGATCCCGTGCATGCTCAAATGCATTCATGTCTGGGGCTGTGCTGGCCAATACATTTGCTTGATGTTGCATCTCTGATGATACCAAGGCACTGCTAGAAGACGGTGCGTTCTTGCATAGTCATCGACCAGGATGCATTGTCACCGATTTCACGTCTGTAGGGCCTTACAGACGTTTGTAGGACCGGTTGGAGGTGTCAGGGACCAGTAAATTTGCCATTGACGGGAATTAGAGGGGTCCAGCGTCCATCATTATTGCCGCCCAGAACAATACTCTTCCACCTGTAAACAGATGGACTTCCTGAACGTATCGACATTCCTGATATCGTCTAGCGCTTTTCCAAATCCTGAAACGTCTAGTGTCCGGTCGCAAACCAATCTTGGTCTCGTCAGCAAATATGACATTACTCCATTCAGTGCTGATGTGCAAAATCTCAGGTCCTTCTGTTGCGTCGGTTCCGTTGGCTCAGTGCAAAAATTTCATTGGTCTTTTGAAATGAAGACCATCCTGAAGCAATCTTCTACGCACTGTTTGGACTGAGATACGAATCCCTGTTGCCCGGGAGAAGGCAGTTGATGTTGGGCGCCTGCGAGCCGACAGTAGGAGGAAACCAGACTGCTGTGGTGTTGACATACGAGGACGACTACTGCAAGATCTATCGTTCACATTTCCCATCTCTCTGTACGTTCCTCACACCTTAGACACACCACTTTGAGTAACACGTAACCGATCGGTAACATCTTGCAGAAAGTAAAGTCACTATCGTAACTCTATCGAAGTGTTGTACGCCTTTATGTGGCATGCTACTGCAGAGCTGAACATAAACTCAATGACGCTGTTGCTGATACTGGACAGCTAGCGATATGTTTATATGAGTGGGAAACGGCCACAAAGCATTTCAGTAGTAAACACCATCCAATATATGGTCATATGGGTATATGGGAATGCCGAAGTGGCCGTGCGGTTAAAGGCGCTGCAGTCTGGAACCGCAAGACCGCTACGGTCGCAGGTTCGAATCCTGCCTCGGGCATGGATGTTTGTGATGTCCTTAGGTTAGTTAGGTTTAACTAGTTCTAAGTTCTAGGGGACTAATGACCTCAGCAGTTGAGTCCCATAGTGCTCAGAGCCATTTGAACCATATATGGGAATAATGCATGAAGTGCCTACATGAATGTGGACCTATAGTATCGTAGACTACATTTTACGATAGTATTCCAAACTTTTGTGAGCAGTGTATAAGGGAAGCTATGGGTACCTGAATGAAAGTGATAGGAGCTCATATTTGATTTCGATTTCTCTGCGATACTAGTGCAGTTTGCTGTCAAACTGCTGGGATGGAAAAAATATTTAGTCACGAACCATTTGTTAATCTTCAAGTACTATTTACGTGCTGTATCTGATGTGGATATTAACAAGGAAATTCGCATATATTAGTGTGTTACTTCTAGCCAAGATAGCAATAGGTAGACCTATATAAAAAATAAAATAAATGAATTAATAAATAAAAAGTTAGGGACTGCTTGTTGTCTTCCTTAAGAAGTAATGTAGCTTTCTGTTCAACTACATGAAATATCACACACCTGGAAATTAAAATCTTCATATAATTTCACTGAATACTACACAGTTACAGTTGGTAACAAACTAGGGATGAACTACAATAAAACCAAGAAGGATGTCTAACGGTTGCTATATGTCGCAATAGAGCGCTGCAAGTAACAAGTGAAGAGGCTCCGGGCAGCAGCAAACCGGAATGAAAGATTTAATTTTGATAGGACGCGCGTTCCGCTGCGCGATGAAGCTTGTGTCTCTGAACTTGGCGCCTGCGGCATATTCCTGGCAGCAGTTCGTGATGGTGCACTACCTCGTTGCAAAATTTAATCTAGGAAAAATGAGGCAAGCGAGAGAGGTCCGAATAGCGTCTTAAATTTATCTTTAGGGAATATCCACAATGAGAGCGCTCAGCAGAGCAATGTTTTCGGGCGGCGGGGGGGAAGTGCTGGGAGCAGTACATACGCAGACACACACAGTTGCTCTCTCAGAAAACTCTTAGCAACTCGCCGTGACGACAGCTTACTGGCCAGCTCTGCTCTGTACATCAGTTCAGTACATCCTGCTTTTCCTCGTTAGTGTCAAGTTTACAGCAAGGAAGCTTCAATGAAACTTTCTCTACGTAAGAAATTCAGTTTCCAGATAAACAAAATATAAAGTGTAGCATCATTCGACTACGTCTACACATGCACCCACCCAGATATCCAGTATACAGCAGTTATCAATCGCTTCGTTTCCCGTCCCATTTGCGTGTGGAGAAAGTGGAACTGTTCATGGTCGATATTGACCATTAGCAGTTTCAAAATGATGTTTCTGGAAGTGCCCATCGAAAATTTGTTTATCCAGGCATTTTGTACAATATATCAAAGTATTTTGTTCTCATTTTGAAAAACCCTGTATAGTAATATGAAGGCAATAGAATCGTTACTATAAGGAATAAAATATAGAAATTAGTTGCAATGAGAACTGCATTTAGAGATTCGAACACACAGTTACGGTATACATAAATGAAACGAGACGTTATTAGTAATTTATTTCGCGTAATACATAATTTTTGTACAATGACACAACACAGATAAGCTTAAAACACTAGAAATGGGCTGCGCATCGGCAAGAAATCAAAAATTCAAAAGCAAATTTGATCTAGTGAACTGATGCAGTGGCTCAGCATACTAGATCTGTTTTCGAGAGGAGCCAGTTTCCCTTCCGACAACACTGATGTATGTGCATCTTCATATGTTGAGTGATCCATGAGATTTCGGTCATGCAGTTGCAGGTTCTCCGTTTCTTCAACTGATATTGCGGACATTTATCTTTCGGCAGGCGATACGTACAATTCATAAGAGATGCACAGAACATCAAAGGTACACTCGACTCCTAGAGCCCAATAAATCAGCTGCCAAAGACCACTGCATCGACGCTGGCCACTCTACGTAGCGCCGGGTGGTTCAAATGGTTCAAATGGCTCTGAGCACTATGGGACTTAACTTCTGAGGTCATCAGTCCCCTAGAACTTAGAACTACTTAAACCTAACTAACCTAAGGACATCACACACATCCATGCCCGAGGCAGGATTCGAACCTGCGACCATAGCAGTCGCGCGGTTCCAGACTGTAGCGCCTAGAACCGCTCGGCCACAACGGCCACCCGGGTGGTTCAAAAAGAAAGAACGTATTTCAATTGTTTATTACAGACAAACTATAAACGCATTTCACATGTCACTGGACAGAGGAAGTATTACACTTTTGACACAGCTGCACTGGTTTTTTTAGCAACATGGCGACTACACCACAATAGAAATCATTGTGTGTTGGAATCTGCGCGAAGTCAGTCCATTATTCAAGTGCAACATGCATCCCGCACTCGATTCAGAAAGAAGCCACCTTTGCACAAGAGGATTCATGACTAGCATACACCGAGCGAGGTGGCGCAGTGGTTAGACACTGGACTCGCATTCGGGAGGACGACGGTTCAATCCCGCGTCCGGCCATCCTGATTTAGGTTTTCCGTGCTTTTCCCTAAATCAGTCCAGGCAAATGCCAGGATGGTTCCTCTGAAAGGGCACGGCCGACTTCCTTCCCCATCCTTCCCTAATCCGATGAGACCGATGACCACGCAGTCTGGTCTCCTTCCCCAAACCAACCAACCAACCAACTAGCATACAAAATTCTTGGATGTTGGTTGCATATGCAAAGGAGAAGAACACTGGTTGGCCACGAGAGCATATCCGAGATGTGTTCACACGGAACCCTCGGAAGTCCACAAGACAGTTAGGCCGGGAACTTCGAGCTTCCTCAAACAACGGTTTGGAGTATTCTGAAACGACGCCTGCACAGAAGCCTTACAATTTGCAGTTAATGCGGCAGTTGCGTCCCGGCGGTCGTAACAGAGGATATGAATTTTGCGTTTCAATTCTCCAGAATATGCAGAGCACATTTTTACCAAGGGACTCATCTTTGCGGACAAATCAACGTTTGATCTATTTGATGGTCACAAAATCCTAGCGTCGTCGTCGAACATGAAAGAGACTCACCGAAGTCGAATGTGTTTTGCACCGCTTCTGTTCACAAATTACATGGATCTTTCTATTTTGCAGAGGAAACTGTGACGGGAATGTCATACTTGGACATGCTGTAAAATTGGTCGTTTCCTCAACTTCACGAAGGTTCCAAACCGGACGGTGTGGCCGTGCGATTCTAGGCGCTTCAGTCTGGAACTGCGTGACCGCTGCGGTCGCAGGTTCGAATCCTGCCTCGGGCATGGATGTGTGTGATGTCCTTAGGTTGGTTAGGTTTAGGTAGTTCTACGTTCTAGGGGACTGATGACCACAGATGTTAAGTCCCATAGTGCTCAGAGCCATTTGAACCATTTTTTAAAGGTTACAATGATTTCATTTTTATGCGCGACGGCGGCCCGGCTCACTTTCACCTCGGGTGCGGCGTTATCTTAACAAAGCCTTCCAACAGGGTTGGATTGGAAGAGGTGAACAACAAGATCGTGTTCATTGTTTTAGGTCTCCCATGTCAGCAGACCTAACGCCTTGCGATTTTTTTTATCGAGGTACATAAAAGAGTAGCTGTTCTGCAAGAGCTGAGAAATCGAGTTGTTGAAGCTGTCAATTCAATAAACAGGGAATTGTTGATATGTGTGTGGAATGAAAAGGACTACCATTTCGATGATTCTCGACAGCGCATGGTACTCATGCTTAGTGAATGTTATAGTAGAATGAGATTTTCACTCTGCAGCGGAGTGTGCGCTGATATGAAACTTCCTGGCAGATTAAAACTGTGTGCCGGACCGAGACTCGAGCTTGGGACCTTTACCTTTCGCGGGCAAGTGCTCTACCATTTGAGCTACCCAAGCACGACTCACGCCCCGTCCTCACAGCTTTAATTCCGTCAGTACCTCGTCTCCTACCTTCCAAACTTCACAGAAGCTCTCCTGCGAACCTGAATAACTAGCACTCCTGGAAGAAAGGATATAGTTCTGCAGGTTCGCAGGAGAGCTTCTCTGAAGTTTGGAAAGTAGGAGACGAGTTACTGGCGGAATTAAAGCTGTGAGGACGGGGCGTGAGTCAAATGGTAGAGCACTTTCCCGCGAAAGGCAAAGGTCCTGAGTTCGAGTCTCGGTCCGGCACACAGTTTTAATCTGCCAGGAAGTTTCGAATGTTATAGTGTTTGCGAATAAAAAACGTTGAACCTTCTTCTATCCAGTAACATGGGCAATGTGATTCTATCTTTTATAGATTCTCTGTAATAAACAATTAAAATCTGTTCTTTCTTTCTGAATCACGTTGTAAAGCAACGCCGAAATTGTAGCTTCGCCTTTATCATTCTGGGACTTGGTGGAAAAGGAAGCAGTGTAAATTCGTTTACCGAGGGATATAATTACCTCGACCTCTAATAGACGTTAAACTCTAGCCTTCGTTAAAAATGAGGGCGGAGTGCATAGTCCCCTAAAAGAATTGTGAACATACTGACCCTCTTCCCGTTACGTCGTGTTACTGAGAGAGTTGTGCAGCCTTTTGGCGTTCTCTTTCTAGTAATTTCGATGTCCTGTCTTGGTATTCATGTATGATATTGCTATGGTTCGTGGTGACTGCAGATGAAGATCTTGAACCTGTCGTGTTGACTGGAAATCATGTCTTGTAATTCTATACTACAAATTGATAAATGTGACATGCCATTTCGACGGTGGTTGATCAGGCTTTGGTGCCGATTTGCTGGTAAACTTTTGAAATGCATGTCATCGTTCTTAGAAATGTACAACTGTGAGGCAGGGATTAACGCCCCATCTCTTGAGGTTGAAACATTTCGGAAATAAGTAGGTATAACGGAAACATTTTCTGCTGCAAATGGGACAGAATTGCTGCTGGCTCTGCAACTACATCTGCACCGCGCAACAAAATTAATGGATCTCTTCTTCGAAACCTCGTAATTATCTCTCATTGCGATCTACAACTTTGAAGTTTGGTTCAAAGGTCCTACAACATTTATCTGCAATGGTGAAAAAGCATGGCGCCCTGCGGCGTCACCCTCTGTCTCGGCGATGCTTCAGACTGCAATGTGTAGATAATGAGAAAAGAAGGCTAGAGCTCTGAAGTTCATGTTAGGTGTAAGATGGCATGCCACGTTCGATTCAAGTTTCACCAAAAATCTACCCAACGCCAACCCATCCTTCCTTTTGACGCCTCCGTGGTGGACGTCAGAAACTCGACGTCCAGGGTTGAAATCACCGTTTGTTGAGTACCGTAAATACGTACCTCTATAGAAAGAACATATGACGAGAAACCTCGGCGCCTGCAGCTGGGCTATGTTGCTGCTCCTGCGCCTGACAGTAGCCCATTTGGAAGTGGAAGGGCGTCGAAGGGGCGGCCAGTCGGCAGGCGCCTACGACTTCATCCCACGTTATCTTTGTTGAGGAATATTTTTAAAGTGCTCAACAAAGGCCGATGATTGGCATTGAGAGTGTTGCTGAATTGGCGTGTCTTAGAAGGAATCTTAGCCGTTCTATTTACGCATGTGTCTACGTCACACCCCTCTCTGATCACGCCACAGGAGGGTGCGAAATGCGAGCATTCAAAAAGCGTATGTGTCCTTTGCTGCTTCGAATTGTATTCGAATTTCGTCGAATGGTTTTGAAGAGTTCCTAGTCTTTCCACCCAGCACACCAGATCAAAAACTGTTGTCGCACTGCCCTCCAAAGGAGCGCGATCACGTTCATTGGAGTAGCTGGTTCACGATGACCTTAGAGAAGGGTTCATTCATCTTCGGAATGTCAACGGTGTTAAAGATTGTTAAGAACGTCGTCCTAACGCTCATTACACTGCGACCTGTCGTTTTCGACCGTGAAATGTATGGGTCAACTCGCAGAGGAAAGAAATGGTTTCATTGATGCCCTTTATGCCACCACCTATAGCCTTTTCGTATCGGTTCTGAATGGCCGTATGTCTGAAATGCTTTAAACTGGCACCCGTAAGAAAACTGCTTGATTTCAACCCTGGAATTCGTGGTTCTCACCTCCATCGCAGAGATGTCAAAAGAAGGGGTGAAATGTGGGTATGGCGACGTTCCCATCGTGTGACGCATCCGTGGTGACGTTGGGCAGAACTGTGGTAAAATGTGAATGTGGCATCCCTTCTTCTACCTAACATGAACTTCGGAGATTTAGCCCTATTTTCGTTTGTGTCGAAAACCTTGCTGTCTGAAGCGTCGCCGGCCGCTGTGGCCGAGCGGTTCTAGTCACTTCAGTTCGGTACCGCGCTGCTGCTGCGGTCGCAGGTTCGAATCCTGCCTCGGGCATGGATGTGTGTGGTGTCCATTGGTTAGTTAGGTTTAGGTAGTTCTAAGGCTAGGGGACTGATGACCTCATTTCGTAAGTCCCATAGTGCTTTGAGACATTTGAACCATTTTCTGAAGCATCGCTGAGCCCGAGGGCGACGTTGCAGGGCGCCACGCTGTTACACCATTACAGAGGTAGATTGTAAGCAACTTTGAGCCGAACTTCAAACTTATGCGTCGCAATGGGAGACAAATCCAGCGTTTCGAGAAAGTTATCGTTTAGTTGTGTTCAAAAAATGTTCAAATGTGTGTAAAATCTTATGGGACTTAACTGCTAAGGTCATCAGTACCTAAGCTTACACACTACTTAACCTAAGTTATCCTACGGACAGACAAACACACCCATGCCCGAGGGAGGACTCGAACCTCCGCCGGGACCGGCCGCACAGTCCTAGGCTGCAGCGCCTCAGACCGCTCGGCTAATCCCGCGCGGCTGTTCAGTTGTGTTGCATAATGTACATACATAGTTCGTAAGCCGCCGTATGGTGCATGGCGGACGATACCTTGTACCACTACTAATCATTTCATTTCCTGTTCCACTCGCACAAAAGGGAGGAAAAAAGACTATCTTTAAGCTTCTGTACGAGCCCTAATTTCTCTTACTTTATCCTCATGGGCCTTACGCGAAACGTACTTTGGTGACAGTAGAATCGTTCTGCATTCAGTTTCAAATGACTGTTCTTTAAATTTTCTCAATAGCGCTTCTCGAAAAGAACTTCGACTTCCCTCCAGAGATACCCATTTCAGTTCACGAAAAATCTCTGTAATACTCATGTGTTGGTCGAACCTACCAGTAACAAATCTAGAAGCACGCCTCTGAGTTACTTCCACATCTTCCTACAACCCGACCTGGTGAGGATCCCAAACAGATCAGAGAGCATAGCACTAATGTTCTAAATGTGGTCTCTTTTATAGATGAGTAATATTCTCCTAATAAACCGAAGTCAACATTTCGCCTTCCCTTATACCGTCCTTTGCATCGTCACGCCCAGATATTTAATCTACGTGACAGTGTCAAGCAGCACTCTACTAATGCTGTACTGTAACATTGCACAAATGTTTTTCAAACTCTTCTGCATTAACTTAAATTTTTCTACATTTAGAGCAAGCTGTCATTCATCAAAAAGAAATTTTATATAAGTCGTCTTGTATCCTCCTACAGTCACTCAATGACGATAGCTTCCCGTATACTACAGGGTCATCAGCATATAGGGGCAGATTACTGCTCATCATATCCTTCAGGTCATTTATGTATGGCAAATGGTTCAAATGGCTCTGAGCACTATGGGACTTAACATCTGAGGTCATCAGTCCCCTAGAACTTAGAACTACTTAAACCTAACTAACCTAAGGACATCACACACATCCATGCCCGATGCAGGATTCGAACCTGCGGCCGTAGCGGTCGCGCGGTTCCAGACTGTAGCGCCTAGAACCACTCGGCCACATCAGCCGGCTCATGTATGTACATAGAGAACAAAAGCAGTCCTATCATGCTTCCTTCTCCTTGCGATATCCTTTTCTCTAATGAACACTCACCGTCAGGGACAACGTACTGTGTTCTATTACTTAACAAGTCTTCGAGCCACTCACATATCTTAGAACCTAATGGGTATGCTCGGGCCTCTGTTAACAGCCTGCATTGAGGCACCGTGTAAAACGCTTTCCAGAAATCTAGTAATATGGAATATGCCAGCTGCCCTTCATCCATAGTTCAGTATGAGAGAAAAGGACAAACTGAGTTTCACATGAGTGATGTTTTCCCAGGTGTTTGGTTATGAAAAGATCTGGCCTCTGAGATAAGTTGACGAGCACTCTGAACCGCTGGCATCTCGATACACAAGGAGTGAGTTAGTAATCGAAGTGATCGGGCTACTGAAATATTTTTTTAAACCTACAGGTTAGTTGTCGCTGTGTGAACATTGTAACAGTGTGAAGGAAATATTAATATTGTATGAAATTTAGTATGGCATACAAATTATTTGAATTATAAAGAGATTTATTTATTTATTTAACCTGGGAAAATTAGGACCATTGGGCCCTCTCTTGGAGTTAACCAGCCGTTCTACATATTTTACATTGCATATATTACAGTAAGCATGTTACACAAGATTTAGAAAAATATAAATTACAGTGGTACAGATAAGAAAAACGTACACACATTTTATATTCGTACACGATAAATACAACAATACTTAGAGATTACGGTAGGTAAGTCTTTAATTTTGAATGTTAGCAACAATGGGCATCGAGAAAGGGATGGGCGAGAGAGAGCAGGATGAAGTGAAAACACGCAGATAAAGAATATAAGGAAAAGAAAGGTGGCGTGACTCATAGAGAAAGGGTAAGAGGAAGTAGTATAGCTGGCAGAAAATAGGAGTATTGACTTTGCTAGGAATCTCTTCAAGTTTTTCTTCAAAGTAGCAGGGTGAATTGTGCGAAGTGTACAGGGCAGCTTGTCCCAGAAGCTGGCAGCAGCGTCAGTGACGAAGTTTCCAAATGTTTTTGTTTTATGAATCAGTACGGCTAGGATACTAGGTAGGTGAGAGCTTGTGTTTGTACAGGACCCGGCAAATAAAAGTGGCCCGGAGAGAAGAGTTTCAGGATACAAAGAAACTCAGCAGAGAAAAGGAAATAGAGTACTAACTTGACTATAGCAGATACTGAAAGTGACCACCATTCATCCTGGGCGCGTTTTGGCCCTGGTCAGCACGTTGCTTGAGGTGGATCAAAGCTGGACTGTTAGAATTGCTGCAGTCTCATCCATGATGTTGAAGACTATGAGAGTTGTTGCGATACACTTGAGGGCACACCGCAAAAAGTAACTGAACACTGACAGATCAGGTAACGTGGGTGGCCAGCTAGGACCGCGACAGGACTGACCTCTGGGTAAATGTGCTCCATGGTTCGACCAGCTGTATTCGCAGTTGCTCCATATTGTTGGCAGTAACTGTAGGTCTTTTCCTCCTCCGTGAATGCTGCCACAAATGGTATCCACTTGCCCGAGCAATTTTTATTTCTCCCACCCTGTACTATGATTGCACGTAAGATGTTTAATCGCTGAGGCGAGGGACTGGGATTCATGTGCACTGAGAAGCCTGTGAAGTAGACTTAGCGTGTGGTAGTTCTGTAACTTGTCTGGCCGCAACCACCCTAACTGGATGTATGAAGCACCGAATGGTCATATCAACGAATGTTGCAGTTGTAACGCACACAAGCATTCATGGTTAGCTCTAACTATCTTGTGTTTTCATTATTTGTACCATACTAAATTACATCACAAGAGTGGAGATTCGGTTGAGAGAGTGACCGCACGACTTTTTGTATCACACCTTGTGGAAATACGTTCCAAAACGTTTTGGGAGCATACAAGAAAGCAGAAGTTTTCCGGTATACGTCAACATTATTCTCTGCCCAATTTAAATGATTATTCAAAATTACAGCCAGGTTATTCACTGCTTTCTAAGATGATATAGGGATGCCGTCATGTTGAATCAGACAACTGATCACGGAATTCTCAACTCATTAATTCCTGATGGGATGCTATGATGGTTCGTACGTAGAGTGAGTGTCGCTATCTAACCTTCTGTGTTAAGCATTGATATGAAAGTCTGCAACAAAAAGCTGGAGACAGTGGTTCTTTGTCCGTTATTGGTAAATTTGGCGTGAAATATCTCTACATCTATCGACGTAACGGCTAGTCGTAGGTAACTGGGGTTCCTTACGGATACAGGTCTAAAGAAATTTTGCTCCTCTAATTTTGTGCCGTTTACAGGAATTTTCGATGCACCCAACTAATCTAATTATTCGTGTGGAGTGTTCTTCTAAACACATTAATAGCCATTAAAATTGCTACACCACGAAGATGACGTGCTACAGAAGCGAAATTTAACCGACAGGAAGAAGATGCTGTGATATGCAAATGATTAGCTTTTCAGAGCATTCGCACAAGGTTGGCGCCGGTGGCGACACCTACAACGTGCTGACATGAGGAAAGTTTCCAACCGATTTCTCATACACAAACAGCAGTTGACCGGCGTTGCCTGGTGAAACGTGGTTGTGATGCCTCGTGTAAGGAGGAGAAATGCGTACCATCGCGTTTCCGACTTTGATAAAGGTCGGATTGTAGCCTATCGCGATTGCGGTTTATCGTATCGCGACATTGCTGCTCGCGTTGGTCGAGATCCAATGACTGTTAGCAGAATATGGAATCGAGGGATTCAGGAGGGTAATACGGAACGCCGTGCTGGATCCCAACGGCCTCGTATCATTAGCAGCCGAGATGACAGGCATCTTATCCGCATGGCTGTAACGGATCGTGCAGCCACGTCTCGATCCCTGAGTCAACAGATGGGGACGTTTGCAAGACAACAACCATCTGCTCGAACAGTTCGACGACGTTCGCAGCAGCATGGACTATCATTTCGGAGAATATGGCTGCGGTTACCCTTGACGCTGCATCACAGACAGGAGCGCCTGCGATGGTCTACTCACCGACAAACCTGGTTGCACGAATGGCAAAACGTCATTTTTTCGGAAGAATCCAGGTTCTGTTTACAGCATCATGATGGTCGCATCCGTGTTTGGCGACATCGCGGTGAAGGCTCATTGGAAGCGTGTATTCGTCATCGCCATACTGGCGTATCACCCGGCGTGATGGAATGGGGTGCCATTGGTTACACGTCTCGGTCACCTCTTGTTCGCACTGACGGCACTTTGAACACTGGACGTTATATTTCAGATGTGTTACGACCTGTGGCTCTACCCTTTATTCGATCCCTGCGAAACCCTACATTTCAGCAGGATAATGCGCGACCGCGTGTTGCAGGTCAAGTACGGGCCTTTCTGGATACAGAAAATGTTCGACTGCTGCCCTGGCCAGCACATTCTCCAGATCTCTCACCAACTGAAAAAGTCTGGTCAATGGTGGCCGAGCAACTGGCCCGTCACAACACGCCAGTCACTACTCTTGATGAACTGTGGTATCGTGTTGAAGTTGCATGGGCAGCTGTACCTGTACACGCCATCCAAGCTGTGTTTGAATCAATGCCCAGGCGTATCAAGGCCGTTATTACGGCCAGAGGTGGTTGTTCTGGGTACTGATGTCTCAGGATCTATGCACCCAAATTGCGTGAAAATGTAATCACATGTCAGTTCTAGTATAATATATTTGGCCGATGAATACCCGTTTATCATCTGCATTTCTTCTTGGCGTAGCAATTTTAATGGCCAGTAGTGTATTACTGTTTGTAGTTGCACATGGAAACGGCAATTTTTGATTAATATTTTCTTTATAGTTATTTTATCTTATTCCAAAATATTGAGAGACGTTTGATACCAAGATTCAGAGAAGCGCTGTGAAACTCACCGTTGGATCGAACTTCACGATATGGCATTCTGAACTCTGTACTGAAACAGAGTAAACTGTTCAAGTACATACGTCGCAGTGTTGACAATGATCTGGAAGCGGCGCTTTCCCTAGATATAGAGGTAAAACTGGAAATACTTTTGCTATACAATCGTTTTGAGACAGCAAAATCAAGAAAGTGTTCTCTTTGTCATCAATGGTGATAGAAGGCACTACTTGTCTTCGTGCTAAAACTGAACAATCCTTGTTTCATCATTAGTCGATTTACTCATTGCCGTGATCCAATTTCTTCATTCATTTCTTAAGTAACTGAATCTTCGACTAGTTGTCTCCACCCACGGCGATATTCAGATCTCCTTAATATAAAGAGTTCGGCAAATAATCTTGGGCGGATCAACCATCTATTTGCTAGTCTTTCGCCTTCGATTTTACCTTGGGCGACGGTCTTTTCTAAACTATCCCTTTGTCTTCTCAAAGTGTATCCAAAGAACTGGAGATATGTTTAACTAACACGGGAAGGTAAATTTCTTGTGATGCTAAGTTCTTCTTTAATGGAGGCATTGGTTTCTCTTTCCGTCCGTGTTACGCATAACATAGTCGACTAACACTACATTTCGATGGCACCAATTCGACTCTTGTCAGTAGTTTTCAAGGAGCAGGTCTCACAACTCTAGAACACAGAGGATACCATTGATTCTATCAAGCAGATCTTCGTTGTTTTGGATACTTCCAGATTCTGCCATATCTTAGTGAATCTAAACGTTCCGTCTCGGCCAAAAGACTATTATTCATTCTATTTCTTTATCACACTTTCATGTCTGAGTTGTCAGAAATCTTAGATTTACGCATTCTTTCACTACTTCCAGTTCCTTTAAGCAACCTGTAAGCTGGATTTTGATCTTAACAATAACCATTAGTTTGGTCTATTTCATGTTCATTTCTAGGCCGAAGTTTGAACTAGCAGTCTTCACTCTGGAGAACAAATCACCAAGTTCTTCCTCATTTGACAAATGACATGTCATTTACGTGTATCGGAAATTTTTTGAGATTTAAAATTGCACTTGAGAATGCCTATAAAGCTGAAATCATGATAGTATGAAATAAATGAATATAAATTTTAAAGTCATATGGCGGAAATTGCTTTAAAGAAAAAGAGTCCTTTCTGTTCAGCAATTGCGCTGTATTTTGCGGCAAAGTAGAGTACTTTGGATGTCACTTCATCTTGAGCAGTTTTTATGCCACGTTTCCGCAGTGTGCTGCTTTCTTCGATTAGTAATAAAGTAATGTTTGAAATCCAGGAATCTTCGCTTGGGGGATCTTAGTAAGGAAGAGACGAGGTGGTTATTTCTTTCATTTTGTTCCATGTTTAGGTTATTGCTTCCCCAATTACTTGCTGGAGTTCGTCTCTTATTCTTTCTCCAAACCCTTTGAGACTCAGTTGATTGGCCATTTCGTGGGAAATTGGTCGCAGTCGATGGAATAGTGTTTAAAACATTTCTGTCAGACAAGGCAATGTGTGGAATATTGTTTATTTAAACAATTTATGAGATACATGGCAGTGTTTGTATTATAGTTTATTTATTTACTTAAGGAATTAGTCATGAAATTGACTGCGGTGTAAGGAATACTGTTTATTTAAACAATTTGTGAGTGACAAGGCAGTATGGAATATTTAACAATTGCTGCGCCTTTTTAACCCGATCACGTATGGAAACGCTGAGTGGGCTTAATTTGTATTTGCTGCTGGAATCAGGGATTTTAAGGCACTTACTTCTCATTTTCCTCACTTCGAACCGCACTGGTGTCTAAGCACGGACAAGAAAATCAGAAAAACTACATATCTAAACGTTCACGACATATTTCGAAAACCACAACAGAGTGAGAAAAAAAACCACAAACGAAATTCGAACCATTGTACTAGACACGAGAAAAATTGCTGAAATTTTTGGAGAATTTTCGATGTCCTACAAATGCTAGCCTGGAAATGCTCTAAAGTCACAATGGTGGTTGGGGGGACAGCATCCCATCTGTGCGAACCAGAGGAGGCTGGTTTTCTTGGACCTGTCTCTGAACATTGGAATAAAGAAGAGATCACCTGACTTTCTAATGTCACGGAAGTTTCTATAGACGCATTACTCTGCCGCCGTCTTGTTCGAACCAGACTGTAGAGACTTTTTGCCAGCATATGTCCGGCACACACGCTCTTGAGTGACTGAATTAGTGACAAGTATATTGTAGATTGTAGAACGACCATTCGCCCTGATGATGGCGACCTTACTAAACGACATTTATTTGGATTCCCCGTCCAGCCCGAGTATCGATGTTGAGGAAAGGTCAGAAATACTCAGGCCACATGCCTCTCACATGGCCTGTCCACTGGCGCGAGAGTGAGTGCCTGTGAATACCACAGCCGCACACTTGTCCGGCAGTTGTCGATTTCCTCTGATGCCTTCAATACTTACCATTGATAGCAGAGTATTGAACTTCCCTATATTTACATTTTCGATTAGGATCGCTCCCTCGACTGTTTGTGCACGCTTACTACTAGTTTCGCTACAGTATGGACTTTCTTTCTGGCTAGACGTTCACTTTGTGAACTCCGCCTTTATCGACCATAGGAACTGCTGTTTGCATGTTCCTGCGGTCTCTGCGTCACTGCCAAAGTGAGTGATCATAAACGGAGTTCTGCCTAATCGGAGTAGGACAGAAAAGTGTCGTCGACGAGTTTCTCATCGTGCACGTACTCACTGTGAAGCACGAATCGTAAGTTTCTGAAGTATTTGCAGTAGTAGCTGCAGCTATGACAGGAACAAAAACTGCAGTAAAAGTAACAGCACGGAAACAGTGGGAATTCCAATGGCAACAACAGCAACAGCAGGTAATGCTGTTAGAACTATGGTAAAACCAACAATAGTCTTCAGCTGCAGTATCTTCACCTCCTCCTCACCCATCCACTTGTTTCTACGAGGCAAACGATACTTCTTTTCCTGTTCACTGCAAGGCAAGTGAAACAACTGATCCTGAACGACAAAGTGCGCTCTCACTGTCTTCTAATTATAAACTGTATGAAACAGAGAAAAAAACTATGTCCAATCTTGGACCCCAGTAGTTTGAGCTTTCCTGGTGTTTGTGGGTTGGTAACTGACTATTATGGACATAAAAACCCACAAATTTGGTGAAATAAAATTTTGGCCAGAGTTTGGTCCAAGGCGTCAACGATGCTTGTTTCGGAATGTTGTCTTTTTCAAGTGTCACAAATTTGCTCATCTGGGAAGTGTGTGCCTTGGCTGGCAGGCAACAACAACAGCCGCCGGTGTGTTGCATACTATCTTCCTGGTGGCAGCAGCAACAACAGGTGGGATACACAAGCTCATGAAACAGTAGGAAATTAATGGAACAACGGCAGAATTGCTGCTGGACATGGACGCTGCCGTGTATGTGATAAATACGGACATACACCAACGCATTGGCTCCCCTCAGTAGCAGTATTCTTAGTGAGGAGTGGTGATGTACACCGGACAATCAGTCCTGTTGTGGGATCCGATCGTAGTCCAAGCCAGGTATAAAAATATAGCTAGGCAACTAACCCTGCTAGTAGTAAACTCTTGAACGACAACTAACGTCATAGGCTTAGATGGTTTTCCGCTTTTTGGCTTTCAAATTCAAGACAGAGTAAATCTAGTTTCAAATGGTTCAAATGGCTCTGAGCACTATGGGACTTTACATCTTAGGTCATCAGTCCCCTAGAACTTAGAACTACTTAAACCTAACTAACCTAAGGACATCACACACATCCATGCCCGAGGCAGGATTCGAACCTGCGACCGTAGCAGTCCCGCGGTTCCGGACTGAAGCGCCTAGAACCGCACGGCCACCGTGGCCGGCTGTGTAAATCTAGTTTCAACCGCGGTTCTCTCCAAGGAACTTGATATGTTATATGTGTAATATAAGCCACTGTTTGAACTTAAATTAGGTTTGCGTAAGAACGTTCAAGATTCAAGTATCCTTAAACCAACCACTAGTTCCAAAGTTTTGTACAGTGTATCCATTGCATTTGACCGTGTGCGATAAAGTTAAAGTGGGAGTAGACAGATTCAAAAGTATGAGAGTAATACCCCCACTACCATCTAGCCTGGGGAGAACGCTCGTGGTAGTAGATAAGAAACAAAAAGGATCATTTGGAATTTGTGACGTTTTTAAGCCTGCCATTAATGATTAAGCTAATGTAGATGTGTATCCAAATCATAGGCCAGGGGAATTGTTGACAAAACTCAAAATTTGCTTGCGAGTTATTAAGTACCTGGAGCATATATTAAGTAAACATGAGATCACTCTCACACGAGATCATGTGAATGCAATCAATAGCTTACCAGCTCCTAAGACGATCAAAGAATTACAGTCATTGCTGAGGAAAGTTTATTATTGTAAGCAATTTATTCCCAATGTGACCCAGATTTTCTACCCACTTAATCAGTTATGGAAAAAAAATTGTTGAATTTGTGTGGTTAGAGGCGTTCTAAAAAGCTTTCTTATAACTTAGGTCAGCCCCTTGTCCAGCAACATTCAATGCGAGAAAATGCCACTGATGCCTGAGACTGTGTCATAGGTGCAGTGCTGTCCCATAAATACGCCAATGGCACTGAAAAGCCCTTTGTATTTGCATCTAAAACATTAAACGTCACACTGTGAAATTAGTCGCAAATAGAGGAAGAGCATTGCTGTCATATATGGCATCAAGGAATTTCTTATATGTGTCTGTGGTACCAAATTCGATCTGATCACCGATCACAAACTCTGATTTTTCTATTCGAATACCACTCGAAACTTGGGCATTGTTCCTTATTAACTCAAACTACAAGATCTATTATAAACCCACCACGTATCACTCATATGGGTGCACTTTCTCCTTTGCCATGCAGCCCAATGCAGAGTTTGACAGGCACAAAGTAGCCTACTGTGCTTTGCCTTAGACTCTAACCGGCGACCACATGTACCACGGGATTGGCCAGAACACCTCCCTAAGTGCACAGACATGACCTGGAGCACATACTTTTCGTCGAAAGTCCGGTTTAATGCAACTGACGGAGTCTTCTGTTAGCCATGGACACATCTGAATGTCGGGTGGTAATTCCGCCCTTGCTCGCCCCTGTAAATTGAAGGTCCTCCACACTGCACATTGGAAAATGCACAGAACGAAGGCAATAATGTGGTGTCATGTGTACTGGCCCAGTGTTGACGCTGCCTTAAAAAATATGACGCGGAACTGCTAATCCTGTGCCCAAAATATACCAGCTCCAATGTGGCGTTTCATCCATCGGCCCTGCTCCGACCACCCCTGGCAAAGAGAACCTGTTCATTACGCTGGACCCTTCCGAGCAGCAATATGGTCGATAGTACTCAACGCCCACCCTGTCTTTCTATGTGCGACATGGATGGTTACCATCACCATTGCAGCTACCATTCGTGCCCTCTCCATCAAATTTGCAGCAGAGGTGCACCTTCTAATCTGGTTTCTTGCAGCAGCCCTCAGTTCAAGGCATTTGTGTTTCAGAATGTTTGTAAATGAAATATTATTGGACATCTCACCAACACCGCTTTCCATCCAGCGTCCGATTCGGAAGTTGAGCAGATGGTCAGAACCTTCAAAACGCAGAAATGCGAGATAATGACGACAGCCGATTCCGAGGAAGCACTCACCAGCTTCCTCGCACTCTACAGGTCCACCCCAATAAATAAACATAGACTGGCAGGAATATTACATGGGCGGAGGCTCCGCACCGTCTTCGACTGGCTATGCCCACCTCAGTGGGTCCACCGTCCATAAACGCAGCATTATCACCATACGAAATCCCACATATGGGCTCGCAAATTCGGCTACAATCTCTGGTGGACTCACGGCGTCGTCGTCGGCAATAGGGAGGCCCCAAATGTTAGAGATTGTGGCCGGCCAGGAGCACATATTCAAAAGTCGAAATCAGCTTCTGCTGAAATGAGATTTAGCGTCCTCTCCCCATACACGTCAGCAGTCGATTGAGCATCACTCATGCAACCATGCCTGAGGCGAGCCTGCTCAAGAGCCTGCCCGCCACCGCTGCATATCTGTGTTGCTTTTAGGTGTCAACAGGGGGCCGACAATGGCCAGCGATTGGAGCCAATGGAAGTGGAACGACTTCCACCTCACTGTTTGGGCTACGGCTAGCATCAACTCCCCTGCAGGTGAGACCGAGCAGCGCCCTAGGAACCTGCCGTCAGCCGATAATTACACAGACAGCATCGACTTTCGACCTGGGAACCTTTTCCGGCATTACATGTCAGTTAAAAGAGGGGATGAGTTTAGCATCCGACAGCGATTCGGATTCCCAACCCACGCCGTGTATCGACATAGAGGAAAGGTTAGAGATACCCGGCCTTCATGCAGCTTGCTCCTAGATTCCCCTGGAGGGCGCCGCTGCCGTCGCGAACCTGTCACGCTGGCCCATCTACTGATGCGAGAATGCCTGTAGGTACTGTGGCATCACACCTGTCCGGCAGTTCTTGCTATTCTCTGAAGCCTTTACTACGAGCCATTGACTGCAGAATGATTGCCCTTTTCCATTCAGATCGCTCCCTGGACTCTTTATGCAGAGTTACAACGACTTTCCCTACGATACGGTCTCTTTTCCTAGCTAGCCGCTCACAGTGTGAACTCCGTCATCGTTAACCAGAGATGTGCCTATTTGGTCTACTGGTTTCTGCGTCACCGCCTATCTGAGGGATAATAAACTGTGTTCTACCTACGCCGAGAAGCACAGAAAAGCCGCGACGTATCGTCACATAGACACCACACGACACCAAAACAATAGTTTAGTCACCGTGATCCGTGAGCGCTCGGTGAGGTTTGTTCCACTGTTTTCGTGTCACCGCCAGTCTGAGTAATAATAAACTGTGTCCTGCCTTCGCCAGTAGAATAGAAAAGCGGCGGCGTATCGTCACATGGACTCCACGAGTCGCCAAAAGAATTGAGTGTCCGTCCTGATCCATGAGCAGTCAATGACGTTTCACGACTGACGGACATTAGTCGAGACTGGGTCCAAGGTATGCACATATCGATCGAGGTCGTCCCAGATATGCTCAGCACGATTGAGGTCAGGCGACCAGGAGGTGTACTCAAGCTCCAACGTGTCCGCCCGGTATTCTTCAAATAATTTTTCATAAAATACTGAAGCTATGGTGACATGCATCGGTTTCCTGAAGACCCTGTTAACCTGTGGGGTGCTGTCGTCGATTAAATGGAAGCGTATGATCGGAGAGTAGTTTCCTCTGTCATTCGCTGATGACCGATGTTGGTAGACGTACCAAGCGACCCTACTTCATCCTGTTTAACATCACCCACACGGGAATATTACCAACAGCTGTATGATCGGATTCCTGTAGGCAAGTTTGACGTATCACCTGAATTTAGATGTGCTGGTATTCTACGATCGACATATACCAAAATGTACCGCAACTCAGCACAGGAGACATTTTATCGTGCGTCAAACGTCCAATAACGGTGATCTTTATAATTCTGTACTTTCAACGTGCAGTGAGAAGAGGCGCATGAATGGGACGATGGCTTCCTATCTCTTTAGTTGGGCTTTCACGATGTCGCAACCATCAAAAGCGCAGATATAACGCGTTTTGTCCATCTTGCCTCACACTGGAGGTCAGTACAAAGTTAACGACATTTCATAAAAGTGATACACTGTCGCCTGGAGATCTCATTAGTGTAAATGTGCAACAAACTATTGTGCGAGACTCTTCAAGGAAAATATAATGCCTCAAAAAACCTTTTAGTCTTAAAATTCCAAGGGTAGACGGATCAAGAAGCATTTTTAGTGCCACATACATCTGGAATAATGAGCATGATAAACTGGAGACTTTCAGGTTCATGCATGGGCTTATCGATCGTCATTTTTCCGGTGCACCATGTATGAATGGGATAGTGGAGAAGGGGAATAATATTGTTATGCTATCCATACAGCAGATTTTTCTGAAGAAAACAAGCCCCCACCGTTGCAGCTTGCTCTAGATATGCAGAAAAGCTATAATGAATCGGACATGGCGTCAAAGATGATTTAGCTTTGCTCTACCGACTAAGGACAGCGGAATCTTCCTGGAAATTAGAGCATTACAACAAAAATACAGGCGATCCACAGTCACACATTGGGGCGTGGAAGAGTGGTCTCTGACGGAAATCTTGTACAATGATGCTGTTTCATAATTGCTGAAACATGAGGGTACAGGATGTGCGTGATATGTCGCTGTTCTGTGTGCGTCCGTTAGCGTAGCCATCCATATGCAGGCTTCCATGACCTGCTGTTAAAGACAGGCTAATGAATTTAGTGTGAAATCGTAGTCCAACTGTCGCCATTCGGTGACTAGTAGTGTGTGGTGACACCGAAATGCACTCGGCAACAAATTGAATGCATCACTTTTTCGAAACCTCGTAATTCCCACACATTGCTAAGCATAAGTTTGAAATTTGACTCAAATGTGCATGAATTTCCCTCTATAACTGTGCAACACCGTGTGGCGGCCTGTGACGTCACCCTCCGCTCGCCTACACTTCAAACAGCAAGGTTCCGACACATGCGAAGAAAACGCCGAAGCTCATAAGTTCACGTGAGGTGTAAGGTGGGTTAATGATGTGAGATTGGCACAAAAGTTCACCAAAATTCTGGCCAACGCCAACGTACCAGCAATGGAAATCAGAACCGCAACACTCAGCGTTGAAATCACGCGGTTTTCTTATGGGTGGCCGAGGAAAATATTTCAGGTACACCGCCGCTCAGAATCGAAAAAGTCTCAGGGTGTGGTATAAAGGGTGTCAATGAAACCACCCCTTTTCCTGGGGCGTTGATCCCCACATATATCCCTGGTGATAACGATAGTTTGCAGTGCGCTAAGCAACAGGAAGATGTTCTTGACAACCTTTGATATTGCTGACATCTTTGGACGTTTCAACTTTCCTCTGAGGTCGTTGTGGGGCTCCATTCCCATTTTGCAGTGCAGCACGAAAGCAGTTTTTCCTCTTGTGTAAAGGTTGGAACGACGAGTGACAGTTGAAAACCATTCGACGAAATTTGAACGTCATCCGAAGCACCAAAAGGTACTTACTCTTTTTGAACTGTCCTGTTTTCCATCCTTTTCTGCAACATTACCATGTTTGTGAACAAAACGACAAGGGGTCCCTCAAAGACATCCCACCCCCAGTTCGGCAACAACCACACAACTTTAATGAGCACGTTACAAATGTACTTATGAAAAACTTTGACACCAATTTAGCCTGGCGACTGCTCTAGCGCCTGAAGGTAGGCCAAACGCACGCAATGGGTGTCGAAGGGGTTGCCTAACCCTCAACCACTAGACCGATTTGGTGTCGAGATTTCTGAAGGTATCTTTCTAATTTTCTCGACAAAGGTGCGTGGCTAGCACCGATAGGGTCTTAGACGGACCCTGTGCTGTTTTATTCACGTACATGCTAACGTTGCACTCTCGCGTGTTCACGCTGCAGGAAGGCGGAGAGCAGGTGGTTGAAAAAGCGTAGGAATTCTTTGCTGCTTCTGATAACTTTAAAATTTTGTCGAATGGTTTTGAACTGTCCTTAGAGGTTCCAACCTGTACACGAGAGCAGAAATTGCCATTGCGCTGCACTCCAAAGGGGTGCAGTCACGTTCAGTGTGGAAGCAGCCCCACAATGTCCTTCGAGAAGGGCTGAAGCATCCAAGGATGTCAACAATGCCAAACAATGTCAAGAACATCTTGCTGTTGCTCATCGCACTTCAAACTGCCATTTTCGACCGTAAAATGAGTAGGAATCAACGGCCTAGGGAAACGAGTGCTTTCACTGACGTCCTTTACGCCAGGAAGGCGTTTTCGTGTCGAGTCTGAAGAGTGATGTGTTTGAAATGTTTTCTTCGGCCACCCATAAGAAAAGCGCGTTATTTCAACGCTGGGTGTTGCGGTTCTGACCTCCATCGTAGAGACGTCTTAAGAATGGGTGAAATGTGGGTAAGAGGGGATGTGAAGACGTTTTCATCATGTGACAGGCTCGCGGATGTGTTGGGCAGAATTTTGGTAAAATTTGGAGCCAACGTGACTTCTTTCAAAAAATGGTTCAAATGGCTCTGAGCACTATGGAACTTAACTTCCGAGCTCATCACTCCCCTAGAACTTAGAACTACTTAAACCTAACTAACCTAAGGACATCACACACATCCATGCCCGAGGCAGGATTCGAACCTGCGACCGTAGCGGTCGCGCGGTTCCAGACTGCAGCGCGTAGAACCGCTCGGCCACCCCGGCCGGCGTGACTTCTTTAGCCGAATTTGCAGCGTGTATGAACTGAACTTCTGAGCTGTGGCTTTTTTTTTTTTTTTTTTTTTTTTTTTCACGTGTCGACACCTTGCAGTTTGAAGCGTTGTTGAGCTCGGATTGTTGTCGCAGGGCACCACGCTTTTGCACCATTACAGAGAAAGGTTGTAGGCACTCTGAGCCAAATTTCAAACTTATGCGTCGCAATGCGAGACAGTTACTGGGTTTCAAAACAGTGATGCTTTAATTCTGTTGCAAAGTGTATTTATGGAGTCCACAATTAGTGTCACAGTGGATTGGCTCAAATGGCTCTGAGCACTATGGGACTTAACATCTGAGGTCATCAGTCCCCTAGAACTTGGAACTAATTAAACCTAACTAACCTAAGGACATCACACGCATCCATGCCCGAGGCAGGATTCGAACCTGCGACCGTAGTGTCACAGTGGATTCGTAGACGTTGAAAGCAGTACCGTGATCCTCGCCTGGTGCAGTCACACTTGCTCGACCGGAAGTTTCATGATATGTGGAAGTCTTGCCACACACACACTCGACCCAAAATCGGACTATTCTGACACCTAGTAACCTGACGTGCCTATCCAGTATCAAGAAGACTCATAATGCTGTCACTTCGTTGTCTGAAATCGTGTCTCACAACGGCACTACTATTGAATTGAAATACGAAATGATATCGCAATTCGAAGTCGCGATGTACAACGATTTTAACTAGTACAGAAATGTTTGTAAATTGCATTACTCAAACACACGTTAATGAACACCAGAAATGGAGCTACATCTAATATTTTATGAACTGTCTCATAATTCTTCTCATTGAAAAAAATGAAGTGATTTCATTACGTAACTTATTAACTCTTTAACAGGTTTAGTACTGTTTTGTGTTCCATAGCACATAGCAGTTACCTGCAAAAATGTCTATTACTTCGACATAATCGTACTGATAATGGTATAACTTGACCTGTTTGATCTTTAGCTGACTAATTAATACCTCTGTGAGTTTCTAGATTCCGTCTGGTTTGCCACTGAACATGTGGATTTCTACTTAATGCTATAAGTGATTCAAGTCTACATTGCATTCATCAACAATTCCGTTGGCCGTTGGCAGAACATTTTATATATTATGAAGGAAAACACAACGACACTGGTGCAATATTCTACAATATTTATTGTTTTACAATCCTGTTTTCGGCTGTTACGAAGGTACAAATACACTCTTGGAAATTGAAATAAGAACACCGTGAATTCATTGTCCCAGGAAGGGGAAACTTTATTGACACATTCCTGGGGTCAGATACATCACATGATCACACTGACAGAACCACAGGCACATAGACACAGGCAACAGAGCATGCACAATGTCGGCACTAGTACAGTGTATATCCACCTTTCGCAGCAATGCAGGCTGCTATTCTCCCATGTAGACGATCGTAGAGATGCTGGATGTAGTCCTGTGGAACGGCTTGCCATGCCATTTCCACCTGGCGCCTCAGTTGGACCAGCGTTCGTGCTGGACGTGCAGACCGCGTGAGACGACGCTTCATCCAGTCCCAAACATGCTCAATGGGGGACAGATCCGGAGATCTTGCTGGCCAGGGTAGTTGACTTACACCTTCTAGAGCACGTTGGGTGGCACGGGATACATGCGGACGTGCATTGTCCTGTTGGAACAGCAAGTTCCCTTGCCGGTCTAGGAATGGTAGAACGATGGGTTCGATGACGGTTTGGATGTACCGTGCACTATTCAGTGTCCCCTCGACGATCGCCAGTGGTGTACGGCCAGTGTAGGAGATCGCTCCCCACACCATGATGCCGGGTGTTGGCCCTGTGTGCCTCGGTCATATGCAGTCCTGATTGTGGCGCTCACCTGCACGGCGCCAAACACGCATACGACCATCATTGGCACCAAGGCAGAAGCGACTCTCATCGCTGAAGACGACACGTCTCCATTCGTCCCTCCATTCACGCCTGTCGCGACACCACTGGAGGCGGGCTGCACGATGTTGGGGCGTGAGCGGAAGACGGCCTAACGGTGTGCGGGACCGTAGCCCAGCTTCATGGAGACGGTTGCGAATGGTCCTCGCCGATACCCCAGGAGCAACAGTGTCCCTAATTTGCTGGGAAGTGGCGGTGCGGTCCCCTACGGTACTGCGTAGGATCCTACGGTCTTGGCGTGCATCCGTGCGTCGCTGCGGTCCGGTCCCAGGTCGACGGGCACGTGCACCTTCCGCCGACCACTGGCGACAACATCGATGTACTGTGGAGACCTCACGCCCCACGTGTTGAGCAATTCGGCGGTACGTCCACCCGGCCTCCCGCATGCCCACTATACGCCCTCGCTCAAAGTCCGTCAACTGCACATACGGTTCACGTCCACGCTGTCGCGGCATGCTACCAGTGTTAAAGACTGCGATGGAGCTCCGTATGCCACGGCAAACTGTCTGACACTGACGGCGGCGGTGCACAAATGCTGCGCAACTAGCGCCATTCGACGGCCAACACCGCGGTTCCTGGTGTGTCCGCTGTGCCGTGCGTGTGATCATTGCTTGTACAGCCCTCTCGCAGTGTCCGGAGCAAGTATGGTGGGTCTGACACACCGGTGTCAATGTGTTCTTTTTTCCATTTCCAGGAGTGTATAAATTTGTGTAACTGTCATATTTTTGTGGGACCTAAGATCTTAAACTAAGTGCATCTACAAGTATCTAAGATGGTTTTGAAATGTGACAGCTATTACTGATAGACTTAGATCTAAAACGAAAAGAATAATTTCAGTAAAATACGATGTAAAATTATTTAGCTCAGATAAAACATGTGACTCATTAAAAAATGAATTACATGAGAAGTTTCCACAACTGTTTAGTAAGAAAAATAAGGTGTACAATACAATGTAAACTTTGATGATATGTTGCAAAGAGATGACTGAACAAGGAATATCGTCTTTAACACATATTACGAACAAATAAAATAAAACTGAGACTAAACAGGTAACTGAAGCAACTGTAATTATACAAAGCAAACTCTTAACAGGAAAAGTGAGATACAGTAACTGAAATAAAGACAAAATTGGCGCCCGGGTTCCCGGGTTCGATTCCCAGCGGGGTCAGGGATTTTCTCTGCCTCGTGATGGCTGGGTGTTGTGTGATGTCCTTAGGTTAGTTAGGTTTAAGCAGTTCTAAGTTCTAGGGGACTGATGACCATAGATGTTAAGTCCCATAGTGCTCAGAGCCATTTTGAACAAAATTGGGCATATAGGTATGATCGACAATTTACAAAATTGTGTGTATGGGATTATTAGGAATACCTGCAGATAGAAGTGGCGAGTAGGTTAATGGTGTCTGATCATTCAGTACTAAATTTGTACAAGTGGACATACGGTTATTAGTTTTTATCTTGTCAAGATAGTTCACCTTCCTTCCTTTGTGGATGTTATGCAAATCTACATGTTGCACCTTGTAACTATTATCTTCTGCAAAAGTATAGTCTCATTTTCTAAGTCTCCACCGTCTACTGCGTTCCTTCAAACAGGTAGCTATTGTCTTCCCAGAGCGGCCTTTATACTCATAGAATTTCCAACAATCACAAGTGGTTTTGCACATTCTACTTGATGTGTTGCCTTTACCATTATTCAAAAAGGGACCGATGGTATTCTGCACAGAAAAATATGTTTTTAAGTTCCTGGATTTAAGCTTTCTGGACATATTAAGAGAGACTTCTCCTAAGAAGGAACCATACAAGGTCTTGACGTTGTGGGTCGCGCACTGGGTAAAGAAGAGAAGAAATCCGTTGTTTTTTATTTTTATCATTCATGGAGTTCACAAATGCTGGATTGTAATAATTGCTTGATGCTATTTGACTGATTGTACTTAATACAGGACGGCAGTTGTTATCACTCGTGAGGATGTATATTAGGCGATGTGTCATTAAATGAAAGGCAGCAGATTTATGCGTCACTAGATGTTGACAGTTGACAGGAATTACCACGCCAATAGCGGTGAGCTTCCTGTAACTCTTGAAGCTATGAGTACGATCACTGACATCAATGGTTAGGTTCAAATAATTTATGGAATTGCCCCCAAACTCCACAGTGAATTTGATGTCCTTCAGCTTAGAATTTAGCTGTTTGAGGAATTCTTGAAATCGTATGGTAGTACCCATCCATAAGTACAACACATCGTGCCCGCATCTCGTGGTCGTGCGGTAGCGTTCTCGCTTCCCACGCCCGGGTTCCCGGGTTCGATTCCCGGCGGGGTCAGGGATTTTCTCTGCCTCGTGATGGCTGGGTGTTGTGTGCTGTCCTTAGGTTAGTTAGGTTTAAGTAGTTCTAAGTTCTAGGGGACTTATGACCACAGCAGTTGAGTCCCATAGTGCTCAGAGCCATTTGAACCATACAACACATCGTCAACATACTTAAACCAGTATACAGCCTTAGAAGAGGGTGGGTTATTCTCGAAGAAATGTTTTTCAAAAATTGTCAACGAAGGTATCTGCTCGGAATGGAATATCGGGGGATCTCATAGCTAGACTATCTAACTGTTTCTATGTCTTGCCATTTAAATACAAATAAAATTGTCTCATAAAAGTCTGTGTTGCTCCCCTTATGTGATAAATGTGTTAACTCCTGATTTATCAAATGAGTCTGTGAGGCTGTTTAGGCACTCCTGAACAGGCGTATTAGTGAATGAATAGTTGGTGTCCAAAGAAACTAGCCTGGCACAGGGGAAAACTTGGTTATCTTTTAACTTGTTCACTAAGTCAATTCAATTAAGAATACCATAGCTAGCTTTAAACTTAAATTTGATTTTGATTAGATTAGTTAACTCTCTGTCCACTTTGTAACGTGGAGCTGAAACTGAAGGTACTACAGGACTGACAGAGATATTTTCTTTATGGAGTTTAGGGAGGTCTACTTAGTTTGTTTTCTACATGTTACATAGATTCTTTGAACGAATCTTTCATCGAAGTGATTTGGAACGAGTCAGTTTACAGTATACGTATACATGATTAGTGTGAGCGTTAGTGAACAAAGTATGCTAATGAACACAATATTTTGACAGCGCAGTTGAAATGACTAGCTCTTTGGAGAGGTATCTACATGACGTTTGTGGATGAGGACCAATTATTATTCTTATTGCTCGCTTTTGTCAAATCAGTACATCCCTGTAAGTGGTGAGAAGCCCCAGAAGACAATTCCATAAGCCATTCTCGTGTGGAAATATGAAAAATATGACAGTAGGCTAATTTGTTTGTTTGCAAGATAAGCAATTGTACGAAGAGCAAAGGTAGCTGAACTCTGTCGTTTGAGAGGCTCAGTAATATGTTTCTCCCAGTTCAAGTTTTCATCAATATGTACACACAAAAAAATATGGAGCGTTCTACCCTATTTACTGCTTAGGTACTGTAGCTAATTGTTGGTATGACTCTGTTTATTGTACAGAACTGAATTTAGTGTATTTCATTAAAATTCAGGGACAATACATTTTCCGAGAACCACAGCATAATTATTGGGAAAATATCGTTCAAAATCGTTTCTGTTGACTGCTCTCTACTGGGATTTATTATAACAGTAGTTTCATGTGCAAAAAGTACCAGTTCTTCTTGTTGAATGTTAAGTTGAAAGCCCTTCAGATATACACTCTAAGAAAATGAAAATAAACGACGCTCCACAAACGAATTATCCGAATACGATGGAAATCGATAGATGTGATGTACATGTACAGACAAACAAATGATTAAAAGTACAGACAAACTGGATGATTTATTCAAGAGAAAGAGCTTCACAAATTGAGCAAGTCAGTAACGCGTTGGTTCACCTTTGGCCCTTATGTAAGCAGTTGTTCGGCTTGTCATTGATTGACAGAGCTATTGGATGTCCTCCTGAGGGACATCGTGCCAGTTTCTGTTCAATTGGCTCTTTAGATCGGCAAAATACCGAGGCTGGTTGGATGGAGTTGCCCATAATGCTCCAAACGTTCTCAACTGGGGAGACATCCGGCGACGTTGCTGGCCGAGGTAGGGTATGGCAAGCGCGAAGACATATAGTAGAAACTCTCACTCTGTACAGGTGGGCATGCATTATCTTGCTGAAATGTAAGCCCTGGATGGTTTGACATGAAGACCAATAAAACAGAGCGTAGAATATTGTCGATATACCGCTGTGCTGTGAAGGTGCCGCGGATGAGAACCGAAGTGGTCCTGTGAAAAGAAATGGCGCCCTAGACCATTAATCCTGATTGTCGGGCCGTGTACCGCGTAACAGCATCCCACTGTTGTCCGTGGCGTCCACAGACACGTCTTCGCTGGCCTTCGGGACTCACTTCGACAATTCTGCTCCATTCAATGAGGTTCCAGGCCGACTTCCCTTAAAATACTACAGTATTTTTTGTAGTATGCAAATAACGTCTGATCTTGACTTATTCTGGCCTTTACGTAATTTTCCCTTTTCCTATAACATCGGATTTTAATTCATTTAGTTGTCCACGGCTTTCATTTTTTTGTGGAATAAACTTATTGTGACATAAGCATCTCTTTCTATATATACTTCATCCCATACCACCTATTTTAACTTATCCTTAAAACACTGTATCCTGTTCTCATTAACAAGCCACACTGCTTTGTATGATCCTGCCTCAGTGCTGTGAGGTGCTATATTGTTTATTTAAATCAATTGTGCATCACGATCAGATAGCCCATTAACAACTGGGTACACATTAATCATTTCAGTCTGAGCACTATCTATGAAAATGTTATCAATCACATCCTACTATCTTGTTGTACACAAGATGGAAAATAGACAACTTAAATTGGACTGAAACACCCAAATAATGATTCTAGTTCATTTTTCCTCTACCTCTTTCAAGAAATCTACATTTAACTCTCCACAAACTACTGACCGTTTCTTCTTGGCTGATAATAAAGCATCTAGATTTCTCATTAATAGCCGAAAGTTTCCTAGAGGTGATCTGTAAACTGTTACAATTATTAGTGAAGCATTCTGTAGTAACAACTCACAAGCGTAGGCTTCTAGGTTCTGACCAAAACAAAAACTCTCTATTTCAACATTTTTGAGTTTCTCACCAACTTTTACACATGTCGCAACTCAGGTTTCTTCCATGTTAACTGCATACGAAAATGATGCTACTCTATAAACCCTGTTATTTAACTTCTCCGTCCCTGACGTTACGTGGTGTTCAGAGAAGGACGAAGCATCTATCATTGCAGATTTTTCCACATCTTCTAGGCATACAAGAGGCTCATCTATCTCGTTTTTAAATTCTGTAGTGTTCCGATGAAACAAATTTATTTTATGTTTCAGGAAACTATTAAATGTATTCTAGTCTTTTTCTGCTCTAATTTCTTTCAATACCGTCTGTCTGTAACCTGACTCTAACCATAGAAATGTGCCCCTTCGTCTACAGTAATCAGAGGGATTTTGTCTTATGTGATTGTGTCTCTCCTTTACACTCTTTGCAAGATGCTCGGCTAAACTCCTTCCACCTTCTTTTCACGCGCAGGCCATGATTTGTGCATTCACATCTCCCAATTGCAGCAATAGGTACGGCACAAGTATGAGACTTTGTTTCAATCAAAAGCAAAATACTCAGCTCTCTATTACAGCAGGTGAAAGTAGTATTAATCCTGGTCTGATCATGGCGCTTTAAAACATCAGCAAACCCCACGCGAATGTGTGCCATTGCTCCTTCTATTTCTTCCAGGTCACCTTTAATATTATATTCCAAGCTGCTAGTGAGACTGTTTCCTGCTCCTTCCGCTACAAGAACATTATCCCTCTTCATAAAAATCCCTGCACAAGGCCTTATGTTTTCTGTCATCTGACTAAGCTTGGCACTAGGTATCATGATGCTTGTGACGTTGTATTGTGTTCTACACCTAGCTCCTCCTACAGCACTTAGCCTACTCGACTCCTGTGACCGCTATCTTGTAGCACGACTCTGTTCTTTCTGCAAGACTTTTCTATTGACCTAGCCGTAAAGTCGCTACTGCGAGTCTGTTGCACTCTACTTAGGTCAAAAACTGGTTGAGGCTCTTCTCCTACTTCAGGTGACAAGACAAACTGTTTGCCAACGGGAATTTGATACGTGATTTCTGAGTTTTTCTCCTTTTGCCTATTACTTGTCACCTTTTTCTAGTTCTGACTGTCTCTCTTCCACTTGAGCCTATCTAACTCAAAATACGCCATTTCGAATCCTGCCTGAAGGGTACAGATCTTTCTTCCACGTGCCACGATTTTCTTATCTCGACTACAACTCTATGGAAAAGCCTCATCTGACACTTTATTGGCTTCCCGTTGCATTCACCCAGGGAAACAGCAGCCCACAATCCTGACATGCTTCTCGCATACTAATTAATCTACGACAATATCCAGATTTGTCATACACACATCAAAAAATTTTGCATTACCTCCGTTCCGAGTGTTCCAGAACCTGTACAGAAAATTGCAATAGATATCAACATGAACATCATTTCCGCTCTTTTTATTGCTCATGAAAACCACAC
This sequence comes from Schistocerca nitens, assembly GCF_023898315.1. NCBI lineage: Eukaryota > Metazoa > Arthropoda > Insecta > Orthoptera > Acrididae > Schistocerca > Schistocerca nitens. Next base: position 788,041,363 of record NC_064616.1, on the reverse strand, counting down.
ATTGCCTGTTGTACCACCAAACAGCGAGAGGTGGTGGTCCAGATTGCTGTACACACCGGTACCTCTAATACCCAGTAGCACGCGTCCTCTTGCAGTGACGCATGCCTATATTCGTCGTGGCATACTATCCGCAAGTTCATCAAGGCACTGTTGGTCCAGATTGTCCCACTCCTCAACGGCGATTCGGCGTAGATCCCTCAATGTGTTTGCTGGGTCACGTCGTCCATAAACAGCCATTTTCAATCTATTCCAGGCGTTGTCGATAGGGTTCATGTCTGGAGAACATGCTGGCCACTCTAGTCGAGCGATGTCGTTATCGTGAAGGAAGTCATTCACAAGATGTGCACGATGGGGGAGCGAATTGTCGTCCATGAAGACGAATGCCACGCCAGCATGCATGGTTGCAATATAGGTAGGAGGGTGGCATTCACGTATCGTACAGCTGTTACGGTGCCTTCCATGACCACCAGCGGCGTACGTCGGCCCCACATAATGCCACCCCAAAACATCAGGGAACCTCCACCTTGCTGCAGTCGTTGAAGAGTGAGTCTAAGGCGTTCAGCCAGACCGGGTTGCCTCCAAATACGTCTCTGACGATTGTTTGATTAAAGGCATATGCGACACTCATCGGTGAAGAGGACGTGATGCCAATCCTGAGCGGTCCATCCGGCGTGTTGTTGGGCCCATCTGTACCGCGCTGCATGGTGTCGTGGTTGCAAAGATGGACCTCCCCATGGGCGTCGGAAATGAAGTTGCGCATCATACAGCCTATTGCGCACAGTTTGAGTAGTAACACGACGTTCTATGGCTGCACGAAGAACATTATTCAACATGATGGCGTTGCTGTCAGCGTTCCGCCGTAGGTAGCGCTTATCTACTCAGCAGTATCCTTTGGGCGGCCTGAGCGAAGCATGTCATCGATAGTTCCTGTCTCTCTGTATCTCCTCCATGACTGAACAACATCGCTTTGGTTCACTCTGATAGGCCTGGACACTTCCCTTGTGGAGAGCCCTTCCTCGCACAAAGTAAAAATGCGGACGCGATCGAACCGCGGAATTGACCGTCTAGGCATGGTTGAACTACAGACAACACGAGCCGTGTACCTCCTTTCTGGTGGTGTGACTGGAACTGATCGGCTGTCGGACCCCCTCCGTCTAATAGGCGCAGCTCATGCATGGTTGTTTGCATCTTTGGGCGGGTTTAGTGGCATCTCTGAACAGTCAAAGTGACAGTGTCTGTGATACAGTATCCACAGTCAACGTCTACATTTAGGAGTTCTGGGAACCAGGGTGATGCAAAACTCTTTGTGATGTGTGTATATTCATATTGAGATGTAAATTAGCATTTAGCATTAACATTTAGCGTTTACCATTACCATTTACCGTTCTGCATTTACCGTTTAGCGTTTAATCATTAAGCTTTTTATGTTTTATCATTTTAGTGTTTAGCGTTAAGCGTTTACAGTTTACCGTTTAGCATTTAGCATTTAACGTTTACCATTTAGCATTTAGCATGCATCTTCAGGAGTTCTGGGAACCGGGGTGGTGAAAAACTTGTTGATGTGTGTACATTGTACTACCCTCACAGTAAAATAAACATCGCTACAAGACACTTAAACTATCAGAAAATAACAATTAGTAAAAACTTATCTTCGGTGAATTGTGCAGGTAATTGTAGAGGTCAGGCAGACTTAGAAAAACATGACAATGTAAACAACACACTGATGTTCGCTGAACTTTAGTTTAAGGTAGCAGAAGACACGAAGTGAATGAAAACTAAATAGCACTATCTTTTCTAACAGCAATCTTAAACGGTCTGGGAGCTGTAATATTATCTCTCCTACTCATATGCTCCGGTTTTCCCTTTGTCGGTTATAGTATTTTCACTTGTCCTGTTGAAATTTTACTTTGTATAACTGCAGTTGCTTCAATTACCTGTTTAGTCTTACTTGAGACATTTTAATTGTTGGTGAAATAGGACTTGTTAAGGACAAGGTTATCTTGTTCAGTCACTCCCTTCAAACGTGTCACCAAAGATTACTGTATATTGATCACCTTATTTTTCTTCTCAGAATCACTGTTGTAATTTGTCATGTTGTATATTATTTCATGTGTCACATATGTTATTTATGCTAAGTAGTTTTACATCGCATTTCATTGATATAATTCTTATTATTTTAATTCTAAATCAAACATTAACAGCTGCTATCTAACACATAGCAATTTCTTGATGGTGTTGCTCCATAAGTGCCACAATTTCCTACCAAATTAATGGCCATGAGAGTCAAATTTCACACATAAATTTTCAAAATTCGCCATGTTGATCAGTACTACTCTCTCCACTGTCAGCAGAATGTCACACTGTAGAGTCATCTTCGATATCACATGGAACTCAGCCCCTTTAAATGAATTAACGAAAGAACAAAGGTAAGGGACTAATATCAATTTTCACTGAATCATAGTATGTTCTAAAGGTGCCAAAGATCAAGATTTATACACTCTGAAGTTCGTTTCTCCAGATTTATGGTAATGATTCAAAAATGTATTGTCATTTAAAATACGAGAAGCTGCAAGACTTACCACTTTTCGAAAGCTGTATTTTAATATGGGCACAACTTTCACTAATGCAATGAAATAAAACACATAAAGTCATAAGGAAAATTTCATATTTGTCTGAGAAAGACCGACACAATAGTCTCGATAGCGTTTCGTGACATTATTCTAGTAAGAAAATTGACTTACGCTATTTCTTCATAGGCAGCTACACCACCAACCTACGAAATTTCTGAGGTAAGCTGTTCACGTATTCCTCAAATAGAGAACATTAATAGATGGGTAATTAAAACATCTTCTTAATAACACATAGATATTTTGCCTTTTGTAACATTCTACGACTCTCAAGCAAAAGGTGAAGGAATGGGCTGATCCAATGCACCAGGTATATGCAATGGTGTTTTGAATTCTTGACGAAATTGACTGCTTTTAGAACATAATAATTTATTGATACTGATGGGTAGGTTTTACGGCAACCGCTTCCAGTCCTTTCTGTAGTATGTCACATAGATTTATATCAGTGCTACATGTTCTGAGAGGAAGAACTTCATGACATAATTACGGCAGTACAAATCATGTATCAAGACAGTTTCATTACACTCTGTATTTAATTATGCTTATTTAAAATTCTCGATTTGCTTGATGAACAGGTTTTTCATCTAAAAACACGCACCTTTAATAATAAAAAAAAACTATGCAAGATACTAGCAAATTGATAATTTTAGTGATCTATGTAAAACAGATCTAGTACTTCTAAATTTAGTTGAATATGTATCGGTTTGATGAACCACGCAAGCTGGAAGTCTACAGAAATGAAACACTTACGACAAGACAAAACAAAATAAGGCAGGTTAAAGAGATATTTTCGTAGTACTTATTGTAATCATTTAATGAAAATAAAGGATAACTGAAGTAGGAGGACCAAAGACTAAGGCACACGAAAGATAATGCATCTTATGAAGTAAAAAGAAGGATATGGGTTATTATCCCGTCACCGTCAAGATAATTGGACATCACGGTTCGTTTTAGTAACGATGATTTATTATTATCTGTCTGTTGATGGAACCGTTTTCTGCAAAGTGGAAGAGTACAATAACACTGACTATATATGCACATCTGAATTGAAACAATCAAAATTCTTCGATTAAGAAATGTAAAATAGCGCTATAATACACAATTCAAAGCATTCGTATTTAACGCTGGAACCTTTACAGCACAAAAAAATACGAGAACTAATGAAAAGTGCTCAACGTATAAATCATCAAGTAACTATTTAACTGAAAATTCTATACCATCTTTTAATCCAGATTCATGTATTTATAAACTGTTTCTTAACTCTTCGCGGTATACACTTCTTTTCGTATAACAAAATAAAGTGATTGCCATTTTCAGAATTGAAACGGATGCAGTCACATTTGTCAGTAATCCATATGTTCAGAAGTAGTCTCCTAGGTAGGTCAGCCTGTTATGACGGTTAGCAGCTGAATTGAGAATCGATTTTAATCACTTATATACCTGACCACACAAACGCTGGAATATACAGAAGAAAATCTTGCAAGTTGTGGATATTAAAATTTCAAAAATGTAATGGTACTGAATGCTAGAGTCACGTCTGAGCGTTTTATTTAGTGTTATTTTAGGTTAATTTTGAATGAACAAAACTGTAAATACTCGTTACGTTGAATAGCTAAGCTCAATGATAACCCGATTTGTATGTGTCATTATACTGACTGGTATGGATGCAGTTGTCCTTCGCTAACTTTTCTGTAATTCTTTAAATCCTTCTTCTCATACTGATTACTCTTTCAGACCATACAAACTCTGAAAATATTTTTTTCTCATACTTCTTCGAAGTGCAGATTATCAAAAATGGTTCAAATGGCTCTGAGCACTATGGGACTTAACATCTATGGTCATCAGTCCCCTAGAACTTAGAACTACTTAAACCTAACTAACCTAAGGACATCACACAACACCCAGCCATCACGAGGCAGAGAAAATCCCTGACCCCGCCGGGAATCAAACCCGGGAACCCGGGCGTGGGAAGCGAGAACGCTACCGCACGACCACGAGATGCGGGCTACAGATTATCACTATTTGAAACGATTGCATTTCGTTATGAGACTGCCTATCGTAAAAGTAAAGTCAAATCGTACGGCTGGGAGGCTCCAAGTGGTAGCGCTGATGTATTGTTCACTATTACAAAAGATCCAAAATTGGCTTTCATTTACGTAAATTTCCCCTCCCTAAGACTGCAAACAAGTCAGTAAGTTAAATTTGGCTCTGAGCACTATGGGACTTAACATCTATCGTCATCAGTCCCCTAGAACTTAGAACTACTTAAACCTAACTAACCTGAGGACATCACACAACACCCAGTCATCACGAGGCAGAGAAAATCCCTGACCTCGCCGGGAATCGAACCCGGGAACCCGGGCGTGGGAAGCGAGAACGCTACCGCACGACCACGAGCTGCGGACTAAGTTAAATTTATTACAGTTATTTCCAGCTATAACAAACAGAACCATTTTTTGAAATTTTGCTGATTTCTGAAATGGCCTCCAAAAATTTTTACTTTGCCAACAACTTTCCTTGATCGTTATTAAAATGTCACGAACAAAGTGAAAATGCGGCACTCCATACTGTGCGTAAACTTCTGTTTTTGCTGAATAACTTACCCATTTTGCAATTTGCAGCAATTTTTTGTCAGCAAATTACTTTAAATTCCTTTTTAAGTCAATTACATTTAACTTCCCGATTGTTGTAAAACGAATAATAATTGTTGATACAGTGAAAACTAAGATTTACTCGTATATCTTACAGAGAAGATGACAGGACTGTCGTTTCATTAATAACTCAGTACGTTTTTAATACTTAGACTAAAATAGTGCAGAGCAAAGTAGAATAGAGTTACGTTCAGAATTTATGTTTTGGTGATAAAGGTGAGTGATAAATCTGTCATTCATGTTCTCTGAAAAGAAAATGATTGTTCCTGTGAGATATTAACGTTATTAAAAAAAACCGTCCGATGGTGAGCACTGTCACAGCAGTGCTTACGCTGCGAAATATATTCCGTGAGACGAGAACGGGAATGAACAGGGCGTGATCCCAAGCCGCGGCTTCTCGCTGTAAAAGAGCTGATCCCCCTTCTCATCCTCCTTTCGAATCGCTGCTCTAATTGGCCAATAAACTGGCAGCAATCCGGCAGAGGTTTATGACGTCATCATCTTGGTTTCCGTTCTCTCCCGCCGTGCGCGCGTTCGCCATTTCCCCCTCACACGGGCGCGAAAAAAACGATGGGGCATGAAACAGTGGTAGACGCTCCGGAGGCCGCCCGAAGAACGAGAAGGAAACCCCGCAAGACAAAATCAAATTTCCCTTCCACGAGGCTAATATTCAATTATTAAACAATAATCCGCCGGTTTAATATCCCATAGGAACTAGTTGGGTGTAGAAGGGAGGTACTATACGGGCCGCCCCCGCAGTGTTTCGCTTACAATATAACCTCTCCCTTTCCACCGCCACTTGAATCCCTGTAGAAATTAACCCAACACTCCCGTTCTATTACGCGACCTGAAAACATCGGCCTCGACGCAGGCAGGCTGCAAGATGTTATCACGAAAATGCCGCCACGTTCATAGCGTATCGTTCTCAATGTTACTGAAACTATTTAATCTTACCGCATGTAAACTACATATGCATTATATTTTATATTTAAAATCATATTGTGCATACGTTTGTAATAAACAAAACTTGAAATGCAAAAGTAAACATGAAATCCCACAAAACTATACATTTCATTTTAACTTAACAGTATTCACATTCTGCGCAGCTAATAACTGCTCTTGATGTGCTAAGCGCACTTCGCTTTTACGAGGAAAACATCGTCAGTGGAGATTTATGTCAGTTCTATTTACGTAGATGCTGCCGGGTTGCTGCTTTAACTTTGTATTTAATCCACTGGACCGTTAAAGCCATACTTTCACGAAGTACAATATATTTTTAGCTTGCACACTGATGTAAATACAATTTGTATGGAATTAGTGTATCGTATAATGACGCAGTGACGCGAATAAAAACTGAATACTGTAACCATGCAACATCTATTATTGCAGCGCAAACAGAGAGTGATAAAAATTTCACAACAAGATGAAACTCATTCGGCGTAACAGTAACTATTTTCATTTGTTACTCCGAAAATATGCTACCAAAGAACTACGGAATAATTTTTAACGTCATGATGTCCATTTGTATGTTGTACGTAACACCGCCATTGTGAAAATAACGCTATATAATTACCAACAACGAAAGACCGACGCCACAAACACATTAAATTTTTATGTACACACTGTTAATTGTTAATGAGAACAAAACAGAAAAATCTTACATGATTGCAGTCTCTGATAAAACTCTCTCTAGATAAAGTTTCCCTTATGCTCTCAAGAACACACTGAATGTGATGACTGAATACAATGAATGGGATGATTTAAGACTGGGGATGCCTGAATGGCATTTAGCCTGTTTTCTGTATGTGTTTAACTACATGACAGGAAGGAGATCCTTACGTTCAGAAACGAAAACACTAAAACATCTCTCACAATCACACTGACTATAGCTTGGACGGATCTGTTAAGTCTTCGTAGCTACGAAAATGAAGAACTCAGACACTTGACATGAAACCTGTTTACCCCATTTTTACATTGTTTCTTGAAAAGTTATTATGGCTATATTGACCGTGACTTCAGCCCTGACGGTTCGAAATTTATTTTATTTTATTTTATTTTATTTTATTTTATTAAGAGCTATCGTCACTTTCTGAAATGTCCATAGCGCCGCACAGTTATTCAACATAAAGTGAGAAATGGAGATGTGATTCGTATAAGTGTCACAATAAATTCATGTCGGCAGACTGTTCTAAATATTCGTTTGATTTCACTCTTGTGCAGTCTGTGGGGAGAATGACTGCTGAAATGCTTCTGTATGAAAGGCAAGTACTTTTATCTTCAATGGAGGACTCACTGCCAATAACAAAATATATGCAACACAATAAAAAACCGGCATCAGCATATGACAAACATAGTTTTTTCCTTTGCGATACTTGTTGCTGAAAGGGAAAAGAGGGTTAAAGTCCTCGCCGTATTTTTTAAGGAACCACTTAGCCATTTGCCTGAAGTGTTTAAGGGAAACACGTTACGCTGAAAACAGAATACCCGGACGGAGATTAGAACCCTACCCCTTCCAAATACGTGGCTATTCTCTTAAACGATGCACTGCCTCGCCACTGGATCTCTTTTATACGCAGATGATCCTATATTCACCACAAAAATATTTTTCACGAAACCCATGAGAATTCGTGGGGAGCACAGTTTCGATAAGTCCAAACAAAGACGTCATCGTGTTTATGGATTCTTCCGTTTCTTCTTAGTAGAACAGTTCCATATTTAAGACTGAATAACAAGTACACTGTTTTTGTTGTACTGATTGTTGTTCGCTTATAACTAGTTTCCGGCTTATTAGGCCATCTACAGGAAACGACTAGTCAGAAATAAACAAAACAATCAGTAGAACAAAAGCAGTGTACTTATTATTCAAACTTAAAAAAACCACAGCATCTTTTCCACTACGCTATGTGAATGAATTAAGTAGCAGTACTCGAAATTGCTTTAGATCCTATCATACTCCAAAAAGAAATTAAAACTTCAAAAGTTAAAGAAAGATAGTGATATATTTATTGAAATTATGTCGAAACTGTTTTGGGAAGTGAGTAAATGAGGAAATGAGATATCGTTTATAGTAAACAAGAAGGAAGTGTTCTCACATTATGGTGATAACCACATACCTACTTTTGAAAAGAGTCTACATTGATTCCCAATAGCGGCAGATTATGATGACGTTTCAGTGTGACTACTAGTTACACGTTGGAAATTTTTCAAACCAGCTACGGAAGGTGGACAAAAATATGGAAACACAACTGATTACCTTGCCTACCACGGTATAGGAAACGCGTTGGCATTCAAAACAGCTTCCAGTCGTTTTTGAATGGATAAATATAGGCCCTGTATAGTTTTCAAGGGTAACTTATTCTACTCTTCCTGCAAAATTGTGGCAAGTTCTAGTAACGAAGGTGGAGGTGGATAACGATCATGTACCTTCCTCCCCGATGTAGAGTACAAAGGCTCAATAATATTGAGATCTGGTAACTTTGCTGGCCACAGAAGATATGACAAATTATTCTCGTGCTCACAAAAACAGTCCAGGGAAACGGAAGCTGTGTGAACGGAGGCCTATTATCTTGGAACACAGCATCATCAAGGGGAACAAACATTGTATCCTGGGATAGACTCGATCAACCGAATTGATTACAGAATCTTTGACTGTAACGCGACCTTGCAGAGTAACCATGGAGCCCATGGACTGCCACGATTTAGCTGTCTAAATCATCACCAAACCGCCAATATGTTTCACCCGTGGGACGTAAACTCTTCCAGTATTTCGAAACAGTATAAAACAAGACCCATCCGACTAAATACTTTCTTTCATTGCTCTATACTCCAGGTTTTATGGCCTCGATACCCCCTTTCCTGTTACGGGCATTTCCATCGCCGATTAGTGGTTTTGCAATTACAGCTCGCCCTACAGTTCCCTGTTTATGGAGCTCCGTTCGTGTTGTTCAGGTGCTGATAGGATTCGTCAATGTGATATTACAAATGGTTCAAATGGCTCTGAGCACTATGGGACTCAACTGCTTTGGTCATAAGTCCCCTAGAACTTAGAACTACTTAAACCTAACTAACCTAAGGACATCACACACATCCATGCCCGAGGCAGGATTCGAACCTGCGACCGTAGCAGTCGCACGGTTCCGGACTGTGCGCCTAGAACCGCGAGACCACCGCGGCCGGCATGTGATATTACATTCTCCAGTGACTTTTGCAGTTGTAGTCCTATTATTTTTCGTCACAATCCTCTGCATCGACTGCATCTCACGATTACTCAACACACTCTTTCGTCCGCGTGGTGATTTAGGGGATGATGTTTTCCCACTTTTCTGGTATGCTGCTTAAATCCTCGATACGGTGCCTCTTGAAACACACTTCGGCTACCTTAGCTGCAAAAGCACACGCTATACGAGTACCAGCAGTTTGCCGACGCTTGAAGTCAGTTATCTCCGACGTAACTCACTCACAACTACACATAACATCGTTCTCATATTGACTGACAGTTACAAAGCATTGAGGACATTGCACAGGTACTGATCGTGGTCAAATACAACAGCGAAACCTGCAGGCTTCGCTAGCGATCTGCATGTATGTTCAAGGATGGATTTCTCACGGTGTTTCCGAATTTTTGCCCAACCTCTGTATGTTCACCTTGCGCCAGCTATTATTTACATAAGAGCTGTAGTATGATTTCGCCGTAATCTATTAAGATTTCTACATATTACTAGTTTTGCACACTGTTGTAAGCATTTTCAACATCCATAAAGCTGAAAGCTGGCTCAATATCACCGACCTTTCGAGAGTCAATAACAGAGAACGACACAACAAACACGTCCACAATACGCATGTAGGTCAAATAGTACCAACATAACATTTAGTAAGACAGCCACTAAACGTGTTCATTCTGAATGTTGCGTTATTTCTCGTTGTCGATGGAAAGGCATGTTATTTCTATCTACAATAGTCACCGTTTAGTTTCGGCGTGAATTTCCAACGGAGGTCATTTAAAAATGTCCGACGGTCACCAAAAGAATGCTTCCTGCTGTTCCGTTGATTAGTGTCGTATCTAAGGAGAAGGAGCCTTAGCGCGGACGTTATTATTTATAGTGTATACCTCTGAACGAGAATCTTGATGAACGAGTACAGCAAAGCTTCGATACCATATCTATGAGTTCGTTGACAATTTAACTGTTACACATGCGCTTATTTAGATACCAACAGCAAAACTGAAAGAAAACTTCTGTCGGTTTTAAGATGGAAGACGTTCCTTTACAGCGCAACTTGAATTATAAAAACTAAACAAAAAAAATTAATTTACTTTTACACTCCCAAACAGTGTCGGCAAACAATAACTTCAAGAGAAAAATTCAGAAAATACGGTGAATTACTCGTATGCGTAGAAAGTCTTTTTAATGATTAGTATGACTTAAGATTTTTGCCGTTACTTACTTAAATGAAACTGTATCTATCAATAAATTTTCTGTCACATTTCAGACAATTCACGATAAGAGGTTTATGTGAACTTTCAACACTTCAGTTTACAAATGGTAGTGAAGGAATCTACCACCATCTTATCTTACACGATGAATGGGGTTTAAGTTTGTTTATTGCTGTTCTCCAGTTGCTCAGGAAGCACAAATTATTCTCAAAGAGAAAGGCGGCGTCTCTCATTTTCAACAAGCAGTCTACGTACTGGATTAAATAGTGTATCTGTAAAAACAGACAGGCGTGTTCAGTTTCATTCGAAATTGAATACTGACAGCATAGGTACTCCAAGTAACCTACCACACGTCTGCTCGTTGAAAGTGGGTGCTGTTTGAAAAAGTCCAGATGATAAATGGATGCAGTTGTAGGATTCTTGAACGAAGGTGTATTTTTGGTGAGAATTTACTGACCACTATGCATGGAGATCAGAAGATTGTTTTTCTTAGTACACTTCGGTATGGCTTTATAACAGAAGCTTTTTGTAAATTTAAAAACACTGTATCCCCGTGATCCCTGTGACCCATGCCTTGTAGTACATTACATTCTAAGAGCGCAAGTTAAGTTTCAGATTTTCACTGTTTGCGCAGGGTATTTCGGTTCTTTTGCACTGGATTAGGGATTACGTATCTGTAGATGTGCCATAAATTATGATTAACAATGAGATATATTCAAATATCATATTGAACTTGACAGAAATTGCGTCGAGCTATGAATCAAACTTACATTTTAGGGATATAAGCTGTTTATTTATTTATTTTTTTCTCTCGCAATCCGGCGTTATCATATCGCACTCCGGCAAGAGTAGTGATACAAGTCAGAAACGCAATACTTGAGAAAAATCGACTACGCGAACAGAACTACATGGCCATATTACGTTTTCAGTTCCGATATAGTTCGTCGACATTTATGAGGTACTGCACATTTGATTTGCGTCAGTGTTCGTATCGGGGTGCGATATATACCACTTATCTTTACAAGGACACTGAATTTGAATGAGGCACTATTTTACAGATTCGTTCGTTTAACATGATCGTTGACAAATTTATATTAAGACAACTAAAAACGGAATTCACCACTTCAGTTTTGTTGTTGTTACTTTATGTTTCGGTCCATGTGACATTAACAACCTATTAGGTCGCAACTACTGTTTCTGAAGAAAATTCCTAATGATGTTTTCATACCATGGAATTATGTGTCGGTCGGCCGCGGTGGTCTCGCGGTTCTAGGCGCGCAGTCCGGAACCGTGCGACTGCTACGGTCGCAGGTTCGAATCCTGCCTCGGGCATGGATGTGTGTGATGTCCTTAGGTTAGTTAGGTTTAAGTAGTTCTAAGTTCTAGGGGACTGATGACCACAGCAGTTGAGTCCCATAGTGCTCAGAGCCATTTGAACCATTTGAATTATGTGTCCTCTTTAAGTGTTCTGGTGGATACATATTTCTTTAAAAGTCTTATCAACTATTTATATGAACTATTCCACTTGTTTCTCCCTAGGATTAAATATGTCTAGTTCCTATTTCAAATATGGTTCGATCGCTTGCTTGACTAGTTCATTCAACGTGTGTCGTTCTTTCTGCTAGTTTTAGTAGCTCATTCATCTTGGTGATTATTGTAGCTACCACTGTGTTATAATCCCTGATCGCCATTTGAGTTTTTTAGATGTAGAAAACAAGCCAGATTATAAATACCTTTGATTACAGACCACTGATGATGTTTTACATAAAAAAATTAAACACATTTAGTGACAAAAATGCGCACCGTTCGAGAACTGTGTGTTCGTAGATGAAAGTGCCAGTGTTTTAGTCGTAAGATTTCTAGTACGTTAAGGAGAGAATGGTGGCGGTTATCTTCATCATATGCGCGATGCCGACTCATGTGGCACTCTCTTCTCAATAAATACAAAAACACTTCTGCTAACATGGCTTTCGTAACAACGGTTGAACCAAGTACAGACGTGGTTAAAATCCTTCTGCCAAACGCGGTAGCAGACAGCTGGTTCTTTTATGACAACAGTCCACCGAGCAGGTATTGCTGTGGAAAATGCATTGGACTCGTATACGTCCGGAGCAGCACAAAATCGACTACTTGCTATCATGAAATAGAAATTTGGTATTTTTTTTTAAATCACTTTTGGTGAACGCTGGAACGGTTCCTTAACAGACGACTACAGCTACCTAGTCCTTTATTCCACCAATGGAGCTATTTGTTCCGTTTCCAATTACTTCGAAACTGACAGAACTTGTCCTCCAATCCGTCTCCTGTCCAGAAAATAGTTCAAAAATGTTCACAGACTACAGTGGCGGTAGTGCCACGATCCTAAAACTTAGTCTCATCGACTCTCACCGGCCCTTTCATGTCAGGCCGGGGACATAACAAATGCTGGAAGCACAGTCAGCGTAATGATGCGCATTGAAGTTAATATCACCCCACACACGATCTCATCCACCCAAGAGAACTTTAATACAAAACAAAGTAATTGAATGCATCCATGCATCCGGCGTGCGGTAATCTATTTCTCACTAGTTCAGTCCATTTTCTTGGTAACTACAAAAGTTCATGTTATCTCTTATAGTATGTTATCATATGGATGTATAATAATTACCACTACTACACAATGCTGCTTCCTACTACTACAAAACTTTGACTCCGTAATACTGTAGCCAAGTATTAGTCCTACTACTGTCACTACTGCTACTACTACGGATACCGTTTCTACACATATTTTTAGATTTCACTCATTAATGCCACCTTTTACTTGTGGCACTAATATATGTAAATAACTTGGGGTTGTTCTTCCCACTAGCCCCGCCGTGAAGCTATCGTGTGCAGCTATTATCTGCCTCAGTTCTTCCCCGCACGCTGGTACATCAGCAACGCTTACATTTTATCAAACGATACTACAATTCCGTGAACCTCATCTTCAAATGCCTCACGCTAATGTGATTGATAATCTTGTAGAATGTTTCTTTGGTGGTGGAACGTTGCCTGGCAGAAAAGGTAACATACTGATATACAGGACATAAAATCCCGTCTGAGGCCTGCGATCATTTTTATGTTAATAATTGGCAACCAATGCTGTACAATCACAATGAAGTCATGAGATGTTCAATTGACTCTTTTATTAGAACATGTTGCGCGTTTCGGTATTACACCCATCTTCAGACATCACAAACTTCAACTTCTTCCTATCCAGCCAGGCGTACAGCCCTGACAACTCAAAGAAAGTGTCGAATAACATTCGGCACTTTCTTTGGGTTGCCAATTATTAGGTAACATACTGTCTTGTGACTGTAATTCTAGCGAAGTCAAACATTGCTTTTCCGTCCTTTTTCGGACATCGTGGCTGCATTGCCGTCCTGCATGCTCCAAATCACTCATCAGTGTTGCTTTGGGATTCAGTGTCCTTTAGCCGACAACAATGCGTTGCATTTTCGTAGACCTAACTGTTCTACAACATATCAGGAGTGCCCACACTGCTACAAGTGTAAGTATTTATACCTGTTTTCTTGAAGAAAAATTGCATACAGGCCACGAACAATCAGGTAGTGCAACAAAGGGCCTGATGGGTAAGGAATCTATGTTAATCACTTCCTTGCGTTAAAGAAACATTCGTAAATTCTTTTTGCTGTGATGTAAATGTGCCATTTGTTTTGTCACAGTTATAAGCTGAGATAATGTATTTCTTTTCTTGTATTGAATTTCAGTTCCAAGTGTTCTATGTACTTTAGTTTAAAAGCTTTCTTTTGGCAACATTTGGAACATATTTTCCTAATATCAAAGGCCATTGGGAATAATTTCAAAGTAACTTATAGTGCATTCGATAGCACGCAATACATCTCGTTTCATTCTTCTGAGCACTGAATTTGTATTTACGAGCTGTTATTTGTGGGTGAATGAAATCACGCTACACTTCACAACAAATACTAGCATAAACTGGTAGTAAACTATGATTGGTTTCAAAAGAAGTCCAAATTTTTATAAATTATGTATCACCTTTGTTCTGCCCAAAAATTATAAAAATTTCTGATCTTATATAAGGTCAACAATGCATCAAATTCATCTATACGATGCTCAGTTACCATGTATTACTGGCACCGAAACGGTGGATGGCTCAGAGAAGGTCGAATACCGAACGCCGTCCTTAATATGTTAGTGTTTCAACTTCCTTTCGTCGTAACGAAATGACAGATAATCATTGAGATAGTTGATAGTGGAATAGAAAATCAATTAAATTGCTTAACGGAAGAAAGGTGATTGGACCTTACAGGATACATGTACAGTTACATACAGAGTAATGAAAAGAATTCGCTTCTCTTCTGTCAGCAGTTTATCGTAGATAGCTGCGTCCACGATACTTTCCCAGCAATAAAAAAGACAGATACTCATAATTATTGGCCTATTTCGCGCATCTCAAGCTGTTATAGGAGTATGGAATACGCTTTCTACACGCATATTATAAACGTCTTTCGTGAAAAATCTCACGTGTATGATTCATCTTGGATCGCGAGAACAGTTTGTGACTGGATTGGAGACTTCTTCGCAGGACACTTAAAACTCTTGCTTTGAGAGCAACATAGACATAATAAATCAAATTCATGACCATTGTAGAACACCATTTGATGCAACTTTTCCACTCGTCTGTATCGTGAGACAAAGTGATACAAGTGAAAAGTGCGTCTATTCGATCCAATGACCGTTACATTACTTTCATGGGCAAGGTCACAGTGTAGGTGGTTTTTCCGCGGTATCTCCATCCTGTTGTGTTGTGTCAAATTTATGTCTGTACTCTGTGGGCGTCACTGCTGACTGTCCGTGTAGTGCGGCATTGTCTGAATGATTGTGGAATGAAAAGAAGGAAGAGATGGAAGCCGGCCTCGCAAGGTGTTCTCGTAAATAACAGTGTATGGAACGCTATGTTTAACATCCGCATCCAATGAGCAGATCATCATCAGCAGTGCTACTTGATATCAAACTACGTGAGACGTACATTATACTATTGATTCAGTAATCAATACATCATTGCCTGTAACTGACGCACTAAAACGGACTGTACTTCAGATACATACTTCTGCTTATCATAATACAGTGTATTACAAATTTCCAAGTAGAAAATCTCTGCTAGTTTCTTTCACCTATTTAACGCCTTTTAGTTCCATATGGGACAGATTTCTACCCATGCCACTGGGAGGCATGCCCGTTGTATGTGAAACTACTGTGTGCTAGGAAAGCTAACCTATAATTTTGATCTCATTTAATCACTCTAAACAACGTATCGACGAAAACAACGCTATTGGACAACAGGAATAATTAAGGTTACAGTTCAATGTATGACACTGAAATTATTTACGAAACAAGTCATAAAGTAATAAGGGTCGAGGGCAACCTTAAAGCTTACACCACCATTCCAAAACATCTACTGCGCCAATTTGTAACTAACGTCGCTTTGTCTATTCTAGACCTGTATATGGTTTAAATGAATGTCTGACAGAGAATTTTTTAATAAAATCGTTATAATGTTTGGAGAGGTTTGGGAGTTAATCCAGGACCACATCGCACAGTGGAATGACCAGGAATTGTGCACCACCGCCTCTTCTTGTCTTGTCGCTCACATGTCAGCACAAGAATTCAAAACAACCACTGTCGTGTAGAAATCGATAGCATCAGAATTCGTTAGCGACCACGCCGATAAACGTTGTAATTATTTGCGAGATTCTTCCTACATAAGGCTTTTCTTCATATGAAAGTTACGCACAGCATCGACCTTTCTTCAAAAACGGATAATAATAACATATCAAAAATTAGAAACAGTTGTAACTGGTACTCTATCTCGAGGCATGTAGCGACATTATACTTCCCTTCTACTGAGTTTTCTGTTCAGCTACTGGCGACACACGTAAATGAAATAGCATAATTCTCCTATATCGCGCACAGCTAGAAAAGTAAGTGTCACATTCATGTGAGAAGCATTTAATATAAGAGACAAGCAAATAATTTTTTTGGCAGTTTACTTAGCGAAGATTAAACCAAATATGAAGCACTAATTCCTGTGATCAAGGGCTATAGAAGGAAGAAGGATTACAGTTTAATGTCGCATCGACGAGGTCACGAGAGACGGAGCACAACCTCGAATTGGGGGAAAGCGCGAGGAAGAAAATATCAGACGCACTCTTTCATACAAACTATTCCAGAATTTACTGAAGTTATTTAGGGAAATCACGGAAAAGCTAAATCTGGATGCCGTATACTTATCCATGCCTTACCGCTGCACCACCTCGCTCAGCATGATAGGGAATTGAGGATGCGTGTTGGAGGGGCGCGATGGGGGGAGGGGTTGGAGCAGGAAAGGTGAAGGCCTCTCTAAAGTAGTTCTCCTTTCAGCGAAGATGGATTAGTATCGTAAGTGCTTCGTACTGTCTCAAAATAGCAATGTAATTTAGAAAGTTGTTTTTTAACTGTTTAATGCTTTATTTATTCTGTAATGAACTTTTTGTTTCAGTTTACTGGATCGATAGTGCATCTGGACATCTGCATGACGGTATGATCAGGTGCCATTGCCTTAAGTTAGCAGTCAAGTGGTGGTGGTGGTGGTTGTTGGGATGTTTAAGGGGGACTAAACAGCGAAGGTCATCAGTCCCCAGCAGTCAAGTAATGCGTGTTGCACCCACTTACTTTTTTTGAGTCTTTGTAAGTGTGGCTCATTTTCCTTCCTCCAGCTCAATTAAGAAAATAATTCTCAAGGAAAAAAGAAATTGTAATTACATCACCTTCGCTTGTTACAAGATGAACTTAAGACACGTTCATACAAAATCCAATAGTTATGTGAAATTAATGTTTAGCATTGCATCCAGAAAAAGTGTAATGCAAAGTACTTTAATTTTATAATCGTACCGTGGGCAATTACAGAAAATATGAGAACTATTCCGATGATTCTTCATACCCAGAATCTGAGCTTTCGACAACCCCAGCACGGTACGATACAAAAATGTAGTATCTATATTGTTGATTATAATGCGTTAATATTTCTGTCAACCGTTTTTAAGCGGAGCAACTTATACATTAATATCTTTCACATCAAACAAAGAGGGGAGGTTGCTGGGGATAGAGGTGGGGGGGGGGGACGAGACCTGACTGTATGGAGTATTTTTAATACTTTGGAAGACGAATGGAGACTTGTAAGTAACCATAAAAAAGTTACAGTTCTGACCTTGTTAAAAACCTATGAAATACCGACTTTTAAATCATTTCCTTGAAAAAAAAAAACCACCTGATCACAGAATATCTTTTCCTTTCCGTGAGAGCTGGGGAGTAGGGTGGTCGCGGCCCATCGTCGCCCCTGGGTATGAGCGCCCTTGCATCAACTCGTGTTACTCGAAGCGCAGTTGCGTACCCTGGAGGCCTACAGACAACGCGGCGTTTTGCTTTGAAGCACACAGCACTACCTAGCGGTGGCAACGGGAATTGCTCCAGTAAAGGGCTTCGCCACCAGCTGCGCTTGTGGAGCAATTGATCGATCCCAGGGAGAGGAAAGGCGCCAGATTCAATTTCGGCTCTGTATATACGTAGCTACCAAACTGCTCCCAACTGCAGTTCCGAATGATCTACTGAGCTTCTACTGAGCAAGTCAAATTTTTATCACTACTGAAACTGACCCCTTGAGCAGAAAACCGTTCCAGTGACTGCAAGAGTACGTGACACACTCTTCAAAAATAAATGAGTATATAAACAAACATTTTCTTCGCCCTTAATCGAAACAGAATTCTATTCGCTATTTTGAAGTTGAGCATGATAACCTGCCAGCAGATTAACAACTTTCTCCATGACATCAGCGTGGATTACAAAGCAGCAATAGTTAGAAATCAATCTTGCAACTTTCACACGACATAAACTATGTTCTGCGAGTAGACCTAACAAATCAAATCGATGGCTGCTATAGAATATACATTCGTGTGAAATATCTAAACAGTTCTGTAACTTAACAAATTCAACGTGTTACCCTGGTTGGAGATCACAGATGATAAACAGTACCTAGTTTGCCCAATGCAAGTGTTGTAAGAGCAACACTGTTCATATTATACATTTCGCAGCTGATGTAGTTCTCTACTGAGAAACGTTACCCTATGAAAATTGTTGTAACATACATTCACATCTTGCCAAATACGAACCTGGTGTAAATATTAGCAACTACCTCTTAAAGTAGAAAAATACAAAGTTGTGCGCTTTAAGAAACGTTAAAATGTAGTACTCGGTAACTGAACGATTAATAAATAATGTAATTCAAATACCTGGAGAGACGATTTCAATAAATATGAAATCGAAAGATCACATAATCTCATTTGTAGGTGATGCAAATCGAAGAATTCTATTTATTGGTAGCACACATGGTAATTTCACCCTGTCTGGGGCAGATACTACTTACAAAATCCGTCTACCACTTGTATTGGAGCATTTCCTAGTTTTTAGGATCCATATCAGATCGAAGAAGAACGGAACATTGGGTGCATCTGTAAGAAAAGGGTAGTACTGCTATTCCCAAACTTGTGTAACTAGAAGGCAGAACACAGCAAAGCGACGAAAAATATTAACTGGCTGCTACTTGAAATAAGACTGGTATAATCTCAAATTCAACATAGAAATTTCAATGAACTTTTTTTCAAGGCAGAACCTCTCACTGCCCTTCGGACCTACAGGACTGGACAACAATATGTAAACACGAAAAACGGAACGCATTACCATGTCTCATATGGTGTAGGAAAACGGCTGGGATTCAAACCAAGTTGCAGTCGTCTCTGAATGGAAAAATACGGGTCGTGTATGGTTTTTAAAGGAATTTTATACCGTTATTCCGACCAGACAGTGGCAAGTTCAGGTAATGATGATGGAGGTGGATAGAGATCATACATCCTTCTGTGCAAGTAGACCACAAAGGCTCAATGATAATGAGATCTGGTGACAGTGGTGGTCAGGGAAGACGCGATAATTCATACTGGTGTTAACAAAATCATCCCTGGACGATGCGAGCTGCGTGAATAGGGACTCTGTCGTCTTGGAACACAGCACCACCATTGGGGAACAGAAATTGTACCACGTAATGATCGGCCAAAATGGTCACATAATCCTTGGCAATAATACGTTACCATGCAGAGGACGTATGCGGTCCGTGGAATACCACGATACGGTTGCCCAACTCATCACCCTCGCCACATTTTACTCTTGGGACATAAACTCGGACACAATTTGGAAGCAGTGTGCAACACTACTCGTCCGACCAAATGACTTTCTTCCATTTCTCAGTAGTCATGTTTTACAGCTTCGGCATCGCACTTAGGAGCTACGGGCATTTGTATCACCTGGTGAGTAATTTTCCAGCTAGCCCTACAGTTCCCTGCTTCTGGAGATGCCTTTGGGTTGTTTAGTACTGACAGGGTTCATGAGTGCTAAATTCAATTCTGTAGTGACTTTCGAAGCTGCGTCCTCTTATATTTCGTCGAAATGCTCAGATGATATTTTCTCGCTTTTCCTGTATGCTTTATAAATATTCAGTACGATGCTTCTTGAAACTAAAAGTACTTCGACTACCTAGGATGCGGAAACACCCACCATACGAGCGTCAACAGTTTGCTCACGTTCGAAGTCAGTTATCTCTGACATAATACACTCATAGCTAAACACAACGCTGTTCTGAGCACGACCGACACATGCAGTGTCTTGAGGACACTGCACAGGTGCCATGCAATACATTCCAAGAGCTTATGATGCGTTGCATTGCTGCACTTAGCCAACGGCGCAAACGCCAAGTGAAACATTCAGGTTTTCTGTGGTCAAACATCATTTACGATCTCCTGGAATAGGCAGGATTTTTCAGAAGGTTAGCCTACCATTTGTTAAAGAAAGAATACCGTGCTAGCGATACGAACTCTACATTAGTGCCCACAATTGATACAATTGCCGTCTCTTTCTACCTATAACCGTCTCACAGTTCTGCTGGGATTGGGTTGATTTGATCGCATAAGCCCATCAAACAGCTAATCTCAGTAAAACTCCGGCCACGCAAGGAAATTAAAGAGATGCTGCGCCCAGTGGAGGAAGACAGCCTTGCTCTCAGAGTTCCTGGAATTTAAGAAATTCTTTGTGAATGTGGTTGCAGTTACATTGGCGACTCAGTAGACATGATTTCAGGGTTCTGCAGAAATATGGCGGTTTCGATAAATCTGCAGTTGCCGAGAACAGCATCAGGAACAAATATATGATTATGTAATCGTATCTCGTGCATCTACGCGCTAGGATTCCGTCAGCGAAGTAATCGTTGATATCAGCTATGGCCTTCATGGTATATGGAAACGGGTGCTTGATGCAGAAACGCAACGGAGAATCAAATTGAGTCTCCACCATCTAATGAAATCAGCACCGCTACCGATACTCTTATATTACACACATCGACATAATCGCTGATAATACATACCAGCGTCGTGATGTCGTGACGTCTCCATGACATAATTTGACAGACTGAATAGAGTATCACACGACCAAAAGACAGCAACTGACGATGACAGCGGAAAAAGGCACCGAAATCTTAAGCCTACACACAAACCTGACACGGCAAGAAATCCGTAAATCATTTATCCTAAAATATTCGAGGTTTGTCAGTTAAATTTGTTTTTAAAGAGGGTTCGCCTTGAGCAATAAAATGCACGAAATCCAAACATAACCGATGATGCTGAAACTTGAGTGAAACATGTCTGGGGAAAAAAATAAAAATTGAGTTTTGATCAAGGCGGACACTATCCAAAAACAGTATTTGTAGCCGCGCGGGGTTAGCCGAGCGGTCTTGGGTGCTGCACTCATGGACTGTGCGGCTGGTCCCGGTGGAGGTTCGAGTCCTCCCTCGGGTATGGGTGTGTGTGTTTGTCCCTAGGATAATTTAGGTTAAGTAGTGTGTAAGCTTAGGGACTGATGACCTTAGTAGTTCAGTCCCATAAGATTTCACACACATTTGAACAGTATTTGTAAGCAAACACGGATAGAAGAGCTTAAACCTCAAGATGATTTTGTCGTTTAAGTTATTAACTCACTGTTAGAAAAAAATATGCCACATTTTTTACTATCCAGTGCTATAGTTATCACACTTTAGTGCTTTATGAAACTAAATACGAATTCCAAAGCGTACGCCGCTCTTCAACACAATTATCAGCTACTTTTCTGAAATGACCTTCAAAATTGTTATCTTATTAGCCTATTTATCCTTGAAGTCGTCAATTTACGTTCACAGAATAAAATACTCTGACGGAAAGAAAATCGCAACACTAAAAAATAATTAATATAGGGAACTGAAACTTGGGGAATACATTAGTGTAGGTGGCGTATTTAAGATACTATGTGCAAGGTCACATGTTAACGTAAACACAAGTTAAGTCATTGTAAATATGAAATGCTGGCACATTAATAACCAGTGTAGCTGGTTGAATGCAACGTGCATGCATTGTGTTCTACAGGTGCCGGCTGCCAGTTTGTGGGATGGAGTTCCATGTCTGTTGCACTTGGCCGGTGAGTACAGGATATTTAATGCTGGTTGTGGATGATACTGGAGTTCTCGTCCAATGATGTCCCATATGTGCCCGACTGGAGTTAGGTCTGGTGGTCAAGTAGGCCAAGGGACGCGTCGACACCCTGCAGAGCATGTTGGGTTACAAGAGCAGTACGTGGCGAGCGGTATCCTGTCGGAAAACACCCCTTGGAATGCTGTTCACGAATGACAGTGCAACAGGTCGAATCAGCAGACTGACGTACAAAATTTCAGTCAAAGTGCGTGGATAACCACCTGTCATATGAAATCGCATACCAGACCAGAATTCCAGGTGTAGGTGCAGTGTGTCTGTCACGCAGACAGGTTGGTTGTACGATTTGAACAGGCTTCATTTTAGCCAGCACACGGTCCTCACTGGCACTGCACTGCACTGCACTGTAAATCTCTGGTTTCATCTACCAGGAGGGAGACAGGCTAAGGAGCGAAGCTGCTGTTCCTGCGTGGACCTCAAGAACTATTGTTTGGCCTCACGGTTAGGATTGGCCTATGTGAGCGGCCGCGCTGGGGCGGACGCTGCGTCAAAAGCGTCATAGGGACTGCGGAAGAAACTACTCCCGCAGCAGATCAGGCCAACGCGTGGTCGGCCTGCGGTGGACTTGGTGTCCCAGTCCGCGTATAAGACGACTGCCAGAGTGTTCTGAAGAAGCATAGAACACCCTGGCGGACTGCCTGATGCGATCCCGCAGCAACGGGACGCCAGCTTCCTCATGAAGCAGCCGCGTGGAGTAACGAGGCGGCTTGTGGAGTGCGAGTCGCAGTGCCCGATTCTGGACACGCTGGAGCATCGCAACGTGCGACGGAGCGGCATTGCCCCACACGACGGCGGCGTACTCGAGTACCGGCCGGACGAGGGCCAAGTACAAGGTCAGGCCGCGCCGATGGGGGAGGGTGGATGTGGGGTTCAGCAGCGGGTAGAGCGCCCGGAGACGCCCAATCGCCTGCCCCCTGATGTCACGGATGTGCGGCAACCAGGTGAGATGCCTGTCCAGCGTCACACCGAGGTATGGGCCGGCTGGTGACCACGGGATGGGGCCTCTCGAGATCGAGACAGGCGGCAGGGCAGGAGGCAGCCGTCTCCGAGTGAAGACGACCGCCTGGCTCTTGGCGGGGTTAAATTTGAGACGCCACTTGGTGGACCACGCCCCCAGGACGTACACGGTCCTCACTGGCACCGATGCAGAACCAATTTCATGAGAAGACACGACAGGCCTCCACCCTGCCTTCCAATGAGCTCTCGTTGACACCACTGATGTCACAAATGGCAGTGGTTTGGGATCAGTGGAATGCACGCTAAAGAGAGTCTGGCTCTGAGCTGTCCTTGAAGTAACCAATTTGGAACAATTAGCTGTCACTGAGGTGCCAACTACTGCACTAATTGCTGCTGCAAATGCAGTACGATACACCAGAGCCATACCCCGAACACGATGATCTTCCCTCTCTGTAACGCCAAGTAGTCATCTGACACCCGGTCATCTTGCGACTGTATATTCTCGTGACCACCGCTGCCTGCAATCATGTACAGTGGCTACATTCCTGCCACGTTTCTCTACAATGTCACGGAAGGACTATCCAGCTTCTCGTACTCTACAACAAGGCCTGGTTCAAACTCAGTAAAGTGTTGATAATGGGGACATAGTCGCCTTAAAGACATTCTTGACTAACATCATCTCACCACATCCAACGCAGTGGTTAGCACACTGGACTCGCATTCGGGAGGACGACGGTTCAATCCCGTCTCCGGCCATCCTGATTTAGGTTTTCCGTGATTTCCCTAAATCGTTTCAGGCAAATGCCGGGATGGTTCCTTTGAAAGGGCACGGCCGATTTCCTTCCCAATCCTTCCCTAACCCGAGCTTGCGCTCCGTCTCTAATGACCTCGTTGTCGACGGGACGTTAAACACTAACCACCATCACCACATCCAATCTCAAAGGTAAGCAACACTCACGACCGTTACAGCGTATATTCAAAGCAAACCTGATTTACAGCCTCATAGTGGCCACTCTTATACAACTGCCGTTAAATTTGAACAGACATCATCTTTCAGGTGTAGAAAGACATCTACCAACTTTCGTACATGTCACATAACTCCTTCTCGGGTTGCGATTTTTTTTTCTGTTAGTGTATCATTTTCCTCCTTGAAACAATACACTGGTCACTTTGAGGCGCTGTAGAATTTGTGGCGTGAGTTATGGCACTGAAATGGAGTGCATGTGTCAATCAGTTATATAGCATCAGCGTAGTAATGAGGGTCGGTGTGGAGTCGTAACAGAATATCAATAAGGAGCTATCGTGTTTGGACATGCCGATGAGTACACTGTGAATGAAGTTACCTAATTTGTTGGTGCATCAACGTAAACTGTCCAACGTGTGTACATAATTTCGAAAAGGAAATGTCCAGCCTAGCTGCAATAAGTGTACTGTTCCCAGTGACAATTGGTTCGGCTTTATTGCTGTTCTCAAGTAACCTGCGAGTATAACATTGGTGAGGCTATCAACACACAGGGTGATTTTTTCCACCATGTACAAACTCTAGGGGATGATTGATGAAAGGATACGGAACAAAAATGGTCTAATTCAACTTATGCCCGGAAATTCATGATTTCTATCCTAGAAACGATTTGTACGCGCTGTACCATGCAGCAACAGTTACAGTACGTACCGAAAATGATTTCTATATCACTCAATGCTTTCCTTTACGCCCCGTGGCATGTTCTGTCTCACACATTCACATTTGCCAAGCTGCATCCGAACAGTGTCAAATGAAGCATGAATAAGCTACTCCAGTGTCTCCACATCTGGAATGAGCTCTTCATACACGATACTTTTGAGATGGCCCCATAACCAGAAATCGCGCGGGTTGAGATCCGGTGTACGAGCAGGCCATGCAACTGGACCCCTTCGTTCGATCCATCGACCAGGGAAGATACGACTGAGATGCGCCCGGACGTTAAAGGCGAAGTAGGCTGGAGCACCATCATGTAGCAGCCACATAACCCCTCGAGTCGTCAATGACACTTCCTCCAGCAGGGGAGGCAAAGTTACTCGCAAGAAACGTCAATTGTTCCGGCCTGTTAAGCTACGTGGAAGGAAGACTAGTCCCAAAATACGGTCGCCATATCACGGTCCACACATTCCTTCTGCACTGATGCTGATGATTCGCTTTCACCATACCACGGGGATTCTGCATAATAACTCACAGATGCCTGTTATGAAAGCTGAAGATACCACTCCGCGAAAAGATGGCCTCATTGTGAATAGGGTGGATGACACAAGTCCCAGAATCGTGTTCCTGGTGAAGAAACCAGTGACAAAACTGCCCCCGATGTGGAAAGTCTGTCGCACACGTTGCAAGTGATGAGGATAGTAACAATTGTCGTGGAGACTGTTCCACACTCGCGTCTGGCTTACCGTGTACTGGAGGGCCAATGCCTGGTACTGACACCGCGGTCGCCTTCCACAGTCTTAATCACATTTTCCTCCTAGTCTGGTAACCGAAAATTTCGGGTACGTCCTTCAAGATTTCCTGCTTCCTGAAACGACCCTGTCTCAGAGAAACGGCGCAACACTGTTGCAAACATTGAATGCTGTGGTTGTTGTCGGCGGTGAGAGGTTCCATAATAAAACCTTGCTGCCCCCGCCCATTGCCACGATGTCGGCAAGCTCTCGATTCGAATACGGAACCATTGTGTACAACGCTATATCACATCCACTACAAGGTGAGTCAGCAAGAGAAGTGAATCGGACACAACATTACGAATTACTGTGGCAGGAGAGAGCGCTACGGTACGACGTATGAGGAACAGTACCATCCTATAGAAGGAAACCACGCATGCCGTTAACTGTGGCTACAAGGTACGGCGCGTATTAGACCGCAGTCTCTGTAACAATGTACGATTGAATAAATGGTCTCTAGCATGTAAACCATGCGTTTCAGGAAATAAGTTCATGAGACCTTCTTTGTTTTGCTTCCTCTCTAGAGTTTGTGCGCGGTGGAAAGATACGACTCGGCAAACGAATGGTAATGAGATGGGGAGCTACTAATATCAATAGGGGCTACTCTGGGAAGAAGGTAGAGCTGGCAGAGGCCGCAAGTAAGATGGAGTTGGACGTTTTAGGTGTTAGTGACATTCGGGTAAGGGGTGAGAAAGAAGAGGAAGTGGGAGAATACAAGGTCTACCTGTCAGGAGTCAAAGCAGGAATAGCACAATGGGGTGTAGGGCTTTACATCAGGAAAGAAATGGAACCCAGCGTAGTTGCAATAAGGTGTGTAAAAGAACGACTGATGTGGATAGATTGGACAGTGTCTAGCAAGAAAATTTGTATTGTGTCAGTATATTCGCATTGTGAAGGGACAGATCAAGATAAGATGGATAGTTTTTATGACGCACTCAGTGATGTAATTGTTAAAGGGCAAGGACAGTGTTCAGCTCACGGGTGATTTTAATGCCAGGATTAGAAATCGAACCGAAGGGTATGAAAAGGTTATGGGTAAATTTGGAGAGGATATGGAGGCCAACAGGTACTGGAAACAACTCTTGGATTTCTGTGCCAGTATGGGCTTAGTAATCACAAACTTCTTTTTTAAACATAAGAACATTCACCGGTATACTTGGGAAGGCAGGGGAACCAGATCTGTCATTGACTATATAATAACAGATCAGGAATTCAGGAAAGCTGCGAGGGACACACGTGTATTCAGGGGATTCTTTGATGACACTGATCACTATTTAATCTGCAGTGAAATTAGTATTGTGAGGCCGAAAGTGCAGGAGGTCAGGTCCAAATGTAGGAGAATAAGAGTGGAGAAACTTCAGGATAAGGAAATCAGGCACAGGTACATAACAGTGATCTCAGAAAGGTACCAGTTAGTTGAATGTAGTCAATTACAGTCATTGGAAAAGGAATGGACAAGGTACGGGGACACAGTACTAGAAGTGGCTAAAGAATGTCTTCGAACAGTAGTGTGTAAGGGTAGGATGAAGCAAACAGCTTGGTGGAATGACCCAGTCAAGGCATCCTGTAAAAGGAAAAAGAAGGCGTATCAAACATGGCTACATACTAGAACTCAGGTAGACAGAGAAAGTTATGTTGAAGAAAGAAACAAAGCCAAACAGATAATTGCAGCATCTTTGGAAAAATTTTGGAGACTTTGGGTCAAGCTGCTGAAAAACCATTCTGGAGTGTAATTAGCAGTCTTCGAAAGGGAGGCAAGAAGGAATGACAAGTATTTCGGACAGATCAGGAAAACTGCTGGTGAATCCTGTTGATGCCTTGGGCAGATGGAGGGAATATTTTGAAGAGTTGCTCAATGTAGATGAAAATACGATCAGTAATGTTTCAGATTTCGATGTGCAATGTGATAGGAATGATGATGGAAATAGGATCACATTTGAAGAAGTGGAGAAAATGGTCTATAGATTGCAGTGCAATAAAGCGGCTGGGGTGGATGAAATTAAGTCGGAACTCATCAAATACAGTGGAATGTCAGGTCTTAAATGGCTACACAGGATAATTGAAATGGTGTGGGAGTCGGGACAGGTTCCATCAGACTGGACGAAAGCAGTAATCATACCAATCTTTAAACATGGAAACAGAAAAGATTGTAACAACTACAGAGGTATCTCTTTAATCAGCGTTGTAGGTAAATCTTCTCAGGTATTGTTGAAAGGAAAGTGCGAGTTTTAGTTGAGGACAAATTAGATGAAAATCAGTGTGGGTTTAGGCCTCTTAGAGGTTGTCAGGACCAGATCTTTAGCTTACGGCAAATAATGGAGAAGTGTTACGAGTGACACAGGGAATTGTATTTATGCTTTACAGATCTAGGAAAGGCATATGACCGGGTTCCTAGGAGGAAGTTATTGTCTGTTCTACGAGATTATGGAATAGGAGGCAAACTTTTGCAAGCAATTAAAGGTCTTTACATAGATAGTCAGGCAGCAGTTAGAGTTGACGGTAAACTGAGTTCATGGTTCAGAGTAGTTTCAGGGGTAAGACAAGGCTGCAGCCTGTCTCCACTGTTGTTCATATTATTTATGGATCATATGTTGAAAACAATAGACTGGCTGGGTGAGATTAAGATATGTGAACACAAAATAAGCAGTTTCGCATATGCGGATGACTTAGTTGTGATGGCAGATTCGATTGAAAGTTGCAAAGTAATATTTCAGAGCTAGATCAGAAATTTAAGGACTATGGTATGAAGATTAGCATCTCCAAAACGAAAGTAATGTCAGTGGGAAAGAGACATAAACGGATTGAGTGCCAAATAGGAGGAACAAAGTTAGAACAGGTGGACGGTTTCATGTACTTAGGATGCATATTCTCACAGGATGGCTACATAGTGAAAGAACTGGAAGCGAGGTGTAGCAAAGCTAATGCAGTGAGCACTCAGCTACAATCTACTCTCTTCTGCAAGAAGGAAGTCAGTACCAAGACTAAGTTATCTGTGCACCGTTCAATCTTTCGACCAACTTTGTTGTATGGGAGCGAAAGCTGGGTGGATTCAGGTTACCTATCAATAAGGTTGAGGTGACGGATATGAAAGTAGCTAGGATGATTGCAGGTACTAGTAGATGGGAACAATGGCAGGAGGGTGTCCACAATGAGGAAATCAAAGAAAAACTGGAAATGAACTCTATAGATGTACTAGTCAGGGCGAACAGGCTTAGATGGTGGGGTCATGTTACACGCATGGGAGAAGCAAGGTTACCCAAGAGACTCATGGGTTCAGCAGTAGAGGGTAGGAGGAGTCGGGGTAGACCAAGGAGAAGGTACCTGGATTCGGTTACGAATGATTTTGAAGTAATAGGCTTAATATTAGAAGAGGCACCAATGTTAGCACTGAATAGGGGATCATGGAGGAACTTTATAAGGGGGACTATGCTCCAGACTGAAAGCTGAAAGACATAATCAGTCTTAAATGATGATGATGATGATGTATATAGTTGTAGTCAATGTGAACAATTATAATTTGTATTGATTATATGTTGACTATGCTACAAATATAGCACCATTCTTATCCATCAGAGATCACTGGAACAGCGGACTGGGAAAAGGCCAAAGTCATAGCAATCTAAGAAAAAGGTAGTAAATCGGATGCACATAATTACCGGCCAATTTCACTGACATCGATTTGTTGTAGAATCATGGAATATATTTTGTGTTCAGACATAATGACCTTTCTAGACTCTGAGAAGCTCATCTGCAGACACCAGCACGGTTTTAGGAAACAGCGGTCATGCGAGACACAGCTGGCCCTCTTTGTGTACGATATACAACAGGCTCTAGTTACCGGCTCCCAGGTTGTTGCCATATTTCTCGACTTTCGAAAGGTGTTCGACTCAGTTCCTCACTGTCGCTTGCTCCAAAAAGTGTGCGCTTACGGTCTATCTGACGACATATTCGGTTGGATAGAAAGTTTCTAACAGACAGAGAGCAGTATGTCGTCCTGAATGGGGTGACTTCAACAGAAACAAGCGAAACTTCAAGTGTGCCCCAGGGCAGCGTAATAGGTCCGCTGCTTTTTTACGGTTTACATAAACGTTCTGGTTGATGGTATTGACAGCGGCATGAGACTGTTTACAGATGATGCTGTAGGAAAGTAGTATCACACGAAAGTTGTGAACAAATTAATGAGGATTTGCAGAAAATAAATGCATGGTGTAATGACTGGCAGTTGTCTCTCAATATTAGTAAGTGTAACCTACTGCGTATAACAAGGCGAAAATCCCCATTAATGTACTTGTACAAAATAAATGCCCAGTCTTTGGAAGTGGTAACATTCGTCAAGTATCTGGGTGTGACTATTGGAAATAATTTCAAATGGAATGATCAGATTACACAATTAACGGGCAAGGCGAACTCTAGATTGCGGTTTATTGGTAGAATCCTGAAGCGATGCAGTCCTTCAGCAAAGGAAATTGCTCACGATACGTTAGTTCGTCCAGACTTCGAGTATTGTTCGTCTGTATGGGACCCTTACCAGTTGAGGCTGATTCAAGAGATTGAGAAGGTCCAAAGAAGAGCGGCAAGATTCGTGACTGGTACACTTAGCCATCGCGAGGGCGTTACAAATCTCATTGAAAGTTTGAAGTCTGGCACACTTGCAGATAGACGACGCGCTAAACGGAAGGGACTGCTCATTAAATTCCGAAATCCGATCTTCGCCGAGGATGTAGTGCATATATACCACCAACTTTCAAATCGCGCAATGATCACCATTCAAAGATGAGGGAAATTAGAGCTCGTACTGAGACGTTCAGACAGTCGCTTTTCCCTCGTGCGATCCGCGAGTGAAACAGAGAGGAAGGGGGGGGGGGGATACGACTTTGGTGTGAATTGTGCCCTCCGCCACACACCGCTCGGAGGCTAGCGGAGTATATATGTAGATGTAGATGTAGAATTGACGCCCATATTGCATCTGTAGTAAACTGTCCTTGTCTAATTCTTAGCGATTAAGTGACACGTAGTAATTGTGAACGTATGGAATACGTGTTGACACCAATTTGATAGTTCGTTTACATTAAAGTTCAATTTTTTATTTACAGTGGCAGAAAAGAAAATCGCAACGCCAAGAAGAAGTTGTGCGACATAAACTAAAGTTGGCACGTGTGTTACTACATCTTTAAGATGACGTCACTAGTCTAAGAGTGGCACTAGTAGCACCACTGTGAGGATGCGAATCATGTTTGCTTTTAATACACTCTGTAACGATCTTGAGAGTTAATTATCATTGAGATTGTACGTGGTGAGGTGATGTTAGCCAGGAATTTCTTCAAGCCTACAAAGACGACATTATCAACAAAAAACTGAGTCTGAACGGGGTCGTGTAATAATCCGACGATAAACTGTGTGTTCCTTCTGCGACACTGTAGAAAGACGTGACAGGGGTGTAGCCACCGTACGTAGTTGCTGGCAGCGGTGGTCACGAGAACGTACGGTCGCAAGAAGACCGTATGTTTCTTGAAAGCATGTATATTTTTCATTACCTGGCGAGGTAAGCTTAATGCAATTATGTCATTTGATGACATGGTTGGAGACCGTGGCTGTTATTTGAAGACAAATATTGATGGTGTTGAGACAGTAACCAGCCACAAATTTATTTTCAGTTCTTTTATTCAAAGGGTACCGTTACCGGTTTCGAATCGTTATGATTCATCTTCAAATGGTTTTGATGCTTTCATTACAACGTTATTTTACACCGTTATTCTACAACGTTATTTTATTTGTCCTAAAATATAAATAATACGTAATTATAAGCACGCCACACAGATGGTTGCGTTACACATTTTCATTGCATGTGACTTACGTGAACTGTCGGTTTGGAGTGTTTGTTTTCATTACATTCGTCCAACTGATGTGAATACATTCCCACTGCATTATTATCGTTGCACACGTAAATTTTTCTCGTTGAACACTCTAAATTTGTCACAGAAAAGATTTCTAGCATATACCACATGTTTTGATACAGTAAAAAGTGCTTACAAACATATGAGTGACAAAGATGAGTTGCTCATAATAATGGATATAAACCTATTATAATAGATAAACTCCACAACAAAATGCAGACAAAAACCACAGAGCCACTTCACAGCAATCCACGCAACATGCACTCCAAGCCAAACCAGTGTGCCACAGAAGCCAGACCCAAATATGCTACTCTCCCATACATAGGCCCACTATTATACCAAATAGGAAACTTATTTAAAAAGAAAAATATCCCAATCAGCTTTTCCACAAATAATAAATTACAACAAAATGTATTCCACGATGTAAATACCTCCAACAGTCCCTACAGTAAATCAGGAATATACAAACTCAAATGCTATACATGCCCAAAATTCTACATTGGACAGATAGTCAGAAGTTTTGAAGTTAGATACAAAGAACACATTGATGCTTTAAGGCTTGGCAACTTCAACAAATCTGCATTTGCAGCTCATATTGCTGAAGAAAACCATTCAGTGAGAAACACTGAGAACAACTTAAAAATTTTACATCTAGCAGAAAAAGGAGCCACTATGAATATATTGGAAGAAATTGAAATACACACACTCAAAAACAGCACCCCAGACTATATCCTTAATGAACAAACCGAGTTAGCTAACACCCCTTCCTGAAAAATTTCCAAAAATTATTTTCTACCCTTCAAAGCAAATAATATTCCTACATCTATCTGCAGATATGTGTCACTACAATTCTCATGATGCTAAATGTAAATAAATAATGTACTGTCCTACCTATACATTACTCAAATTTTTTTTCGTGTCAGAAGCACCATGGATACAGGAATATAAAAAAATGAATAGCACACAGAAAAAAAAATTAATTACAGGCATATGAAAATATATATAAATATATATACAAATATGTGTGCACAGAAACAAAATGTTATAGGCATTTGGCCCATAAGCGGGCTACGTCGACAGCATTTGGGGTTGCCAACATCAGATCCTCTAAAGTGCAGTGTGAAGGACATTCAGGGCAGTTATACATGTGCTGGGTCGTCTGCACCTCTCCACAGTCGCAGAGATTAGATGTAGTAGAATATCTCCACTTCAGAAGGTTATCTCTTGACCGTGCAGTGTTGGTGCGTAGCCTGTTTAGTGATCTCCAGACCACTCAGTCCTCATCGTAACCTAGTGCCAATTCTTCCTTTGGTTCCATCCAGTGCCCTTCTCCCGACCGCTTCCATCTCTCCACCCTAGATCCAGGTTGGTCGCTAAAATCTTCGGTTGCTCTGAGAAAACTGCGTCTAGATTTCAAGCGTTTGGTGGCTGGCTGAGTTTTGTGGAGGGGGTGGCTCTCTGCCATCTCAGCCCTCGCTCTTTCACTATAGGCTGCCACTTCTCTTCGCACTGCAGGAGGTGCAATCCCAGCAAGATGGTAGAGCTTGTCTGTTGGCGTCGGTTTCAGACATCCAGTGACGAGCCTGCAGGTCTCGTTCAGAGCAACGTCGACCTGTTTAGCGTGGGTAGAGTTGTACCAGACACTGCTTGCATATTCACCTGCTGGGAAGCAAACTGCTAGTGCTGTGGTCCTCACTACCTCTGGCTTTGCGCCCCAGGAGGAGTTCGTTATTTTCCGAAGAATATTATTTCTGCCGCTCACCTTCATTTTGGTGTTAATACAGTGCTGTTTATACGTCAGAGCCCTGTCTAGGGTTACTCCTAGGTATTTGGGGTTAACGCAGTGTTCGAGGAGTGTGTCCTTCCAGAAGAGACGCAGCTTAGGGATGCCTGCTTGTTACGGAGATGGAAGGCGCAAACTTGTGTTTTGCTAGGGTTCGGCTTGAGTTGATTGTCGGCGTAGTACTGACAGAGCATGTCTAGCGCATCCGTGAGCTTTGTCTCAACATCCTCAAAGGAGTCACCCTGTACGGCCATAGCACGGTCATCGGCGTAGATATAGTTTTCCGTACCAGCTGGCAGTGGTTGATCGTTGGTGTATATGTTAAAAAGTAAGGGTGCCAGTACGCTGCCCTGAGGGAGACCATTTTTCTGGGCCCGCCACCTGCTATCTACATCTACATCTATACTCCGCGAGCCACCTTACGGTGTGTGGCGGAGGGTACTTACTGTACCACTATCTGATCCCCCCTTCCCTGTTCCATTCACGAATTGTGCGTGGGAAGAACGACTGCTTGTAAGTCTCCGTATTTGCTCTAATTACTCGGATCTTTTCGTTGTGATCATTACGCGAGATATATGTGGGCGGTAGTAATATGTTGCCCATCTCTTCCCGGAATGTGCTCTCTCGTAATTTCGATAATAAACCTCTCCGTATTGCGTAACGCCTTTCTTGAAGTGTCCGCCACTGGAGCTTGTTCAGCATCTCCGTAACGCTCTCGCGCTGACTAAATGTCCCCTTGACGAATCGCGCTGCTTTTCGCTGGATCATGTCTATCTCTTCTATTAATCCAACCTGGTAAGGGTCCCATACTGATGAGCAATACTCAAGAATCGGACGAACAAGCGTTTTGTAAGCTACTTCTTTCGTCGATGAGTCACATTTTCTTAGAATTCTTCCTATGAATCTCAACCTGGCGCCTGCTTTTCCCACTATTTGTTTTATGTGATCATTCCACTTCAGATCGCTCCGGATAGTAACTCCTAAGTATTTTACGGTCGTTACCGCTTCCAATGATTTACCACCTATGGCATAATCGTACTGGAATGGATTTCTGCCCCTATGTATGCGCATTATATTACATTTATCTACGTTTAGGGAAAGCTGCCAGCTGTCGCACCATTCATTAATCCTCTGCAGGTCTTCCTGGAGTACGTACGAGTCTTCTGATGTTGCTACTTTCTTGTAGACAACCGTGTCATCTGCAAATAGCCTCACGGAGCTACCGATGTTGTCAACTAAGTCATTTATGTATATTGTAAACAATAAAGGTCCTATCACGCTTCCTTGCGGTACTCC
This sequence comes from Schistocerca nitens, assembly GCF_023898315.1. Lineage (NCBI taxonomy): Eukaryota > Metazoa > Arthropoda > Insecta > Orthoptera > Acrididae > Schistocerca > Schistocerca nitens. The sequence continues at coordinate 788,006,601 of NC_064616.1, read as the reverse complement.
CGAAATTACCTCTACATCTGCAGATTTTGAACCGTTAAGAATGACATGTTGTGTTCTTTCTTCTAGGAAATCCTGAATCCAATCACAAACCTGGTCCGATATTCCGTAAGCTCGTATTTTTTTCACTATACGTAAGTGCGGAACCGTATCAAATGCCTTCCTGAAGTCCAGGAATACGGCATCAATCTGCTCGCCAGTGTCTACGGCACTGTGAATTTCTTGGACAAATAGGGCGAGCTGAGTTTCACATGATCTCTGTTTGCGGAATCCATGTTGGTTATGATGAAGGAGATTTGTATTATCTAAGAACGTCATAATACGAGAACATAAAACATGTTCCATTATTCTACAACAGATTGACGTAAGCGAAATAGGCACTATATGCGCACTATTTCCTTCAATAAGAGATACTAATTCAGGAACCTTGCCCTGGATACTCCTGCAGTTTACCAATATTACGTTAACTTTTCCTGTTTTTGGTCTCTGAGGACGGACGTTCTTTATCAACGATGCTGATGTTCTCTCTGGTAAGCCGTCAGGTATTTTATCGTTTCGCCCAAGGGGGGGGGTCCCTCTAACCTAAAAAACCCCCGTGTGCACGCCACACGTACTCTGCTACCCTAGTAGCTGCTTCCGGTGTGTAGTGCACGCCTGACCTGTCTAGGGGGGCCCTACAGTTCTCCACCCAATAACGGAGGTCGATGAATTTGCAACCATTATAGTCGCAGAGTCGTCTGAGCCTCTGGTTTAGACCCTCCACACGGCTCCAAACCAGAGGACCGCGATCGACTCTGGGCACTATGCTGCAGATATTAAGCTCAGCTTGCACTCCGCGTGCGATGCTGGTTGTATTCACCAAATCAGCCAGCCGCCGGAAGGAACCAAGGATGGCCTCAGAACCCAAGCGGCAGGCGTCATTCGTTCCGACATGTGCTACTATCTGCAGCCGGTCACACCCAGTGCGTTCAATAGCTGCCGGAAGGGCCTCCTCCACATTACGGACGAGACCCCCCGGCAAGCACACCGAGTGCACACTGGCATTCTTCCCCGACCTACCCGCTATTTTCCTGAGGGGCTCCATAACCCGCCTAGCGTTGGAGCTCCCTATAACTAATAGGCCCGCCCTCTGTGACTGTCGGGACCTTGCCGGAGAATCGGACACTGGCCCAACAGGCGAGGCATCCTGTGGTGGCTCGGAAACGATGTCATCACCACTAGGAAGCACCCCGTACCTGTTGGAAAGGGGTAAGGCAGCTGCCACGCGGCCAGATCCCACCTTCGCCTTTCGGCCAGGCACGCGCGAGTCCACCACTGTCCGCCATTCACCCTGGAGTGATGGCTGACCGGTAAGATGCTCACTGCCGGAAGACGCAGCGACATCAGGGGTTCCATGTGATTCCAAGGCCACCGAAGTAGGCATAGGTCTCACCACAGTTGCCCCAACGCCACTACGAGCCGACGCCTGCGCCTCGAGCTCGATGAGCCTAACAGACAAAGCCTACACCTGCCCCCGAAGAGTGGCCAATTCTCCTTGCGTCCGCTCACAACAACCACAGTCCCTACACATGACTATGTTTACCCTACTCTATACGGTGACAAATTCCCAAGATAATCTTCTGATGAGCTACTCTGATAATCAAGAAACACTCACTGAAATACGAGACGCGAAAACTACGCTAGGTTTTCCCATAAAAACTATTTAAAAGCTAAGCGCAGCAAATAAGTACAAAATAAATTTCTCTCCTAACGATCAAGAACTGTTAGTTTCTATGCAGAGCAGATAAACACAAATAGAATCCCTTCCTTAGTGGAAGGTCGTAGACAAAATGCAAAATAAACGCTTTATACAAACAGTACTCGCTGCTGCTGGTGCTCTCGCTCTGGCTGTCACAAGACATGCATCCCTTGGAACTCCACAGAGAACCTACGGTTCTCTAACAGACTTCTAACTGTGTATGTGAATTTAAAGTCCCTGGTAATGGCATACAGCTTCTTCATTAGCAGACGTAAGTTGACGGTGTCATATGCGGCTGTCAAGTCTATAAAGGCGACACCGGTTATTTTCCGGTTCTCATAGCCGTCTTCAATCAGCTGCGTGAGGTTAATTACCTGAGATGTAGTGCTTTTCCCTGGGCGGAAACCTGCTTGTTGGGGGATTAGGTAGGGTTCTATGGCACTGGAGAGGCGATCCTGGAGTATTCTTTCAAAGATTTTAAAGATATGGCAGAGAAGTGATACGGGTCGGAAATTTCTGGGGTCATCAGCATTTTTGCCTGGTTTTAAAATGGCAATAACTTTAGTCTTCCTCCAGACTGTGGGAATCTGACCTGTTTCCATGCAATTGTTAAACAGTTTCAGTAGCCATTGTTTAACATTGGGACCAAAGTGTTTAATCTGTTCAACAAAAATTCCGTCCAGGCCCGGGGCCTTCCTTAGCTTGCATTTCGCTATGGCTTTGTCCAGATCTGCCATTGTGAGAGGGGTGGCCAGAGTTGAATTTTCTTGGTGTTCAATCCTGTCTATTTTGGTCTCCGACTTCCTGATTTTGGTGTCGGGTTTCCCATTCTTGAGAAGATGGTGGGCTATTTGGTCGGCTGTGACGGGAGCATGTCCTGGAGAGAAAGTCGGGTCATTGTTGAGACGTTTAAGGAGTGTCCAGGCTTTCTGACTGCTCCTTTTCATGTCCAATTCCTCTATTGTCCTCAGCCATTTCTCTCTCCTGGCTTTAGCTAGTGACTCGGTTAGCTGCTCGCCCGCAGTGATAGTTTCCGCGGATAGAGGGTTTGCGTCAAACAGTGTCAGGTATTGCTGCAACTGATCCTCTAATTCTGGCGTAAGGCCTTCAACATAATTGCTTCTGCATCCTCTAGGGATCGATTGCTTGGAACACCACTGCACAGCCTTCACGAAATTGTCATAGAATCTTGGTTCAGGTAGTAGGTTGTTTACAGAATCGTCCATGAGGTTTTGAAAGGTTGACTATTCTGCTTTCTTAAAATTGTACCTATGGCGAAAAGGTACGCTATGGGGTTTAACAACAGATGTGATCTGGCACATTATTGGACGGTGCTGGGTGTTTGGTATTGGTGAGCAAACTCCTTTTGAGCATTGGGACGTTACTTGATGGCTAACGAAGATGAGGTCCGGGTTATAACCTCTCCCCCATCTGCCACTGTTGTAGGAAGCAGGCAGTTTATTGTCATGTATCAGTTTTAGGTTGTTTAGTTCGGCCCAGCAGATCACAGCCGTGCCATTGTCGTCGTCTTCTTGGTAGCCCCACTGCGTACTGTGGCTGTTGAAATCACCGATTACAAAATTAATTTGGTCTTTATTAAAATTGTTTACGTTGGAGCTGGAAAAGTCCACAGTTGGTGGTTTGTACACTGATGTAACAGTGCAGTCACTAAGTTCAATGGTTAGCACTTCAGTATCATTGATGTCGTTTATACTGCTTCAAAAGGATCTATATGTTTGACCTGGTAAAGATTGCGCTGCCATACTGTCGGTGTGGCCTTTCAGCTACTAGTCGCATGCCGTTTATCTTGGGTCTTTTGAGTGTGCTATCTCTATGAGTTTCTTGTAGACACAGGACGTCACATTTCTCTTTCTGACAGAGGTCTTGTTGTAGACGTTTTTTTGCATGCAGACAGGCCTTCAATATTTACAGAGATAATCGTCAGTGCTGGGCCTGATAGGTCCTTTTCTGTAGGATTGTCATGTTGCTTCTGGAGTGAAAGGTTCAACCGGTATACAACCGCCCAGGGGACGCCCGAGTATGTGTATTGCATTCACATACTCTTCGTGGAGGCTCCTTTCTTGTCCCCTTTCTTTTATTTATTATTTTTTTTTATTTATCTATTTATTGTTCCGTGGGACCACATTTAGGAGAAGTCTCCATGGTCATGGAACGAGTCAATACATGAAATTATAACACGATTGTAGAAACAGATAAAATTAAATATAAGAAACATATTCAGCGACAAGTCGTTAGTTTAAATAAAGAAAATCAAGAATGTAACACTGGAATTTGCTTAATTTTTTAGCTCTTCCAGGAGCTCCTCGACAGAATAGAAGGAGTGAGCCATGAGGAAACTCTTCAGTTTAGACTTAAAAGTGTTTGGGCTACTGCTAAGATTTTTGAGTTCTTGTGGTAGCTTATTGAAAATGGATGCAGCAGAATACTGCACTCCTTTCTGCACAAGAGTCAAGGAAGTGCATTCCACATGCAGATTTGATTTCTGCCTAGTATTAACTGAGTTAAAGCTGCTAACTCTTGGGAATAAGCTAATATTGCTAACAACAAACGACATTAAAGAAAATACATACTGTGAGGGCAATGTCAAAATTCCCAGACTATTGAATAGGGGTCGACAAGAGGTTTTCGAACTTACACCATACATAGCTCGAACAGCCCGTTTTTGAGCCAAAAATACCCTTTTTGAATCAGAAGAATTACCCCAAAAAATAATACCGTATGACATAAGCGTATGAAAATATGCGAAGTATACTACTTTTCGTGTTGAAATGTCACTTATTTCAGATACTGTTCTAATGGTAAATAAAGCGGCATTTAGTTTCTGAACAAGATCCTGAACATGGGCTTTCCACAACAGCTTACTATCTATCCGTACGCCTAGGAACTTGAACTGTTCCGTCTCGCTTATAACATGCCCATTCTGTCTGATTAAAATGTCAGTTCTTGTTGAATTGTGAGTTAGAAACTGTAAAAACTGAGTCTTACTGTGATTTAGCATCAAATTATTTTCTACAAGCCACGAACTTATATCATGAACTACATTATTTGATAATGTTTCAATATTACACACAAGATCCTTCACTACCAAGGTGGTGTCATCAGCAAACAGAAATATTTTTGAATCACCTGTAATACTAGAAGGCATATCATTTATATAAACAAGAAACAGCAGCGGCCCCAGCACCGACCCTTGGGGAACGCCCCATTTAACAGTGCCCCATTGGGACTGAACATCATTACCACTCTCAATATTGCGGAGGATTACCTTCTGCTTTCTGTTCTTAAAGTAGGAGGCGAACCAATTGTAAGCTACTCCCCTTACTCCATAATGTTCCAACTTCTGCAGTAATATTTTGTGGGCAACACAGTCAAAAGCCTTCGTTAAATCAAAGAAAACACCTAACGTTCGCAACCTTTTATTTAATCCGTCCAAAACCTCACAGAGAAAAGAGACTATAGCATTTTCAGTTGTTAAGCCATTTCTAAAACCAAACTGTACATTTGACAGCAAATTATGTGAATTTAAATGCTGCAGTAACCTTGTATATACAACCCTCTCGATAACTTTAGCAAACACCGATGGCATAGAAATAGGTCTATAATTGTCAACATTATCTCTGTCTCCCTTTTTACAAAGTGGCTTCACTACCGAGTACTTTAATCGGTCAGGAAACCGACCACTCCTAAAGGAAAAGTTACAGATATGGCTAAGTACTGAGCTAACATACGTGGAACAATACTTCAGTATTCTGCTAGATACCCCGTCATATCCATGAGAGTTCTTGGTCTTTAGTGATTCAATTATTAACTCAATCTCCCTCTTGTCAGTATCGTGGAGGAGCATTTCAGGTAACAGTCTCGGAACACTTTTTTCTAAGAGCGCTATATGATTCCCTGTTGGGACTAGGTTTCTATTTAGTTCACCTGCTATATTCAGAAAGTGATTATTAAGTACTGTACATATATGCGACTTATCAGTAACACGGACATCCCCACTACGCACTGATTCTATATTCTCGACCTGTCTCTGCAGACCAGCCACTTCCTTTACGACTGACCATATGGTTTTAATTTTATCCTGAGACTTAGCTCTTCTATCTGCATACCACATACTTTTTGCCTTCCTAATAACTTTTTTAAGCACCTTACAATACTGTTTGTAATGGGCTGCTGCATTTAGATTTTGACTGTTTCTAACGTTTTGATATAATTGCCACTTTGTTCTACAAGATATTCTTATCCCTTTAGTCAGCCACCCAGGCTGCCTGTTTGTGCTAGTACCCCGTTTTGAACGTTCTAACGGAAAGCAACTTTCAAAGAGCACGAGAAAAGTCTTGAGGAAAGCATTATATTTATCGTCTACTGTATCAGCACTATAAACATCTTGCCACTCTTGTTCCTTGATAAGGTTTACAAAAGTCTGTACAGCAACTGGATCAGCTTTCCTAAAAATTTGGTAACTATATTTAACATGTGTTGCAGCACAAAAATCTTTTAGACTTAAAATTTGTGCATCATGATCTGAAAGGTCATTCACCATTTTGCTAACAGAATGCCCTTCTAATAATGACGAATGAACAAAAATATTGTCTATGGTTGTTCTACTGTTCCCTTGCACTCTCGTTGGAAAGAATACGGTTTGCATAAGATTATATGAATTAAGGAGGTCTACCAGCATCCTTTTCCTTACACAATCACTTATACAATTAATATTGAAGTCACCACATATAACTAACTTTTTGTATTTCCTATAAAGTGAACCAAGAACCTCCTCTAGCTTTAGCCAAAATGTTGTGAAATCGGAGTCTGGGGATCTATAAATAACAACAGTAAGAAGTTTAGCTCCACTAAATTCAACCACACCTGCACAACATTCAAACACCTTTTCAGTGCAGTACTCTGAAACATCAATTGACTCGAATGGGATACCGTTTTTCACATAATGGCTACTCCCGCACACCGCAAAGAGCTCCTAGAAAAGCTGCCAGCCAACCTGTATCCTGGTAAAGGAAGCCTCTGAATTGTCTCCTTATTTAAGAAGTGTTCAGATATACCAATAATTTCAGAGTCAACATCTATAAGCAGTTCACTAACTTTATCTCTAATACCTTGTATATTTTGATGAAATATACTAATTCCCTCATTAATCGGATACCCAAGCTTTGTAGAAAGTGGTTTCTTTGTTAGAGAGACTTCCCTTAAGCAGGAATACCTATCAGCTGACTTCAATCTAAAAAAGGTACAGCTCTAACACCCACAACTACCGGAATTTTCCCATGAGTGATCCCACCACCCCCACCTATGCTGTCACCTATAAGTTTTGCCAACTTCCCCTTCCCATACCTGTTGAGGTGCAGGCCATGTCTAGTGAAACCCGTCCTGCTGATAGACTCCACCGACACCACTGAAATGTGACTCATGCCTTCTGTCATCAGCGCACCCCCAAGTCTCATGTTATTACGCCTGACGGCTGTATTAAGATGAGGCCGATCGTGACGCTGAAACAGTTCCACGAAATGCACATTCGTGTTGCCAGTCTGAGTGGCTATCTTTCCCAGGTCACCATCTATGTCATACTCCCCATCCCTATCAATACTATTACCAGCCCCACCCACAATCACTACCTGATCCTCTTTAGTAAAATCCCTACATAACCCCCCTATGTTAAAAGTCACCTGAGCCAATCCTGCATTAGGCTTCACAATGCTAGTGACCTGGTACTCACTCCCCAAAACTTCCTGCAACTGCTGGCCTACACCTCTACCATGAGAACTACCTAACAGCAGAACCTTCTTCTTTCTCTTAGACTTTGTAATTAATGTAACGGTATTCGCTCTAATGCTCACAAAATCAATGTCTCTCTGTACTAGTGTAAAAGGCGTTTCAGTTGCATAAGTGAATTTATGATCTTTATCCCAACATGCCCTCCCTCCTCCTCTCCTCCTCCCCTCCCCCCCCCCCCCCATGAACCATGGACCTTGCAGTTGGTGGGGAGGCTTGCGTGCCTCAGCAACATATAGCCGTACCGTAGGTGCTACCACAACGGAGGGGTATCTGTTGAGAGGCCAGACAAACGTGTGGTTCCTGAAGAGGGGCAGCAACTTTTTCAGTAGTTGCAGGGGTAATTGACTGATCTGGCCTTGTAACACTAAGCAAAACGGCATTGCTGTGCTGGTACTGCGAACGGCAAGGGAAAACTACAGCCGTAATTTTTCCCGAGGGCATGCAGCTTTACTGTACGGTTAAATGATGATGGCGTCCTTTTGGGTAATATATTCCGGAGGTAAAATAGTCCCCCATTCGGATCTCCGGGAGGGGACTACTCAAGAGGACGTTGTTATCAGGAGAAAGAAAACTGGCATTCTACGGATCGGAGCGTGGAATGTCAGATCACTTAATCGGGCAGGTAGGTTACAAAATTTAAAAAGGGATAGGTTACAGTTAGATATAGCGGGAATTAGTGAAGTTCGGTGGCAGAAGGAACAAGACTTCTCTTCAGGTGAATACAGGGTTATAAATACAAAATCAAATAGGGGTAATACACGAGTAGGTTTAATAATGAATAGGAAAATAGGAATGCGGGTAAGCTACTTCAAACAGCATAGTGAACACATTATTGTGGCCAAGATAGATACGAAGCCCACGCCTACCACAGTAGTACAAGATTATATGACAACTAGCTACGCAGATGACGAAGAGATTGATGAAATGTATGATGAGATAAAAGAAATTATTCACATAGTGAAGGGAGACGAAAATTTAATAGTCATGGGTGACTGGAATTCGATAGTAGGAAAAGGGAGAGAAGGAAACGTAGTAGGTGAATATAGATTGGGGGGAAGAAATGAAAGAGGAAGCCGCCTGGTAGAATTTTGCACAGAGCATAACTTAATCATAGCTAATACTTGGTTCAAGAATCATGAAAGAAGGTTGTATACATGGAAGAACCCTGGAGATACTAGAAGGTATCAGATAGATTATATAATGGTAAGACAGAGATTCAGGAACCAGGTTTTAAATTGTAAGACATTTCCCGGGGCAGATGTGGACTCTGACCACAATCTATTGGTTATGAACTGTAGATTAAAACTGAAGAAACTGCAAAAAAGTGGGAATTTAAGGAGATGGGACCTGGATAAACTGAAAGAACCAGAGATTGTATAGAGCTTCAGGGAGAGCATTAGGGAACGATTGACCAGAATGGGGGAAAGAAATACAGTAGGAGAAGAATGGGTAGCTTTGAGAGACGAAACAGTGAAGGTAGCAAAGAATCAAGTAGGTAAAAAGACGAGGGCTAATAGAAATCCTTGGGTAACAGAAGAGATATTGAATTTAATTAACGAAAAGAGAAAAAATAAAAATGCAGTAAATGAAGCAAGCAAAAAGGAATACAAACGTCTCAAAAATGAGATCAACAGGAAGTGCAAAATGGCTAAGCAGGGATGGCTAGAGGACAAATGTAAGGATGTAGAGGCACATATCACTAGGGGTAAGATAGATACTGTCTACAGGAAAATTAAAGAGACCTTTGGAGAAAAGAGAACCACTTGCATGAATATCAAGAACCCAGTTCTAAGCAAAGAAGGGAAAGCAGAAAGGTGGAAGGAGTATATAGAGGGTCTATACAAGGGCGTTGTTCTTGACGACAATATTATAGAAATGGAAGAGGATGTAGATGATGATGATGAAATGGGAGATATGATACTGCGTGAAGAGTTTGATAGAGCACAGAAAGAGCTAAGTCGAAACAAGGCCCCGGGAGTAGACAACATTCCAGTAGAACTAATGACAGCCTTGGGAGAGCCAGTCCTAACAAAACTCAAGCATCTGGCGAGCAAGATGTATGAGACAGGCGAAATACCCTCAGACTTCAAGAAGAATGTAATAATTCGAATCCCAAAGAAATCAGGTGTTGACAGATGTGAAAGTTATTGAAATATCAGTTTAATAAGTCACGGCTGCAAAATACTAACACAAATTCTTTACAGACGAATGGAAAAACATGTAGAAGCCGACCTCGTGGAAGATCAGTTTGGATTCCGTAGAAATGTTGGAACACGTGAGGCAATACTGACCCTACGACTTAACTTAGAAAATAGATTACTGAAAGGCAAACCTACGTTTCTAGCATTTGTAGACTTAGAGAAAGCTTTTGACAATGTTGACTGGAGTACTCTCTTTCAAATTCTGAAGAAGGCAGGGGTAAAATACAGGGAGCGAAAGGCTATTTACAATTTGTACAGAAACCAGGTGGCAGTTATAAGAGTCCAGGGGCATGTAAGGGAAGCAGTGGTTGGGAATGGAGTAGGACGGGGTTGTAGCCTATCCCCGATGTTATTCAATCTGTATATTGAGCAAGCAGCAAAGGAAACAAAAGAAAAATTTGGAGTAGGTATTCAAATCCACGGAGAAGAAATAAAAACTTTGAGGTTCGCCGATGACATTATAATTCTGTCAGAGACAGCAAAGGACTTGGAAGAGCAGTTGAACGGAATCGACAGTGACTTGAAAGGAGGGTATAAGATGAACATCAACAAAAGCAAAACGAGGATAATGGAATGTACTTGAATTAAGTCGGGAGATGCTGAGGGAATTAGATTAGGAAATGAGACACTTAAAGTAGTAAAGGAGTTTGTAACGCCGGAAATGCATATCCTCCTATTTCCATCTATTGTACTATAATTTCTTTTCCTTATTTTTGTTACCTGAATATATGACATTTCTGTGTCTTTACATATTGTAATTGTTTTACTATTTGTATATATATATTTATGCATTTATGTCGATGTATAATTGGTTTGTTTCGTAAATATTATTTGTATTTTTACGCTGGGTCTTGCCTGGGGAAAACTGCTATCGAACGATTACATCGATAGGTCGTGTGAAGAATCAAAGTGTGTAGGGTCTTTGGTAGGGTTAACTCTGCCGCGTGGAGCGCGGGCAGGGAGGGCCTAGCTGGAGTAGTGCGATTGAGCAGGTGTGTTGTGTGACGCTCCCGCAAGTTGCCGGGCTTTCGGGGTTTGGCAGCATGTAATGGCGCTCGACTTGCGATGATAGTTTCTGACATGGTGTCGCGGACGGGAAGCATTAGCTAGCACATCAAGAGCCCGTTTCGTCTGGTGACCGTGTCGAGGAGAAGGCGCGCCAACATCCAGCTTCTGCAACAGCGACGGCCGACAATGAGTGACTGTCGCCACCTCCTCGATCGACGGCTTCAAACCTTCAATCAACCAACAAGGAAGACTGGAAGCACGTAAAGTTTTAGAACTGTATGGCAGACCTCAGCTTTTCAAACTTTTAAAATTGTTGCATCAAAAAATTACAGCTACTTGGCATGAACCTTTGTTGCTCATTGTCCCAATTGCATTACCAAGCAGGGTCCCTTCCTTTTCCGGAATGAACCCGAGTGTCGTTCAAATTCAGACGCCAGCATTAAAATACAATCATTCCATTTCACTACTTTCATTTCAAAGTTCAGTTAAAGTATTCATAGGCAGCTACAATACTTAGATTACACAAGCACAAATTAAGAGTGCTAGTTTTGTTACCATATTTTAGCTTACCTGTGACTGCAGCTCAGCTTGGTACGTACTAAATTTTACTATTGTCAATTGTTCAGAATCATTTAATTCAAGTTCAAAGTTAAATCTCTTATTTCTAAATTGCGTAGATTCAAGTAGCTTTTGAAATGATTGTTGAGGTAGTCCAAGCCTAACCGTATTTTACTGAATTTCGATGTGCTTCTGAAAGAAAGCTCACTATTAACTTCAGTCACTAAATTAACTTTCGATTTTCCGGTTTTATTAATTCTTTTGCTAAATTAAGTCAGAGTGTAGCGAAATTTATTACTTCTGACAAACTTTCAGTTTTCACACTACACGTGTCAAACTTCAGTTGCCACGCTTCTAGTGCTAATTATATGTGTAGTAACCTTTCATTTTTTCAGTTACTATAGTAATTGTCCCTAGGACTGGCGACCGTAATTTCCCCCAAATCTCAAATATCTAATTACCGCTAGTTAATTGTTAACATAACGGCCGCACATTTACTTTCTTTATTAACTTTACCCCTTTTCAAAATTAATTTCCACTAGTTTCATTTGCGTTTTTCCTTTCATTTAGATGTAACCCTTTCCTCCCTCTTTACCGACAGATTAACTTCGGTGACGATTGCTTTCCCAAATTTCCCATTAGGTACACGCGGTTTAATTTTTCACTGTCATTAAGGTCGATAAGTGAGGGGGAGGTTACAAGTTTTGCTATTTGGGGAGCAAAATAACTGATGATTGTCGAAGTAGAGAGTATTTAAAATGTAGACTGACAATGGCAAGGAAAGCGTTTCTGATGAAGAGAAATTTGTTAACATCGAGTATAGATTTAACTGTCATGAAGTCGTTTCTGAAATTATTTGTATGGAGTGTAGCCATGTATGGAAGTGAAACGTGGACGATAAATAGTTTAGACAAGAAGAGAATATAAGCTTTCGAAATGTGGTGCTACAGAAGAATGCTGAAGATTAGGTGGGTAGATCACATAACTAATGAGGAGGTATTGAACAGAATTGAAGAGTAGAGAAATTTGTGGCACAACTTGACTAGAAGAAGGGATCCGTTGGTAGGGCATATTCTGAGGCATCAAGGGATCAACAATTTAGTACTGGAGGGCAGCGTGGAGGGTAAAAATCGTAGAGGAAGACCAAGAGATGAATACACTGAACAGATTCAGAAGGATGTAGGCTGCAGTAGGTACTGGGAAATGAAGAACCTTGCCGGCCGAAGTGGCCGTGCGGTTAAAGGCGCTGCAGTCTGGAACCGCAAGACCGCTACGGTCGCAGGTTCGAATCCTGCCTCGGGCATGGATGTTTGTGATGTCCTTAGGTTAGTTAGGTTTAACTAGTTCTAAGTTCTAGGGGACTAATGACCTCAGCTGTTGAGTCCCATAGTGCTCAGAGCCATTTGAACCATTTTTTTGAAGAACCTTGCACAGGATAGAGTAGCATGGAGAGCGGCATCAAACCAGTTTCTGGACGGAGGATCACAACAACAACATTCCCAACATGCGACATCTTCATAGTGTTACGATGTATCATAGCATCTTTGTCACTCATATGTTTGCAAGCACTTTGTATTGTATCAACACATGTGGTGTGTGCTAGAAATCTTTTCTGTGACAAATCTAAAGTGTTCAGCGAGAAAAATTTACGTGTGCAACGATAAGAACGCGGTGGGAAAGTTTTCACATCTGTTTGACGAATGTAATGAAAACAGACACTCCAAACCGACATTTCACGTAAGTCACATCCAACGAAAATCTGTAACGCAACCATCTGTGTGGCGTGCTTATAATTATGTATTATCTATATTTATATTAATCTGCCAAAAAAAGGTTATAATGAAAGTATGAAAACCGTTTGAAGATGAATCATAACGATTCGAAACCGGTAACGGTACCCTTTGTATAAAGGGACTGTAAATAAATTTGTGGGTGGCTGCTGTCTCAACACCACCAAAATTTCAGTGAGCTGTACTTGGTCAAAAATGGGACTGAACCGAGTGGCATGACACATAGTTAACATAATTAACTCACATTCTGAAGAAGCAGGGTCAAATCGGTTTCGTCTCTGCTAGTTTCCGTTTCTTGTAATTTTTATACGTCAGTATTTATTTCTATTAACACATGCCATAGATTACAGCAGACCTCTTGACGACGAGGCTAGGCGAGCAAGTGCGCTCACGCTCGCTCGCCTCTTAGTTGTGTGCGCTCGTGGTAAAATGCGACGGTCAGACATCGTTTAGTAGCGTAACAATGGGTTGGGTTGTTTTTGAGGGAGGAGACCAGACAGCGAGGTGATCGGTCTCATCGGATTAGGGAAGGATGGGAAAGGAAGTCGGCCGTGCCCTTTCAAAGGAACCATCCGGGCATTTGCCTGGAGCGTTTTAGGGGAATCACGGAAAACCTAAATCAGGATGGCCGAACGCGGGATTGAACCGTCGTCCTCCCGAATGCGAGTCCAGTGTGCTAACCAGTGCGCCACCTCGCTCGGTGCGTAACAGTGCCGACTGGTAGCACACGAGAGGTGCAGTGTGATGCCTTCCTTCAGAGGAATGAACCGAAAAAGGTTCGGTACAGCCTTAGATACGAACATATAGTACACGGCGCAGTGATTAAGAGGAGACTCCATCCACAAATTTAACTTTTATTGTACTTGGCTGATAGCAACCAAACTTTAAAATCGTGTCTGTTATGTAAAGATGTAGCAATACTCAAGTTTTGAAGTCCATAACTTCATTGGCTTTCTAGTTTTGAATTTTTAATGTGATTTTATAGATATTCTTGAAAACCAGCTTTTGGTACTTACACCACAATTTTTACTCGACATATTTTGTAGGTACATTCACAAGACATAGTTCAACGTTTCTGTGTATTCATTTTATGAGGAATTATAGTACTTTGTTTTCAGCGTTTATTTAAAAATTCAGCCTTAAATTTTCTTTTATTATTGGTTCATAAATGTGACTATGAAATAAACAGATTACATTTTCGATAATATAAATGCATAGAAGTATACAAACACATCAAGACTACTTCCTGCAAAAATTTCATTCAAACTGGTTAACATTTATGATAAAAAAGTTGGCGCTGAGATTAGAAAACCAGCGGAAGTGTTTAAACTCAGAAGAGTGTTCCTAAAGCCACTCTGTAACGATTCTGGACGTGTGGGTTGTTGCATTGTCCTGCTGGAATTGCTCCACTCCGTCGGGATGCACAGTGGACATGAATGGATGCAGGTGATCAGACAGGATGCTTACGTACGTGTCACGTGTCAGAGTCGTATCTAGACGTATCAGGGATTCCATATCACTCCTACTGCACATGCCCCACACCTTTACAGAGCCTCCACCAGCTTGAACAATCCCCTGCTGACATGCAGAGTCCAAGGATTCATGAGGTTGTCCCCATACCCGCAAACGTCCATCCTCTCGATACAATCTGAAACGAGACTCGTCCGACCAGGCAACATGTTTACAGTCATCAACAGTCCAACGTAAATGCTGACGGGCCCAGGCGAGGCGTAAACCTTTGTGTCGTGCAGTCGTCAAGGGTACACGAGTGGTCTTCGGCCATATCGATAATGTTTCGTTAAATGGTTCAAACGCTGACACTTGTTGATCGTCCAGCATTGAAATCTGCAGAAATTTGCGGAAGGGTTGCACGTTCAACGATTCTCTTCAGTCGTCGTTGGTCCCGTTCTTGCGGGATCTTTTTCCGGCCGCAGCAATGTCGGAAATTTGATGTTTTATCAGATTCCTGATATTCACGGTACACTTGTCAAATGGTCGTACGGGAAAATTCCCACTTCATCGATATCTCGGAGATGCTGATTATGCTGTGGTGTACGTGAAGGTGTCGCCGTTGAGTAACTATAGGAAGATGTAAGATGACTCGGACAAATTTCTAGTTGGTGTAATGAATGGCACCTAGGTCTAAATATAGAAAAATGTGAGTTAATGCAGATGAATAGAAAAACAAACCCTTAATGTCCGAATACAGCATTAGTAGTGACCTGCCTGACACAGTCACGTCGATTAAATATCTAGCCGTAACGTTGCAAAGCTATATGAAATGGAACGAGCAAGTACGGATTGTAGTAGGGAAGACGAATGGTCGACTTCTGTTTATCGGTGGAATTTTAGGAATTTGTGGTTCATCTCTAAAAGAGATCGCATATAGGACATATACCTGAGTAGTGCTCGTGTGTTTGGGATCCGCATCAGATCGCGTTTAAAGGAAGACATAAAAACAGTTCTAAGGTGGACTCCTAGATTTGTTGCGGGTAGGTTCGAACAACACGCTAATTTTACAGAAATGCTTAGCGAACTCAGATGGCAATCCCTGCAGATAAGGCGACGTTCTTTTTGAGGAAGAATAGTGAGAAAATTTAGAAAACTGATGTTTGAATCCGACTGCACAACGAGTCCACTGCCGCCAACGTACATTTTGCTTAAGGACAACGAAGATAAGAGAAATTTGAGATCATATAGAGACATACCCTCCTCAGTTCTGAGCTTAGATTTTATGAATGAAAAGTTTATATTATTGTTCAATGTATTATTCTTGGGCAAAATAAGATTAAAATACTGAAATTAAAAAATTAGTGTGATTCATAAAAATTTTAGAACATGTTCATATTGAATATTATTTATGTTAGAAAATAATTAAAATATGTGCAGTACCCGAAGAATTCAACATTAAACAACTAAAAGTTATGTAAACAACATCATTGGAATGTGGAAACATAATTAGGTGCCAAATGTGGACCTAATGCTACATCGAAAACAAAACTGCTATATTGTTGTGATGAAATAAACGATCACTTATTCGACTGTGTAGGATCTATTAGCATATTACAGCAGGGTCTAAAAGCATTCTAGTCCAAAATTGCTATAAACAAACAGAAATTACTTTTATTTATCTAAGACTTGCTGACACTGCAACGAACACATTTTCTAACCATATGTGCAACCTACTGAGAACATACAGAGACGGAAAACAAGTGATGCAGTGAAAGAAAATGGTGTGAAATACGTGTTACAATTAGGCAGAGCAAGTTTCGTTATAACCTAAGCTATAAACAAAAAAAATTCTATGTACCTTATATGCTAAAAAGGGACTGAAGAGGATAAAGGTAGTCTTCTTGCCGTGCTCTGCTTGCGAGTGGAACGGGAAAGGAAATAGTAATAGTTGTGTAGGGTACCGTCCACCACGCACCGTACCATGGATTCCGGAGTATGTATGTAGATGTAAAGCTCTGGGAGAAGCAGCTCTTTGCCAAGTGCTGTTAGTGGTGGATATAAATGACCAATGGAAGTGGCTGAATTTGTTTCGAAAGCCGAACAGCCCAGGGGCAGGATAATTTGGTGGTGCGATTTGGAACTCGCAAAATCGAGAGATCGGTCAGCAACGCTAGTGGTGTGCAGGAGCAAGTTTTGTGCCTTCTGGGGCGGAAGTAGTGTTGCGTAGTGTATTGCGGAAGTGATCCTAAGCTATCAATGAAGTGGTCCTACTCGTAGGAGAAGTTTCAAAGGATTTCGCAAGCACGTTCCTACGCGCAATCGTGGGGACCCGCTTCGTCATCCGTCTGTTTTCAAAGCGTGTGATGAGGTTTAGTTGATGCACACGTACTCGCTAGGAAGCGGCTGCATAGCGGGGGGCAGTTAGCTACCTGGAGGGGTTGTTTAACGAAAGAGGCCAATTTGAAGATGTTTATTAGAAAATAATAATGTGTCGTTCTCCGTTTTCACCTTGGGTTGTCATCCACTTTCGGTTATGATGGAGATTATCGGCGAGACAGAGTAAAAAACTATTTATAGACTGTCTGTGGTACACGTTTTCCAGTCCAGTGGTCGTATCCGAGTGTAAGTAGGCTGTTTAGGTTCTTATGTTGGTAACGCCATATAGCGCTCTGTATGAAAATCACTGACTGTGCTGTGTGCAGTCTGGGGCTGATTGGCATTTTTGGAATATTCGCTTGTGTAGTGTTGGGCAGTTGGATGTGAACAGTGCGTAGTGTTGTGCAGTTGGAGGTGAGCCGCCAGCGGTGGTGGATGTGGAGAGAGAGTTTTGTGAGGTCACTATAAGCGTACGATCTGGACGTGTGTCCGCCAGAAAAAGGAAATTTCTAAAGATGGATGTCATGAATTGATAGATATGTATATGATGACGTTTGAACATTATTAAGGTAAATACATTGATTGTTCTCGATCAAAATCTTTCATTTGCTAACTGTGCCTATTAGTAGTTAGTGCCTTCAGTAGTTAGAATCTTTTATTTAGCTGGCAGTATTGGCGCTCGCTGTATTGCAGTAGTTCGAGTAACGAAGATTTTTGTGAGGTAAGTGAGTCATGAAAGGTATAGGTTATTGTTAGTCAATATTTTGAATGGATTATTGAAAGTCAGATTGCGTTGCGCTAAAAATATTGTGTGTCAGTTTAGTGATGATCAGAATAAGTAAAGAGAAAACTGTTTGAGTATGTTGAGTTTTGCTCAGCTGTTTGAAAATGAAATAACGTAGAAATTTAGAAGCACAGTCATTCATAGTTTTTCTCAGGGGACGTTTCACAAGAATAGATTGAAAGCCGGCCAGGGTGGCCGAGCGGTTCTAGGCGCTACAGTCTGGAACCGCGCGACCGCTACGGTCGCAGGTTCGAATCCTGCCTCGGGCATGGATGTGTGTGATGTCCTTAGGTTAGTTAGGTTTAAGTATTTCTAAGTTCTAGAGGACTGATGACCTCAGGAGTTAAGTCCCATGGTGCTCAGAGCCATTTGAATAGATTGAAAACAGTTGTATTGTTACAGGGCACTGACTAATGGTACGAGGCATGTTCCGAAAGTAAGTGTACCAGATTTATATATATATTTTTTTAAGAAAAAGAATATGTGAAAAGAAATTACAGGATATTGCTGACTATTTTTCCACTTAATCACCATCCCATGCAATGCATGTAATGAGCCGTGGCACAAGCCTCTTTACGCCGTCCTCGAAGAATTCTCCCGCCAGCTCCTTCCCCCGTTTCAAAACCTCGTTCCTGCACCTGCTCGTCGGTTGAAAATTTAAATCCACTAATGTGCACCTTCAGAGAGGTGATAATATGATAATCTGAAGGCGCCAAGTCAGGGAAAAACGAGAGGTAGTTCAAAACACCCCAACCAAATGGTTCCAATAGTGCCTTGGTGGCTAAGGCTGTGTGAGGATGGGAGTTGTCGTGCAACAAATAGACTCCTCTCAATCAGCATTCCCCTCATTTTGTTTTGAATACTCCTTTTGAGACTTTTTAGAATCCTGCAATAATGTTGTGCATTGATGGCCTCCCCCTGAGTCAGAAATTCGACCAAAATTGCTGCTCTCTCAGTCCCAAAACAATGAGGTCACATTTTTTTCTTGCCCAAAATTGTGGTTTTGAATTTTTTGGCAGATAGGGAATGGGTGTGACGCCACTGTGACGACTTTTTGTCTCAGGCGTGTAATGAGCCATCTTTCATCTCTAGTCCCAATATAGCTCAGAAAATCCTTACCTTCCAACTCAAGACTCTCAAGAAACTCGCGGACGGTATTGATTCGATTTTTCTTGTGCTGCTCTCTTGCGCTTTGTTTCTGGTATGCCAGCATTTCTGTAAGTGTACCGTATAAGAGAGTTCTGGAAAGTTGTAGAAATATCGCAGAAATTTCATCCACTGTCAGCCGGCGGTCTTCGCGAACAGTGACCTTGATATTTTTGCTAGAACTCATCAGTAAAATTGGTAGGTGTTCCACACCTCTGTTCGCCATGAACATTTGTTCTGCCACAACTAAACCCCCTACACCACTTAAACACTCACGTTCAATTCATAACACCTTCGCCGTAAACTGTTTCGATTCGCGAAAAAAATCTGTAGGTGTTATTCCTTCCACGAGTAGGTAGCGAATCTCTGCACCTGGCTCACCACTGGCGGGATTTCTTACCGACGTCTCTCACGCAACTGGACACTAAAGCTTGAGTTTATGTGCTACCGTGTACCTGCGATTCTCGCTCTGATCAGGGGATCTCCCTCTACCACTCAGTGTTGCCAACCCTCAAGAAAGAAAAGACCACAGCCCGTTATGGTCACAGTACACTTACTTTCTGAACATGCGTCGTTGACAAACAATGACAATTTCAACCATCCATCGCGGGACCAAGCGAGGCTGGCGACAGATATCTAGACTGATATTTTAGATGTGCCAGAGCATGGAATTAACGTGAGTCCGCCAATGAACGGTTCCGAAGAAGTCTGCGAAGCATAATTATTAGTCTCGTGCACCGATCATCGCTATGTCTGTGTGGCGTCTGGACGCGGCCACGGTGGGGACTTCGCGGGGTACAACGGAAGCTCCAAGGACGGACGAAAGCAACGTTTTACAGAGGCAAAAGGGGTTTTCGTTTTAATCATTATGTTTCACCGAATACTAACAGTGAATTCAACAGAAACTACACGCATAACACATGAGCAGTACACAATTCTAATAATAAATTGCCGACCACAAGCACGGGGCCTCATCTCGCAAGTAACAAGGAAGGAGGACGGAGACGAGTAACACCTTGTAAAAAAAAATAAAAAAAAAAATCTCTTGGTCCATCTGGCTCCGGAAGGTATCACCCTGTGAGGTCCTTGCCTAAGTTACGGGTGAAACCCCAAAACCCATACACTGGTATTCTGTTCGGTGCCTGCTGGCTCTGTGAATTCGGCTGTGATTGAATCTTCTGGAATTAAAAACTTCAGTCGAAATTATGTGAGATCCTTCGGGACAATACCTCAAAATCTCCACACAAACTAATAATCGTGAGAGTACAATGGAAAGTGTCCACTACCCTGGGCCTCAGTCACTAAGACTGGATAACAGAGCAGATTATCGGGTTCCATGGGATCAGGCATGTCATGAAGACAAGAATATAAGCTTCTCAAAAACCATCAAGAGTAACAGAATATTTTACATATGGACGCTCAAGACCAACACACTACTGAAACTAAGTAAGTTATAACAACTGACGAAAGCCATGGATAAATTAAATATCAAAATAATGACAATACAACAAACACGATTCTCATATGAGAACCACTTTGGGTTGAAAAATTACAGAATATACAAAGGGAAATCAGGTGTAACTATTTCAGGAAGAAATCTCGAACCCTTCGGAACATGATTTCTAGTACACAAATCAATATTGGTCTCTGTAACAGATTTCACCTCAACATTGGAAAAATTACTAAAACTCACGATACTCCATGGAAAAAAGGCTATACACTAATCGTCGCATTTACCCCCACAAATAACTACAACAAGAAAAAACCCCAAATGTCAAAAGAATTCTGGGAAGATCTGGAAGAAATTACCAACAAAATGTTCACGATGCACGCAAAAATGTTCCCAGTAAGGCACGAAAAGGAAATTCAGAGACGCAACAGGAAAACACACGGCCCACAAAAGGAAAAACAAGAATGGAGAGAACGTGTTAAACTTCTGCAGAAATTTCGACCTCAAAATAGTGTCAACACAATTCCAGAAACCACATAAGAAACTGCAGACTTTTAAAGCCCCTATGCCCTGGAGTATTTTAGACAGATCCTACAGCGATGTCCATGGTAAACGACAAGAGACATTACGAATGTAAGAATGGTGAAAGAATTGTTCGGACCAGATCATCACCTACTCCAAATGAATGCTATATTTGTACCCAACAGACAGAACTTCCAGAACAGACCCAAAGTCCCTTCAGTTGCACAATAAAGAAATAACAGAAGAGTCAAGAATATCGAGATTAACGACTGAACTGTTAAAAAAGTGAAAGAACCTATAAAATTTAGGCAGCACCGAGAACAAGGGAAGACTGATGGCGGAACATGACATGCGTCAGGCACAGCCATAGAAGACAGAATACAAGTCTGAAAAAAATTTAACGGCTGTAGAACATTCCAAAAATGGAAAGATTTGAACAACATACAGAAGACTTCTTCGAAAATAAACGGTAGAGAAAAAAGAAGTTACGAAAACCACAGGCTGAAGGAGATAACAAGGACCTCAGCAAAAACAACACACGAAAATTTCACAGAACATTCACAGAAAATATGACAGGATATCAGCCACCGAGATTATGATTAAAAAGATGAGAGGAAACACTACAGACAAACTCGAAAAATAACTGTGAAATATTGACACAGTACTTCGACACACTACTAAACTGTGATAACCCAACACAGAGACTACAGTTCGAAAATCCAGAACTTAACTTGGTTTGCAAATTCCCAGCATACGAAGAAATCATGAATATAAAAAATCAGTGAAAAATAAGAGAATCCCTGGAAATTAAGGATTGATTTTGGAAATCTGTAAATTATAGCACGACAACATTACAGTCTAAACATACAGCATCATCGGAAATGTCTGGGAAATAGGAAAGGTACCTGAAGAATGGAATTCAGCCCTAATACACCCCCTCCTCAAGAAAGATGACAAAGTTGATCATAATAACAAGAAACGATCAGAACTTCACAACTACCCGTCACATACTAAATTTTATCCAAAGCGCTGTTAAATCGGCTATTGCTTGAGGTAGATCCACAGATAGTGGAATACAAAGGAAGGTTCTGGAAGGGAAGATCATGTAGTGAACAGATATGGTGCCTGAGAACAATATTAACAACGAGAAAGACCAGGAATACCACAACATAGAGAAACACTCTTCAACGTTCTGAGAAAAACGATTGTGAATAACCAGACCATAAAGCTAATTCACGAAACATTCACCTATAAACATCCAAAATTAAATTAATGGAGAGATCTCGGAACTATTTGAAATCAAAACGAAGTGAGACAGGGAGATGGCCTGTTATTCATTCTATTTTACTCAGTATAAGAGAAAGGAATAAGAACAAGAGGCAAAGGTGTATATGGGGAAAAATGTCAACATAAGAAGTCTGACATTTGCTGATGATATAGCCATTATAACTAATAAGAGAAAAGAAGCCACAGAAGTTCTAGAGACATTATACGAAATCTCACCCAAGACAGGACTGAAATTTTCATAGGAGAAACACAGAACATGGACACAATATCCACAGACAGACACCCCACAGAAAACTAATTACAGAATGTTTCAAACACCTACGAGAAAATATGCAGAAAGCAGGACTAAACTCGATATCCAATGAAGAAAGGATCACAAAATTACAGAAAGCGTAGGGACTTACATGCAAACTACAAAAAAAAGAAGTATCTTCGTTAGTGCCAAATCAAGACCCTATAAGACAATAGTCTTACCAGATGCCTATTACGCCTCAGAAACAACAACAATCAAGGGAAGAACGAAAATCAAGGAAACAGAAAGTGAGGCTAATAATAAGAAAGATATATGGGCCAGTTCACAAAGAGGGGATCTGGGCAAAGAGACCAACAAAAAAAATTGTATGAACAGAAACGATCAGAAACAACATCGCGAAAAGAAGGAAAAAGTTCTACGGACACATGCATAAAATGAACGAAGACCGACTGACGGAGAAGGTCTTTAACATACTGGGTAAAGCAAACCATGGCGGATCCCATGAAACTAAACACATAGACAGGAAAAATACAGAGATAAACAAGAAAACAGAAATTTGAGCAGACGGCCGAAGAAAGAGCGAGTTAGTGAGAGAGAAAGAGAGAGAGAGAGAGAGAGAGAGAGAGAGAGAGAGAAGGGAAGAAATGGATAGAAGACAAGAAGAAGGAATACAGTGAGTATATGAGAGGTCTTTTGTTTTTGGGAAGAAAGAAGTAACAGACTGAAAAAAGGCCATCAAATTTGTGATATAGCGCTCTCCTTATAGGAGAACTACCGACAGTAATAATAATAATAATAATAATAATATATTAGATAAAACAATCTTTACAACATGCGTAGAACATGACCACTTCCATACAGGACCGGCGAGTGTGGTGTAGACAGGATGGAGGAGGTTGTTGACAGTCATAAACACAACGAAAATGATGCCTGCGTGTGTGGTAGTTACGGTTTACAATGAGACCCTCGAGAAAAGATGGAATTATTCCTTATGCCAGTCTCATGGGCGACAAGAATGCTTGACCAAAGTTAAAAGATATGCTAAAGGAACTGTGACATTAAAGGAGCGATGACGAATATTAGAGAGAGGGCTGATGCAACTTACAAGAAAGACAGAGGCACATGCAAGTTGCAATCGAGACCGAGGCAGACAGTCTCAGGGCGTCTAGTCTGCGGTAGAGCTGAAATAAAATTGAGAAATGGGCTGATAGCCTAAGCTGTCTGCCCTGCTGTAAAGTTGAAACACAACAGAGCGTAATTCAGAAGCGCCTCCCACCAGGTTGTTACATGGTCTCCCTCCCATGCCTCGTGATTTATTATTAAAAGAATGCTGGAATACGCTGCGTCTTTGTGTGGGCTCTGCACTGTCCTTGGCCTTTGGACCATCAATTCAGCATTCGTGTATCTTGCTAGAACAACAGGACATGTATAATCAGAGCTTAAGGATAAATGAAATGATAATAAAAATGTATATTGAGCAAGCAGTGAAGGAAACAAAAGAAAAATTTTGAGTAGGTATTAAAATTCATGGAGAAGGAATAAAAACTTTGAGGTTCGCCGATGACATTGTAATTCTGTCAGAGACAGCAAAGGACTTGGAAGGGCAGTTGAACGGAATGGATAGTGTCTTGAAAGGAGGATATAAGATGAATATCAACAAAAGCATAACGAGGATAATGGAGTGTAGTCGAATTAAGTCGGGTGATGTGGAGGGAATTAGATTAGGAAATGAGGCACTTACAGTAGTAAAGGAGTTTTGCCATTTGGGAAGCAAAATAACTGAAGATGGTTGAACTAGAGAGGATATAAAATGTAGACTGGAAATGGCAAGGAACGCGTTTCTGAAGAAGAGAAATTTGTTAACATCGAGTATAGACTAAAGTGTCAGGAAGTCGTTTCTGAAAGTATTTCAAAATGGTTCAAATGGCTCTGAGCATTATGGGACTCAACTTCTGAGGTCATTAGTCCCCTAGAACTTAGAACTAGTTAAACCTAACTAAGCTAAGGACATCACACACATCCATGCCCGAGGCAGGATTCGAACCTGCGACCGTAGCGGTCACGCGGTTCCAGACTGCAGCGCCTAGAACCGCACGGCCACTTCGGCCGGCCCTGAAAGTATTTGTATGGAGTGTAGCTATGTATGGAAGTGAAACATGGACGTTAAGTAATTTGGACAAGAAGAGATTAGAAGCTTTCGAAATGTGGTGCTACAGAAGAATGCTGAAGATTAGATGGGTAGATCACATAACTAATGAGGAGGTACTGAATAGAATTGGGGAGAAGAGGAGTTTGTGGCACAACTTGACTAGAAGAAGGGATCGGTTGGTAGGACATGTTCTGAGGCATCAAGGGATCACCTATTTAGTACTGGAGGGCAGCGTGGAGGGTAAAAATCGTAGAGGGAGACCAAGAGATGAATACACTAAGGAAATTCAGAAGGAAGTAGGTTGCAGTAGGTACTGGGAGATGAAGAAGCTTGCACAGGATAGAGTAGCATAGAGAGCTGCATCAAACCAGTCTCAGGACTGAAGACCACAACAACAACAATAAAAATGTCCATGTATAGGGTACTGCACTGCGGCTAACAACTAGGCTTTGCAGTACATGACAATAACACGGATCCACGAAAAATTAAGTGGGCAAATTGTTTTCAACTTCCGACAGATCGTGAAATTAAAACCATAGCTATAACCTGGTAGATTTTTGGGCAGATGTGTAGCGCAATGTCACGTCGCACTTTTCAGTTCTGAGAGCACACAGAGCACGTAAGACGCCTACAACAATAGTGTCTCCCGGCAGGCATGAATTTCTGCTGAGGGGTTTCACTTGATTTCATGCAGCCCACACAACATAACTGTCATGCGTGTCCGTCCTTATAATTCTCTTCCGCATTAATACGGGTGCAACGAAGACGCCCCTGCAGCGGTTTCGATGAGAAGTGTTTGATCACCCACCGTACAGCCCGCACTTGGCCTTCTCCGATTTTCATCTCTTCGCTCACATGAACTGCTGGCTATGAGGACAGCATTTTGGCACAGATGAAGTGACTGCCTTCTATGGCGAGAGTACTAGAAAGTTAGTACCACGCTATGACAAATGTCTGACGTAAGTCGGAGCTGCGGCTATTTAGAGGAGTAGCTGGGAGGTACAGCTTAATTTTGAAAATACAATATTTTTGGTGTTCATTGTGGTTTCTATTCTGCGACCAATGGCAGGTTGAAAAAAATGGCCGTTATATTTTCTTAGTTAATAGATTATTATTACTGTTTTTTGGGCGACAAAATAAATCAGTATCTGACCTCAGCTTTTTCTGTAACGTGCGTTTTTGTCACAGTGTGTCTTCGCAATAATCTAGAAACTTCGCACTGCAAATAACGACAGAGCCTGGCATAAAAGCTGCGCTTGGTGGTGCTTACATCACAGTAGCTGAAAAAAAAAAGTTCAAATGTGTGTGAAATCTTATGGGACTTAACTGCTAAGGTCATCAGTCACTAAGCTTACACACTACTTAACCTAAATTATCCTAAGGACAAACACACACACACACCCATGCCCGAGGGAGGACTCGAACCTCCGCCGGGATCAACCGCACAGTCCATGACTGCAGCGCCTAAGACCGCTCGGCTAATCCCGCGCGGCCACAGTAGTTGATTCCGATAGCAGTACCATTAAATTTTAACACTTTTCTGGGACACTTTTGCGTTAATTTACCGTGTCAACATTAACAACCGTTACATCATTGCACTCGTGTTTTCAAAAGTTAAATCGTGTCACGTCTTAACACGGTTGTGTGTGTGTGCGTGCGTGGGTGGCAGAGAGATAACACTTTGTCACTTGTTGGCACTTAAGACAGCGCGTGCAAGCGTCTTTGTATCTGTGAATTTGTGCGATCGTGCACTTGTGTGTGTGTGTGTGTGTGTGTGTGTGTGTGTGTGTGTGTGTGTATAAAACGTTTATCCGATACAAGCACAGGTTCAAGATTTCTGCCACATACCGGCTACAGCTATTCTCACGACAGATAACGACTTTTTAGACTGAAATGCGATGGCGACGTAGTGGGACGCGTGGTTGGTGTCGCAGCCTGCCAGACTTTCAACAAGGCAGCGTGTATTGTGTACAAAATGAGGTGGGCCTGGCAGCAGGACGTGAGTGGTGGGCGACGACCTGCGGCGCGGGGGTGGTGGCTGGTAGCCGCTTCCAGGAATCGGAGAAAGGACCGCGGGGGCCAGGGGTTGCTGGCCGCACGCCGCGCCTTTCAGATGGAAAGCACTTCCCCTCCCCCGCCCACCCTCTCTCCCTCCAGTCCACTGCCGCCAAAAGCGACTTTCTTCTCTTCTGTGCCGAGAGCATTCCTAACAGTAACTAATTCGGACGCGTCTCAGCATGATCGACCCTCCCACGGCCTCCCAGTCGTCAACATAAGGGAGACCATTCGAATAGGACAGCGGGATATTTGCCTCAGAATTAGTGACTCCCCGTTGGAATGTGAAGAAGTACTTATGCTCATTCTCTCGGCGTGTTCACTAACTCCATAAAAAATTACTTCGAATGTATTTCTTCAGCAAATTGGGACTCACAAGAAATACTAACTTTTTTAAAAAGTCGATCATCAGCAACTATTTATGACCCACTGATGCACAAGGGCGACTTCCTGACATCTATACAAGTTACGATCACGAGCTTTACGTGTCCAAGTGTGTCCCATTGTTTCATGGTATCATTCACCCGCTTTACACGACAAAGTCACATAGTCATTTTACATCACAAGGGGACAATCAAAGTAATTCCTTAGTCATTTACAGTCAGTTCGTCTGGTAATACGATTTCCTCATCTCCATTTCAGTTTCATAAGTCATTGTAGGTTATTAAAATCTACTCCTTTAGCCGGCCGGTGTGGCCGAGTGGTTCTAGGCGCTTCAGTCTGGAACCGCGCGACCGCTATGGTCGCAGGTTCGAATCCTGCCTCGGGCATGGGTGTGTGTGATGTCTTTAGGTTAGTTAGGTTTAAGTAGTTCTAAGTTCTAGGGGACTGATGACCTTAGATGTTAAGTCCCATAGTGCTCAGAGCGATTTGAACCATCTACTCCTTTCTATTATCAATTATTCATTCATTGCACGTAGAATAATTAGATTGTGGGGTGTTTTGTACATCTAAGTTCCTTGTCCCGTTTTTATATTTTAGAACTGTTAGCATACACTTACATCAGATTTTCCAATGTATTTGTCTCCCGGTTATCGACATTCTTATTTTCATATCTCAATTGGCAGTTCCAACGCTTTGGGCTATTAGTGCATTCTAGTTATATCTAGGTCAGAACAGGGGGAAGACGTTAGTCATACAGCATCCATTTCAGACACTGTGCGAACTTATTTTTGAATGCAATACTCAATGTCCAAATTTTATTCCATTTTTTTTCATTTTTCCGATGTTCAGTGACCGCTCGTTTTCCGTTCCCCTACATCCGAGGTGAGTGATCGTCTATAACTTCAGACTCTCTCAACACTAACATAGCAACTGCAGTAAGGTCAAACTGGTACTAAGACAAAAATACAATTCGACCTGGCTGCAAACTAACGGGAGGCAACAGAGTTGTCGATTCGGACATTGTGTTGTTAGTTTCATTACTTTTTTAGGATATCTCGTAGAGTAATTCGTTTACTGATTCAGTTACGACATCGATCTAGCGTACGAAATACCTCATTTCGGTTTTAGTACAGTTATTTTTTAGCCAAATTCTCAATCTTTCTTAGTTAAATTCATCCAGTCTTTGCCGTAAATCTTCTGGAATCGGAGGAAGCCAAACAGAGTCATTCGAAAATCGAAGGTAACGTACATTGATGCATACTCCTTCGCCCTGTTAAGTGGTTTCAACACTTACTCCAACGCAGCAGAAACAATGTTTCCAATGAAACGGAGTCATTATGCACATTCCTCAGTAATAAAATTTTCGCTTTCTTACTGTAATCGAATTGTAACTGTAACCTTCCTGCAGAAGCCGTTTAGTAAATAGATGCACACAGATCCTATTCCATATTTCTCATGAGCACCCTTCCGGGAGTTGTTCGAAAATGATCAAAAGCTCTCTAGAGATCAAATAAATGACGCAACATATACGCGTCCCTTCTCTTTACAACAAAGGTTATCACAGTGATAAATCGCGTCATGACCTCTTCTAAAGCCAGCTTATTGTTTGACATTCTTAAAGCCTCGTATTTTTCTCTAGACAGTTCGTGAGAAGTGTGGAACCAATATTATGTACCACTAACAAGGACTTATGAGCATATATTGAGTCACATCGTCTTTGTTTCATTTCTTGTGAACTATAGTGTTTGTGACCTTCCTGTTTCTTCATCTGTCCTGTTATTTTTAGGTGCTTTCACCTTTTGACGTCTTCAATGGCTTTATCTATTTCATCCGCCAGTATTTCAGAAAAATATTAATTCTTGGAGTCTTGTACCTGATTTTATAATTTCATTGGGAGAATCATTCCATGTAGGCTTTCACGGCCGGCGTCTTCATCAATAAACACTTCCGGGCTAAGTTGCCGTGGTCGATCTGTAAAACTTCTTCTCCCTAACGTTTCGTTCTCAACTACGGAGAACATCTTCGGAGGTGAGTCAACGACTGGCTGCTAGGAGCTGGGGCCGCCGCTTATATGGATATCGTAGAGGGCGCCACCGCACGTCACGTGGCGTCGATGTGCAGCTATCTCTGGTTATACGAAAAACGAGATTAACCGAGCACTTCACCCAAATAGAAAAATGCCTAAAAATAGGAGAGAGCAACAACCATCAGCTGGAAAAGTATTTCTTCCGTTCATCCATAATATCACGGATCGCATTGGGAAAGTACTAGCCAAGTTTCACGTAGAGACCATTTTCAGACCTACTAACAAAATTAGTGAATGCCTAAGATCAACAAAAGATGCTCGTCACCCCCTAGCCACCCCAGGGGTATATAAAATTCCGTGCAGTTGTGGCAGGGTTTACATAGGAACTACAAAAAGAAGCATCAATACACGGTTGACGGAGCACAAAAGAAACTGTCGCTTGGGACATATCGACAAATCGGCAGTAGCGGAACATGTTTTTAAGGATGGAGATCACGAAATAAAATTTGGTGAAACCAGCGTGCTAGCGAGGACGTCGCATTATTATACACGTATGTGTAGAGAGGCAATTGAAATCCACAAACATCAATACAATTTTAATCGTAAAGAAGAAGGATTAAAATTGGATAAGATATGGCGGTCGACGTTACATCAATCACGTGACAATCGATTGCCTGCAATCGAGAGAACAGACGATAGCCAGAGATAGCTGCACATCGACGCCACGTGACGTGCGGTGGCGCCCTCTACGATATCCATATAAGCGGCGGCCCCAGCTCCTAGCAGCCAGTCGTTGACTCACCTCCGAAGATGTTCTCCGTAGTTGAGAACGAAACGTTAGGGAGAAGAAGTTTTACAGATCGACCACGGCAACTTAGCCCGGAAGTGTTTATTGATGTTCATTGGGAGAGCTATATTAAAACTCATAATTCCTTGAAAAACCTCAGCCACAAGGGTGTCATTCTGTATTCTGAATGATGGAATATGATTCAACATAAGCACCTAATTCGATTTATTCATAGTTCGGCTTTCCCAGTTGGTTTTTTAAAATGTCTTCTGCTTTCACAGGACGAGCATAAAGTATACCCTGAATGCTAAAATTTATTTCTAAAGAAATATGCTAGATACAGCTATGCAGTCTGTTGGAAATGATAGCTCAACTCATGACGTTATTTTATGGGCACACTTCACATTTTCTCCGTTTCCTGTCCGTATAACATCTAAACAATATTTTGTTTCTCTACATGTTTTTGTTGACATCTCTTTCGTCATCGCCTCTACAACATCTCGTATTCGTGCGGTAAGAGTTCCCACATGAGGAACTGGTGAAATGAATGCTCATCCCTAAAGAAACCCATAAAAAATTCAAGAAGAGTTATGTCTGGTGAACGTGGTGGCCATGATGTTGTACCGTCTCTGTCGATCCTAATGTCGGGGAAGGCTCCTTCCAAGACCTAGTGAACAAATAACCCCAGTGTGGCGGCGCACCATCTTTTCATTACACTACCCGTGGTTAAATATTCCATAATTACCTCTTTATTCTCGCGAATGTGCCCTACTGATGAAATTCAGCCATTTTTTGCCAAAACGGCGCATTAGCATTTCCTGTGAAACGGATAAGATAGTGTCAATGAAATAGCAATATACATATATTTTACGAGCTGTGGGGCATCATCTGCCCAAAACGTGAGATACCGGTATAGACTGCAAATCTCGCATCTTTTTCCATCTAAGACCCTCTCGGTTCAGCGTATAGTTTCTTTCTTGTGTCTGGAGAGAAAGAAAAACAGTTCATCCTTACGGAATTATGTGTGTTCGTTGTCAAAAAACGTTATTGTTTGCAGAATAAATCTTTCACTCTTTAGCGAAGTGTGTGCTCTTGTGAAACTTCTCAGACTAGGACATTGAGCAAGGATCTAGGTCCGAGTCACGCTTTGGCACAGACTTTTAACACGCCAGGATTTTTCACACCATTGTTATTTGAAACCTGAGGAGGAATGACTGTTTCGTTCACAGTTACACATCATGTTACTGTAATGACATTAAGAAAGGTATTACTTCCGATTCGGGAGTTCCTGTTGTTGTCTGCATGTCTTAAATAACATTCTCCAGTGAGGGAGATATTCTTCCATATCTTCAATTATGCTAATACTATCTACAACTATACTACAGCTACTACACAATGAAATATTTTATATCGGTAGTATAAAATGATATCGACACTGTCTCTATGTAAGATGGGAAGGTAGGCAAAGAAAATCGACGTTTAAAAATCCCATTGCTACGGAGCTCCTGGCTTCCTATTCGGTTCTCACGCAGCCTGCTGAAAAAGACAGACCGGCTGTAAACACCCACAAGCTTTAAGTCTTTCACAGGGTCCCCCTGTCCCGTCGCAGTTTGTCTGCTGCGGGAACACAACGGACCTTTGACTTGACTGGGTGCGGATCCCCGCTGTTGAAAAATGACTTTCTCCCTGCAACCATTATCCCTGCGAGACCGCCACAGGTCTTTTGTGTTGGTCTGCATTCCTCATTCACACAGCTACCTGACAGAAGCTTAATTGTTAACCAATCCTTTCCTGTCAGCATTAACGTAACTCTTGAAGACTATGTTGAAATTTCTGCGTCTGTGGTGCCTAAGGTTAATCAAGCTGATTTATTTATTTATATTAGTGATTTCCTGGTCTATAAGCTATATGTGAAAGCAATGAAGTTTCTTCTGTGTTATCTACAAATCGATAATATCTCGACATCCATTGCTTAAAACCGAGTGTATCATATTTCACCTACTATGATTTCTTTACTGAAGCACCGTTGATCAACAATAAACGGTAGAATTACGATTTTTACCATATTTTAAATAGCCATATTGGTAATTTTTCGGTGCTGAAAGGAGACTAAAAACTTGCCGGTGAGGAAGTGAAGCCGACTTTTTAACAATTTTATTCATTACCTTATCAAGCCTGAGTCAACTTTGACAAAAATTAGTTTCCTTTCTCTTCTCAGTAATTAACTATACCATAACTGAAGTCTATATGAGTCCTTCACTAGTATAATAACGTAAACCCCAATCCTGCACAAAATGTAGCCTTCAAGCAATATCCTTATCATTTACGGGTAAAATAGTAAATAACTTTCTTCCTTTATCATTCAACAATTCTGTGTGATAACCTCCTAGGGATTTATAAGAAGACACTGTCATGTTTTAATAAATTAATCTACAAAGAACTGCACTTTTCACCTGGATAACTGAAACCATGACAGCAATACACAGTATAATTTCGTGAAAGGTTTATCAGTCTCTATAATACATATCATGATTAACAATCAAGCACCTAATACAGATACTTTCTTCTGTTTCCCAGGACTTCTTTTTTTCTTCTTCATTTTTACCAGTTGTATGTTCCGTTCTCTCCTCATTTTCCGGCGTTCTTGCTTACAAGACCTGTAAGCTACGTAATACATCACAGAGTCACACACATTTATAGACACTTCAACTCGCGTATTACGCTTTACTACGCTGTTCATGGATATATATAGAGAAAATAAAATAAAGTGCACGCCGCTATGTGTTTGTATTCAGAGACCGCTATAATGCTTGACAATAACCACTTTCGTTTAGGAATGAAGTTGTGAATTTAACGTACTGTCGGCTTCGCTGTCATTTGACATGGAGCATTTAGTTCAGCTGTAGAAGTAAGAAGGAACGAAGTAATCACAACCTTTGAAATAACAATTATAACAATCGTCTGTCGTGAGGACATGGAGCCACATGAACAGATGGAAAATGGAGCAGGGTGGACTTTCAAGATACGAGAGAAGATTGAGGCGAACGTAAGTAGAAAATTTTCCAAAATTGATGGAGAAAGCTCTAGGAGTTCTTTGTGAAGCAGTAGATGCCAGATAGGTGATCATGATGACGATCATGATGATGGTGATGACGATAAGTTGATGATAAACAATTACTATACCTAAAGTGGACTCCTCTAATAACTTATTAACGTTCCAGATACGTAAGAAAGTTTCTCGACAAGTCATATGGCGTAAGTAAATGGGTATTTGGCTGCGTGATCAATTCTTGAAATTGTTTTTGTATGCCGAGATTCTGGTGCAACAGTTTTACGTCTGTAAAGAAGAGGTTTACTTTATAAGATTTTTCGATCACTCGTGTAGTATAGTGCAATGATTTACCAGTCGTTAAAGTTCGCAGTGTAAGGTTTGCCAAAAGTAGCACCGAAACGTGCTAAATGTGTGCCAAACGTTGAAAACACAGCTCCATTAAGTGATGAACTCGCGGGCTTCGAACGTGGTTAGGTGATTGGATGTCACTTTTGTCATACGTCTGTACGCGAGATTTCCATACTCCTAAAAATCCCTAGGTCCACGGTTTCTGATGTGATAGTGAAGTGGGAACGGGAAGGGACACGTACAGGCCGACCTCGTTTGTTGACTGACAGAGACCGCCGACTGTTGAAGAGGCTCGTAATGTGTGATAGGCAGACATCTGTCCAGACCATCACAAACTGCATCAGGATCCACTGCAAGTACTATGACAGTTAGGTGGGAGGTGAGAAAACTTGGATTTCATGGTCGAGCGGCTGCTCATAAGCCACACATCACGCCGGTAAATGCCAAACGACGCCTCGCTTAGTGTACGGAGAGTAAACATTGGACGATTGAACAGTGGAAAAACGTTGTGTGGAGTGACGAAGCACGGTACACAATCTTGCGATCCGATGGCAGGGTGTGGGTATCTGCCAGTGTGTGTAGTGCCAACAGTAAAATTCGGAGGCGGCGGTGTTATGGTATGGTCGTGCTTTTTATGGACTCCTTTGTTGTTTTGTGTCGCACTATCACAGCACATTGATGTTTTAAGCACCTTCTTGCTTCCCACTTGCTGTTATCCCCGCAACTTCTGTTTATAAGGCTGATCAGTCAGGTTTCGTGAAAGAACTGCGTGCACATCGCACTTCATCATTTCGGGGTGAAAAATAGACGAGTCGGTTGCCTAATCCATGAGCGCAATGACACATCTTTATACGATAATGCCAGTGATAAGTGTGAGTGGTTTACTGTTTCCGCAGCTATATATCTGTCTTCAAGAACCGCAAGGCAAGTTCGGAACGAAAATAAAATAAATGGACTGTTTATTTGCAAAAATCCTGTAATCGACATATCAAAATCTGGAAAATGGGAAAGAATAATTTTCAACATTTCTTTCCAAACGTATTCCTACTATCTGCAGAAAGTAATTCATTGGTTTTGTTGGATTAATGATCTGGACATAACGACGCCTCTGTTTTTGTGGAGGATGACGAAAAATCTGTAGATGTAATGTGGATTCAGCCTCGTAGTCCTAGTGTGATTCAACCTCTCGATAAAGAAATTTTTTCGACAGTGGAAAGCATTTTTCAGAAAATTATTAGACAACATAATTCCCGATACCTCTCTCTCGTTTCAGATTTATCAGCTCACCAGTATTCTTAAGCTCCAGTCATTTGTGCATTACCAGTTTTCTTCGCCATGCTTTTCGAATTTGATCAAGTATGCCTGGTATACAGCGCAATATGCATAACAACGACCGGAACCGTTTCTCATTCCATCCCAGTTCTGTCTAAATAAAACTAGTGGTTACTGCGAAATGCCTGACTGCATCGATTTCTTCTTTGTCCGGTGTGCCTGATGCAAGAAAAACGTCTGTTTTTGTCATTCAATAGACACTTCGCGTTTTTGTGACGACTACAGGGAATAAACAAAGAATTGTTTCACTGATAGTCAAATGTACAACATTCCAACATTATTAGAAGGACTGGCCTACAGGAATTGTTGTAAGATGCAGTACTGCAAGACACATTTCATTTCAACAAATTACAAGTCCTCATCGATGGAAGTCGTCTGTAACATCAAACACTGTCATAATTTTATTTTCTCTGCTAGCCACTGTTACCAGAATTGCATGTGCAAGAATTGAACTGTTGATATGAAGTTACTAAAAAAATTGTTTTTATAGTTTCAGCTAGGTTTTCACCGGAGCAAACCAGCTAACAAGCACAAGCAAAAGAGAATTCTGTCTGGTGTACCAGGTACCTCTTCAGTTATTTCAACTGGCCACCACTGCAGCTACTTATGTTTCCCTAATCTTCCCCAGTTACCTAATCGGAAAATGGAGACCTGCAGTTTAACGTGGAATCCGAACCACATGTCTTTCGTGGCCCTCCAACATCTGTGAGAAGTGAATCCTCGGTTAAATATCATAGTGAACAAGTTGTGGTCTGAACAGGATTTCGTCCCGCGCTCTCTGGGTCACGAACAGGGCGCTTTGCCATTAGACCATTCTTGTTTTTTTAAAAAAAGAACATGACCATTAGCCCTTACAAACTTAGTGGAAACGTCAGTGCTCTGTTTATAAATTTCCCCTCAATGGTAAAGAGAGGCAGAGAAAAATGACAGACGACATACAAGGACAATTTTGGACCAGTGCTAAGGAGAGATGGACATGCAATTCCGTGTAAAGTGCACGATCTCTACGCATGTTACGCTTCCATACAAATTGAGACACTCAAATTCATCCTTTCTTGCACCATTTTGCATACTCCGTCAAGAACAGTGCTCTCGCCACGCAAAACAATTCTCACTGAATAGCAAAGTTTTCCACTATGGCTCTAACGAGATAGAGTTGTATCCTGTATGCCGAATATTAATTCCAAAAACTAAAAACTATTAACACAGCATTCATAGGTAATGTTCGCTACTTCGTGTTCTCTTCTATTCCCTCTAGCATAAACGATTCTACCCACATACAAGCAAATGATAATGAATTTTCTGCAAATGCTCATTCACACATGTTCGCTTCCATTCGCTCCACTGTAAACCAGGCATTAGGTGCTTAAAATTGGTATCTATGAACTACGGATAATTCTGCTAGGCGGTGCTGCGCGAGTGATTCGCAGAGTCGCGCGTAGGTGGGCAGGGCTGTACAAACCGCTGTTATAAACTGTTCTTCGTGCGGCAAAAATGTGTAGCTTCAACATTTTGTACAAAATACCTGCAGGTGCTCTTAGCAGCTAAAATTTTGGCAGTGCATTTATTTCGTTGTCTTCCTCCAGTGTAAAAAATTTCACGGTAGGTTTCGACATGTCTTATTGGACCATTCCCTTGTAAGTCAGTTTCCTCCTCCCCTCTAACTCTGTCCACTGCCTCCTCCCCCTCCCTCTTTCCACCCGCTCCACTCCCTCTCTCTTTCCATCTCTTCCTCGCCCCTTCCAGCTTACTATCTCTTTCTTCCCCTCTCTACGTCCATCTCCTCTTCTTTCCTTTCTTTGTCCATCTCCCCTTCTTACTTCCTTCTGACCAGCTTCACCTCTTCCTTTTTTTCTGTACATGGTATGTTTTACCGATCAGGTTCCTCTCAGAGTATACAGATACAATAGTGCCTTTCTTAGCAATCATATACAACCGCTCACTTGACGAAAGAACTGTTCCTAAATACTGGAAAGTAGCACAGGTCACACCAATATTCAAGAAAGGAAATAGGAGTAACCCACTGAATTACAGACCCATACCACTGACCTCAATTTGCAGTAGGATTCTGGAGCATATGCTGTACTCGAACATTATGAATCACCTTGAAGAAAATGAGTTATTGATAACCAAACGGATTCAGAAAATATCGTTCTTGTGCAACACAGCTAGCACTTTATTCCCATGAAGTAATGAGTGCTGTCGACATGGGATCTCAGATCGATTCCATATTCCTAGATTTCCAGAAGGCTTTTGATACCGTTCCTCACAAGCGACTATTAATCAAATTGCGTGCACATCGAGTATCGTCTCAGTTGTGTGACTGGTTTCGTGATTTCCTCTCAGAGAGGTCACAGTACGTAGTGACAGACGGTAAATCATGGAGTAGAACAGTAGTGATATCTGGCATTCCGAAAGGTAGTGTCATAGGCCCTCTGCTGTTCCCGATTTATATAAATGATCTAGGTGATAATATTAGCAGCCCCCTTAGACTGTTTGCAGATGATGCTGTAATTTACCGTCTAGTAAAATCATCAGACGATCAGTTCCAATTACAAAATGATCTACAGAGAATTTCTCTATGGTGCGAAAAGTGGCAATTATCACTGATCAAAGAAAATTGCGCGGTCATACAGGGATACTAAAAGAGATCCGACAAGTTTTGGGTATACGATAAGTCGCACAAATCTAAGGGCTATCAATTTGACTAAATACCTAGGAATTATAATTACGAGCAACTTAAATTGGAAAGACCACATAGATAATATTTTGGGAAAGGCGAAACAAAAACTGCGTTTTGTTGGCAGAACACTTAGAAGAAACCCACTAAAGACACAGCCTACATTACACTTGTCCGTCCTCTGCTGGAATATTGCTGCGCGGTGTGGGATCCTTACCAGGTAGCATTGACGGAGGACATCGAAAAAGTGCAAAGAAGGGCAGCTCGTTTCGTGTTATCGCGCAATAGGGGTGAGAGTGTCACTGACATGATACGCGAGTTGGGGTGGCAATCTCTGAAACAAAGGCGGTTTCTTTTTTGCGGCGAGATCTATTTACGAAATTTCAATCACCAACTTTCTCTTCCGAATGCGTAAATATTTTGTTGACACTCACCTACGTAGGGAGAAATGATCATCATAATAAAATAAGAGAAATCAGAGGTCGAACGGAAAGATTTAGGTGTTCCTTTTTCCCACGCGCCATTCCAGAGTGGAATGGTAGAGAAGTAGTATGAAACAGGTTCGATGAACCCTCTGCCAGGCACTTAAGTGTGAACTTCGGAGTAATCATGTAGATGTAGATGTAGATGTAGAAATGTATTCGCAGTTGTGAATACAAACAACCATACACTGTACGACAGTGAAAATATGTGCTGGAACGAGACTCGAACACAGGTTTCCCTCTTTACGCGAGTGCTCACCTTACAGCTTTGGCTATTCGCGCACGGCTCACAGCCAGACTCAAAGTTCCATATGTCGTCGTTCCTGCGTCACAACCTGTACTCATACAAACATTATGTAATTCCCGTACAGAGATGGACGTTTAGATTGAAAGTCGCTGCCCAGTATCGACGGATAAATACGATATTGCATTGTCTGTGTTGTGAAGAAGAGGATGCAATGTTTCTTCAGACACTCATGCATGTCCAAAGGAACACTGCTTCGTGCTTCATAACATCACAGACACTGTAATTACTAAATGAAGAACTTTGTGAACAGAAAATATGCTTTCTGTATTCAAGTGTATCATTAATGGCAAGAAGATGTCAGTACCAGTGGTATGACTTGGCTGAGCTGAGTATACCTTGATCACTCAGTAGCTTCAAGGATTTTTAATATCACAATACGAGTGACTGCTCAAAACCAACTTTGTAATGCAGCATAAATTATTTTTTCACTTATTATACCATTTATTTGGGTTTGTATGATTACAAAGCCTAAATTAAATGTGTTTGTGCTGACATAATTATGTGAGAGAGCATGTCTCTTTCTTTCAGCTCGATTGCTGTGTTTCATGTTCAATGGTTCAAATGGCTCTGAGCACTATGCGACTTAACTTCTGAGGTCATCAGTCGCCTAGAACTTAGAACTAATTAAACCTAACTAACCTAAGGACATCACACACATCCATGCCCGAGCCAGGATTCGAACCTGCGACCGTAGCGGTCGCTCGGTTCCAGACTGTAGCGCCTAGAACCGCACGGCCACTCCGGCCGGCGTGTTTCATGTGATAGAATCTCTCTTCATTATATGAAATTAGCTGATTACCCAGTGTTGCTCATGTACACATTTATTCATCCATCTTCTCCTTCCCCCATCCTCTATCCATCTCCTCCTGCCACTGTCTGTACATTTTCTACTACACCTCATTCTATGTCCACCTGCTCCTCCGCCTTCTGTCTGTCTGCTCCTTTCCCCTCTGTCTACCTACCCCCTTTAAGCATATCTCCTCCTGCCCCCTCTACCTCATCATCACCCCCTCTACATCCATCTCCTCCATTCTTCTCACTGTCCATCTCCTCCTTCCTCTCCCTTTGTCCTTTCTCTTCCTCCCCCACTCAGTGTAAATTTCCTCCTCCTCCACTTTGCATCTGTCCATCTTCTCCTCCCCCTTTCTCTGACCATCCCCTCTTCCCTTTCTCAACAATTTTCTCCTTCCCATCTCTCTGCCCATCTACTCCCCATTATCACAGTCTGCTCCCTCCTCCCCCCTCTATCTGTCCCTGTCTTTCCTGTCTCTGTACATCTCCTTCTTCCTCCCCTGTCTATCTCTTCCTCTTCTCTTTCACTGTACATTTCTCCCTCTGCTCCCTCTGGCCATTTCCTCCACCTCTATATTTGTCTCTGTCTCCTTCTTCCCCCTCTAGGTGTGTCCATTTCTTCCTTTCCTCTTCTCTCCATGCGTTACCACCCCTACCCTCTGCTCTCCACTCTTTATCACCCTTACCCAAATAGGTGGTTGCTGGTTCTTACCCTCACAGTATTTCTTCTCATGTTGTAAGTACTATATGAATCAAGTTTGATTGAAACCTATCAAGAGGTTGAGAAGAGTAGTAGGTCAAAGAGAGAAGGAGCACAGTTTGTTAGTGGAGGACGCATACATGCATTCATTCAGGGGCAAACATATTATTTTGCTAATTAATTTATGATGTCCCTTCCCTTGATTTATGACCACCAGTGGATAATCCATTCTTCTGAGAAACTTCCATCCCTCCCCTCCCGTTGATTTATGACCACCTGGGGAAAATGCATCCTTCTGAGAAACCCTCACCCCTTGTGTTGCTTTTCCCCCTCCCCCTCTGGGAAATCCACCACCATTCCTCTTACACATCCATACATTAAAAAAAACTGTCAGGAAAATCGCTCAGTGTGTGCAGATCTGTTGGTGTGGAAGGTGCAAGTGTTACTGTGTCCAGCAACTACATGTCCTAATTATGTGATTACACTGCTGCAGATTAGATATGTTGTCTTGATGGAAGATTTTTGTGTTTGCTCACCTTGATGTGCGGGGATCGACTGAGCTAGTGCACAATTCTAGAACCGGAGGATGTACCACTTTCACCCCTCACCCCACCAAGAGAAGAATTGGCGGGAAAAATAGCTCAGGCTCTGCTGAGCCAGTGGACTGGAAGGATCTCACAACAGGAAATTCAACTATATTGCAAAGGGAATAATAATATACTGTTTATTTATAAAATTCATTTTGCATACAAATCCACAGGCGGTGGGTCTTATTATTTGCCAGGAAAGCTCACAATTCTCTGCTGTTAATTTAATTTTGGAAGCTGCACATCTTGTAAAATACATCAAAAAGAAGTAATGAAATATGTAAATAGATTGCTGTTTCCTGATAATGCAAGGAATACTGTCAAGGAACTGACATCAACATAAAACACTCACCACATGTAATTACACTGTTACAGCTCGCACTAAACATAGGTTGAGAAAAACATTCTGATTGTGTTGTCCGCCATCTGCCATCTGCTGGGCAGCACCACATGTGCCAGACAGCTGGTAACCCTTTTATTCCAGATTGCTGGGCTGGGCATTTCAGCACATTTGCACTACGTTCTTAAACTATTAGCAGGATACAGCACAGGGGTTAGACTGGACTGTAATAGCACTATCACTATCATAATCAATAAATTGATAAGTTGGGAATTGGACTTTATGATTGGAAGTGGTGCTGTATAAAATTATTGTTGTAATTTCAAATATCAGGTGGAATTTATTCCGTCACAGTTGTGTAATTCCTTAGCACCTGCAGGTCTGCTAACTGTATTTTTAATGCGCTATAGAATTCAGAATTTGGTTGTCTCTGCTACACCAGGAAGAGGACGGACGGGAAAAGGTCTACCATATGACAGGATAGTAACAACAACAAATCCACCTTTATTTAAGCAAATACCACTCCACCTTTCTGCAGCGAGACAGAGTCAACTGGAATGTATTGAGAAGTAGCTCAATGCCACACACAGCTGCCTTCTCCACATGGACAGTGCACTTTGTTAGCACATACACTTAAACCATGATCCATTTCGTTGTATCTGTCGTAAGTAGATGTCAGCTATCTTGTTTACTTCCGAAGGCTTCTCACATGCATTTGCCATGTCAGCAACTGCACACTCATTACCCGGCTTCCGCACGCTGGCTGTTGCGGATGCTCAGAGATTGGAGAAACTGTTACTGCTACCACCAAGCTGTCAATCGGTCGGTTAACATGGAGGAGGGGGAATAATCACCTAGTAAAAACACTTGCCACACTGAATAGTGTAAAATCGCGTAGTCTCCTTCCGCCGCCAAGCAGTGTGTCAGCAGTGCGCAAGTAGCAGCATTACTGCATTTACTAGGCAATATTGTATTTTAATGACCGTTTAAATTTTGTGTCGATTTGTTTGTGCTCTCTGTAGATTAGTTCAGACGTTCTTTGCACAACAGTTTTTAGCATGGATAGGGACTGCAACTGCTGTGTTCGGATGCAGACTGAGTTGGCATCCCTTCACTCCCAGCTTCAGGCAGTTGCCAATGGGCATCACTGTGGGGGTCCGGATGGGGGATTTTCGGGGACGGCCAGCTCGTCCCACGCATCCCCCGATCGGACTACGACTGTGGCTGCCCGGGATTACTGCCCACATTGAGGCTGATCCCTCACCTGTGGTAGAGTGGGAGGTCATCTCGAGGTGTGGCAGGGGGCGAAAGACATTCCGGAGGGCTGAACGGAAGGCCTCTCCAGTTTGTCTGACGAACCGGTTTCAGGCTCTGTCTCAGGCTGATACTGATCTTCGGCCGGACATGGCTGCTTGTCCTGTTCCAGAGGTTGCCCCTCAGTTTGCAAGATCCGGGCGGTCGCAGAGGGTGGGCTTACTGGTAGTTGGGAGCTCCAACGTCAGGCGCGTAATGGGACCCCTTAGGGATATGGCAGCAAGAGAGGGGAAGAAAACCAATGTGCACTCCGTGTGCATACCGGGGGGAGTCATTCCAGATGTGGAAAGGTTCCTTCCGGATGCCATGAAGGGTACAGGGTGCACCCATCTGCAGGTGGTCGCTCATGTCGGCACCAATGATGTGTGTCGCTATGGATCGGAGGAAATCCTCTCTGGCTTCTGGCGGCTATCTGATTTGGTGAAGGCTGCCAGTCTCGCTAGCGGGATGAAAGCAGAGCTCACCATCTGCAGCATCGTCGACAGGACTGACTGCGGACCTTTTGTTCAGAGCCGAGTGGAGGGTCTGAATCAGAGGCTGAGACGTTTCTGCGACCTTGTGGGCTGCAGATTCCTCGACTTGCGCCATAGGGTGGTCGGGTTTTGGGTTCCGCTAGATAGGTCAGGAGTCCACTACACGCAGCAAGCGGCTACACGGGTAGCAGGGGTTGTGTGGCTTGGACTGGGCGGTTTTTTAGGTTAGATGGCCTCGGGCAAGTACAGAAAGGGCAACAGCCTCAAAGGGTGCGGGGCAAAGTCAGGACATGCGGGGACCAAGCAGCAATCGGTATTGTAATTGTAAACTGTCGAAGCTGCATTGGTAAAGTACCGGAACTTCAAGCGCTAATAGAAAGCACCGAAGCTGAAATCGTTATAGGTACAGAAAGCTGGCTGAAGCCAGAGATAAATTCAACCGAAATTTTTACAAAGGCACAGACGGTGTTTAGAAAGGATAGATTGCATGCAACCGGTGGTGGCGTGTTTGTCGCTGTTAGTAGTAGTTTATCCTGTACTGTAGTAGAAGTGGATAGTTCCTGTGAAATATTATGGGTGGAGGTTACACTCAACAACCGAGCTAGGTTAATAATTGGCTCCTTTTACCGACCTCCCGACTCAGCAGCATTAGTTGCAGAACAACTGAGAGAAAATTTGGAATACATTGCACATAAATTTTCTCAGCATGTTATAGTCTTAGGTGGAGATTTCAATTTACCAGATATAGACTGGGACACTCAGATGTTTAGGACGGGTGGTAGGGACAGAGCATCGAGTGACATTATACTGACTGCACTATCCGAAAATTACCTCGAGCAATTAAACAGAGAACCGACTCGTGGAGATAACATCTTGGACCTACTGATAACAAACAGACCCGAACTTTTCGACTCTGTAAGTGCAGAACAGGGAATCAGTGATCATAAGGCCGTTGCAGCATCCCTGAATATGGAACTTAATAGGAATATAAAAAAAGGGAGGAAGGTTTATCTGTTTAGCAAGAGTAATAGAAGGCAGATTTCAGACTACCAAACAGATCAAAACGAAAATTTCTGTTCCGACACTGACAATGTTGAGTGTTTATGGAAAAAGTTTAAGGCAATTGTAAAATGCGTTTTAGACATGTACGTACCGAGTAAAACTGTGAGGGACGGGGAAAACCCACCGTGGTTCAACAACAAAGTTAGGAAGCTACTGCGAAAGCAAAGAGAGCTTCACTCCAAGTTTAAACGCAGCCAAAACCTCTCAAACAAACAGAACCTAAACGATGTCAAAGTTAGCGTAAGGAGGGCTATGCGTGAAGCGTTCAGTGAATTCGAAAGTACAATTCTATGTACCGACTTGACAGAAACTCCTAGGAAGTTCTGGTCTTACGTTAAATCAGTAAGTGGCTTGAAACAGCATATCCAGACACTCCGGGATGATGATGGCATTGAAACAGAGGATGACACGCGTAAAGCTGAAATACTAAACACCTTTTTCCAAAGCTGTTTCACAGAGGAAGACCGCACTGCAGTTCCTTCTCTAAATCCTCGCACAAACGAAAAAATGGCTGACATCGAAATAAGTTTCCAAGGAATAGAAAAGCAACTGGAATCACTCAACAGAGGAAAGTCTACTGGACCTGACGGGATACCAATTCGTTTCTACACAGAGTACGCGAAAGAACTTGCCCCCCTTCTGACAGCCGTGTACCGCAAGTATCTAGAGGAACGGAAGGTTCCAAATGATTGGAAAAGAACACAGGTAGTCCCAGTCTTCAAGAAGGGTCGTCGAGCAGATGCGCAAAACTATAGACCTATATCTCTGACGTCGATCTGTTGTAGAATTTTAGAACATGTTTTTTGCTCGAGTATCATGTCGTTTTTGGAAACCCAAAATCTACTCTGTAGGAATCAACATGGATTCCGGAAACAGCGATCGTGTGAGACCCAACTTGCTTTATTTGTTCATGAGACCCAGAAAATATTAGATACAGGCTCCCAGGTAGATGCTATTTTCCTTGACTTCCGGAAGGCGTTCGATACAGTTCCGCACTGTCGCCTGATAAACAAAGTAAGAGCCTACGGAATATCAGACCAGCTGTGTGGCTGGATTGAAGAGTTTTTAGCAAACAGAACACAGCATGGTGTTATCAATGGAGAGACGTATACAGACGTTAAAGTAACCTCTGGCGTGCCACAGGGGAGTGTTATGGGACCATTGCTTTTCACAATATATAAAAATGACCTAGTAGATAGTGTCGGAAGTTCCATGCGGCTTTTCGCGGATGATGCTGTAGTATACAGAGAAGTCGCAGCATTAGAAAATTGTAGCGAAATGCAGGAAGATCTGCAGCGGATAGGCACTTGGTGCAGGGAGGGCCAACTGACCCTTCACATAGACAAATGTAATGTGTTGCGAATACATAGAAAGAAGGATCCTTTATTGTATGATTATATGATAGCGGAACAAACACTGGTAGCAGTTACTTCAGTAAAATATCTGGGAGTATGCGTGCGGAACGATTTGAAGTGGAATGATCATATAAAATTAATTGTTGGTAAGGCGCGTACCAGGTTGAGATTCATTGGGAGAGTCCTTAGAAAATGTAGTCCATCAACAAAGGAGGTGGCTTACAAAACACTCGTTCGACCTATACTTGAGTATTGCTCAACAGTGT
The DNA here is from genome assembly GCF_023898315.1 of Schistocerca nitens. Taxonomy (NCBI): domain Eukaryota; kingdom Metazoa; phylum Arthropoda; class Insecta; order Orthoptera; family Acrididae; genus Schistocerca; species Schistocerca nitens. The sequence goes on along the minus strand of NC_064616.1, from coordinate 787,961,743 downwards.
GGGATCCGTACCAGATCGGGTTGACGGAGGAGATAGAGAAGATCCAAAGAAGAGCGGCACGTTTCGTCACAGGGTTATTTGGTAAGAGTGATAGCGTTACGGAGATGCTTAGAAAACTCAAGTGGCAGACTCTGCAAGAGAGGCGCTGTGCATCGCGGTGTAGCTTGCTCGCCAAGTTTCGCAAGGGTGCGTTTATGGATGAGGTATCGAATACATTGCTTCCCCCTACTTATACCTCCCGAGGAGATCACGAATGTAAAATTAGAGAGATTCGAGCGCGCACGGAGGCTTTCAGACAGTCGTTCTTCCCGCAAACCATACGCGACTGGAACAGAAAAGGGAGGTACTGACAGTGGCACGTAAAGTGCCCTTCGCCACACACCGTTGGGTGGCTTGCGGAGTATAAATTTAGATGTAGATGTAGAATCTTCTCAGATTTTCACATAAAAATTGGAGAATACCAGCAGCATGTGTGATCGATCAGGCTGCCCAACATATACTAAGTATTAGTTCGCTATTCACGCGCCCAGACGTTGACATGGTTAGGTCAACTGGACCCTCATACCTCACCTGTCTGGTTCAGAACGCTCATCGGCGGCTCGCGTCTTATGCATGATGTCATTGTTTCATCCATTTTCTGTTGCTAACAATCATTTTATAGGACTGATGCAAGAACTGCAGAATTTCCAAACCATAATCAAACGTCAACAGTGGGCACTATACACCTCCAGAAAACTGTATAGTGCATGTATCACAAAGAATCTATGTTATTTCTTTTTGGTGAAAAAGGAAATAGTTTTATCATCCTTAAGTTTCTCACCATAGTGGGTGGGTCAGAAAACTTGCAGGATGAATGTAGGTCAGATGTTGGAGATATATTTCCTACATGCGAGCATTAACAGCATCTCATTCTATGTGACTAATATATCAAAAACTACATTGCTTTAAGATTACAGCATGCTTAAGTGCAGAAACGTGTAGTTTTAGGAGCGTGTGCTTATTGTGTTCTACAATCATTTCTCTTCTCCCAGTATCTTCTTGATGTTGTTGTTGTTGTGGTCTTCAGTTCTGAGAATGGTTTGATGCAGCTCTCCATGCTACTCTATCCTGTGCAAGCTTCTTCATCTCCCAGTACCTACTGCAACCTACATCCTTCTGAATCTGCTTAATGTATTCATCTCTTGGTCTCCCTCTACGATTTTTACCCTCCACGCTGCCCTCCAATACTAAATTGGTGATCCCTTGATGCCTCAGAACATGTCCTACCAACCGATCCCTTCTTCTGGTCAAGTTGTGCCACAAACTTCTCTTCTCCCCAATCCTTTTCAATACTTCCTCATTAGGTATGTGATCTACTCATCTAATCTTCAGCATTCTTCTGTAGCACCACATTTCGAACGCTTCTATTCTCTTCTTGTCCAAACTATTTATCGTCCATGTTTCACTTCCATACATGGCTACACTCCATACAAATACTTTCAGAAATGACTTCCTGACACTTAAATCTATACTCGATGTTAACAAATTTGTCTTCTTCAGAAACGCTTTCCTTGCCATTGCCAGTCTACATTTTATATCCTCTCTACTTCGACCATCATCAGTTATTTTGCTCCCCAAATAGCAAAACTCCTTTACTATTTTAAGTGTCTCATTTCCTAATCTAATTCCCTCAGCATCACCCGACTTAATTCGACTACATTCCATTATCCCCGTTTTGCTTTTGTTGATGTTCATCTTATATCCTCCTTTCAAGACGCTATCCATTCCGTTCAACTGCTCTTCCAAGTCCTTTGCTGTCTCTGACAGAATTACAATGTCATCGGCGAACCTCAAAGTTTTTATTCCTTCTCCATGGATTTTAATACCCACTCCGAATTTTTCTTTTGTTTCCTTTACTGCTTGCTCAATATACAGATTGAATAACATCGGGGAGAGGCTACAACCCTGTCTTACTCCCTTCCCAACAACTGCTTCCCTTTCATGTCCCCCGACTCTTATAACTGCCATCTGATTTCTGTACAAATTGTAAATAGCCTTTCGCTCCCTGTATTTTACCCCTGCCACCTTCAGAATTTGAAAGAGAGTATTCCAGTCAACATTGTCAAAAGCTTTCTCTAAGTCTACAAATGCTAGAAACGTAGGTTTGCCTTTCCTTAATCTTTCTTCTAAGATAAGTCGTAAGGTCAGTATTGCCTCACGTGTTCCAGTATTTCTACGGAATCCAAACTGATCTTCCCCGAGGTCGGCTTCTACTAGTTTTTCCATTCGTATGTAAAGAATTCGTGTTAGTATTTTTCAGCTGTGGCTTATTAAACTGACTGTTCGGAAATTTTCACATCTGTCACACCTGCTTTCTTTGGGATTGGAATTATTATATTCTTCTTGAAGTCTGAGGGTATTTCGCCTGTTTCATACATCTTGCTCACCAGATGGTAGAGTTTTGTCAGGACTGGCTCTCCCAAGGCCATCAGTAGTTCTAATGGAATGTTGTCTACTCCAGGGGCCTTGTTTCGACTCAGGTCTTTCAGTGCTCTGTCAAACTCTTCACGCAGTATCGTATCTCCCATTTCATCTTCATCTACATCCTCTTCCATTTCCATAATATTGTCCTCAAGTACATCGCCCTTGTATACCCCCTATATATATTCCTTCCACCTTTCTGCTTTCCCTTCTTTGCTTAGAAATGGGTTTCCATCTGAGCTCTTGATGTTCATACAAGTGGTTCTCTTATCTCCAAAGATCTCTTTAATTTTCCTGTAGGCAGTATCTATCCTACCCCTAGTGAGATAAGACTCTACATCCTTACATTTGTCCTCTGGCCATCCCTGCTTAGCCATTTTGCACTTCCTGTCGATCTCATTTTTGAGACGTTTGTATTCCTTTTTGCCTGCTCCATTTACTGCATTTTTATATTTTCTGCTTTCATCAATGAAATTCAGTATTTCTTCTGTTACCCAAGGATTTCTACTAGCCCTCGTCTTTTTACCTACTTGATCCTCTGCTGCCTTCACTACTTCATCCCTCAAAGCTACCCATTCTTCTTCTACTGTATTTCTTTCCCCCATTCCTGTCAGTTGTTCCCTTATGCTCTCCCTGAAACTCTGTACAACCTCTAGTTCTTTCAGTTTATCCAGGTCCCATCTCCTTAAGTTCCCACCTTTTTTCAGTTTCTTCAGTTTTAATCTACAGGTCATAACCAATAGATTGTGGTCAGAGTCCACATCTGCCCCTGGAAATGTCTTACAATTTAAAACCTGGTTCCTAAATCTCTGTCTTACCATTATATAATCTATCTGATACCTTTTAGTATCTCCAGGGTTCTTCCATGTATACAACCTTCTTTCATGATTCTTAAACCAAGTGTTAGCTATGATTAAGTTATGCACTGTGCAAAATTCTACCAGACGGCTTCCTCTTTCATTTCTCTCCCCCAATCCATATTTACACACTACGTTTCCTTCTCTCCCTTTTCCTACTCTCGAATTCCAGTTACCCATGACTATTAAATTTTCGTCACCCTTCACTATCTGAATAATTTCTTTTATCTCATCATACATTTCTTCAATTTCTTCGTCATCTGCAGAGCTAGTTGGCATATAAACTTGTACTACTGTAGTTGGTGTGGGCTTCGTATCTATCTTGGCCACAATAATGCGTTCACTATGCTGTTTGTAGTAGCTTACCCGCATTCCTATTTTCCTATTCATTATTATACCTACTCCTGCATTACCCCTATTTGATTTTGTGTTTATAACCCTGTAGTCACCTGATCAGAAGTCTTGTTGATCCTGCCACCGAACTTCACTAATTCCCACTATATCTAACTTTAACCTATCATTTTCCCTTTTTACATTTTCTAACCTACCTGCCCGATTAAGTGATCTGACATTCCACGCTCCGATCCGTAGAACGCCACTTTTCTTTCTCCTGATAACGACATCCTCTTGAGTAGTCCCCGCCCGGAGATCCGAATGGGGGACTATTTTACCTCCGGAATATTTTACCCAGGAGGACGCCATCATCATTTAATCATACAGTAAAGCTGCATGCCCTCGGGAAAAATTACGGCCGTAGTTTCCCCTTGCTTTCAGCCGTTCGCAGTACCAGCACAGCAAGGACGTTTTGCTTATTGTTACAAGACCAGATCAGTCAATCATCCAGACTGTTGCCCTTGCAACTACTAAAAAGGCTGCTGCCCCTCTTCAGGAACCACACGTTTGTCTGGCCTCTCAACAGATATCCCTCCGTTGTGGTTGCACCTACGGTACGGCTATCTGTATCGCTCAGGCACGCAAGCCTCCCCACCAACGGCAAGGTCCATGGTTCATGGGGGGAGGATCTTCTTGATATAGAATCTAAAATCTGATAGCACAAGTGATTTACATAAAATGTTTCAAACTCCTTCCATATTTAGCCCGACCATTTATAAGGCAGACATTTCTACTTCTTCTTAATCGTCTATTGTGTCACCACAACACTCTCGAATGCATCAGGTTCGTATCTCCTATACACCAATCAGGAATGATAACCTCCTCAGCATGCATGCGTCTAGGGAGATCGTGTATAATGCAGCACTCGTGAGGAAATCTAGAGACATAAGAGCAGCTTGTTTCAAAACAGAGGGTACTGTGCTGCTAGGGATATAATTCGTTTGTTAGGATGGTAATCATCAAAGGTGTTGATGAAATCTTTCAATCTCCAATTTTATCCTACGAATGCGGGAATACTTGGTGACTCCCTTCCACATCAGAGGAGATGGCAAATCATAATAAAATCACCCAATTTATAAAGTATTTCAGCTAAGGATCATAGTTTTTCCACCTCCTCTCTCATGATGGGTATTTCCTACACTAAGAAACAGTGATGTAGGCGCCGGCCGGAGTGGCCGAGCGGTTCTAGGCGCTACAATCTGGAACCGTGCGACCGCTACGGCCGCAGGTTCGAATCCTGTCTCAGGCATGGATGTGTGTGATGTCCTTAGGTTAGTTAAGTTTAAGTAGTTCGAAGTTCTAGGGGACTGATGACCTCAGAAGTTAAGTCCCATAGTGCTCAGAGTCATTTGAACCATTTGAGTGATGTAAGCGTGTACCAGGATTTGCGATACGTCTACATGTGTATGAACACGGAAAATAACGGAAGGGGTGGTTTTGCGATGATACAGAAATTTTGAACTATGCTACAATGTCATCAGCTGATACTATCATATGATCAACGCGATGAGACGTTTTGTTGACGTGACAACTCGCCAAGAGTGGTGGTTTGGACCTTGATTAATTGTGAAAAATGCGTTGAATTTATGGAATACCTGGTAAAATTACGAAAACTGATGGAAAATAAATAGAACTGATGAAGTGATTCTTGAGTTTCTCCCGGCGTATTTGATTATCAAAATATCCACGGGTGTACCGCCGGTCTACAGTGTCCAACGGGCACAATATTTCGGCGATCATACATGTCGCCATCATCAGGAGAACTGTCTGACTGAACTCCTGTGAACGTGCCGGTACGGAGATTCGTACGCTATGGCTGCTCAGGGGGAACTGGGTTCGGTCGTGTGTGGATCTGCACGGAGATAACTTGTCCTCCGATGTGGGATGGAGTTCGCAGCAGTTATTGCTTTGCCTCCCATGCATGCCGATGTAATGCGTCTTCACATGTAGATTGTCTTCTTGGGTGTCTCCTCAGCACAGTTCTGCAGTGCTAGCTATGCAGCGAGTAGGTGTGGCCAGCGGGTGGTGACGCTGCGCGGCAGTTTGCGGCCCAGCGTCCGGATTTGGACGTTGTGTGACCGGCCTGCACGTTCGTAAATTGTGCGGGCGGTCGCCTGGAAGAGGTCACGGAGCAGAGGTACTTCCGCGATGTCGTGAAGATAAGCGGTTGGGAAATCGTAAGGCAGGTGTAAGGCCAGCCGAAGGATGCGATTCTGCAGTGTCTCCAGCTTCTTCAGGTTCGTGTCGGCGGCATTCCCCCAGACGACGGCGGCGTATTGGAGTACAGGGCGGAGCAGAGCCTTGTAGAGAGTGATGCCCAGCCGCGGTGGTAGTTGGGAGCCGGGGTTCAGCACCGGGTACAGGATGCGGGGCCTGTTCCGCACTTTGGTCTTCACTTCGCGGATGTGCGGAACCCACGTGAGTCGGCGGTCGATGGTGACGCCGAGGTAATGCGCCGTTGGACGAAACGGGGCAGGGCTGCCACCGACGGTGAGCGGTTGCAGACCTGCAGGAACGAGTCGCCTGGTAACTATCAGGAACTGTGTCTTGGCCCCATTGAATTGTAGACGCCACTTGACTGCCCAGGCTGCCAGGGTGTCAACGGCGAGCTGCAGACGGCGGCGCATGACGGCGGCATTGAGGCTCCTCGTATAGAGAGCCGTGTCATCCGCGTACAGGGCGAGCCGCACACGGTCGATCTTCGGCGCATCAGAAGTGTACAGCGGGTACAGGAGTGGCCCCAGGACCGAGCCCTGTGGAACGCCGGCATTGATGCGGCGGACGGAGGACAAGCCATGCGCGGCCCGCACATGGAAGGTCCTATCGGCAAGATAGGAACGAATGAGACGGACGTGCGACGTCGGGACCCCAAGTTCAAAAAGTTTGAATAAGAGGCCGCGGTGCCACACACTGTCGAAAGCACGCGACACGTCCAGGAACATCGCGCCGAAGAACTCGCGCTGCTCGAGGGCGACGAACGCATCTTCCACTAGCCGAAGGAGTTGGTGAACTGACGAGTGGCCCCTGCGAAAGCCGAACTGCTCTTCGGGCAGGAGGCCTCCCTCGTCAACGTGGCGCTGCAGCCGCCTGATGTACACTCTTTCAAAGACCTTGGAGACGGCCGGCAGTAAACTAATAGGTCTGTAGTTCGCAGGCTGACGCAGATCCTTCCCCATCTTCGGAATCGCCACGATCTCTGCATGCTTCCAGGACTGAGGAAAACTGCAGGACCGGAGGATTACATTAAAGACGTCGGCGAGATAAGTGACAGCCACCGGCGGCAACTTCTGGAGGAGGGCGTTGGAAACTTCGTCTGGGCCCGCAGCTTTTCTGGGGTTCAGGGCACGCAGAATGGACCGAACCTCCTCCGCCGTCGTCTCTTCAATGACGTCATCGTCGTCGCGTGCCTCCAAGTAGCGTGGGAGCCGGTCAGCAACCAGGTCGTCGTGGACAGCGTCGGTCGGGTCTTCGATCGGCGTAAACGCAGCCTCAAAGACGTCTGCGAGGGCATCAGCCTTCGCAGCTGGTTCGCAGACAGCCTGACCGTGGACCAGCAGCGGAGGGACACGTTGCGTGCGGCGTAGGAAACGCTTCGTCGTCTGCCAGGCCGTGCCGTCGTCAAGACAAATGGTGGCGACCTTGTTATTCCAGTCGCGATTGCGATGGTTGTCAATGGGAGCCCGGATGTCCCGACGCACCCTGTTGAGGAGGCGCTTGGTGTCGGCAGTTCTTGTCCTCTGCCACTCCCGGTATACCCGGTTCTTCTCACAAGGGAACCTCCCCATCGCACCCCCCTCAGATTTAGTTATAAGTTGGCAGAGTGGATAGGCCTTGAAAAACTGAACACAGATCAATCGAGAAAACAGGAAGAAGTTGTGTAGAACTATGAAAAAAATTAGCAAAATATACGAACTGAGTAGTCCACGTGCAACATATGCAACTTCAAGGCTGATGTGCAGTCAGGAGCGCCGTGGCCCTGTGGTTAGCGTGAGCAGCTGTGGAGTGAGAGGTTCTTGGTTCAAGTCTTCCCTCGACTGAAAATTTTAATTATTTTATTTTCAGACAATTGTTATCTGTCCGTCCGATGCGATTACTTTTTTGGGCTGGTTGGTTGGTTGGTTTGGGGAAGGAGACCAGACAGCGAGGTCATCGGTCTCATCGGATTAGGGAAGGATGGGGAAGGAAGTCGGCCGTGCCCTTTGAAAGGAACCATCCCGGCATTTGCCTGGAGCGATTTAGGGAAATCACGGAAAACCTAAATCAGGATGGCCGGACGCGGGATTGAACCGTCGTCCACCCGAATGCGAGTCCAGTGTCTAACCACTGCGCCACCTCGCTCGGTACTTTTTTGGGAGTGATAATCACATCCACAAGAAAAACTAAATCGGGCAAGGTAGAAGAATCTTTTTACCCATTCGCCAAGTGTACAAGTTAGGTGGGTCGACAACATATTACTGTCATGTGACGCACATGCCGTCAACAGTATCGTATAGAATATATCAGACGTGTTTTCCTGTGGAGGAATCGGTTGACCTATGACCTTGCGATGATATGTTTTCAGTTCCCATTGGAGAGGCACGTCCTTTCGTCTACTAATCGCACGGTTTTGCGGTGCGGTCGCAAAACACAGACACTAAACTTATTACAGTGAACAGAGACGTCAATGAACGAACGGACAGATCATAACTTTGCGAAAATGAAGAAAGTAGATTTTTCACTCGGGGGAGGACTTGAACCATGGACCTCTCATTCCGCAGCTGCTCACGCTAACCACAGGACCACGGCGCTCCTGACTGCACAGCACCCTTGAAGTGACATATGTTGCACGTGGACTACTCAGTTCGTATATTTTGCTAATTTTTTTCATAGCTCCACACAACTTCTTCCTGTTTTCTCGATTGATCTGTGTTCAGTTTTTCAAGGCCTATCCACTGTTCCAACTTATAGCTAAATCTGAGGGGGGTGCAATGGCGAGGTTCCCTTGTCAGTGATGGCCGCAGTGATGTCCGGCGGCAGCTGTCGGGAGTAGTCAGGCGGAGTGCGAGGTCGGGGCGGCGTTGCTATAGTGGCAGCGTCGATCGTGGTGCCCGCGAAGTGCAGAAGCGCTGCGTCCGCTCCAGCGTCCGCAGGGGGCGGCGCGGCGGCGAGTGAGTCCGTCACGGCTGCTTGAACTCTGTCCTAGTCGATGCCAGCAAGTGAGATGCCTCTCCGGGGCTGTTGGAGGGCGTCTAGGTCGATATCAAAAACCACTGGACATGATCAGAAGACAGTGCCGTCCTCGTCGTGGCGGTGATCTGATGAGGGATGCCCTTGACGACCGCTATGTCGATTATATCCGGGATGCCACGGGCAGGGAAGACCGTCGGGTCGTACGGCCCCACCACAAGCGCATGGTGACGTTCCACTACCCGGAGCAGGCAGCGGCCAGCGGCATTGGTGATCCTGGAGTTCCAGGAGACATGTTGACTATTGAAGTCCCCGGCGGCGAACACCTGCCCCCTCAAGGAGAGCAGAGCATCGATGTCAGCAGGGTCCAGTGGACGAGACGGCGATCGATAGGCAGCGACGAACGTGATGGCGCCCGCCGAGGTGTGAACGACGACACCAGTGGCCTCCAGCGTTGCCAGTGGCGGAAGTTGTATCACGTGGTGACGAATGCCATTGCGGACGTAAACGGCTGTCCCACCACCCGCCGTCAGTCGAACGGTGCGGTAGCTGGAGTAGTTGGCCGCCCTGACGTCGACCCCAGGCTTCAGGTGGGTTTCGTTGATAAGGCAGACGTCGACGGCTTCATCTCGAAGAAATTGGCGAAGTTCGCCAGCTCGAGTGCGGACGCCGTTGGCATTCCACGCGACGACCGTGAGCCCTCTAACGCTGCCCACGGTGCAACTGGTGAGTGTTGACAGTGGTCGGGGCCGGAGAGGCCATCGGCACTGCAGCGGTGAGTTGCTGCTACAGGACTTCAATCAAGTTCGTAGCACTGGTCACCAGGGCTGTGAGCTGCGCGACGAGGTTGGCCAGGTCAGCGGTGGAGGCAGCCGGCGCGGCCCCGGCGCTGGAAGGGGGAGGCGTGGCTGCTTCGCTGGGAGAGTCCACCCGGGGCTGCGCGACGGACGGTGCTGAGCGCTGGGCACCCACAGGGCGGCGACCCCAGCGCCGGCGGTCGGCGGGGCGTGGTCCGGCTGACGTCCCGGGAGAGGCAGTACCCGGGTCCGCCACTAGCAGCTGTGGTGGAGGCGCAGGAGCCGCGGGTGGCGGCACGGCCTCGGATGCGGCAGGAGCAGGAGCAGCGGACGCAGCCGGGACGGCGGAGGGCGCCCCTGACGTTGCCGCCGCGAAAGAGACGCCGGGCCGTCTCGTTGCTGGCTTCTTCGGACGCGGCGCTGGCGTTTGGCCACGTTGGCGAGCGATGGCACGCTTCCACACCTCACACCCACGATAACTGGCCACGTGAGCACCGCCACAGAGTGCACATGTCGGCTTCTCGGTGGGCGGACGGGGGCACGCACGTCCTGCGTGGGCGCCGGAGCGTTTAACACATCAGGTTGGATGAGTCAGATATCATGGTGAGTTTTGACGTCGTTTCCTTGTTTACGAGAGTACCCCTGCGAGAGTCATTAGAATTGATTAGTCAAAAGTTTGACGAGAAGACCACTGAACTTTTCAGGCATGTCTTGACTTCCCCGTATTTTCTTTTTAATGGAGAATACTACGAACAAACGGAGGGAGTCGCCATGGGTAGCCCACTCTCACCGGTGGTAGCGAATTTGTACATGGAGAACTTCGAGGAGGAAGCCCTGTCGTCATCCGAATGGAAACCTACTTGCTTTTTCCGTTACGTGGACGACACGTTCGTCATTTGGTCACATGGTATGGATAAACTCCTTGACTTCCTTACACATCTAAACTCCATACACCCCAACATCAAATTCACTATGGAGACTGAATCGGAGGGTAAATTACCTTTCCTTGACGTCTTGGTCAAGAGAAGGGCTGACGGCACCCTAGGTCTTGGGGTGTATCGGAAGACAACGCACACTGATCTGTGTGTTGTTGAAGCAACTTAGTTTACACCATGCGATGCCCAGCTTTCTGTGAGAGCCAGTGGATCAAAACATGTTAATATTGGTGTGGCACCTGACACAGACCTCAAAGTCATGGTAGAAAAATTAAATGTATGACTGTGTACACAACTGTAGTCATACACTGCTTTGATGTGTTACAGCAAAAGCAATGTACCAATCTGCTTATGAAACAACAGCACAAGAATCCTCTGTTGTGACTGACAGTCTTTGGGATGTCCATGGAATTGACTTCGATCTCTAATAGCTGCTATCGAGACGAATCCAATGATGTATAACAGTAAGGTCTTTGAAGGTCCACAAAGGTGGCATGAACGTCCATTTACAGAAGGTGTTCCAAGTGATTACCGTTGGTATCAATGCAGTGCTGTAATCTCCTTATCATGGATTCAGTGGTATTCCATATTACATCTGCACTTATCTAAGCATGTGCTCTGACAATTCTCTCTCGCATATTTTCAGGTGTAGTTGGAACGTCTTTATAAACAATGTCTTTTACGAATCCCCACAAGAAAAAATCCAGAGGCGTCAAGTCTGGCGAACGAGCGGGCTATGACACATCTCCTCCAAGTCGAATCCAACGGTTTGTGAATTGTCTCTGCAACTCATTTCTAGCCATCAGCGACGAATGTGCCGGACACCCATCGTGTTGATACCACATTCTCTTCCTTGTTCCTAAAGCTATTTCTTTCTACAACAAACCTATAGTTTCTTTCTGGAATGTGGTGTACTTCCTACCATAAAGATTTCCTTCGATGAAATAGGAGCCTATAATTCTGTGCTCCAGAATACCACACCATACATTCACCGACCACGGTTTTTGGTGTGCAGCTTGCAGCAGCCAACATGGATTTTCAGTTGCCCAATAATGCAAGTTATGTAAATTAACATTTACATAGTCCATGAATGTAGCCTCGTCAGTAAATAAAATCAAGTTAATAAATGTGGCATCCCTCTGAACTTGAATTTGAGCCCATCGGCAAAATTCAGTGCGACGCATACAATCCGTACCAGTTACTTCTTAGTGGACACTGATATGGTAAGGGTGATATTTATGGCGATGCAGAACACGAACAACACTACTCTGCCTCATGCCAGATTCCCTTGTGATTTGAAGCGAACTTACACAAGGATCTCGAAACACAGTGGCAAAAGTACCAGTTTCCGTTTCCTCGGTAGTAACTTTCCTTTGCCGGATATGTTTCCGATGCGTTAAAGATCCAGTTGTTCTCAATTTATCATACACATATTTAAATGTACGACGTGTAGGGTGAGTAAGTTGAGGATATCTTTCACCGTATAAGTCTCTAGTTCTCACTGAATTTCGTTGGCATTCTCCGTAAATGAGAAGCATATCGACTTATTCTTCGAAGGAATACATCATTCACATTCGCTTGATTCGACGATACTAGTCTTACCGTTCCTATTAGTGTTGTATTGCGAAACCGTCGAATGGTGTTTACCCGCCAATGGCACGTTAGATGGATACGCCGTATTCGGCGAATATTTTCTATTTTCACGATATACGAGAGAGAATTGTCAAGAGCATGTGCTTCGATAAGTGCCGAAGTGATAATGAATACTACTCAATCCATGATAAAGAGATTGCAGCACTACATTGATACCAATGGTCATCACTTCGAACACCTTCTGTAAATGGACGTTCATGCCACCTTTGTGAAATTCGTTGACTTTCAAAGACCTTACTGTTACAGTACAGAACTATAGCATCCGATTAAAAAAAAAAAAAAGTTGACCATATCTCTGAAGCGGCCTCACCTAGCAACAAAAAACCAACGTCATACACTGCTGGCCACCGTAAATGCAACACCAAGAAAGACAAGAGGTAGCACAACAAGATTTATTTTGTAGATAACATGTTGACCAAGTATCAAATGATTACGCTTACAGACGTCTGTGACATGTGGTTCCTGCCAGAATCAGTAGCCAGAGTAACCGCCATTGTTGGGGATCACCGCTGCCACACGTCTCGGCATTGAGTCAAAGAGACGTTGGATGTGTTCCTGGGGTGCAGCAGCCCAAGCAGTTTCCACACGTTGCCAAAGATCATCTGATGTGGTAGCTGGGGATGTAATCTGGGTCACTCGTTGAGCAACCATGGACCACATGTTTCCTATCGGCGAAAGATCCGGAGAGCGAGCCGGCCAGGGAAGCAATTCAATCTGGTTATTGACGAAGAACCTTTGGACAATGCGTGCCACGTGTGGTCGCGCATTATCCTGTTGAAATATGGCTGTGGCCGAGCCCTAAAGGTAAGGAAGGGGTGCAGCAGCCCAAGCAGTTTCCACACGTTGCCAAAGATCATCTGATGTGGTAGCTGGGGATGTAATCTGGGTCACTCGTTGAGCAACCATGGACCACATGTTTCCTATCGGCGAAAGATCCGGAGAGCGAGCCGGCCAGGGAAGCAATTCAATCTGGTTATTGACGAAGAACCTTTGGACAATGCGTGCCACGTGTGGTCGCGCATTATCCTGTTGAAATATGGCTGTGGCCGAGCCCTAAAGGTAAGGAAGGACAACTGGCCCCAGCACCTTGGATATGTAGCGTCGGCTATTTAAAGTACCGGCAATGCGTACTAGAGGCGTGCGAGAGTAATATCCAATGCCGCCCCATACCATAATACCCGGTGCAAGACCAGTGTGGCGGTGCATAATGCAGCTGTCCAGCATCCTCTCTCCACGGTGGCTCCACACTCGAATACGACCATCGTGGTGCTGCAGACAGAAGCGTGCCTCGTCAGTAAAGACAAAGTCATTCCATTCTGCCGTCCACATCCGTCTGTCATCACACCTTTGGCGACGGAGACGTCTGTGGTTCTGCGTCAATGGTAGACGAAGCAATGGACGTCTTGCGGACAGACCATTCTGCTGTAAACGGCGTCGGATGGTACGCGCACACACTGGATGATGCGTTACAGACGCAATGTGCTGTGCTATGGTTCGGGATGTCACTGAGCGATCCGCCACTGCCATGCGCACAATTTGTCTATCAGCACGTGCAGTGGTGCACCGAGGTGAATGCGATCGACCACGTCGGTCCGTCGTACCCTCCTGCATCCAACGGTCACATATCCGCATTACAGTTGTTTGGTTTCGTCCAACACGACTAGCGATTTCTCTGTATGATAATCCACAATCTCGGTAAGCCACTATCCTTCCTCTGACGAACTCGGATACTTGATCAAAAGATGTTCGCTGTTGTCTACGAGGCATAACTGATCGTCTTGTGAAACAACCACAAGGTAAACACACGTGCCAAACGTACACTCGTCGAAATCGCCAAGCCTTAAATGGCGCTATGAGGTGGCGCCACAGGCGCGCGTGATGTGCGTCTGCGCTGAAATTCTAATCAGTTGCATATCTCATCGCTGCAAACCCATGGTGTAAATTTCACTTGATTCGGATGCTTCCTTCAGGGTGTTGCATTTACGGTGGCCAGCAGTGTATTATGGCCGCCGTTGTCCCACGCAACATTTGTCCCACAAACCTTTCAGCTACTATCATACTTCCGGAGTTATTCTAGGTGGAAATAGTGACTCACCCTGTATAATGAACATTAGATCAGTTTCAGTAAAACACTTAAATACAGGATTCTTAACTTTGATAGATATCCCTATCCATATGAGGGCTACATACATTTGATACAATCGCAGAAGACAATTATAAGTTTATTACTTGAATAATAGTGCTGCACTTGAAGCAAAGCAAGCGCTGTATCATGTCCGAGATACAGAGGCGAGCGAGTGTGCCGGGACTTACCTCAGTTCTCTGCTAGTAGCGCCACGTCACCTTCACGCGTCTGCGCGTAGCGTGCAAGTATTGCACCACAGTTAAGTATGAAACTAAAAAACAAAATTTACGTTTAAAACTTTCTTAAAATACAGTTTAGTGTTATCATGTTTCAAATATCAACTCTTGATATTATAGACTTAACAGTTTACGTAAAAATGCCGTTTAAAGAGAAAAATAAGTGACACTAAATAATAAATCCAGAAAGACAGAATTTGGTCAGAGGGTATCTTTAGAACTCATAAACAAGTGGTGCAGGTTTCCAAAACCATAGAACAAAACTTGACACCAGAATCCAAGTTTTTACGAAAAATCAGAGGCACTAAATATTGGACTTAGACACATGAAAATTTGTTTTATGTTTCAGTTCACCCCAAAAATAATAACTGAGAGACCACGTTAAGCTACCTTTGAGTAATTAATTAAAAACAAATTTTTTAACTGAAATACACTCAATTGTTGTGAATTAAGTACCTGTAATTTTAATGATAGAGAATTTTGGTTAAAGTGGGTGATACAACATAACAAGTGATAGAGCTATACCAAAACTGAGAGTTGTAGTATTAATAACTGACGACATAAGTTCTAGTAAAGATATATTTCAGAGATAACGATCTACCGTTAGTTCCACTATAAAAATTCTACACAACTGGCCATTAAAATTGCTACACCAAGAAGAAATGCATACGATAAACGGGTATTCGTTGGACAAATATATTATACTACAACTGACATGTGATTACGCTTTCACGCAATTTGGGTGCATAGGTCCTGAGAAATCAGCACCCAGAACAACCACATCTGGCCGTAATAACGGCCTTGATACGCCTGGGCATTGAGTCAAACAGAGCTTGGATGGCGTGTACAGGTACAGCTGCCCATGCAGCTTCAACACGATACCACAGTTCATCAGTAGTCACTGGCGTATTGTGACGAGCCAGTTGCTCGGCCACCATTGACCAGACGTTTTCAATTGGTGAGAGATCTGGAGAATGTGCTGACCAGGGCACCAGTCGAACATTTTCTGTATCCAGAAAAGCCCGTACAGGACCTGCAACATGCGATCGTGCATTATCCTGCTGAAATGTAGGGTTTCGCAGGGATCGAGTGAAGGGTAGAGCCACGGGTCGTAACACATCTGAAATGTAACCTCCACTGTTCAAAGTGCCGTCAATGCGAACAAGAGGTGACCGAGACGTGTAACCAGTGGCACCCCATACCATCACGCTTGTGATACGCCAGTATGGCGATGACGAATACAAGCTTCCAATGTGCTTTCACCACGATGTCGCCAAACACGGATGCGACCATCATGATGCTGTAAACAGAACCTGGATTCACCAGGAAAAATGACGTTTTGCCATTCATGCACCCAGGTTCGTCGTTGAGTACACCATCGCAGGCGCTCCTGCCTGTGATGCAGCGTCAAGGGTAACCGCAGCCATGGTCTCCGACCTGATAGACCATGTTGCTGCAAACGTCGTCGAGCTGTTCGTGCAGATGGTTGTTGTCTTGCGAACGTCCCCATCTGTTGACTCAGGGATCGAGACGTGGCTGCACGATCCGTCACAGCCATGCGGATAAGATGCCTGTCATCTCGACTGCTAGAGATACGAGGCCGTTGGGATCCAGCACGGCGTTCCCTATTACCCACCTGAACCCACAGATTACATATTCTGCTAACAGTCATTGGATCTCGACCAACGCGAGCAGCAATGTCGCGATACGATAAACCGCAATCGCGATAGGCTACAATCCGCCTTTATCAAAGTCGGAAACGTGATGGTACGTATTTATCCTCATTACACGAGGCATCACAACAACGTTTCACCAGGCAACGCCGGTCAACTGCTGTTTGTGTATGAGAAATCGGTTGGAAACGTTCCTCATGTCAGCACGTTGTAGGTGTCGCCACCGGCGTCAACCTTGTGTGAATGCTCTGAAAAGCTAATCATTTGCATATCACAGCATCTGATTCCTGTCGGTTAAATTTCGCGTCTGTAGCACATCACCTTCGTGGTGTAGCAATTTTAATGGCCAGTAGTGTAGATGGAAAAGTTTTCATTCAATCAAGCTGAAACTTTTTCTGTGCTTTCAAACAACTTAATTGAATACAAGTAAAAAAATTAAGAAGTTTCTGAAGTAATTTGGGAATATGTTATTAAAATTATGTGGCCGATATAGCAGACGTTCGGAGGCTGCTGCAGTATGCAGATAGCCGTAGACAACAGATGTTCCTTTGGCTGTCCGCTCCGGCACCTATATAAATATAGCCCGAGAGACGGTAGAGAACTTCACTTCGCATTCAGCTACTATAAGATCCACGTCTGTTAAACGTCGGATCGCGCTCTGCCCCGGGTGACGTCAAAGACGAACTGTGAGAAAGCGCGAATTTTGCGGTAAAAACGGATAGTGAACTCGCGAGGACTGTACACCGTCCTGGACCGCGTACAGTTCGCCAAAGTAACTGTTAGTGTGCCGGCCGTGTGAATTACAATTCCGCGTGGTAAGTTGTGACTTTATTTCCACTTTTATGGCGAGCATTAAGTTCGAACATTAATTGCAAACTTTCAGTTGAGTATTTTTAGTCATGGCGAAAGACAATCTTGTAGGAACGTGCCGTAGCTGTCGCCTCTGAATTGCTAAATGTGCTGCTAGAATAGAAAGATTAATTTTCAATTGAACATAGTGAATTTCCTAGTGTTGTACGTGAGGAACATTACGTAATATAATTTTTAACTGAACCTATATACTTTTATTTAAATCATAGTCCTGATCCCGCAAAGAAATAGGAGAATAGAAACTTTTCTTTCAGTGGGCTGGAACAGGATGTGGCCGTGTAGACTGGAAACTCAGGTCAGTATGTTTCCCTTCGCTTTCTGGCTGACCACTACATTAGTTGCCAGGCTCGCGTGAGTAAGACGGCGTATACAACTTATAAAAACAAATATAAAACAAAACTTATTTCAACCCGCCGCCCCACACACTGTCGCACTCCTTTTAGTCTTGTACAGACTGACAGGCAGGTGTCGCTTCACATTTAACCCTGACTAACGACAGAGGCGAGGTGCTGGATCTAAACTACCTTGAGGCTGCTATAGCCGTCGGTTATCAGAGTGGGCATTAAGCCCGTCTCACACGGAGTAAGGTTCGCCGCAAGTTTGCGAGATGGCGTGGATGCCTGCCGGCTTGCAGGGAAAGGAGCCGGCTATCTTCCATGCCGAAGCTCTCCCACGGTGCAAGATCGGCAGCTGGTTGTGTTGTGATCGGCTGCAAGTTGTATCGGACGAAGATGGCTGCTTCAGGTACAGATGTTCAGAGCAAACTGGCGTTATTAGCTGTTTTGGTGCTAAACGATGCAGAAATGCATGCTAATGAGAGAAGAAGAAAGAAAGAAAGAATGGACGAAAAACTGGATTAAGAGGAGAAACGCTGGAAAAGGTGTGCTCCCCATGCTTCACAAAGAGTTGAGGTTAGTTCCCATAAACCTACTTTTGCTTGAAAAGTATCACCATTTCATTACTGTTTGACTTAATAAATATACCAACAATGACTGTTATATACGACTTTATTTTATTGGATACAAGATTGTACATCCTTAGCAAATTTTATACGAATGGATGTATTGGTATTTGAAGAACTGCTTTGTGTGGTTTCGCCTCTGATTCAGAAGAAAGCTACATCGTAATCCATTACCATTCAAGATTATGTCGTTTCAAAAATCGTGTGAATATTCAGTGTGATATTTCTAGGAAATAGTCTTAAATGTGTCCGATTTTTGCAAGTAGTAGGTTTCTACATTCAACACACAAAATTCATAGCTTTGTACTTACGTCGTTCGTCCCAGCGCCACTGCTTTTCGATGATTTTACTTTGGCGTACTCCACTTTCAATTGAGTACGTAAATTGTGCATTTTGCTATAGCACTCCTTGCTCGTCGTATATGGTCGAACAAGACACACGGCACTTGCAACTCTTTCGAGTGCTTCTGCACGCAAGTGTTTATTATAATAGTTTGCGCTTTTCACGACGTACAGGCACTGTTCTTCCCTGTAAGTACATGTCAATGCTTCAATCGCTTCCTTGGACCACTGCCGGGCCATTATTTATTAATTATAATTTCCTACCGCACCTCACAACAGCAGAAAAGCGACTATCAACAAAGGCTTCCCGCCCAAGCTTTCCGCGTCTGACGTCACAAACGAAACGTCTCATGATTGGACAACGCAGGTAGCACGCAGGGACCTTACAAGAAAAATAGCGCCGGACCTATCCTGGAAATCTTACAAGGGTCCCAGCAAGGTAGCCCGCTAGCAGACGACGGAGCCCGCAAGGTAGCCGTCGCGCGAGCCAGCAAGGAAACTTACAGCGAATCTTGCTCCGTCTGAGACGGCCTTTAGGGTGTGCTGAGCGGCTCTGAGTGGACTTCGAGCAGTGGCGGCGTACGGAACCTCTCTTCGTCAACGTCTCCCATTGGAGCCTGCGCCTAGCAGCGACTGTCATCCGACGACACCTCGAAAATGCCATTAACTGCATGCATCAGTAATGTTTTCAGTGGTAGGCGTTTGGTGAATTGAAACACTACTGCATTTTTCTCAGCTTTTGTAGTACAGATCCTGTCAAACAACATGCACAACATATAGTTTCAGCCAGGAATTAAATACTAAGAACCAGAGAATTTCTAACCAAACATGGAATAATGTTATCATTCTCAGAGCATCAGATTTTTGCAATACTTTTCGACAATTTAACATACACAAATAAGCCTAAAGAAACTTAAATTTCAATGAACGAATTTAAATGTTAAATCATATTATGCTCACAAGTGAGCGCTGCGGCATAGCTGTCATGTTATACTGGGTCACTTTGGATGAATGGCCTGTGGAGCTTGAGGTTTCTTCGACGATGGTAGTTTGGTTCGAATGACAATGTGACATGCAATTTTTAAATATCTGCACAGAATATCGAACTGCAGGCCACGTACGTTTTGTGGAGGACAACGGCGCTTGTTAAATTTTTCGATGTTGACTCAATAGACCTAACAAGACATAGTGGGATGAATGGACGTTTCATAGAAAATTTCACAGAAACACTGTAAGAAACGTTGTTACTGTGATCTTCAATCCGAAGACTGGTTTGATGCAGCTCTCCACACTACTCTGCTGCCCTAATAACAAATTCCATCTACTACTTTAAGTGTCTCGTTTTCTAATCTAATTCCCTCAGCATCAGCAGATTTAATTCGACTACATTAAATTAGCCTTGTTTTTTATGTTGATTATATATCCTCCTTTCAAGACGCTGTCTATGCCATTCAATTGTTCTTCCAACACCTTTGCTGTCTCCGACAGTATTACGATGTCATAGGCAAACCTACAGTTTTTGTGCTCCCTGAACTTTAACTCTTGCTCCAATTCTTTTCTTCACTGCTTTCTCAATGTACCGACTGAATAACACTGGCGATAGGCTACAAACCCGTCGCACTCCCTTCTCAACCACTGCTGCCCTTTCTTGCCCATCGACTCTTATGAACTGCTGTCTCATTACTGTACAGGTTGTAAATAGCCTTTCGCTCCCTGTATAATACCCCTGTTACCTTCAGAATTTCAAACAGTGTATTCCAGTCAACAGTGTCAAAAGCTTTCTCTAAGTCTACAAATGGTACAAACGTAGACTTGCCATTCCTTAACCTATATTCTAAGACAAGTTGAAGGGTCAGTATTGGGTCGCGTGTTCTTACATTTCTCCGGGAAGCGAACCGGACTTCCCCGAGGTCGGCTTCCGCCAGTTTTTCCATTCTTCTGTAGAGCCTTCGTGTTAGCATTTTGCAGCCATGACTTATTAAACTGACGGTTTGGTAATATTCACACCTGTCAGCGCCTGATTTCTTTGGAATTGGAATTATTACATTTTTTTGAAGTATGGGGATATTTGGTCTCTCTCATACATCTTGCACACCAGCCGAAAGATTTTTGTCATTCCAAGGCTCTTAGTAGTCCTGACGGGATGTTATCTCCTCCAGGCGCCTTGTTTCGACTTAGGTCTTCAGTGCCCTGTGAAACTCTTCTCGCAGTATTGTATCTTCCATCTCACCTTCATCTACTTACTCTTTCGTTTCTATAATATTGCCATCAAATTCATCTCTCTTGTACAGACCGTATGTATACTCCTTCCACCTTTAAGCTTTTCGTTCTTTACTCATTAATGGTTTTTCGTCGGATCTCCTAATATTCATACAGCCGCTTAATTTTCCTCTAAAGGCCTCTTTAATTTTCCTGTAGTGGGTATCTATCTTCTCCCTATTATGTGCTTCTAAATCCTAACATTTATCCTCTAGCCATTCTTGCTTAGCCATTTTGAGCTCCCTGTCACTCTCACTCTCACTTTTAGACGTTTGTTTTTCCTTTCACTGTCCTCATTTCCTGCATTTTTATATTTTCTTGTTTCATCAGTGGAATTCAATATCTCCTGTGATATCCAAGGATTTCTACTAGGCCCTGTCTTTTTACCTATTTGCTCCTCTGCTGTCTTCACTATTTCATCTCTCAGATCTACCCATTCGTCTTCTCCTGTAATCGTTTCCCTTTACTAATCAATCGTTGCCTAATGCTCCCTCTGAAACTCTCAACAACCTCTCATTCTTTCAACTAATCCATGTCCCATCCCCTTAATTTCCCATCTTTTGCAATTTCTTCTGTTTTAATCTACAGTTCATTCTCAATAAATCGTGGTCAGATTCTACATCTGCCCCTGTAAATACCTTATAATTGGAAAAGTGGTTCAGAAATCTCTGTCTTATTGTATAATCAATTTTAAACATTCTGGTGCCATCTTTCATTATTCTTAAACCAAGTGTTGCCGATGATTAAATTATGCTCGGTGCAAAATACAACAGGCGTCTTCCTTTTTCATTCCATTCCCCCCGTCCATATTTTACCTTCGTTTGCTTTTCCTACTATCGAATTCCAGTCCCCCAGCAAAACTGAAGTTTCGTCTCGATTAACTACCTGAATAATATCTCTTATCTCATCATACATTCCTTCAATCTTTTCCTCATCTGCGCTGTTAGTTGGAATATAAACTTGTGCTACTGTAGTGAGTGTGAGCTTAGTGTTTATCTTGGCTACGATAATGCGTCCATTATGCTGTTCGTAGTAGCTTACCCGCATTCGTATGTTCTTATTCGTCTTTAAACCCACTCCTGCATTACCCCTATTTGACTTTGTATTTATAAGCTACTGCCGAACTAGGGAGCATTAGAGGGACCCTTTGCCGTTTTACGCGCGCAGATGTCAATGTCGCATCCCTTCGTGATCACGCCACATCAGAGCATGAAACAAGATGGCTGAAAAAGCATAAGAAACCTTTGCTGCTTCGAATCACGTTCTGATTTCGTCCAATGGTTTTGAACAGTCCCTAGTAATTCCTCCCTGCACACCAGAGCAGGAATTGCGGTCTCACTGCACACCAAAGGTATGAGATTTTTTAAAATGGGATTACTATGAGATGTCAGCAGTATTATGTGCTGTCAAGAACGTCTTCCTGCTTCTCATCGCACTGTGTGTTATCGACCGCGAAATGTGTGGAAATTAGCGTCCCAAGGAAAGGGATGGTTTCATTAATGCCCTTTGTGTCACTCCCTGGGGCATTTTCATGTCGATTCCGAGCGGCGTTGTGTCTGAATAGTTTTCCTCGGCCACTCACAAGAAAACTGCGTGATTTTAACGCTGGGCGTCTCTGTTCTGACCTCCAACGCAAAGGTGTCAAAAGCAGGGGCGAAATGAGGGTAGGAAGGGGTGTGACGACCTTTCCACAGTGTCACGTCGGCGGCGGCATTGGGCAGATGTTTGGTGAAATTTAGTGCCAATCGCATATCATTAACTCACTTTATACGCCAAACGAACTTCTGAGCTCTGGACGCGTTTTGAAGCGCCGTCGAGCTTGAGGATGACGTCGCAGGGCACCAAGCTTTCGCACCATTTATAACACTACAACAGCGTATTTACGTAGCTTATGAATTCAAATACCAAATTTGGTTTATTACGTAGTATGCCCCAACAGAACAAATATTCCTGTCACGGAAAAGCCACGTATAACACTTCCGTCTGCTACTGTTATACCATAACCTTAAAGCTGGAAACAGGTTGTGAAATAAAACTATTTTGTTATAGCAATTATGGTATAAAGCAACAGAGCAGTGTTACCCTCTGAGAGGAATTTTGTTATGTTGACCGTGTTATTCCTAACGGAGGTGGCTTATCGGAAATGAAAGTCAGAATTACGTAAATAATTGAACAGTGACAAACAAAATATTGCCTATCTGCACTGTTTAATTGATAAAGGAAAACGGTCGCCAGCCTAACTAGGCAAGAGAATGATTAACATTCTCGTTCAAGAAAATAGTTATTAGTAACTTTAATGGATAAACACAACCTATACTTGGCCACACGCGACTGCAATGAACTCTGACACACTCATATGTTTACGGTAAGATTGAAACTAGCAGTTGGAGCAGCACAAACTATTTGCAAAATTATAACAGGTACAGAAAAACACTATCACTTTCAGGGCTTACACAAACTGAGTGGTCTTTATAACACTACCACTAACATTCCCTCTAGGATCATAAATTGAACATAGGTTTAGGTTAAGTCTCTCTCAGTTAAATACTTTACTATTTAAAATGAGAGTTAGTTGAAATTCGTTGACAGGTTACTTATCTCTGTTTTTCTAATAAATAGATCATGATTTTCATAAATAAAGATCTTTCCGTTATTTGTTATCTCGCATTAGCACACTAGACAAACTGTGGATCCTGTAATACTGTTAATATGCACTTATAATACACAAGAGAGACAAACACTTAGTAATAATGAACATATAATTTCCTACTATGCAGTTTTCCACTTTTACTACCATGAGACATAAAATTAACATTTATGTAAGATACTGACTCACTTTCTGCGATTAACAACAGGCAGTAATGTGATTATTTACTAGGCAAAACTCTATAAGCCTCAGTCTTGAGAAATTTTAATTTGAAGCTGGCAACAATACATTAATAAACAGTTTTACTAGGAACATTATTTCAGCAAGCATCATCAACTTTAACTCACTCTCTTGCCACATTAACTTTAACTTTCTCTTTACTATGTTCAAGGGGCATTAATTAGAAAATTGGGTTTTAATGTACTTTCAGTAATGACACTCGGTAATCACTTTAGTTCAAACGGAGAGGACCCTGAGAGGTGTTATGATGAGGAGAAAAGTCAAGGTAGGTACATAAATTCAGATATAAATTACCTTATATTTCAGCAGACTAACATATCCAGTAAGCTGATCCTTCACTGTACATTATTATAGTATTACGTTACAGTGATTGCGCAACGTGGTGGCAACTGCATGTTGGTCGGTGAATTCGCAGACAGAATTGCTGGACTCTGTCATTTCTTGGTGGCGACGACAGATACAAATTCCAGAATAGTTCCAGCTATTTATCCATCCATCCGAGGCCTTGGAAAGAAGTAGGAAAAGCCTCTCTCGGAATCAGCACAATACGCATCCTTTACATGGCAGTGCACGGACTCGTAGCTCGTCCCCGACTCGTAGCTCGTCCCCGACTCGTAGTTCGTCCCCGACTCGTGGCTCGTCTTCGACTGACTATCAGTTCCACCTTTTCCACCTAGGCCAACCACAATTTGCGCGCGCTACACAGTTCCGTTCCCGAGGGGAACCACCCTACCTCTTATACACAAAATTACTAAAATTCCTAAGTGAGGATCAGCAGTTTACATAACAGCAAACAAACGCATTGAATAACACACAACATTTGCACATATTAACATGTCTACAAAAAATTATTCACACAAAATTACAATTATATACAGTAAGTTTTGTTCCCTCCAAATGGGACAAAGAGTTTAAATGAAAGATGTGCTACACAGCATATAATCAAATCAAGACATCAAAGTTTTAACAAAGAAAGGAGTATACAATTTTGTGTTTTCTATTCTATCAAACACACTTACAGAAGCTCAATGATGTAACATTAAATGAAACAAAAGCAAAATGAATCCGTAGAGTATTAGAGCTATGGTGTTACATATGCCCCATGTTTCGTTGAAGTTCCTGTAAGGGACACATCAAGGAAACATCTATAACACCTAAGTGGTGTTGGCCGCAAAAAAAAAAATATTATTCCATACAACTTCAGTTGGAAAAAAAACATATTACACATATACAATCTAACAACTTCATACTTTTTTCCAAAAACATTTTCAAAAATGAGACATTTACACTAATTTTCATTTTCACACTGGTTTAAGGAAACTAATTTTCCATCGTTACACAAGATACCTTTAAGCACGTTCATTCCATACACATACAGTTCAAAAAAACAGACAACCAGTACACAAATAATCTGCAAATTAGTAGAAAAGGTATAGCCTTCAAATAAAATAAAAAAGTAAACATATATACAGTAGCACAGAACATTTTAACATAACAAAGCAGAAATTTGTCTTTCAATATTTTAAAGGAATGTAAATATTCAGACACACAAGCATGTTAATGATCACAGTACTTTTCACAAGGCTCCGTAGTTAATGTAATGTTCAAAATTTCAGTTTGCATCCACATATGCACAAATATTTACACAAACAGCTATGAGAACCTTTTCCAAATGATTCTTTAAATACAAAAGTAACTTTTCAAGGTTTTCTCAAAACAATTAACTTTAAAGCTGCTCTTCATTAATAGCAGTCCAAAATGTTTGTGACACATGAACATGCTAACCTACTCAGAACCTATTTTTCATCATCACTGCTGTGTTTTTTTGAAAAAACAAGGCAGTCCAAAACAAAACATCTACATCCATTTGAATAAGAATGCATATATATTTTATAAAAACTTTTCACTGTCCTCAATAAGAATAGTCAGTTCATAACACATTGACCAATAAACCTAACTAAGTTCACTGCTTGCCTCAGCACTAGCAGTCCATGTTATACATTCTGCCTCTCATTGGCTTGGCAGTCTTTGTATGTAAACATTTAAACACAAAACACAATTTAGTTTAAGAACACTAAAACAAACATTTTTAAATTAATACACTGCCCCATCCTCTAGGTTTGGCAGTTTGTAACCACTTAATTCCTTGCCCCACTATGGCAAGTCCTTCGGCTACTGCTCACATAGCATATACGGTAGTCCTCAACTTCAGGACCACATCATTTCTATTCTTTTGTCTTGTTTTGCTGCCCAACAATATATTTTTGAGCAGTTTATTGTCGTCATCTCCAAGTTTTTTCCATCATTATGTCATATTTTTCTGTACAATTGCATTAATGGTATAAAAGATAAAACCTGCAACTTTGAAACAGCAATTAGACACTGGTAATATTAAATTTTTCTTTTCAAATGACAACATCAGGTAACATATACATTAATCAAGAAACAATTAAATGTCATACTTCGGATCAAGACAGGATTAAGAATTTCTTACTACTCCTTTACCATTGCTTTTCCACACACAGTTAGGTCATTACATACATCAAGTCCAGGACAATAATTTTGTATCCTATTGCAAGTGATTTCTGTCAAACCCTTTGTGGCACTAGACACATACCTCACACATCTATTTCACATACATTAGCCAGGTTCATCTCCTCAGTTTTAAACACACATATTTTTTCAACATCATAATAATCCCTACTTTCAGAAAACATTTACATTAATCATATTACAGTATTCATTTAACTTGTTGTCAGTATTCTTACCTTTTCACATCCATATTTCTCTTTCCAATTATTTTTCTATTATATTTTCTCTTTACAATATCCAAAATACTTACATTCATATTGGTCATTTTCTAGAGTACCCAATGTAATCATTCATTTCTATTTACAGAAACATTCACCTTTAGTCATATTATACAAGGAAAATTTAGCATTATTAATAATTTTTATCATTATTCAAACCCACTAAAAAAATTATATATATATATATATATATATATATATATATATATATATATATATATATATATACGGTTTGGGAACCACACTTTAAAATAACTTTCAATTAATGTTAATTTTCAAGTTTGAAGCAATTGGTTAGAATTGTGGCTTGAACACTGGGAGTTAGTTATTTTAAAGTTAAATTTACATTCTGTAAAACATGGTTCAAAATAAAAAGGGAAGAAAGAAAGAAGATAGTAAAAGTTCCGAATGAAGAAGGGGAAGGTTGCCAACACGAAATGAAACGGAAGTAGTGCTGGCAACGACTCGGGTCCCTGGTGCTCGTCAGGCACCTGACACTGCAAAGAGTGCATGTCCCCTGAGGGTTACAACCCTCATCTGAGGACATGTGTCTTTAAATAAACCACATACTGCAAACATAATCCCATTCTGATTTTTAAGTATATTAGAAATAAGTTATCATCTTGTAGAGTTCTTTGCACTTTCATTAGGGTTACTATAGACATAATCATTCATAAAGTTTTCAGGTTTGTCACACTACATGCCCCTATCTTCATAATTAGACTGGCAACAATAAGTGTTCAATTGAAAATAAACAGTTCCCAAGCAAAATAAATAATAAAATAAAGAACAACCTGCCCCAGGTCTCAAGATCAACAAAACAATAATTCACTTTCAGGTAACACTCAGATACAATAATAATAAAGTCATGCATTATATTAACAGAGTATATACATACATCCTGCCCCCGGTCTCTTAATTAACAAGGCAGTCTTTTATGGTTCATAAAACAGTCACTTAAGTCGGGTGGTTTTTTAGGCCTCCTATCTTCTACATCTTTCACTATGCTATTCAGATCTTGCCAACGTTTTGTTTCATCAGGTGGCTTTTTAGGTCTTGGGCTTTCAAAGTCTTTAGCAAGGTACAACATCTCTTGTTCTGCTATTATTTTATCAGGAGGCTCTTTTTGTCCCTGTAATTCACACTCTTTCAAAACATTTGTTAAGGCTTGCCCCAGTATAGTATCATCTGGAGGTTCCTGCAAATTATGCACCTGTGTTACATTACTGAATAATTCATTCGGTTTTGGCCCAGTTTCACTTTCTGTATCTTGCTTTGGTAAAATGTCACTAATTTTTTCGTACCCTCTTTCAGTAAAAGTATATTCACTTTCGTTTACACCTGAAAATTCATCTTCACTGGAGTCATCACTACTCTCTTCCTCACCATCAGATTCACTTAAGTACTCGACTTTTGGACAATAGGTATAGTTAGTATATTCATTCTTATCTGTATCCATATGCCCTTCATCATCTGAACTGCCACTGATTTCATTTTCGTCATCAGATTCGAGCAGGAAAGCAACTTTTAGGCAGTGGAGCAGATTATCACTAGATATTTCAGCCACTTCGTTTTTCGACTCATTTTCTACCCACTGCACATCGTTTGGAGACTCAGGCACTTCTGTTGTATCACTTTGAACGATTTCAGCCTTAACTTCATACTTAGTATAATCGTCACATACTTCGATAACCTTCATTTCATTTTCTTCCTTACTATCAGTTTCAGGCAATCGTGCGAAATTCCTACTAGGCCCTTCTGCATTAAAATCATTAAGCACCTTTCTCCATCAACAATAACTTCACCTGCACTGCTCATAATGTCATGTTTACTAACGTCCTCCTCTACATCATTTGCACCTATTATTAATTGTGCACACGTCTTTTGCGTGGCATATTCTACCTTCCTCTCCTCTTTATTCGTCATAACCTCCCCCACATCTACGTCTTTTACCTCATACACATCATTAACAGTACAAATATTCCCCTTTTCACTCGCCTTTTCTGGCTCCCTTTCATTCTTTAATAATATCTTTTCGCACGATTCCGATACTGAGTTATCTTTATCATATGACATATTAACTTTATTTCCATTTTTATATTCATCTACTACTGAAACCGGCCAATGGACGTGTCCGATCCCGCCTCTTCTGTTTCTCTCTACGGCAGCCATCTTGTTCTGACGTCTGCCATTTGTGTCTGCTGTCAAGTGCAATGTACGCTGCTCCGGCAACCGCTGGCCCGAGCACGAACGGTCACGTGACTTCGCACTGGGAAAGCCACTATGTATCACTCCGCGCCCGTCTTCCATAGGCGCGTTCTTAACCTTCCTGCCCCGTATTTTACATCTTTCCTTCTCGAATTTATGATTTGACGTCTTTTCTTTGGGCCCAAAACCGGTTTCCGCGTGAATCCGGCCCGTAACACACGCGGTTTTCAGTTTTCCATTTCGTCTCTATTTTGGAAATTCCGTGCCATGTATCCTCTGCCGCACGTCGTATAATTTCCTCTACCCCTCGCGCGACCTCTCTGAATTGTGTTTACACGAAACCTATCATTTTCATGTCGTTCAGCTTTGTCATTACTTTCTCGCGAATGATTGTTGTTATAATGAGGACGGGACTCGCGATTCCTTCGCCAGTGATCTTCATCCTCTATCCTTTCCAAAAACGCAGAAAAACTTCTGTGTGTACTTCCAACATATCGTTTAGAATCCTCAGGCAGTTTCTGCCAAAGAACCCAAACGATCTCGGCTTCAGTCCTTCTAGCCTTCAAATGTATCAGTTTTCTGTACCATGATTCGCAAAATTCTTTCATGGTTTGCCTACCTCTGATATCATACACCCTGGCCATTAAAAACTCACGCCACAACTGGTCTTGTTTTTGTTCTGACCAGTACTCGTCAATAAATTTTTGCTTAAAATTTTCAAAAGACATCTGGTTTGTATCCAGATTCAACCCCCACCTTTTTGCTTCTCCCGTTAATGCACTGATTACAACATTAATTTTTTCCTGGTCAGACAAATATTCAGGAATGTTCCTTTCGCAGTTCTTTATAAAATCAAGGGGGTGCCATCCGTTATGTCTCTTTGCAGGGTCAAATTTTTCCTCGCCCTCTAATATTTTACTGAAAGGCATTTTTTCAGTAAAATGTGTAGGGCCTGATTGTATTTTTCTTTCCAAGTCATACATTTTGCCTTTGATTTGTGAAGTGTTATGTTCACACTTCATTTCGCAGGTAACAATCTGTTTGGTTAATTCTCTACTTGTTTCTGTTACAGATTGTTAAATTTGTGCAAATTCCACGTTACATTCTGTTTGTATTTCGGATTTAATACCGAATACCTTTTCATCCACTTTAGTACAGACTAAGGGTTCTATTTGATCTTGAATTTTAATTACTTCCGTGTCAAATCTTTTGTTAATGTCATCAATTTGTCCCTGTATGTTGGCAATATTGCCATTGATGACAGTAATTTCGCTTTTGAGGTTTTTTAATTTCATTACTCACACTGTCTACTTTTACATCAACCTTCTCAATCTGTTTACTAAGATTCTTTCCTTGCTCTTGCATTTGTTTACTAATATCACTACCCTGTGTTGTAATTAGCTGCCTTTGTGCTGCATTTTGTTGCCCCAGTGCTGCAATTTGATGCCCCTGTGCTGCAATTTGTGCCTTAATATTGTCATTTTGTGCAGCGGTTTGTTGTCCTTGTGCTGCAATTTGTGCAGACAACATTTTTAACAATTCTATCATATCTAAATTCTTTTCACTTTCAGGTTCTGCTACATTTTCGTGTTCAAGTTCTACTTTCCTTTCAGTTTTTGGTGATTCAAACATATCCCGCGATTCATTAACATAATCACAGTCTTCCACAACATCACTCATACTGTCTTGCTTAGTACGCGCGACACACATAGCTTTGATCTGTTTATTGACGTCTGCGTGATAACATACGTAATTTAACTCGCGCGTAATGCCATCTGTTGGTGTGCTGCCTGAACTGCTCTCGATTGCATTCTGTTCTCGCGTGTCTAGATTTATTTCTAGTTTCCTATCCATTTTAGCTATTATTAAGTACTGATACCTTTTGTTTTCAATTTAAACTGAACTTTCACTATCCGCTCTGTCAAATAATGTACAGGTTCGTGCCGCTGTACGTTTTATGTTCACTCTATGTATGTAAAATGCTAACTACTTATAATTTTTTCTGTGTGTAGGTGCAAACTGAACAACGTCCTGTCACGTGGCGCCACGTATAACACTACAACAACGTATTTACGTAGCTTATGAATTCAAATACCAAATTTGGTTTATTACGTAGTATGCCCCAACAGAACAAATATTCCTGTCACAGAAAAGCCACGTATAACACTTCCGTCTGCTACTGTTATACCATAACCTTAAAGCTGGAAACAGGTTGTGAAATAAAACTATTTTGTTATAGCAATTATGGTATAAAGCAACAGAGCAGTGTTACCCTCTGAGAGGAATTTTGTTATGTTGACCGTGTTATTCCTAATGGAGGTGGCTTATCGGAAATGAAAGTCAGAATTACGTAAATAATTGAACAGTGACAAACAAAATATTGCCTATCTGCACTGTTTAATTGATAAAGGAAAACGGTCGCCAGCCTAACTAGGCAAGAGAATGATTAACATTCTCGTTCAAGAAAATAGTTATTAGTAACTTTAATGGATAAACACAACCTATACTTGGCCACACGCGACTGCAATGAACTCTGACACACTCATATGTTTACGGTAAGATTGAAACTAGCAGTTGGAGCAGCACAAACTATTTGCAAAATTATAACAGGTACAGAAAAACACTATCACTTTCAGGGCTTACACAAACTGAGTGGTCTTTATAACACTACCATTAACATTCCCTCTAGGATCATAAATTGAACATAGGTTTAGGTTAAGTCTCTCTCATTTTCATAAATAAAGATCTTTCCGTTATTTGTTATCTCGCATTAGCACACTAGACAAACTGTGGATCCTGTAATACTGTTAATATGCACTTATAATACACAAGAGAGACAAACACTTAGTAATAATGAACATATAATTTCCTACTATACAGTTTTCCACTTTTACTACCATGAGACATAAAATTAACATTTATGTAAGATACTGACTCACTTTCTGCGATTAACAACAGGCAGTAATGTGATTATTTACTAGGCAAAACTCTATAAGCCTCAGTCTTGAGAAATTTTAATTTGAAGCTGGCAACAATACATTAATAAACAGTTTTACTAGGAACATTATTTCAGCAAGCATCATTAACTTTAACTCACTCTCTTGCCACATTAACTTTAACTTTCTCTTTACTATGTTCAAGGGGCATTAATTAGAAAATTGGGTTTTAATGTACTTTCAGTAATGACACTCGGTAATCACTTTAGTTCAAACGGAGAGGACCCTGAGAGGTGTTATGATGAGGAGAAAAGTCAAGGTAGGTACATAAATTCAGATATAAATTACCTTATATTTCAGCACACTAACACATCCAGTAAGCTGATCCTTCACTGTACATCATTATAGTATTACGTTATAGTGATTGCGCAACGTGGTGGCAACTGCATGTTGGTCGGTGGATTCGCAGACAGAATTGCTGGACTCTGTCATTTCTTGGTGGCGACGACAGATACAAATTCCAGAATAGTTCCAGCTATTTATCCATCCATCCGAGGCCTTGGAAAGAAGTAGGAAAAGCCTCTCTCGGAATCAGCACAATACGCATCCTTTACATGGCAGTGCACGGACTCGTAGCTCGTCCCCGACTCGTAGCTCGTCCCCGACTCGTAGTTCGTCCCCGACTCGTGGCTCGTCTTCGACTGACTATCAGTTCCACCTTTTCCACCTAGGTCAACCACAATTTGCGCGCGCTACACAGTTCCGTTCCCGAGGGGAACCACCCTACCTCTTATACACAAAATTGCTAAAATTCCTAAGTGAGGATCAGCAGTTTACATAACAGCAAACAAACGCATTGAATAACACACAGCATTTGCACATATTAACATGTCTACAAAAAATTATTCACACAAAATTACAATTATATACAGTAAGTTTTGTTCCCTCCAAATGGGACAAAGAGTTTAAATGAAAGATGTGCTACACAGCATATAATCAAATCAAGACATCAAAGTTTTAACAAAGAAAGGAGTATACAATTTTGTGTTTTCTATTCTATCAAACACACTTACAGAAGCTCAATGATGTAACATTAAATGAAACAAAAGCAAAATAAATCCGTAGAGTATTAGAGCTATTGCAGAGGAAAGTAGCAGGCATCTTTGAGCTAAATTCCAAACTTACGCTTCACAATGGGAGACAATTACGTGGTCTCTAAAAAGTGATCCTTTAATTCCGTTGCACAGTGTACTATGACAGAAACTCTCTTACTCTAGCTATCACAGCAGTCCGACATACAACATATGACGAAATGGATGGTATACCTCTAATGCATACAGAAATAAGTCTGTACGAGAAGAACTAGCACTCCCATCTCCTCAAGGAAACAAATTTTGCACACGTAAACGTCGATAACCCTCATTGTCATGTTGTTCAGATGTCGATGCACTTTCTGCTTTAGCACTAACAACAGTTTCAGCTTCCAAAAGTTTAACATTAGTTGCACACAATTATCTTGTGAATTGACTCACGTTCTTTGCAGCACTTCCTTCTTATTAGACAAAACAAAATATGTGTTCACGGTTTTTCAAGTTTCTTTTCTTTATACTCCTCTTTATACTCAGGATTGTACAGGGAAATATCCAGATCGTCTATTATGAAGCTGTGCTCGAATACAATACCTGGATGGGGAAGTACAGAGCAATAGTCGGATGGTACAGTGTAGTTCTGTACCCCAATGTGATACACAGATGGGGTAGTACAGCGCATTAGTGAGACCGAGTAGTATGGCACTGAACCCAAACGAGGTGGCGGAATTATACACCGTGGGATAGGGGGGCAGTCACGAGGGGCATCTCCCTCCACACAGCCACCCTATATGGTGCACACGACAGTGAATCCAAGGCTTCAGACTGTTGCACATGCCGCAGTGGTCTCGCATCGTCATGCTGAAGGACAGTGTGCTCCATGTGTGCTCCATGTGGGGACGAAATCTAATACGAAACTCGATTACAGCACCCTGTTTCTCACCCACCGGCACAGCTTACATTACACACGCGATGTAAACGCTACAATTCGGAGCCCTCTAGCGATAGAGGGCTGCAAATAAGTAGACTTGAAGAATAAAGATGTAAAATGTTAATAAAGTAAATTTTATTTAAAAATTATAAAGAGTTTTCACATAATAAATTCTGAGACATTACTCTGTAGCCGGACGAAAAGGTGCCTTAAAACAAGAAATGAAAAGAATATTGGGTCGGGTATGGCGATAATTTGATGAACACTGAAAATGTATGAGCAATATATGTATGAACAATATATTTCGACAGTTTTAGAACCACTGGAAGTTGTTTTAGATGTGGCTGGTTTTCACCAATCTTTTTCAAGTACCTCCATTGATTTCTTCAGAGGCGAGATGTGAAAATAATCGTCCTGTAACCTGGTCATACGTTACTATTAAAAATACCTTTGTACCTTAACTATAAGGAACTGATCCTATTCACAATATAGTGACTTGCATCTGTATATTACTCCCCCCCCCACTTTCAGCCTGACCTGGCAAGGGAAGTATGGATTGACGGACTCGGAATCAATAAACGCTACCCGTAATACAAATGTGTTTAGGTCATACATTTTACACTAGTCATCCCAATAAAATTAAAGATATAGACTCTCCGATATGCAGTCACGACAGTGAATAAGCCAATTTAAACCACATAATATTAAATATAGAACACAGGGAGCAAAATTATACTGCAAGTTGAACCATATAGGTTCCATTACCTACATCCGTTACTGTCCTTTCAAGTACGAATGGTATAAGGGTCTATCACATCAGAGGACTATCTGTAAGACTCAGAAATCAATCTCTAACTCCATATGTTTTTGAATAGTTTTGTGTGTACTATCACAGCCAAAAGTACCGGAACGACTTGATCTGTATTTCGCCTAATTTGCATGCAACCCACATAACGTAGCTGACTTGCAGGTCCTCTAATATCTTTGCAGTACAGTCGTTTGAGTCTACAAAATGGATACCACTAGAGATCACTATAGTACACTATTCTTTAAGGTACTCAGTCCACATGTAAATCAACACCATAATATTGCAAATACTACGAAACGTGTCATTAGAGATGATACAGTCCTCAAAGCTTGTAAACTCAACTTTATCACAGTAAGTGATATTTCAAAATCACTACCACATTCATTAGAAGTTGAGTGAACTAACTCTGTCACATAAGTCAATCCAGCAATCTTTAGGCAAAATTAAATACTTTTATGAACAACAGATTTTGAGACAATAGCTGTCTCCTAAAGTCCTCTGATAATTCATAGTATTTTTGCTCTTTAAAAGTTTTTCCTGCATCTATGGAACGTCATACATGATACGAGTAGTTAGTCATAAACTGGATGTTGAACTAACAGCTAAAAGCAACGTGGTTAACAGTGCAAACGCTCTATGAAAAGCTCAAAATTAACATTGTATCATCAGTAATTTCTCTTTACTCATGATTGAGCAATTATTTGTGCACATGTTTCAACTTTAAACGACATGATGAACTTTTTTGTTCTGGGCCTGGATTGAAACCAAGCACCTGTAGCCATTGTAACTAATCAAAATTTTCGTGCCTGGCCGAGACCCGATCACAGTAACGTTCGTCATTTGTGACTAGGCATAAAAGGTCGTGAATTATCGAATTTACACGCGTATCAATTAGCACATTTGAATCTGAAAATTTTTGTGCTCTGCCTGGAATCCTGTTAAGCCACTTATCTCCTTATTAACTAACCACGAAATGTTGAATATGATTTCGAGTAAAAAAGTTTGCACGTGTATAAAACGAAGTTCCATGATGTAAAGTTTTGTGATGGGAACTGGAACTCAGCACGTAATCAGACTCTTAACTGAGTAAAATCAAATGTTGGATATCGAATTTTTTTACCACCAGCGACATGTTTGAATTTGAAATTAGGATAGAATTTTTCTTTGCCTGACAGGGAATCGAACACAGCACCTACCGCCGTTGTTTACGCTGCACGAGATGTTTGCTCACCTGTAGTGAGACTTGCATATTTGACTAGTAATAACGGCACGTAGTGTAATTGTTGACAACACATGTAGCAACATTGAAAATGGAAATAACTTATCACTAGTAGTTCGGTGTGCATAAGCTAGAGATTGAAATGAAACCAGGAGTATTTTTGTGCTGGGCCAGGATTCGAACCCACACATGTCCTTTTCGTGGACAATTTGTTTACGATATTGGGGAAAACAACGAAATGATCGAACTATATCATTCCTTGTGGGTAAGATACGACTAAAGGGGAGATCCGAATACGAATCCCTGTCTAGCATCAAATTTTTCAACGTCTCAAGTTAAAAAAAAAAAAGCCCTGGGACCTGGAGTGAGCAGTGGCTCACTAAATACAATAAAGTTTCTAGCGTAAGGAAGCTCACTGGCGACAGAGTTTCTGGTAGCCGCTACTTCTGCCTCTGCTATGGCCCAACCTAAACAGCCTCTGCCCCAGTTGGTAGCGAAGGAATATAATGTTTATAGTGCGGATTCTGAACTACGGTGCAACCTGACGTTCTTCACTTGACGTTACTAGATGTGACGGAGATCCGTTCGTGTGTGTTTCAAATACCCGAAAGGAGTGGGAATCAAACCCATACTGGTAATTAAGAAACTGGGATCAATCCACCAGACCACTAAAGTTCACATTTGCTACATTCATCATGGTGTCGTAACGTATAATGCGCTTAGATTACAAATTAGACAGGGTGAAAGAAATTCAGTTCCCTGTCAACTGGTTAATTACGAGTAAGCTACCGATGCAGATTGTGCTAGGTTTATATCAGCGGGATGTAAAGACGCTTTTATCCAGAACCACGGTTCGAACCCATTTTAAAATTTTGCACTATTTCATGAAATTTCTTATATCGAGGAGTACCATTGCAGAGTATGAAGTTACCAAATACTTCTATTATTACTGCCATTATCGCTATTAACTTCTTCATTCTGCCGGCCGGAGTGTCCGTGCGGTTCTAGGCGCTACAGTCTGGAACCGAGCAACCGCTAAGGTCGCAGGTTCGAATCCTGCCTCGGGCATGGATGTGTGTGATGGCCTTAGGTTAGTTAGGTTTAATTAGTTCTAAGTTCTAGGCGACTGATGACCTCAGAAGTTAAGTCGCATAGTGCTCAGAGCCATTTGAACCATTCTTCATTCTGCTGCAGCTACACGCGTGCTGGAAGGAAGCATTTAATGTCTCTTGGTCATTTTTGGAATCAGTTGCCCATAAACAGGTAAATATTTAGTCCTCGGCAAATGCTTGCTGCGTTCTGTGGCAACTGGACCGTTACCAGTAGTTACTTAGTTCTTTCCATGTCTAGAGAATATTTTTCAAGCTAATATCGGACATCTCCAATTATTCGTAAATTACATTAAGACTAAATTAACTGATCAGCACGTTACTTAATAATAGAAATTGCGTTGTATTACTCCATTACTTGAGATTATCAGCGAAGCTTGTAAAATGCTAAAATTGGCAGTATACGCCACTGTCAAAATGTGTGTGAATTCCTAAGGTACCAAATTGCTGAGGTCATCGGTCCCTAGACTTACACACTACTTAAACTAACTTACGTAAAGAACAATGCAAACACCGATGCCCGAGGGAGGACTCGAACCTCCGCCGAGAGGCTGCGCAATCCGTGACATGGCGCTTCAAACCACGCGGCCACTCCGCGCGGAACACCATAGTCAAAGCCAGACAATGTTAATATATTCTGTTAAACGCCACGATCACTGTCTCCAGATGGCTTGGTCGGCGTAACCTACTTCAGGTAATACAAGGAAGAAAATTGCAGAACATCAACTGTATTTCGTTGCAATAAACTCATTCTATGTGGTCCAAGTTAATAGTTGCGCGGACTTACTCTGACTCTAGTATCCACTCCAACAATGTCCAAAAACACTTCAGCGTCACAAAATTCACATCCCACTCAGAGCTTTTACAGTTAGTCGCCAACCTGAAATTCTAATTCTGTGGAACACCAGTTTTAGTAAGCTGATGTAGCGAAGACTGTTTACCATTGCTCTTTCTTAACTAATTGGGCCATATAACTATACTGCAACAGTAATTACGTGTACAAGCAATGAATACGAATTGTTGAATTTAATAGCGCCATGGCTTCAAGCTCTGTATGTTCCTGACCTAAACTGGCTCTGTATCATTTCAGGCCCCAAATACTGACACCAACAGTGTGCTCGTACTGCCAACTTAACCTATAGAGTCCTGAAAGTTGTTCCAAAGTCCATTTTATTGAAACTGATATTCACAAGCGATAAGGACACTAATAAGTTAAAAATACAGAGAAAACTTCTATTTTCATTTTTACATATGTTTTTCAGATGGTATCATATGTGATACCTGCAGTTTGTGTTAATACAAAGTAATACATATGAGTGTTGACATTTGACATGTGCAACATCGTACAAACGTTAGACTTCAACAACTCTCTAACCAGCATTTTGATCTATTTTTCTGTAGGTTGTTCATCATCTGAGGCATGTGCCCGAGGGAGGACTCGAACCTCCGCTGAGAGAGGCCGCGCAATCCGTGACATGGCGCTTCAAACCACGCGGCCACTCCGCGCGGAACACCATAGTCAAAGCCAGACAATGTTAATATGTTCTGTTAAATGCCACAATCACTGTCTCCACATGGCTTTGTCGGCGTAACCTACTTCAGGTAATACAAGGAACATACCCAGAATGGCAAAGATAGAGCTTTCGATGCTCTTGCCCATTTTGCTGGTGGATCTTCATCATCACCACCCTCGTCTTCATCATTGCTCGAGTCTGATCTTTGCTCATTTTCTGGCACACCATAGAAAATAAGATTTTATGCAACATCAAGCTTAAAAGCTTGATACTGCATGATGTCTTTTCTCATAAATTTATTACTTTGCGTTGCTTGCCTATATTCTAGCCAAGCTGCTGCAACCGCAAAATCTATGAAGTGGTGGATCACGCGTACTGTCCATTTGTTAGTTCTGCTTCTCATTGGGTTTTTTCCCACTACCCTATCCAGAAGATCCACAAATTTTGGAAATTTGTGGTAAGTTCTATGGGACCAAATTGCAGAGGTCATCGGTCCCTAGGCTTACACACTACTTAATCTAACTTAACCTAACTTATGCTAAGGACAACACACCCATGCCCGAGGGAGGACTCGAACCTCCGATGAGGGGGGGGGGGAGGGGGCAACCGTGGCAAGGCGCCTCAAACTGCACGGCAACCCCGCGCGGTGAAGATCCATACCACCCATATATCTGTCGTATTTGGTAACTGCATTTGGCCTAGGAATTTGGACATAAACCTTCTCTTTCTTTGACCAACGTTGAATTTGGACTGTGGGACAAACACCAAAAGCAGAAGATGCAACGTAAATAGGTTTATTGTCTAACCATTTCATTACAGCTATTTTTTCATCACTCCCTACAACATGATCAAAAGAACGTCTGCCCCCCCCCCTTTTCAAATCTAAATCTATTGGAAGACGATTAGCCATGATAGTCCCAGTTGTTAAGATTGGTCCATGAGTTAGGAGACTATCTAATACTGAGACAGATGTGAAGTTTCTATCAATGTATATTAGTGACCCAGGTGGCAAGGAATCTGAAAGCTTTGGAACAACACGCCCTCCAGTATCAAGGTTGTCAGGCACTGGAATTTTTCCTGATGTGTTATCTTTACCCTTTCCTTGGTATAGCAAAAAGTCAAGTGGTATACCGTTGGATGTAGCTAGCACAAAGTTCTTCAAACCAACTGGGTGAGGTTTACCCCTAACATACTATCTTGTTCTTACTTGACCTGTACGCGGTCTCGTGTGCTCATGTACACGTGAATGAGTTGGTAGGGCATGATTTCGAAATGCATTTCTTAGTCTGTCAAGGAGTGGTCGTATCTTTCAATAACTGTCACTTAGTTTGGTTTCCTCTAATACAGCACTGTCATTAACCAGTTTCAGATTATTTCTTATCAGGTAAAACCTGTCCCTGCTAATTGTATCTGCAATGAGTGGATAACGTGTTCGCTTTTCCCAACACATTCTCAATCTAGGGAACCCCAGTAATGCAATCAGCATACTAACCCCCCCCCCCCCCAAACCTCTGTGTTGGATTTCACTCAAAGGTGCCCCATCGATATCTGATTCGGATGATGACTCATCAGCTGCTGGAGTTTGTGAACTGACTGCTATATCAAGCTCATCTTCTTCTTCAGACAGCTCAAATTCAGAAATATTTGGATCTTGCACTGCCAAAAGTTCCGCTATGTCTTCATCAGTTAGCCCTACAGCAGGGAAAAATGGGGTTACTGGGTTCAATTTTTCATTAAAGTAATACAATAAATACCCAATTTATTTACATACAAGAGAAACAAGTAATTTAATACAGGATAACGACAGCAAACAAGAAAATTTAGCAAAAAATGGAGAAACAAACACACCCGCAACTATATCCAGGTAAACAATGACAGGAGATTTATACTTACAAGGGAACCTCCCCATCGCACCCCCCTCAGATTTAGTTATAAATTGACACAGTGGATAGGCCTTGAAAAACTGAACACAGATTAATCGAGAAAACAGGAAGAAGTTGTGTGGAACTATGAAAAAATAAGGAAAATATACAAACTGAGTAGTCCAAGCGCAGGATAGGCAACATCAAGGAGTATGTAAGCTTACGAGCGCCGTGGTCCCGTGGTTAGCGTGAGCAGCTGCGGAACGCGAGGTCCTTGGTTTTACACCTACCCTCGAGTGAAACTTTTACTTTCTTTATTTTCGCAAAGTTACGATCTGTCCGTTCATTCATTGACGTTTCTGTTCACTGTAATAAGTTTAGTGTCTGTGTTTTGCGACCGCACCACAAAACCGTGCGATTAGTAGACGAATGGACGTGCCTCTCCAATAAGAACCGAAAACATTTGATCGCAAGGTCATAGGTCAACCGATTCCTCCACAGGAAAACACGTCTGATATGTTCTATACGACACTCGTGACGGCATGTGCGTCACATGACAGGAATATGTTGTCGACCCACCTAACTTGCATACCTGGCGAATGGGTAAAATGATTCTTCTACCTTGCCCGATTTAGGTTTGCTTGTGGATGTGATCATCAGTCCCAAAAAAGTGATGAAAACATAAGAGTTTGTCACATAAACTGCAACAAATGAATGCAACAGTTTCACAGTCGCACAGTTTTCCCTGTGCTCTGTCAAAACATATGTTTTTTACGTTTTCAAATGTTTTCGTGTGTAGACCGTCAAATCCTGCATATGTCCAAGTAAATCTGAACATGTCCTGGAATTTTGGAGAGCGAAGTTGATTATGTGTGAGTGCCTGAACTTTGATAATTGTCTGAAAATAAAAAATTAAACTTTTCACTCGAGAGAAGACTTGAACCAAGGACCTCTCGTTGCGCAGCTGCTCACGCTAATCACGGGACCACGGCGCTCGTATGCTCACATTCTCCTTGATGTTGCCTACCTTGCGCATGGGCAACTCAGTTTGTATATTTTGCTTATTTCTTTCATAGTTCCACACAACTTCTTCCTGTTTTCTCGATTGATCTGTGATCAGTTTTTCAAGGCCTATCCCTGTGCCAACTTATAACTAAATCTGAGGGGGGTGCGATGGGTAGGTTCCCTTGTTAGAGTCCCGAGGTATCAGGGATGATACCTGCAATTAAGTGAAACATTTTGTTCATGAAGAGTAGTTTCTCGGTAGAGATATTTATTTACAGAATAAATGAACCAGTTGCGAATATAAATATGCTTCTAAATGTGTGAAACTGCAGAAGTTAAGAGTATTTACCTTTTTAAATTCCCGACATGGTGCATTCCGTGGTAACACTCACTTTCCAGCTGCTGGTGCCACCTGTTGATGGCGTGTAGAAGCTTAAGCAAATGACGAACAGAATGCGCTGAATGCATACTCTGTGATACCGGCAGGCGCTCTCGCTAAAGCGATCGAAAAACGCGAAAAAAATTTTAGACTAGGGGTATCACATATGATACCTACGGACGCTAGAGGTTAAGTGTTCGTTTCACTTGATTTTGTGATCACTGAAATAAATTCTACATGATCTTCCAACATCGGAGGTTTCATTTCGTTCCTCTTTTGATTCTGGGAATTTAGTTTCTTGATCAGTAAGCATTTTCTCTTCTAACCGGTGAAATTTGGCAAAGTTCTGTTAGTAATCGGTTCCCAAACCGCAATGTAGTGCTGTTAGGAAGATTTCTTTTAACGTTGCCTTAGGTGAAGGAACATAGTTTAATTTTAAGATATCATAAACAGCAACGTTCACAAATTTACCGAATAAGGAAGACTTATTGTCCAGGTACGAAAAGGTTTAAAAACAAAGGTCGATCTTTTCGTCTGATAGCACTATATTATAGTTCGCCTAAGACGTATCACACTTTGTGGTCCTATAGCTGTGGAAATCATTAGTTCAAACCGAGTTTAACACCTAATGGTATGGTACCGCTAAAAATACAAAACTTTCAGCGTTTTGTGTGCCTTGTTCCACTTTCTGATAACAACTGCTTCTCTTTTCGCGTAGAATAGAACCTGCGTTCCATACATTCGCAAGTTTAATTTTCGGTGGAGTCCTGAGCCTGCCTTTCCGGATTTATTTCTCACGTCTCTCTGTCGATGTTACGTTTTGCAATCAGTGCCGTGTTGTTGTCTTTTCATTTGTGTGCCGCTTTTTTATGGGTAGTGCCTTTGACCTCGATCTCAAGAAAAATACTTTCCACGTCTATTATTATAAAAAGGATGTGTTGCCTTCTCATAACTTGTACAGTACTGGAAATGGTCTAAAAATATGAAATTCAACTGGCGATGATTTCAGCACTCTTAGGACAGGAAAACACAAATAATTGTGGCAGTTAATTTGTGTTGTTTAGATTTCAGTAGGTGCATGCGAGTATTACTCGTGTCGATGCTCTCCTCCTCAAAACCAGATACAGAAACGCAACTAAGCCTCGTTGACATATGCGTTGTGTATTTCGGCGCTCGGCCACCCCGTCTTTAAGACACTATGTGTGGTCACTTCCTAGACCATTCAAGGCTGGTATTCATCCTGCTACAAATATAACTGAATCTTGACAACAACGCAGAATATGTCTGGCAACCCTTGGCCGACGAGTCACTTTCTGGATGACACAGAATTAGCCTACAAAGTTCTCTTGACATATTCGTATCATTTCCATTAAATAAGCTGAGTGATTTTCACATATGGTGTGAAATAAAGGTAACAATTTATGGTGTGAAATAAAGTAATCGACGTGGCAATTGCAATTAATCTCGTCTATTACGCTGGGAGCTTACCTGTCCTAGACAACACTGGAGCAATAAGAGAGAGCATGATGTAACACTATTTCATTAGCTACAAGGTACCGTGCTTCCTGAAAAATGTCGTATACCTTGGTTCCCGGTTCCAGTCTCGC
The DNA here is from genome assembly GCF_023898315.1 of Schistocerca nitens. Classification (NCBI taxonomy): domain Eukaryota; kingdom Metazoa; phylum Arthropoda; class Insecta; order Orthoptera; family Acrididae; genus Schistocerca; species Schistocerca nitens. The sequence goes on along the minus strand of NC_064616.1, from coordinate 787,918,654 downwards.
TGAAGAATACTTTTTTAGCAGTTTCGTGACAGAACTACAAGCTGTCAGTTAGAAAATCAATGGGGAAATTTTATTTATTTTATTTATGAAATGCCACATTTCCATACTACTTCATGGTGACACAGGACAGCAAGTAAACACAGACCGTTTCGTAGTCCAGGACGAGTAATATCTTACGAATTCGGCTGATATAGGCGCGCTCCTGTTACAGGTACTTTATGTTTTATTAAAGTAGACTTTTGTCGTAAAGATATCGTGGTATTTGAATTTCATTTGAATTAGTAAATTGCATGTTTTGATACCGTTGTTCATTTAATTGAAAACTACGACTGTACTGGGCACTACACATTGAAGTTTTAATAGTTTGGCTCGCACCCCCACGTGCTATGGCACGAAAAAATATATATTTGTTAAACTCAGCTTAACTGAGTGTCCCAGAGATGTGGCTGGTCTCAATGTTTGGCTACGTTTTTCGTCATCGGGTTCCAGTTCACACCTGTCGTAAACTCTATTTTTAAGCTGAAATAAAATATAACAAAACAATGCAGGCAGCTATTGCGGTGAAATTTAAAATACTGAGTCACTCACGTTGATTTATAATTTGAACAAGTAGTTTATTTTTCTTCAATATATTCACTAACCACTCAAAATGCAGTCTGAGTGGCTTTTACGTAAGGGCGGCCTTTAACAACTCATGCTACAACACTTCACTATAAAATTCATATGTCGCGATCACGTCATCGACAGTCTGTTCACAATTCACAAAATACACTCTCGTCTGCTGTCCTAAACCACTATATTGCGCTCCACTTGATCGCTTTCGTACGTCGCTACATACATACTAGCCCTCGAACGTGGCTACCAACCCACTACTACCCCCAGATGCGTGGCACGACCGGCTCTTATTGCCTAACTCAAAACAATGTTTGACAAAAATTACGAAGATTCTAAAACTAAACACAAAAACATATATAATATATTGAAAAATATGAAAATTTTCCGGGCAATAACAATTCTAATTTTTTGTATCTGCCACCGTTTTTTCACAAATGATGTTCTTGTGCTGTGATATTGCTTTTCCCAGATTTTTTATACTTCACATAAACAAATAAAAATACATACTTAATTACACATCTGCCTCTTTAAACTTTAGAATGCTGCAACTAGTTTTGTCTCTTTAAATTTATTTATTACCAAAAACAGTTTCTCTCAGTCGAACCCCACATTCCGACCTCTCATTCAAAAATGGTACACACTATGCTATATCGGCTATAATTCCTCGACGCAGCTCTACTAGCTGCATCCGTAAACACTTTGTTCATACTAATCGGCCAAAGCATTGCCGAGATATTAGCTTTTGAACTTCCATAAATTTACAGTTTTTAAGACGACAATAACTTTTAAACTATTATGTATTTTTGTGGGGCCTCTAGATAATTTAGCTTTACATATTTTTCTATCCATAAGTGACAACTCGCACCTCCGTGTCACTCTCAGTTTTGTTATTATCAACTTTCCTCTGGCATATAAATTTCTCCAAGCGCACAAACATGGCCATACGTGCCCCCGCCTAGCGTCCGCTCGAGTTTTTCCAAGGCCGCGTAACGCTAGCCGTTCGCCACAGCCTCGCAGCAACCGCCACCCACGTACTCTGTGACGGGAAACTGCCGCTCTAATCTCACCCCACAGCCTGTACGCTCACAAAATAACAGTAAACATCAGAGAGAAATTAATCATCAACAGTATATTCTGGCACATTATATTATGCAGTCTGACAACGCTCAGGTAGTTTTCTGATACTTGTAGAAATCTACTGGACCTGAGTTGGCGATGTCGTCAAATCAGGTTTGAAGTGCCCTTTTCTCCAGAGAGGAATTTTCTTGACTATTTTTCGATAAGGAGCTTCAAGGGCAAACATTCAAGGCCATAGGATCAGAAGACTAAAGTACGTGATGGATAAATTTTCAAACTCCTAGATAGTTTTGTTAGTGAAATCGCCAGAGTGCCTTTTGTGTAATATCAATACGTGATGTTTTGTAGGTCGTTTTTCTTACATTGTGACTTATTTTTGGCAAAATATACAAGCTGCAGTATATTCTCCCCTGGGGTGGTTTTCATAATGCACAACACCCTCTTTGAGCCACCAGAGTGAAAATATTATGTTCACACTGCCTTTCGCTCGGGTATGTGTCTTTTGTTGGGGCTCAGCCATTAACTCTTCTTAAGAAGTTAATATAAGGACATCATAATTAGTCATCTTTAGGAATATTGCATTTGAATGAGCCAACTGATGATAAGGAACAAAAATTCTTTAACAGTCTCCCCTTTGATGTTTATTTTGTTTTAAATTAGAGCATGCAGTAGCAATACTACTTCTCTGAACCTTGCCTATTGAATACAAATGTCGCACGACACTCAAAGTTCGCACTTCACCACATATGTCTGTTATCGAGGCTTCCTGAATGTACAAAATCATTCGTGCCAAAATGATCATTCTTGAAGGAAATTCTTTTTTGGCGTCTTAAGCCCAAAGGCAATCGCCCCACACAAAATACAATGTTTCAGAGCTACCTCTGCTGCCTTCAACCCTCTCCTAAGCCCATAGCTAATAATATGTCGGATGTGATGGACCATTTTCCCCTTCCGACTATACTTCGTCACACTTTAACAACGTTCTTAAGTTTCTGTGATGCTAAATCTAATTCGTGACTGCGAGATAAACACGAGAACTTCAAATAAGAAAATGTCCATTGATAAAGACAACCATAGCGCCGCGCCACGTTCACTTTGTCGAAGGCATCTGATGTTGGCGGCCGGCGGCATATGGCCAGTAGCTGGTAGCTGCTGTATAGCGAGGCAACTCTAGAGCATAATCCGCTTGATTTGAAAAAGCGACAAGCTGCTTAGCGGAAATGGTTCTAGAGCCCTTTGCTATTACAGGTGGACTATAAAATGAAACGAATTGTGTCTGAGGCTCCCTTAGACTGATAACTTAAGCAGATAACCGATATGCGATTTAAAGAAACTAGGAACGGACTCGAATGCGTGACTATGTTTACAGAGCATGAAGCTCATTACTAGACCACGAGAAAATACACTTCCGCAACAGCTAGAGAAGAGTTACAGAATTTCCTCCATACATTTCTGCATCCTACAGTGTTGTCAAATAGTGCATATGTCCGGACTTAGAATTCTGAGGTGCAGCCAGGAATATTGGCCGCTCCGCTGTAAGTGAACGACTCAGATTGCGTCTCTGCGGTGGCCGACCAGCGGCCGTATTTTATGTCTAATAGTGCACTTCTTTCTCATTTTGATGAAATGTTCTGAATGGCTTTCATTTAAGATGTAACGCTGAGTAAGTAGAATTCATTGTTTGAGCCTAGATTTGACGTTGATTGCTCTTTAATATCACGTTCTGAGTAGTCTTCATTAGGAAACATGTACGTAATGGAAAAGGCTATACCACAGCAGTGTCATATAGGCTCAGCAGGAACACACTCTGTTTCGATTTCGCTGGTTGATATACAAGTCGACTGGGATCTCGCTGGAGAACGCTGTGGTTTGTAAGTCTTTTCCTCATTTTCATTATTAGATCTGCAAAGACCAGACCGAAATCCAGTGACGAAATCATAAGACAAGTTCTGCATAATAAGCCGTCTCACAACCTTCATTCAGTCGTTGTAGGAATGAGCAGAAGTGTCTGTTTCGGAAATACTGAGTTGCGTCACAAGAAAGGATCCGAAAGGGCTCCAAGGGCCCAATAAAGACAGTAATTTGTGTGTTGTTTGTCATTTAGGGAATCATCACCCGAGACAAATATTATGGAAGCAAACATACTGAGGTAAATCTGGAGGTAGAAAAACGTATTGTTCTTTTTGTATTTGAATCAGAAGAGATACATTTTCCTTTATCATATTGACTACTGTGTAATATACTTGAATCATTTCACAACAGTGACTGAAACAAAGAATTTCCTTTCATTACATAAAATTTTCGTCGTAAGATAGGTATGTACAATTCCACTGCATTTTCTGTTACATTTCAGTCATTGTGATAAAATACATGTTTCAAAAAGTCTCAAGCCATTTTCTGATCGGCCTGTTGCCACATTAGTATCTTTGCTATCACTGTGTCGAAATTTTGTGACACTTGCGTTAGCAGCTATTAATTTCCCTCACTCTCTCACACACTGCATCTCCAAAACAAGCAGATCTAATAAAACCTAAGAGAATACATACTGCGTCACTTTCAATTAGCATATGTTCTTCATAACTCCGTTCATTGAATTCAAAGTCAGATGGATTGTCTGCATTTGGCCGGCCGGTGTGGCCAAGCGGTTAAAGGCGCTTCAGTCTGGAACCGCGCGACCGCTACGGTCGCAGGTTCGGATCCTGCCTCGGGCATGGATGTGTGTGATGTCCTTAGGTTAGTTAGGTTTAAGTATTTGTAAGTCCTAGGGGACTGATGACCTCAGATGTTAAGTCCCATAGTGCTCAGAGCCATTTGAACCATTTGTCTGCATTTCCGTCGAAGACGCTGTGCGCCGCTTTCACTCTGTATATTATTCCTTTTTCATGGAAAAGGAGTGACATCACAGACCCTATCACATCTCTTCGTAAGTATGGTATTCGTGATTAGTAGAATGACGCAGTGGTTAAGGTGGTCAGTTTCTAATCTACAGATAGGTGGCTCGCAACCATCACATCAGTGAATTTTAATTTATGGTAAGAGTCGTTAATTTAGGAGGACAACGATAATTATTAAGTATTCATATTGTAAAGTATTCATAAGAATATAACTGAGTATGAAGTGGACTCAAACGTTCGACTTTACGTCCACACCATCGGTCTTGCGCCACTTTTTCTCTTTATGTATTATGATTTCTACTTGGCATTAAAAGAAAATACCTTGTGCTTTCGTCGGTATTGGCGTCCTGTTCACATGGAAATAAAAAGAACAAAAATTAATATGATGCTTTTTCTCGACGCAGAAAGCTAAATACTTTCTCTTTGATGCCTTCATCGGCTTTGACGTATGCGCTATGTGAAAAAAAAATTAGATTCATGTTAATCTCAGTCTTTTTGATCCATGGTCGTAAAATAATTTAAAATCAAGAGTCTACTGATTGAATAAAAAGACTGAAATAGAGAGCCTATTGTTTATGTTGAATCTGATCCTATATAAAAAAAAATAGAGAGAGAGAGAGAGATAGAGATAAGATTAACGAATTTTCCTCTTCTTCGAGGAAAAACAAAACTTTTATTTGTCATAAACAAAAGTTTCTCTATAACAACACAATAACACACTACCGTGTCCAGTTTGTGTCCTTCTCTAAAACTGCATTTAGTCGCCGGGGAATAGATACAACAAGTTTCCGGATGAATCTGTTATTGTCTTACAGCTCTTCCCATGCGTCCATGAACTGCTTTGGATAGCTGGCTTGGTTGTTGGTGCTGATCTTCTACACCTACCGGTGATAATATTCTCCGTCTCCGTCCATACGTGCTCTATGAGACTGAGGTTAGCACCTTTGGGAGGCCAATCCAACAACTCAACGTCTCCGTTCATTTCAAACCACTATTTTACACAGTTCGTCGTGTGGACAGGAAAGCGGTCATGTTGAACAATTTTCTACCTCTCGAAAATCTCTGACGAACAGAAGGATGCATTACGTTCTACAGTATTTCGCAGTAGTAGTGACTAGTAAACAAAGGGTCCACTTGTTACAGAACCCCCCAACCACTTGCTGATATCCATCCCCAAACTGTGACAGCCGTTTTCCGGCCGCGGCGACCGAGCGGTTCTAGGTGCTTCAGTCCGGAACCGCCCGACTGCTACGGTCGCAGGTTCGAATCCTGCCTCGGGCATGGATGTGTGTGATGTCCTTAGGTTAATTAGGTTTAAGTAGTTCTAAGTTATAGGGAACTGATGATCTCCGATGTTATGTCCCATAGTGCTCAGAGCCATTTGAATCATTTTGACAGCCGTTTGGACACACCTTTGCCTCTGATGGACATATTTGCCGTCGAATCTCACACCACTTTGTCGATATAAATGGACTGAAGTATTTGGTGCAGTAGAATACTCCTTCTCATCCGTATATTTAACTTTCCCACAACAAGGAAACTGCTTCCTCCTGTGCGCCAGCGCTGAGTTTAATCTGGTAGCCTTATATTGCTCCTCCAACATTTCCTTAACAGCCGATTTTCGTCCATATGTTCCTTTCTCGTTGAGACGACGACGAATATTAAACCTGCTCACACTTAGCTGGAGCATGTTCCTAATTTGTGTGACAGTCCTGAAAGGGTCTTCATCACTGTAGTGGAGTGTACTATTGTCTAGATCCTCTGTGGTAGTCCTGGACGTCCAAGGTGACAACGGTTCACGTTGCATTCCTCAGCCATCCTCTTCACCCAGAGATGTATCGTACGTATGTTTTTTCCCTAAGTCCTGATACAGTACTCATATTCATAAAGCGCAAGAAGGCGACCTTTATAAAATTCCTTGAGCTGTCACGTTTCTCATGTAAGGACCTGCTGACAAGGCAGGGGGAAACGAAGTGCGATACAAGGTGGATTGCCCTTCCTTCGGCTCAGAAGTCAAATACATCCTAAATTACATGCTTTTGTTAAAGATTTAATAAATTCGTTTCTCGTGAGTATTGTTTAGAGTATCATGTAAATGTATTATGCCTCTGTTCATCATACGTTGTAATAATGACATAGTTTTCAGGAATTGAAGGTAAAATTTAGATTCACGTTGTGATGCAAGTCACATTGCCCCTGCAATCGTTCTTTACCCAACTATGTCATCTCACACATAGCGCCACGGTTGTCTGTAACAGCGGTTCATACATGTGGTAGGCTAGTGGAGTAAGTAAAGTAGTGAGTTTGAAATCTCTTGTCATCGGGTTGGAATCTTGCCACTTCTCCAAATTTTAATTCGTTCTAAACAAAGAATTGTCTGTATGGCTTTGTCTGTATGGCTTTCAGTACTCGTTGGAGGGAGGAAAGTACAAACAGTCTCTCTTGGTTTCCCTATCATATATACTCCTCAGTTTGACGAAGAACTCAGCCGTTGGTTGGTAATCGTTTTGTATTTTTAGCAGTACCATACACTCAGATGTTAAACTCGGTTTCAACTAATGATTTCCGCATCTATAGGAACACAACGTGTGGTACCTCATAGGCAAACTATAATGCAGTGCTATCTGACGAAAAGATCGACCTAGACCTAACTCTGCAGGCTTTGTTTTTAAATCTTTTCCTACCTGGACAATAAGCCTTCCTTATACGGTAAATCTGTTAACGTTGCTGCTCAAGATGTCTTAAGATTAAACTATATTCCCTCACCTAAGACAACGTTGAAAGAAATCTACTCAACAGCACTAAATAACGGTTTGGGAAAATTACTGGCAGAATTTTGTCGCATTTCGCTGGTTAGAAGGGAATAAGCTCACTCATCACAAAATGAAACCTCCCATTTTGGGAGGTTATGTGAAATTTATTTCAGTGATTAAAAAATCACTTAAGTTGGCAGTTCGAGCGCGGTATTGGCGTCAGTATGAGATTGCATTATGTGGGGCACGGAATGATGGAGAGCCAGTTTACGTCAGGAACACAAAGAACTTGATGCCACGGCACTATTAAATTCAGTAATTCCTAATTTCTGATTGCACACGAAATTATTG